>NC_054386.1:9735341-10935341 GCF_017654675.1 Xenopus laevis | reverse complement strand
ACGAAGGACCTAGAAATACTGTAGATCAAAGCTACTTTGAGCTGAGAGCTGTTGATTATTGATCTAACAGTTTCATGGAGATTTCTCTCTCTCTCTATTTCTGTCTGACAGGCCTAGATGCCTTGTGTGATTCTAATTCTGTCTCCTGCATGACGGGTGTACATCATCTTCAAGCTTTAACCTCTTTCTCCAGTACTGACTGCTGTGCCCTAACTATAGTCTGTTTTAGGATTTTTGCTCAAGCTGCCATGCACTTCCTTGTAAATTGCTCATTTCTGCCGTAAAGGCAACTCTTACTTTTTTTCCTGAATCCTGTACATCTGTAGCTTTGCCAGACTGGAATCTAGCTGTAAGAAACTGTCATTTGGTTAAAAAGCAATGTGCTATTATAATGTAGTATGCCATAACATTGTAGGAAAGCCTATGTAAGCTGTTTGCTCTCTAAAGAAGGTAAATAAATACTATGAGGTCCAATTACGGCATGGTCAGGACCACTCTATAGAAGTCTGAGCTGTAGAATAAAGGCATGCGCTGCAGCGTGTGGAATCTCATGGAGACCCACGTTATGGTTACCAGCAGTTTGGCTTATGGGTCTTCACAATTTAATTTGTAATATATTCTGAGCTGTTTCAGTCTTAGTGTGACTTTTTCCAATTGTGCTTCTTCTACTAACCTTTGTGTGCAATTGTGTGTATATCTTTCTAACTTCTAATAAACTCTATGAAACCCATGACTCATAAGTGTGTCTTTTATCTGTTGAGTGATATTTTCACATTGTAAAATATAAGGATATTATAAGTTACCGAGGAGTTTCATGACAAAATAATAACACAAGGTAGAGTGTTTTTATACAGGTCATGGAACTACCAGATAACTTCTAATATCCTCATTTTGCAACTGGGGGTACTTTATTTATTATAATCCACAAGTTTCAGTGAGTCATGTGACAGAAATTACATCAGAACTCATCGTTTATAACTGATGTCACCATTTATAAGGATATAATTTACAAGATATATCATGGCTTTTGTGTGTGTGTGAGTATATATATATATATATATATATAGATATATAGATATATAGATATATAGATATATAGATATATAGATATATATATATAGATATATATATATAGATTCCAATGGTTCCAGCACGCCGACGCTGAGGTATAATATACCCAGGTGCTATTCCATGCCAAATATTCAGTAATCCACAGAATCAGGAATGCACACTGGGAATTTAAAATATCTTCATATCTATCTATCTATCTATATATATATATATAATTTTTATTTTTTTGTTAGGATACCTTTATTCTCTGACATTTTTTTCTTGATCACAAGACAAAAAAAATCTGAAATATAGCCAACTTCTTTTTACCGGTTATTAACATACACTTCATTTCACTTCTGTCATGAGAGTTAAAGGACAAGGCCAGTTAAACTAAGGAAGTAGCTAGAAACGTTGTACATGATGTTTTGAGCTTCTGTACCAGCCCAAGGCAACTACAGCCCTTTAGCAGTAAAGATCTGTGTCTCCGGGGGCGTGGCTATGTAGGGCGAGCGGGAAGACGTGTTCGGCTAGAGCTCTGTGTGGAACCCATCCTGATTGCATACCCTGCCACATCCTAGAGCTGCATCTCACCCTCCAGACCCTGGGGGATACTATCAGGACAGTCATATGAGTGCCCGCAGCCGCAACCGACGCTCAAGGTCCCTCCATACTGCCCCTAAACAACACCGCCGGGGCGAGGGCGACGCCATCTTATCGAGGCCTGCGGCCTGCACCAGCACAGACACGCGCACAGGTATGTCTGATCCCTCCGGCACTGACCCGGAACGGCCGGCCGATATCTCCCCTGAATCCAGCATGCTGCTGGGGGCCATTAAAGAGTCCCAGACAGCGATATCGGCCAAGATGGATGATCTGCGTGTTGAGATCCAAACGGAGATCGCTCTGTTCCGGGCCGACTTGGCGAAAATTCGCAGCCGGGTGACGGAGACGGAACATCGCATCAGCGAGGCGGAGGACACGCTGCGCCAACAACAGCCGGCTATAGCGGAGCTGCAGCGCCAAGTCAAGCTTTTATCGCAGAGAGCAGAGGACGCTGAAAACAGAACGCGTCGCAACAACGTGCGCATCATAGGCCTGCCAGAAGGCTCCGAAGGCCTAAGCCCGGCTGACTTTATTGAACAACTGATTAAAGACCTCCTGGCACCGCTTGCCCTGTCTACGGCCTACACGGTGGAACGGGCCCATAGGATCCCAACGAGGCAAGTTCCAGGGGCTCCACCTAGGCCTTTCATCCTCCGTCTACTGAATTACCGCGACAGAGACGCCATCCTGCTGGCAGCGCGGAAGAAAGGGGAAGTTAAATACCTCAACGCTACTCTACAATTTTATCCCGACTTCTCTGCAGAAGTCCAACGGCAACGCCGCACGTTCCAGGATGTCAAGAAGCGGCTCCGTGACAAAGGCATCAAATACGGTATGCTGTACCCTAGCAGGCTCCGGGTCGTTGATGGCCAGCAGGTCCGATTTTTCACAGACCCTGAAGAAGTGGGGCTGTGGCTTGACAAGCGCTGAGACAGTTATCATGGTGGGGCACGGCAAAGTCCCTGGATGCAGGCATCGGCCTGGGCGGCCCTCGCCAGGCAATCCAAGCGCCTACGACACTTCTTTCCAGAAGGGTAAAATTGCTTATTTGGCTCTAGCCGTTCACTGTTATTAAGTTACGAACTACCTTTCCAGATAGTTACGGGGTGCCTCCCGCTTAGGCAGTCAGTTTAGGGTATCGGGACTCTTCGTGTTCCAGAAGGGTCAGGGTGGGGGGATTCTTGGTAGCAGCCAAGAACATTGGGACTCACAGGACACGGGATAATCTCGACTGTTTCGATACGTGTACCTGTAATATTTTATGTGCTTTGAAATGTCTATCACTGTCACTACATGTTTCTTCTTCTACTCTTTTCCCTTTCTTTTTCAATTCTCTTCTTTCTATGCTCTCTTGAGGGGGGGACCGAACTCCAGGCAGGGGAGTGGCACTGTGCGGCTCCAACCATATATTCATCACACACATGGCGGACCTACGGATCATTAGCTGGAACGTTAGGGGGTTAGGTGACAAATTGAAACGTACCCTTGTTTTTGATTTTGTCAAGAGGTATAAACCTGACGTACTCCTCTTGCAGGAGACCCACTTAACTGGGCAGAAAATTTTGGCACTAAAACGGGCATGGGTAGGCAGAACCTTTCAGTCCACATACTCGTCCTACTCAAGGGGGGTGGCTATCCTAGTGCACAAAAAACTTAACTTCCAGGTAAGGCAAGTCAAACAGGACCCCAACGGACGCTATGTCATAGTGCAAGCACAGATTAATGGGCTCCTCCTTACGTTAGCCTCCATTTATCTTCCCCCTGCAGCTGATGACCAGCTACTGACACTAATCACTACTTCCTTAGCGAGTTTCACCCCTGCTCCAACTCTGCTCTTTGGGGACTTCAATGCGGTGCTGCAACCGGCAACCGATACACTGACGGGTACTCACTATAGCAAGCTTCCCTTGGGCACCTGGGCCTGCACTAACAGCCTCACGGAGCTTTGGAGGTGGAAACACCCCCTAAAAAGAGAGTTTTCATGTTACTCGGCCTCTCATAAAACCCACTCCCGCATTGATTTGGTCTTTGCCCTACCTGAGTCCTTGCCGCTCATACAAGAGATAGAATACCTGCCGAGAGGCATATCGGACCATGCCCCGCTTACGCTAACACTTAGATTGCACCCTGATCCGCCCGATAGGATATGGAGGCTTCCCCCTCACTGGGTGGGACACACAACAGTGGAAGCCATAGTACACCCCGCAGTCTCTCACTACTGGCAAATAAACCCCCACACAGCAGATCTTTTCACTGTATGGGATGCCTTCAAGGCCACAACACGGGGAGCCTATATTTCGGGGATCAGCAAGGCCAAACAATCTCTTGCTCAAAAGATTGATTCACTAGAGGCAGAGACCGCCGAAAAAGAACAGGCTTACCTAGGGGACCCCACGGACGAGATGAGGAATGAGTGGCTCCAGGCAGCCCGTCTCCTTTCATTAGCCTCCATAGAACGTGCACAGGCACACATACTCAGACAGCAATACACGATTTTTGAGTCTGGGGACAAGGCGGGGAAACTCCTAGCAATGTTAGCCAGGGAAGACAGACCCACGGCCACGATCCCCCTTATCAGAGATGCCACTGACACCCTGGTCACGCACCCCCGCCGTGTCTTAGATGCCTTCAAACAGTTTTACCAGGATTTATATTCTGCCAAATCAGTGCAAACTGATGAGGACATTCTCACATATTTGGGAGCCGCTCAGCTGCCATACCTCTCTGACAACAGCCAGATACTCTTGGAAGCGCCCATAACACTTGAGGAGGTGGAAGAGGCAGTGAAAGCTTCCCCCACAGGCAAGGCCCCGGGCCCAGACGGGCTCCCAGCCGAGTTCTACAAACACCACTTACAATTGCTGGGACCCCACCTAACTGGTCTAATGAACGAAATAGCCAGCAGGGGTACCACACCTCTGTCCATGTCGCAGGCCTTCATATCCTTAATACCCAAAAAAGGGAAGGACGCACTTCAGTGCTCCGCTTATCGCCCGATATCCCTTATAAATTTTGACGCCAAATTGCTAGCTAAGATCCTGGCGAACAGGCTCAAGCCTTTTATGAAAGATCTAGTACACTCTGATCAGACTGGGTTCATACCCACTAGAGCTACTGATGTGAACATCAGGAGGCTCTTTACTCACCTCCAACTGCAACATGATAACATGGGTACTCGGGCGATAGCGGCTCTGGACGCGGAGAAGGCCTTCGACTCGGTCGAATGGCCCTTCCTCTGGCAGACCCTAAAGCGCTTCGGCTTTGGTCCCCGGTACCTCTGCTGGCTTCAGGCACTGTATAATTCTCCCACGGCCCAAATTAGAGCGAATAATATGCTATCCCCCACCTTTGCACTACAGAGGGGCACCAGGCAAGGCTGCCCGCTTTCACCCTTCCTGTTTTGCCTAGCTATGGAACCCTTGGCCGAGATAATCAGAAATAAGCCGGACATTGGCGGTTTAATTAGGGGTAACCTAGTGGAAAAAATTGCCCTTTACGCAGACGATTTACTTCTATTCCTAGACAGCCCCAACCGCTCCTTGACCAATCTCCTTAGTGTTATTGATGAGAACGGTAAGTTCTCGGGCTTGAAAGTGAACTGGGGAAAATCCACCCTATTCGCGATAGATGTTGAGGCCAAAAACCACCTACCCCCCGACTCCCCACTCCAATGGGTGGACAAATTCACATATCTTGGGATTCAGGTTACACGAGATGTCACTCAGTATAGGAAACTCAATATTGACCCCATCCTCACTGACATGAAAACTAAATTTTCACTTTGGGCTTCGCTTCCTCTTTCGCTGTATGGCAGACTCAACCTGGTCAAAATGAAATTTCTCCCTAAATTTTTGTATGTTTTCAGAAATACACCGATCTGCTTGCCTAAATGTTTTTTTTCTCATGTGGACTCACAACTCCGCTCTTTCATTTGGGACAACAAAAACCCGAGGATAAGCTTCTCCACTTTACAACGCTCAACTCAGGCAGGTGGCCTGGCATTGCCCAACCTATACCACTATTACTTGGCGGCAATTCTGGTGACAAGTAGATGGTGGTTTGAGTCAGACTGCTCGAACTCGGCAGTGACCCTGGAAGCTGCCGTTTTGGGGTCAAGGGAGGCCCTGCGGCTCTTGGTATACAGGGGAAGGGAGGCACACCCAATGGTCACCAGGTCCATGATCACCACTATCACAGCCTGGAAAGTCACACAATCTATTTTCACCCCCAAGGGCCTGACTGTGTACTCCCCTCATGCTCCACTATGGCGCAATGTGAATCTCCCTCTTATGCTGGACATCCCCGACTATCATATTTGGGCAACAGCCGGCCTGAGATTTGTGAAAGATTTGTTCCCCCAGGACCAATTCCTCAGTAGAGACCAACTGCAAACCTCGTTTCCAGTTACCCAGGCGGCATATTTTAGGAGCTGCCTACTCCATCATGCAGCAAAAAAGCAACTCGTTGGTCCTCTGACACTTATCCAAGCTTCCGAATTGGAAACCAAACTACAACTGCAGGATGTACCCAAACCTCTCTCCACTATCTACCAAACTATTCAATCATGGCAAGACAGACAGCAGCTCCGCACTTATGACAAATGGCTTTTAGACATAGTGGACTTAGATCCCGATAAGTGGTCGGAAATTCTCCGGTTACTGACTCAACCCTTGATTGCCAGCAGAGACAAGCTGATTCAGGTGAAATTCCTACATCGCTCCTACTTAACTCCTGAGCGCCTCCACCACATCACTCCCACCAGAGACGCCAATTGTACTCGAGGGTGTGGCCACCCGGGGACTTGGCTACATATGATATGGGCCTGCCCCAAACTAGTGACCTACTGGACACAATTAACCGCCTTTATATCTAAAATAATGGTCCTCGAGTTACCTCTGGACCCAGCACTGGCGCTCTTGGGTTTGACGAAGGGATTTGTTGACAAGGGTTCCGACAGAATATTGCTTCAATTGTTAATGTACTATGCACGTAAACAGATAATTTTGAAATGGAACAGGCCTGATCCTCCAACACTTGCTACCTGGAAAGAATTAGTTAATAAGGCACTGCCATGCTACAAAGCTGCCTATTTTGCTAGAGGCTGTATGGACAAGTTCATAGACATTTGGATGATCTGGGTGCTTAACCCTGCAACTAACAGCCCACATGTTTTTTGAGGTCTAGAATGTTGGCATTGTGTTATTGTGTATGATTACTCTGTACGTTCGACTCCGCCCTCCTCTACTTTACTTTCCTTTTCCTCTACCTTTCCTTTCTCTTTTTCTTTTTTCCTTTTTTTTTTTTTTTTTTTTCTGTGATTTGTGTCTCTTCGTGTGGATGCATTGTTGTTAAAATCAATAAAAAGAAGTTTAAAAAAAAAAAAAAGATCTGTGTCTCCAAAGATGCCCCAGTAGCTCCCCATCTTCTTTTCTGCTGATTCACTGCACATGCTCTGTCACTTACTGAGTTTAGGGACCCACTCACAATATACAGTACACATAGAATAGAAATGTCACAATATAAGGCTGATTAGTAATTAATACAGATAATTACTACATGGCAGCACAGAAACCAGTGCAATTAGCATCAGAATTTAATAATCAGCAAACCTGTAGCATCAGCTGATATTACAGCCAGGGAAGCTCATTTTCTGCTGGATAATTAGTGACGAGCCCTAAGCTTAGCTTCTCAACAGCCAATCAGAGCCCACTGAGCATGTGAGTGTCACAGACACTTTCCAAGATGGTGACCCCCTGTGACAAGTTTGAAGTCCTGGATCATTGCTGCTATTGACAAGCTGAAACTTTAGCCTCGTGCAATAAGTTCACTACATAAAATATGCCATTTTTAGGGTTTAGTTCTCCTTTAAGGAAATTTCAACAATTAAGAATCGTTATTGCTGATATATCTCTCCACTGATCTTTGGCATCTTTCTTATCCAAATAATGACCGTTTTATTAAATACAACTTCTTAGAAAGTGTATTGTTATGTGCAGTGTTTATGTAGGTGATTGATTATTTATCTATAAATCTAAAATCTAAATCACAAATAGCTATGTACTAGTGAAATGTATCACGTGACATTACTAGAGCATTTCATTTGAATAAATGCACTTTATTGATTGAATGAATCCCTGTGCCTACATGCTGGGCCAAAAAAGGTTTAGTGGCAAATGTTTTCTTGCTCACGATGAAGCAAAATGATGAGCCAACTGAAGCCTGCACAGTTTAGTGGCTGGGGTTTGTAGTAGAGTTGGGTAAGCATTTGCACTGCTTTGATTAAAAACTTTCTTTTAAAGGAACAGTTCAGTGTGGAAAATAAAAACTGGGTAAATAAATAGGCTGTGCAAAATAAATAACGTTTCTAATATAGTTAGTTAGTCAAAAATGTAATGTATAAAGGCTGGAGTGACTGGATGTGTAACATAATAGCCAGAACACTACTTCCTGCTTTTCAGCTCTCTAACTCTGAGTTAGTCAGTGACTTGAAAGGGGGTGGGGCCACATGGAACACAACTGTTCAGTGAGTGAATACCTCGTTTTTATTTTTACACTGAACAATTCCTTTAAGGAAACTGCAGACTTGGGCCTTTAAATATGTGTAGGAAATCACCAATTCTATCTTTTTTTTTTTTTTTTTACTATGCAAGCCAATTTACAACTCTCGCCATAGTTGATTCTAGAGACTCACCCACCTGAACAATCTCTTCCAAAATAAGTGACATCTGCATATATTTGCAAAAATTATTCTTAAGGTAGCCGTGCACTGGCCCATCCTGTAAAGCATCCAACCAATTTGCCCATGGGTCAGTCTGATACCGTACAACTCGCTGCTTGCCCAGGACAACCCATGCAATCAGATATGAGGATTCTCTTAGGTAGAGACATATGGGGAGATTAATCGTCCAGTGACTAATCTCTTCTTCAGGCGACTAACCTCCCGGAACTGCCTCCCGTCAGCTAGAATGTAAATCGCCGGTGGGAAGGTAATCGGTGCACTTTGATAAGTTTTTCAGCTAAATTCTTGTGAACTACTTGTGGAAAATGTTGAATACATCTTTAATGCATATATCTTTTTACACTGCCTTCAACTTTTCAAGGGTACAAGAAAAACATACGCCTATATTATACATCATAGCTGCCTTCAAGTAGCATTCACTTTCAATTTATTCTGCATGCATTACTTTTTTTTTTTTTTTACTAACTCCCTTTTGTCAGCCCTTCTTGTACTGACAAAACATACGCTTGTCAGAAAATTAAAGGATAAGTAAACCTTAAAAATAAGTGAATGTAAAATTGATGAGGGAGCTATTCTAAGCACTTTTGCAATGTACATTCATTATTTATTTGTTTTTAATTCCAAGATATTAAAGGATATATGTACTGTTAACATGAATTAATTTTGTTACAACAGCTCCACCTGCTGGTCAGTATCCTAACAGTCTGACCACTTAGTAGTCAAGGAAGTTGTCAGGAGAAAGAAAGAGGCTGCTCTGATGTTCTTCTGATTAGGAAGAAAATTAGAAACCTTTCTCAAATCTTTCCTAAGCAGAAGAACATCAGAGCAGCCTCTTTCTTTCTCCTGACAACTTCCTTGACTACTTCGTGGTCAGACTGGTTGGAAAATGGCGCTGTTGTAACAAAATAAATTCATGTTAACAGTACATGTATCCTTAAATATCTAGGAATTAAAAATAAATAAATAATGAATGTACATTGCAAAAGTGCTTAGAATAGCCCCCTCGTCAATTTTACACATACTTATTTTTAAGGTTTACTTATCCTTTAATTCCTTACTTGGAATACGCACACTTTTAGTCCCCTTTAAACCAGACATTGTCATACTGGAGTGTACAGGCAATCTCTTAATACGCCATGTACCTATTGCCTTGATTTCAATGGCAAACGGCTGGCTAGTCACTTATAAAATCTTATATGTGACAGTCGGCACTCCCGACAGTTACCTGATCGCTGGTCAACTCTACACGTCAGTCATTCAGCTTATTACTTGCACGTAAAGTTTAAATTACCCCCCGTTTGGCCCCCATTTTGTCTGATGTTCTAAGCAATTTAATGGCATTTAAATGTCTCTTTTTATTTTCAGGATGGCACTGGATCTCTAAAGCGCAGTGGTTCCTTTAGTAAACTTCGAGCTTCTATTCGGCGAAGCAGTGAGAAACTGGTTAGAAAGCTAAAAGGAGGAAGTACACGCGAGGGTGAAGCAAAGAATCCTGGGTAATTATCAATGCTTAGCATGTGATAATGTGATTGGTGGAGTAGGCTCCTGAGCAAATTATGTACAAAGTTAAAGACCTAAAAGACTTGAATGTGCTGCGTGTGAAAGAAATATATGATAGAGTTTGGAGGGATTGCAGAGAACCCAAGCAAAAAACAGTTTTACTGGGTTTTTAAAAAAATAAATAAAAGCCATGAAATGTATTTATTGTAAAGTTGGAAAGTGATATTTTTAAAACCATTGTCTATGCAGATGCTGGAGCTTCAGTTATTTCTACTGTCCATAGCTGGCAGTGAGAGAAATACCCTTCAAGATAAAAAAATATCCATATCTGTGACCCCTGAAGCAAAAGTGATTTGTTCCATAAAAATTAAAAGCTGTGATTGGATTTTCCCTTCCTTTATAAATGGGATCACATTACCCCAGGGTCTGAGGAAGGTAGGGTTGCCTACCGGCCTTCAGATATTTTTATCTTTTTTCCTTATTAATAACATTGGGATCAGTCATCTTTTTTACCGGCCAATTTTAAAATGCAGTTGCAGTTGCCTCGGTAATGCCATAGGTAGAGGTGTGTGTTGAATGTTCCACCTGTGCAGCGGGACCTGGGCTTTTCTGGATAACGGATATTTCAGTATTTTGGATCTTCATACTTTAAGGGGTTATTTATCAAAGTCCGAATTTATCTCAATATTTTCTGCTACAAACTCCGATCAAATCCAATCAGGGTTTTTACGCTTATTTATTATTACATTTTCCCGAAAATGAGCTTTGTGGGATTTTTTTCATCTGATTTTCACGATTTTTTCAGAATTTTCACCCGAAAACCTTGGGGTATCGCACGAAACCCCAGCGCACATCAAAAAATCATTGGGACTTCTCCCACTGACTTATATGAAACCCGACAGGTCTGAGATGCCAGATTTTAAGATTCGGACTTTTCCATTCTCAGGGTTTAATAAATTCTGAAAGTCCGATCTTATGAAAAAAAAAAATCACAAATTTTTCGTGATTTTTGTATTCGGAGTTTATCTGCGAGTGCGGGTGCGTTCATTTCTGCCTAGCGAAACTTCGCTAGGGATCTTTTGCTCAGTTCAATTTGCATAGGGCGAGAAATTTTATAACTTTGTTAAATGTTGGTGCAAATACTTACAAATTACACATGTATGGGGACAACCGATTACCCAAAAAAGTTTCTTAGCTTTCTTAGGACTTTTGCAGGCAATCAGGCTGAAAAAAGGAAAAGACGCCGGCATTTTTGATGCATTTTCAGATATAATGTAAGTGACAGAAGATTGAGGAAGATTTCGCTGCTTTATAACACTTCGTCTGGTCTGAGGTGGCAAAGGCAACTCTGGCGAAAGAGGAAACGTTCAGTGAAATCCGCACTTTACTGAATTTGTGGAGTAACGTCCATTCGCTAAAGTGAAAAGTCGCCTGGCGATAGAGTGTGAATGATCACTAGCGTCTATCTTTTTCACTAGTGAATTGGCGCCTGCGCCCGTTAGTAAATCGGTGATGTCCTTGCGGTCTGTAGCGAATTGTCTGTAGCGTTAGCCACTTCACCCGTTAGTAAATCTGCCCCCATGGGTGAAGGGTTGTTGGCCAGTTGCAGACAGTTCTGTACTAGTTACCCATAACAACCACTTTAGCTGGGATGATTTTCTGGTCATCTGTTTCAAAACGGACACCTTGCTAAAGCATTCACATAGAATAAATATTTCTTAAAATGAACTCGTGAGAAGCACCGAATAGCTACGAGCTCTTGTTTTCTCTTCCTAGTTTTCCATTTGTTCCCCCAAATGTCATTGGCTGTGGCTGAGCAAAAAGACTGGTTACACTAAAAATGTATTTATTTACAGTCGCTTGTCTATAATTTTTGCAGAACTTGTTTGTAAATAAATCGACTAAGCGGTTTTAAACATGGTTCATCGTTTTTTTTTATTTTGCAATTAATTATCTACTAAACTTCATGTAATGTCTGTGACGTCAGCTTTAAGAATGTTGATGTTTATAGCCCTAGAAAGTGTTTTTATTAAGTTTAATAACCTAATGGACATGTTGTTAACCAATCTTTGTGTCCGTTCAATGCTCCGTTTCTTCCTGCATGGGCTTCCACTAATGCTAAGTGTTTTTATCTGCACTCTAATTCTGCCATATTGGTTTTCTATAAACCTAAACGGTATTGAAAATATCTAAGTATATCCTCTGCTCTCACAATGTAGATTTGGGAATGAATGTGCTTGAAATGTTTTACATAGAGTCCATAGCAGTTGCCAATACCTGACTGAGCTGCTGTTATAAAGCCAACAATATTTTTACATTTATAAAGGATGATCATGTCGTGTGTGTGACTCTGTCCAGTTAATTGTCAGTGGTAAAGTCACTGGAACAGAGGAAAAGGCTTCAGTAAACATGGTGATGAACTATGTCTGGGTTAAAGGAGAACTAAAGCTTAAAGTAGCTAGAAATGTTGTACATTATGTTTTGGGCTTCTGTACCAGCTCAAGGCAACCACAGCCCTTTAGCAGTAAAGATCTGTGTCTCCAAAGATGCCCCAGTAGCTCCCCATCTTTTCTGCTGATTCACTGCACATGCTCTGTGCTGCTGTCACTTGAGCTTAGGGACCCACTCACAATATACAGTACACATAGAATAGAAATGTCACAATATAAGGCTGATTAGTAATTAATACAGATAATTACTACATGGCAGCACAGAAACCAGTGCAATTAGCATCAGAATTTAATAATCAGCAAACCTGTAGCATCAGCTTATATTACAGCCAGGGAAGCTCATTTTCTGCTGGATAATTAGTGACGACCCCTAAGCTTAGCTTCTCAACAGCCAATCAGAGCCCACTGAGCATGTGAGTGTCACAGACACTTTCCAAGATGGTGACCCCCTGTGACAAGTTTGAAGTCCTGGATCATTGCTGCTATTGACAAGCTGAAACAATAAGTTCACTATATTAAATATGTTCAATAAGTTCACTATATTAAATATGGCATTTTTAGCCATATTCATTGTTAGGGTTTAGTTCTCCTTTAAAGGATAAGCAAAGCCTGTTTCACTGGTTGGCCAATTAATTAGGCACACCCTTTCCCTCATGGAAAGGAATTGCCAACTTTTTCCCCAGGGCTAGTGCTTCTCTTTGGTAAAAATTGCACTAGCCTGGAACTTTATCTAAGTACCATGCCATCTCAAACTCATTACCCCCCCCCCCCTTTTTTTTAACAGGGGTCCCTTGCATCTATGTTAGCTATGAGCACACACAGAACAATATGTTTTCTGCCTTTATAAAACTGCACATGCACAAATCTAGTCGTGAAAAAAAAAATGGTAAGATGGCAGCACACACTAAGTGGGTTATTTACTAAACTCAGAAAAATCATGAAATTTTTTTTTTTTTAAATAAAATCAGACTTTTAAAAAAATCACAATTTTTTTGGAATTTATTATACCCCAAAGATGGAAAAGTCCAAATCAGAAAATCAGGCGTCTCAGACCTGTCGAGGTTGCATATAAGTCAATGGGAGAAGTCCCAATGATTATTTGCTGTGCACTGGGTTTTGTGCAATACCCCAACGTTTTCAGGCAAAAGCAAAATTTCAGGGAAAATGTAATAATAAATAAGCGCAAAAAACCAGAGCAGATTTGATCGGAGTATGTCTCAGAAAATATTGAGATAAATTTGGACTTTGATAAATGACCCCCTTAGATAAATAGAGCATGGGCCCAGGTGAAAAAGTTATCAATTTGCTGACACATCTCCGTATAATAGGCTTTCCTTGTCATTACTTGTAACATATAAAAGATTAAATGATACTGTAACCTTCTCTAAACATTACAGAATAATACAGGTATGGGACCTGTTATTCAGAACACTTGGGACCTGGGGTCAGTGGCGTAACTATATGTCACTGGGCCCCACAGCAGATTCAATTTAGGGCCCCAAAATATTGATAAGGTGGCCTGTTCTACCCAGACATATTAAAATTGGCTATTAATTAGGGCCTACTGGGCCCCCTATTCTACTGGGCCCCCCTGCAAGCGCAGGGTCTGCTTCCTCTGTAGTTACGCCCCTGCCTGGGGTGTTCCGGATAACAGATCTTTCCATAATTTGGATCTTCATACCTTAAGTCTACTATAAAATCACATAAATATGAAATAAACCCAATAAGCTGGTTCTGCTTCCAATAAGGATTAATTATATCTCAGTTGGGATCAAGTACAAGCTACTGTTTTATTATTACAAATTTTTAAAAACTTGGATTATTTGATTATAATGGAGTCTATGGGGCAAATTCACTAACCTCTGAAAATTCGCCAGCGACGGATTCGCTCACAGTGCAACACTTCGCCAGGCGTAGATTCGCCAAGCCAATGCTAATTCACTAAAATCCGAAGTTGTGTCCAGGGCGCTGAACGCCGGTGAATTTGCGCAAGCATTGGCTAAGTTGCATGCGGCGGGAAGTTAAATTTCAATGGACGTATATGTTGCAGCAAATACATTACATTACACAAACCCAGGGAACCTAAATAAAATAAAATAAAGTTGTTATATTGCCCTACACATGAGCCCAGTGTATAGTTTATCTGCCATATGTTAGGAAATGTAGGGGGGAAGCTGCTTACCCCCAAAAAAAATTACGCTCTTTTGCAGCCTATCACCCTGAAAAAGGAAAAGACGCCAGCGTTCACTTTCATACATCCATTCTAGAAAGTATAAGAGTTACGAGATACAACATTAATTCAATAGTATTCGCTGGTGCAGATAAAAGCAACACATTTTAGTGTGTCCTTGATGAAGTCTTGTGTATGTGTGTGTTCATAAGGTTGTTGATTCTTATTGGTTTATCCTTGCATGGTCACTGTCCTGGTTGCAGCATGAAGCGTGCCAGTTCTCTGAATGTTCTTAACACGGGCGGCAATGCTGCTGAAGATCACATGCAAGTAAGAAGCCTGTAACCTGTTATGTCATCATGATGTAGACTTAGTACTTACCAGGCTGCTAGATATTCATTTAGGGTCAGGGCACACAGGCAGATTCAGGGAGATTAGTCTCCTCTTCTTTGGGGCGACTAATCTCCCCGAACTGCCTTCCGCTGGCTAGAATGGTAATCGCTGGCGGGATGGCAATCGGTGCGCATCGTTTCCCAAAGTTGCACGAAGTTGCCTCACAAGGAAACTTCGGGCGACTTTGGAAAAAAATCGATCTGAGTCCCATCCCGCTGTCGATTTACATTTTAGCCGGCGGGGAGGCAGTTTGGGGAGATTAGCCGCCCGAAGAAGAGGAGATTTGTCGCCGGGCGACTAATCTCCCTGAATCTGCCAGTGTGTCCTGACCCTTACCTAACAGTTAGTAGAAAATATGACACTTTGGTTATATATATATATATATATATATATATATATATATATATATATATATATATATATATATATATATATATATATATATGTATATATGTATATATATGTATATATGTATATGTATATATATGTATATATATATGTATATATATGTATATGGTATTGTACAGGGCAACTCACAAATCTAATGACATTATACACAGCAGTGTATTTCTTTACCAAAAACAAATACTGTGTATAATGTCATTAAAAGAAAACTATACCCCCCAAACAACGTAGGTCTCTATAAAAAGATATTGCATAAAACAGCTCATATGTAAAATCCTGCTTCATGTAAATAAACCATTTTAATAATAATATACTTTATTAGTAGTATGTGCCATTGGGTAATCATAAATAGAAAACTGCCATTAAAAAAAAAAAAAAAAAAAAAAGGGGCTGCCCCTTCAGATCGTATGATTCACGGTGCACACAAACAAACCAACAAACTACACTTGTTAGGTCACATGAGCCAATTAAAAGACAGAGTTGTGTCTTTTGCTTCCACACTTCTTCCTGTTACAGTTAGAGCTGCAGTATTTCTGGTCAGGTGATCTCTGAGGCAGCACACAGACCATCACAAAATGGTGGCTCAAGGCAAGAGATGTAAAAGGGCAATATTTACTTAAATATATAGACCAGTTTGATGAGATTTTTTTAAATGCCACTTAATATGATATAAACTATCTGTTGCTTAAGTATTCATTTTGGGGGTATAGTTTTCCTTTAAATCTTGTTGCTAAACAAGGCTGTAATGCAGGAATTTAAAGGGGTTGTTCACCTTTAAGTTAACTTTTAGTATGTTATAGAATGGTCAATTATAAGCAACTTTTCAATTGGTCTTCAATTATAGTTTAATTATTTGCCTTTTTCTTCTCAGTCATTCCAGCTTTCAAATGGGGGTCACTGACCCCACCTAAAAAACAAATACTCTGTAAGGCTACACGTTTGTTTTATTTTATAACTTTTTTTTCTCTTCAGGACTAATCAGTGCATGGTTGCTAGGGTAATTTGGACCCTAGCAACCAGATTGATGAAATTGCAAACTGGAGAGCTGCTGAATAAAAAGCTAAATAACTCAAAAACCACAAATGATAAAAAATGAAAACCTATTGCAAATTGTCTCAGAATATCCCTCTCTACGTCATACTTAAGTCAACTCAAAGGTGACCTTTAATTCAGTGGATACACAGATGCTAAGCTGTTACAACCTCTAAAGTCATTAAATGGTCACTAGAAGAAATGAGTCCTGCACATTAGTTCCCAGCTTTTCTACTGTATAATTAAGGGATGCACCGAATCCAGGATTCGGTTCAGGATTTGGCTTTTTCAGCAGGCTATAAGATACAGCATTTATAGCTCTATTCTTATAGACTGGAAAAAAGGCACTAAGTTTGCCCAAGAGCAGTAACCCATAACAACCAATGGGATGTTTGCTTTTAAACAGATGATCTGTTAATGCTACCTGCTGATTGGTTGCTATGGATTTCTGCTCCTGGGCAAACTTAGTGCTGTTTATTATAGGGATAACAAACAAGGGAAAGTTGTGCTCACCACTAATTTTTAAAACCATTAGGCGGGGGTGCAATGAGGCTGTGACCACAAAATACATATAGTCAAATACAAGAGTCCTCTGCACTCAACCCATTATCAATATATTTAAGACAGAGACATTTTGTGCTACTGCTACTGAAAAATGCCTTACCCTTTAAACAAAACAGGGATTGTTTGTCCATATATTGCAGCCAAGTTGCAGGTAAAACTTAGTCCCTTTGTAAAATGTATAATGAAGCAATAGAATTCTTAATGAATCAGATAAAATTGAGCATAGGACTGGCCAGATATGGGATGACTTTGACGTAGTTGTTCATCTTAAATATATTGCAATATATGGACAAATAATCCCTGTTTTGTTTAAAGGGTAAGGCATTTTTCAGTAGCAGTAGCACAAAATGTCTCTGTCTTAAATATATTGATAATGGGTTGAGTGCAGAGGACTCTTGTATTTGTCTATTATAGGGATGCACTGAATCCAGGATTCGGTTCGGGATTCGGCCTTTTTCAGCAGGATTCAGATTCGGAATAGAATCCTGATTTGCATATGCAAATTAAGGGCGGGGAGGGAAATAGCGTGAATTTTTATCACAAAACAAGTAAGTAAAACATTTTTCCCCTTCCCACCCTTAATTAGCATATGCAAATTAGGATTCGATTCGGTATTCGGCCGACTCTTTCACATAAGGATTCGGCCGGATCCAAAATAGTGAATTCTGCGCATCCCTAGTATAATAATGACTACTAGATGTTCTCTCACTGCTAGCTGCTTTGCTGCACCTTACTAACACATTAATTGCTCGTTCTATTGTTCTATTCTAACCACTAATATACCCGAGAGCTTTCATACCAAATAACTATTTACTGCTCTATCCAAGTGGCTTTGTGTTCTCATTAAATTCTAACTGAGCTGCATTTGAAATGTTTCTTTACTTATCTATAGGATACTGAAAAGTGTAGCAAACCAGTGTGAGCTTTCATTCTACCATAGAGGTATTTACATCATGGTTTATGGGTCTTTCTTTTCCAATTTTAGTTTTGCAGAGAGTCAGTCCGGTAGTGATGTGCGGGCCAACCTGATACCCACGGGTTTGGGTCGACCTCGCACTGCTCCTTGTGGCCGCATGCGGGTTGAGCTCTTCTCCTGCTCTCCCCGTCCGACTTCCGGTTTTATAGTCTCGCGTCTGCTCGCCCCTTTTGTGACATTGTGCCGTCATCGGCGGGGTGGCGCAGGTCTATAAAAGGACCCTGGAAGCACGGGTGCGAGCGGGCTGGAGCAGGGCGGGTTAGGGTTGGGTGCGGGTCCGGAAAAACCAGACCCGCACATCACTATAGTCCGGTACCTATGAGTTATCTTTATCTGTACCACCCATCATCCTCACACAGAGGCTTAGCATTCTCCGTACTTGCCGCTATAAAGACGTTTTGTGTTGATCTGTTTCCTTTCCTCCCCTCTCTTTTATGCAGGAACGAAATAATTGTCTGACCGAGTCGAGAGGGCTGAGTGCCAGTCACACTGACTTAGCTCATTAAGGTTCATGCGAATAAGCTAGCCAACATTCCCTCGATTAAAGCCGCACTGAGATACCCTAAGCTTTGCCTCATCCTCTTGTATAAGAAGCATCTATGGGATTCGCTGGTGGACTTTTTTACTTTTATAAGAAGAGGAATCCAATGAGAGCAATTTTTTTAAAGGAACGGTTTATTTATAGGTCTGTATGTATGTAAATTGCTTTTTGCTACATTTGTAGAGTTATATTGTGAATAACTGGGCTACTGTTACAGAAGCTGAAGTATTCTTTCCATTTACATGAAACCCTCCTCCAGCTACGTACCAGCAGAATGTATGAGGTCAATGTGTATAAAAACATCTATATACTGTATATGCTTTTATATTGTGATCCCCAACCAGTAGCTCGTGAGTAACATGTTGCTCTCCAACCCCTTGGATGTTGCTCCCAGTGGCCTCAAAGCAGGAGCTTATTTTTGAATTCCAGGCTCGGTGGTAAGTTTTGGTTGTATAAAAGCCAAGTGCACTGCCAAACAGAGTTTCAATATAGATTGACAATCCACATAGGGGCTACTAAAAGGCCAATCACAACCCTTATTTGGCACCCCAAGAACATTTTTCATGCTCGTGTTGCTCCCCAACTCCTTTTACTTCTGAATGTTGCTCACGGGTTCAAAAGGTTGGAGATCCCTGCTCTTATATAATTGGTAGAAAATGTAGCCGTGTAGTGTTCATTCGTGGGCCCAATGCAAGTCTATGGGGCATATTTATCAAAGAGTGAAGTTTGAGATCACCACAGTCCTCTAGAGTGAAATTCCGCTACATTCATTTCTTTAGGAGTTTTTATCAAAGGATGAATTTTCACTTTCACCCGTTAATAAATACTCTTTTAACAATCCCATAGAAATGAATGGAGAGTGCTGGAATTTCCCTCTAGAGCAGGGGTCCCAAACCTTTTTTACTCGTGAGCCACTTTTAAATGTAAAAAGAGTTGGGGAGCAACACAAGCGTGTGAAAGTCCATGGGGATATCCAATAAGGGCTGTGATTGGCTATTGGTAGCCCCTATGTGGACTGGCAGCCTACAGGAGACTCTGGCATTACATCTGTTTTTATGAAACCAACAGTTGCTTCCAAGCCTGGAATTCAAAAATAAGCTCCGGCTTTGAAGCCACTGGGAGCAACATCCAAGGGGTTGATGAGTAACATGTTGCTCCAGAGCCACTGGTTGGGGATTACTGCTCTAGAGGACTGTGGTGACCTCTAACCTCACTCTTTTATAAATATACCGCTAAGTGTCACAGAGTTCAATCATCCTTTGCACTAGAATTCGTAGGCATTGCCTGTGGTTGAGGCTATTTGGATCATCGCAGGTTTTCCTGAGAAGCCCGTATCAAGCAACATATTTAAATATTGCACATTGCTTAGATGCCAGCAATGGAAATGTTCTATATTGATTATAGTGTACCTTTAAATCATTTCCTGCTTTATGAATTCTTTACGAAAAGAGAGCAGCGTTCCCAATAATGCAATAGTAACCGTGGCCTTTAGGATGGACAACTGGTCTCAAAAGTACTGTATATTTTGCCATAGGGTCTGTGGGCATACATTAGTGATGTACAGTAGGTTTGTACAAAGTACAGGTATGGGATCCATTATCCAAAAACCTCTGAAATGCAGCTATGTCATCTCCCGTAGAGTTAAACAATCCTTCCTTTTTCACTTATTACCTTTCTCTCTGTAATATCAAGGCTATACCTTGTGCTTGATTGTAACAAAGCCAGCAGAAATCTCTGTCCACCAAAAAAAATCCTATTGGGATTTTCAAGTTTCCATTTTTTTTTTAAAGTAACCTAAATGTTGTTTCCAAACTGTGGGGTTGGCCTCCTTATGGGAGCTCAGAATGTGGGGTTCAGCCTAAAGGCCAATTAGAGTGAGTTTTGGGTAGGATGTCCATTTAAAGGATCAGTAACATCAACATTTTTTTAAAAAATTTTTTAGTATACTATGAAAAAAAACACACCAACACATGTTAAACTTTAAAAACGCAAAGTCTTTCTTTAGAAATAACTTACCGAAACTCCGCTTGCGCTCCTCTTTAGAAAAGGCGATCGGGTGATTCATCGTGCGGCGCTCGATTTCTCCTCCCTGACTTCCTTATAGGCGATAGCCAGGGAGGAGAAATCGAGCGCCGCACGATGGATCGTCGCCTTTTCTGAAGAGGAGCGCAATCGGAGTTTCGGTAAGTTATTTCTAAATAAAGGCACAAAAATGGATTGCTGGCTCTAATCTCTAAATGGACCAACTTATTGATGGCCTAAAGGCTTGCTTTTAAATTGTTGAATGTTTAAACACTTCAAATAAATCGAGCATAAAGCTCATAAACAAAAACACCAACAAAAACAGCAGGCAACCACTAGGTAATTCTCAACGAGTGGAACAGGATGGCCTGCGTGTCCAAACCCCAGGCCCTTAACTTGAAAAGGAACAATTCTATTTCGAATATGGTAAATTCAGCATTGCTTGTCACTCACCACGTTTGTCAAATGGCCCGGGTGCCGTGCCCCGAACCCGTAGCTTAGGCGAAACCAATCTTCAAAAAATAAATATACACGCACTCCTGCAGCCGTGACAATTGAGGTAAAGTTGTAGCTTTATTCCATCAGGGAAGACTTTGCCATTTTAAAGTTTAATAGGTGTTGGTGGGTTCTGTAGTTCCTAATGAATTTTTTTTTTTTTTTTTTAAATTGATGTTACTGGTCCTTTAAGCTCCTAAATACATGGATATTGATTTATAACACTATGGGAGTGGGATAAAATGGTTGCAACTGCAATTCACGTTTATTCTGAACGGAGCAGTGGCGGAACTAGCCGGGGGTGTAACTGCACCAGGGCCTGCACTCCCTCGGAGCCCACCGGCGGTTCGTGCACATGCGGGGGTGGGGGGCCCGGGTACATGCCCTGTGCCAGGTAGTTATGTTACTGGAACGGAAGGATATTTGTAGGCTTTTGTCCTTTGGAGAGTTACAGCATCTGGGAAACAGAACACAACCTATCTCCTGAAGTGCCAGTACCTTATTAGGTGACTTTATGGTGCAAACTTACCTCCTAGATGTTCTTGTATATGTTTTCCTATGTCTGTAATCATGTTACCAGCAAGAGGGGGGGACCCTCCGCAAATGTTAGACCTCTAAATGGGGCTTTAACTCGTCCAGAGACCACTACCTTACTCCATACTGCTCCATGTAACGGAAAGACCCTTTAATTAGGGATGCACTGAATCCAGGATTAGGTTCGCTATTCAGCCTTTTCCAGCAGGATTCAAATTTGGCTGACCCAAATCCGAATTTGCATATGCAAATTAGGGGCGGGGAGGGAAATCGAGTGACTGTCAAAAAACAAGGAAGTAAAAAATGTTTTCCCCTTCCCACCCCTAATTTGCATATGCGGACAAATCTTTCGCGAAATGGATTTCAGTGCAGAATTCTGCTGGAGCAGCACTATTAGCTGATGTATTTTGGAAAAAAACATGTTTTCCCATGACAGGATCCCTTTAAGCTAAAACTAGTAAAATAATGCAAGTGTGGGTTAAAAACATGTAACCTATCAAATTGTATAAAATACACTTTTTATTGCTTAATTAGTGTTTTAATTGTTTTGTTAATGAGACGTTTGCACCTATAGGGTTAGACAGAAACGTGTGTCCTGACTATAAAATGCTAATTAATCTGATAATAATTCCCCAACGGGGCACCTACAAGAGCTGTGAAATGAAGATTGGCTGAACCAAAGCAGATTATTTTAGAATTGATCTGACACACAGGGAAGAGTTATACTGAGCTTTACTCCATTTTTAAAATATCGGGAGAAAATGTAGTTTTTGTGCCATTTTTATTCATAAAAGTGTCCGTAAACTGTCATTCTTTCACCTAAATATGAAAAGTGGCAGTTGAGTCGGAATTTAGGCGGATTTCGGTTTGTGAATACGGAGAAAGTATTTTACTAGTTTACCACTTTTACTCCAAAAATGGGCTCTCTCCACTTTTGTGAATTCCCCCCTTTATGTTACAAAATATATCTCCTGTTTAGCGAGTATTCCGAGCTGCTAGCCATTCTCTAGAACAGTGATCCCCAACCAGTAGCTAGTGAGCAACATGTTGCTCTCCGACCCCTTGTATGTTGCTCTCAGGGTCCTCAAAGAAGGGGCTTATTTTTGAATTTCAAGCTTGAAATGAAGTTTTAATTGCATAAAAACTAATTACAGTCCCAAGTAGAGCTTCTTGTAGGCTGCCAGTCCACATAGGGGCTACCAAATAGCCAATCACAGCCCTTGTTTGGCACCCCAAGGGACTTTTTTCACGCTCTTGTTGCTCCCCAACTATTTTTACATTTGAATGAGGCTCACGGGTTAAAAAGGTTGGGGACCACTGCTCTAGAATATATCATTTGTGTCCTTTAACTCATCTTCTAGGCTTTCTGCCATCGACTAGCTGGAGCACTTCAAGGTTCACTTTACTTAGACTGTTACAGACCAGGGAAGGAGAAATGTTTTAAAGAGCTAAAGTAATGTTTGTAGGAGTAATTATGTTTTAGTACCTGGAGTAATTTATTTATGACTGTATATTTTGTATTTTAATGCATAGTATGTATCTTCATCTTAACAATGCCACTTTCCTTCCTGTAACAATATTTAATACAAACGTTGTGTCTCTGTGTGCAAGATATGTCTAGTACAGGTATAGGATCCCTTATCCAGAAACCCGATATCCAGAAAGCTCCGAATTACCTGTCTCCCACAGACTCCATTATATCCAAATAATCCAGATTTTTAAAAATGATTTCCTTTTTCTCTGTAATAATAAAACATTAGCTTGTACTTGATCCCAACTAAGATATAATTAATCCTTATTGGAGGCAAAACCAGCCTATTGGGTTTATTTCATGTTTACATGAATTTCTAGTAGACATAAGGCATGAAGACCCAAATTACGGAAAGATCCGTTATCCGGAAAACCCCAGGTCCGGAGCATTCTGGATAACAGGTCCTATACCGTACCATATAGCTCTAATACAGGCCGCGGCATCATGAAACATGCAATAAAGCAATGCAGCAATGTACAAAAAGGGCACATAAGAATCCATTTGTCTCTTTAGGGCAGACGTACAGAAGTCAGAATATGACAATATTTAAATAATTAGGGGGATATGTAATTAAAGGCACTACGTTTTCCCAGGAGCAAAAATCCATAGCAACCAATAAGCAGGAAGCATTTACTGATCATCCCATTGGTTGCTATGGGGTTACTGCTCTTGGGCAAACTTAGTGGCTTTTTTTTCAATATAGGGGCTAAAGTCTATAAGAATAGAGCTATACAGGCTGTATCTTATATACTGATGTTACTGTATCAGCTCTATAGCAATGATCCTTCAGTATTGCCCACAGGAGCTCCACATGTTTGGATGCTAGTAGTATGCTCTGGGCTGCTATTGAGAAGCTAAGTTTAAAGGAGAAACAAACCCTTATTAAAAAAAAAAACCCCTACCCTACATAGACCCCTCGGGCACATGCCCCTAACGCTTTACTTACCCCTCGATGCAGAATTCATGGGCGCCATCTTCAGCCGCTTCAGTAATATTCGGAATGAGACCGGCCGCGTGTAGTTGGAGCAACTTCCCGACAACTGCGCATGTGGTGAAACTCACGGAAATTGCAGAAGTGCAGATTCTGTGAAAACTCGATTTTAAGTTCCCTGAAGTTTTCCCACATTTTACATTTTTTATTGCTGGTCCCGCCAATTTATAATGCATTTCCCTGATTTTAAGTAATGTTTTCCCGGATTTTACATTAAAAATGTTGTCTTGATGTTCCCAAAAACTGCTTTTTTTCCTCTATGAATGTTATTATTTATGAAATAGAGGTTTAAAATAGTAACCAGATGTATATTTTGCCATGATTCCGTCTGCAAATGGCCAATTCCAATGAGTCTGTCCCTTATACAGTCCTGCACCAATCACGTATTGCTTTAGGTTGTGTATGTGACCGAGTCTTGCACATGCCCCCCATAATGTAACATTAACACTGCAATGCTTGACCCTTGTTATTAACACACTAAATATTGTCTCAAAGTAAAACGACCCTAGTTACCAGATTGCTTTAAATGCAAATTGAAGAGCTGCTGAATAAAAAGCTAAATAACTCAAAAACCTTTTATAATAAAAAATGAAAACCAATTGCAAATTGTCTCAGAATATCCCTCTCTACATCAAACTAAATGTTATCTCAAAGGAGAACAAACCCTTTAACACATTTCCCTGATTTGACATTTTCCCGGATTTGACATCATTTTTTCCAGGTCCCCTGAAAAACGTAGAATGGGGGTTCTACCGTATTCACATAATGCCCGTCACTGTTTTGTTAACGTCCTTCCTTTGTGCAAACCAGTGTTAGTAGTTTATGTATGTCTACTTAAAGGGAAAATGTAACCTGTTTAAGGATCAGGGCACACAGGCAGATTTGAGGAGATTAGTCGCCTGGCTAAAAATCTCCCCTTTTTCGGAGCGACTAATCTCCCTGAATCTGCCTCCTGTCGGCTAGAATAAAATTCGCCGGCGGGATGGCACTCGGAGCGATTTTTTTCCAAAGTTGCCTCACGAGGAATCTTCGGGCGACTGCAGAAAGCATAATGCTCAGAGTGCCATCCCGTCGACTATTTACATTCTAGCTGGGGGGAAGCAGTTCGGGCAGATTAGTCGTCCGAAGAAGAGATTTGTTGCGGGGCGACTAATCTCCCCGAGTCTGACCGTGTGTCTCTGCCCTAAATGCTAAAAGTGTCAATCCGTAAGGCAGAGACACACGGTCAGATTTGGTGAGATTAGTCGCCCGTCGACAAATCGCCTTTCCACCGGGTAGAATGTAAATCGCCAGCGGGATTGCACTCTGATCACTGTTTTCTGAAGTTGCCTCACGAGGAAACTTCGTAAAATTAAGCAATCTGAATGCCTCCTGCCGGCTAGAATGAAAATCGCGGGTGGGAGACAGTTCGGGGAGATTAGTCGCCCCAAAGAAGAGGAGATTTATCGCCGGGCGACTAATCTCCCCGAGTCTTACCGTGTGTCTCTGCCCTATAAGTTGTATTTAATGACTATTTTCTTTAAACCCAATTGCTGTGCATCCAATACTGAAGGGGATGCAAAGTATTTGCCAGAAATATGTGATCTAATCCCAAGGAAAGGATCAGACACATGAAGGCTCAGAACGTCCCTTCTCTGCATGTAAATGGCACATTACTTGCTGTAGCAAAGGTAACTTGAATGGGCTCCAAATAATAATGATTTGGAAATAATCACTATGTTCTAATTCTGCTGCCACTGGTTTTGCTCACTACAGATGAGCAATTGGGCAGCGTTTGCTTGGAAATAAAGACAAAATGATAGAGAGGCCAATGGACTACAATCTCTGCTTATGAAGAATTCCCCATTGATTTCTAATCCGAATTGTGTTTTACAGAAGAACAGGAGGCTTTTGTTTAGAGAAGTCTTTGTTGGCCTCATGTTACTTGTTACCTAAAGGTCCCCATACATGGATAGATCCGCTCGTTTGGCCCAACGATCGGATCCTAGCATTCGGCAAACGGGCGGTCGGATCGCGGGACCGCATCAACGAACAGATGCGGCCGCGATCCGACGGGATTTTTAAACCCATCCGATCGAGATCTGGCCGACTTTCGGCCAGATCTCGATCGGGGAAGCCCTTCGGGGGCCCCCATACACGGGCCAATAAGCTGCCGACGCAGTCTGTCGGCAGCTTTTATCAGCCCGTGTATGGCCACCTTTATTCTTGTAAATTAACTTTAACAAACAAATGTAAAATAAAGAACAAATCTAGTCATTAACTGAATGTGTGACATTGCATTGGTAATTAGGATATACAGCACACTTTAGGCAAACAGGCAGACTAGTCACCCGGCGACAAATCTCCTCTTCTTCGGGCGACTAATCTCCCCCAACTGCCTTCCCGTCGGCTAATATGTAAATCGCTGGTGGGATGGCATAAGCCTTTGACCAAGAGTCCTAGTGACATGAAACGTGTGAGGCATGAGTTGTTTATACAAATAAAATTTCTATTTTTACTTATTATTAGTCTGATCTATGCGTGACTTATTTGAGTGCCTTGCTCCAATATTTTGTTTTTCTATTATAATTATTAGAGAACATATGCCACATCACTCACATCATGTAAGAGACTGCAGATTTAAGGAGACAGAGTGTAGATCAGAAAGGAAACCAAAAATGGTGAAAGTAAAGGTACGTTTAAAACTTAAATAATTCAAGTTGCAAAAAATAAAAAATGGCTCACCAGATTTGTACAGGAAAAGAATTGCCAGCTGTTAGGGGCACATTTATCAAGGGTCGAAATTCGACCATCGAATTGGCCAAATTCGATAGTCGAACTTATCTTTTTGAATTTTTTTGGCCGTTTCCAGTCGAATTAAAATCGTTCGATCGATCGTAGAAATCGTTCGAATTGAACGATTTGATGAAACGATTTTCAAAAAAAAAAAAAAAAATACTTTGACTTTTTAAAACTTAGCCAAATTTTGGCTATAGGTTCTAGGAGGTCCCCATAGGCTAACATAGCAATTCGGCAGGTTTAAGGGAGGCGTTTAGATTGGGAGGTGTTTCATAATGAGCCAAAACATACAGCCAAAGCAACCCAGGAGTTTATTAAATAAAAGAAGTGGAATATTGTTGAATGGCCAAGTCAGTCACCTGATCTGAACCCAATTGAGCAGCATTTCACTTGTTGAAGGCTAAACTTGGGACAGAAAGGTCCACAAACAAACAGCAAGTGAAAGCGGCTGCAGTAAAGACCTGGCAGAGAATTAAAAAGGAGGAAACCCAGAATGTGGTGATGTCCATGAGTTCAAGACTTCAGGCTGTCATTGGCAGCAAAGGGTTTTCAACCAAGTATTAAAAACTGAAAATAAAATGTTCATTTCTAATTTGTCCAATTACTTTTGAGCCCCTGAAATGAAGTGATTGTATTAAAAAAAGGCTTTAGTTCCTCACATTTTTATGCAATCTTTTTGTTCAACCCACTGAATTAAAGCTGAAAGTCTGCAGTTCAACTGCATCTGAGTTGTTTCATTTAAAATTCATTGTGGTCATGTACAGAACCAACATTAGAAAAAAGTCGTCTCTGTCCAAAGATTTATGGGCCTCACTGTAACTGCTATTAGATCCAGGGATGCTATAAACAAAATAATGGAAAATATAATATAATAGCTCTGAAATTGCATCTGAAATGTGTTTAGCCCCTAACTGGTGACAAATTGTCATAGAATACAACTGTCTGCTTCATACAACCAATGAATTTGAAGATAAATGTTCAATTTATAGGAAAACTGTTCCCCCTTGACAATGTATCAAATAAAACAGCTCATATTTAAAACCCTACTTCATATAATAAACCATTTTCATAAAAATAAACTTTTTTAGTGCCATTTTGCCATTGGGTAATCCTGTACAGAAAATTGACGTTTTAAAGGAACAGTAGCACCAAAAAAGTAAAGTGTTTGCTACACTGCAGCTTATTTATATAACAAAAACAAAAAATAGTAGTTTTGTTGAAGCAAACACAGCAGTTTTACCAGCGCAGGGCAACACTGCATTATATTTTTATTACTTAAACACATTTTTGATGTTACTGTTCCTTTAAGGGCAGAGACACACACGAAGATTCAGGGAGATTTAGTCGCCCGGCAACAAATCACCTCTTCTTCGGGCGACTAATCTCCCCTAAAAGCCTTCCCGCCAGCTAGAATGTAAATCGCCGATGGGATGGCACTCTGAGCGTTTCATTTTCCGAAGTTGCCTGAAGTTACCTTGCGAGGCAACTTCACAAAACAAAGCGATTAAAGTGCCATCCCGGCGATTTAGATTGTAGCCGGCGGGAAGGCAGTTCGGGGATATTAGTCGCCTGAAGAAAGGTCGACGACGTCGCCGGGCGACTAAATCTCCTCGAATTTTTGCGTGTATCTCTGCCCAAGAACTAAGGGATCTTACAATTCACAGTGCAAACAAACATATTACAACATACATGTTGGGTCACATGAGCCAATGAATGGACAACGTTTTGTCTTTTACTCCCACACTTCTTCCTGTTACTTTTATTTCTCCTGGGAAGAGCTGGGGCCTCCCATACTCCACATATGGCACCTGTATTGGGTGACATTGAACAGACACAAGAGCTGACAATTGAACATGCTTTAGCACAATTTTATTGTCCATTTACAAGTGGTTTTGTTTCTGAATGCGATTTTTTTCAAGACCATTCGGAAATAACTTCAGTAGTAGCAAATCATTTTAAACGGTTTTATACTTTCCACCATCAGCACAATATCTACACTTAGATGCAAAAACACGGTGAGAGCGTATTTAGCTCAGTGGAAGCGAATGAATATAAATTACACTATTATGTGCGAGTTGGGGCCGGACACAGGCAGGAGAATGAAACTAGTTGGGGAAATTAAAAAAAACAAACAAATACTTCTGGTAATAAACAGTGAGTCACTACAGTGTATAACTTAGTGCAAACCTTCCGTTAGCTCCCAACATTCTCCTCTCACTCATTTACATGGAAATCACTTACACACCAGTCTCTCCTTATTGTATTCTACTTACTCCAGACTCTTCATAGTATCTCAGTGCCAATGGCTTGTCCCACCTTCAAAGCCTTTCCTAACGTATCTCTGCCATCCTGCAACACATTCATTCATTCTGGGAGTTGTAGTCCAGCAGCAACTGGGATTTTGGTTTGTAAAGACCGGTGCACAGAACAATAACTATTGGCTCAAACCCGATCTACATTATGGCTGGGCAGCTAGAAGACTAGTGATGGGCTTATTCATTCGCTAGGCGTGAATTTGCGGTAAGTTTCCACGTTTCACGCTGCTGAATAAATTTCTGAAATTGCATCAAAAATTTGCAGGCGGTCCAAAAAAATTGACGTCGTCGACAAAGTTGACACCGGTGATAATTTCATGCACGCCCATTGACTTGGACACAATAGAGGTCATATTGTCGCTGCCGTTAATCTTAATGGACGCCGGCGTCAAAATTCGCGAGTTTCCGCGTTTCTTGCTGGCGAATAAATTTGCAAAACTGGTGTGTAAAAATTGACGCCGGCGTCAAAATTTGTGAATTTCCACGTTTCGCATCAGAGAAACATGTTAACTTGTGTTAGGGAGCTGCTATCTGGTTACCTTCCCATTGTTCTGTTGTTAGGCTGCTGGGGGGGGAGGGAGGGGGTGATATCACTTCAACTTGCAGTACAGCAGTAAAGAGTTATTGAAGTTTATCAGAGCACAAGTCACATGAGCTGGGAAACTGACAATATGTCTAGCCCCATGTCATATTTCAAAATTGAATATAAAAAAATCTGTTTGCTCTTTTGAGAAACGGTGCAGAATTCTGCTGGAGCACCACTATTAACTGATGCGTTTTGGGAAAAAAACCTTTTTCCCATTACAGTATCCCTTTAAGAGCACAAGTATGAAACTCGTTTTTAGTCATTCTGCATTCAAATACTCCCCAATGTTAGAGGACAGAGTATTTTATCCCCTGCAAGTTCTTTCCACGTGCATTTCTAGCAGCCTTCACTAAAGCGAAGTGAAACCCACAGGGACTAGTACTTTAACACCTGCCCATAAGTGCTATTGCCACTTCCTCGTGTCACTCAGAATCTCACAGTTCAATCCCAATTCAAACCGACATTACTTTATACAACTTTCATACTAAAAGAAAAAAAAAAAAAAGATCAACACAAGTAGCATTGGCCCATCGCTCTTGCCCATAAGTGCTATTGCCACATCCTCATGTCACTCATTCACATCCCTCCTAATTCAAACCGACATTACTTTATACTTTCATACAAAAAAAAAAAAAAAAGAAGTATCATTGGCCCATCGCTCGGCCAGTCACACACATACAAACCTCATGGCTGTGAACTCTTTATAGAAGCCTTCCGGTTGGCAAATTAGGCCTGCCCTCCTCAGAACATGTGATCAGAATGAGCCAATGAAAAAACACGCTGACGTTTAGTGCCGAATGTGGGTGTAATAGAAGTAGAATTGAGGAGCGGCTCCTACTGGAATCACAGGCACTAAAACATTACTTGGCATAAGCAGCAGGGGAAATAGAAACAGTATGAGGCAGCTTGCGATTGGTCTTATTTACAGCGGCTGTAGTAGAAGAGGACAGAGTTATCTAACCTTTTATTTAAATCCCAGTCAACTGGACGACTATTAATTGTTATTGGCAACTGGTTTGCACCATGGCCGACGCCGAGAGAAATGGGATATTTTTATATTGAAGGAGTCGACACAACTTTCGCATTCAAACTAAACTACAGCTGCAGCCCCTTATGAAATGTGTTAACCAGCGGGGTCAGGAGTCCTTCCAGTGTCAGCAGAGAACATGGCCGTGCGCTTCAAGCCAGAGTTCGCTGTCTGGGTTTGATCCGTGGGTAGAGCTGCAAAAGGAAGAAAGCTTGATGAGAACAGATTGACTATACAGTGACCCGAGGCTGACTTGATATAATTAGTTCTCCTACTGGAAAACAGAAACAAGTGATCGTAGAGCAGCACAGGCTACTGACCTCTGAGGTGACTTCTAATAGCCTTGTACTACATGGAAATGTTCAGTATAAAAATAAAAACTGGGTAAATAGATAGGCTGTGCAAAATAGAAAATGTTTCTAATATAGTTAGTTAGCCAAAAATGTAATGTATAAAGGCTGGAGTGATTTGATATATAACTTGTCAGTCAGAACCCAACTTCCTGCTTTTCAGCTCTCTTGGTTTACACTGACTGGTTACCAGGCAGTAACCAATCAGTGACTTAAGGAGAACTAAAGCTTAACTAAAGAAGTAGCTAGAAATGTTGTACATTATGTTTTGAGCTTCTGTACCAGCCCAAGGCAACCACAGCCCTTTAGCAGTAAAGATCTGTGTCTCCAAAGATGCCCCAGTAGCTCCCCATCTTCTTTTCTGCTGATTCACTGATTCACATGCTCTGTGCTGCTGTCACTTACTGAGCTTAGGGACACACTCAGAATATACAGTACACATAGAATAGAAATGTCACAATATAAGGCTGATTAGTAATTAATACAGATAATTACTACATGGCAGCACAGAAACCAGTGCAATTAGCATCAGAATTTAATAATCAGCAAACCTGTAGCATCAGCTTATATTACAGCCAGGGAAGCTCATTTTCTGCTGGATAATTAGTGACGAGCCCTAAGCTTAGCTTCTCAACAGCCAATCAGAGCCCACTGAGCATGTGAGTGTCACAGACACTTTCCAAGATGGTGACCCCCTGTGACAAGTTTGAAGTCCTGGATCATTGCTGCTATTGACAAGCTGAAACTTTAGCCTCGTGCAATAAGTTCACTATATAAAAATTACATTTATAGCCCTATTCATTTTTAGGGGTTTCCTCCTTTAAGGGAGGGCACATGGGTCATATCTGTTGCTTTTGAATCTGAGCTGAATGCTGAGGATCAATTGCAAACTCACTGAACAGTTATGTCCCATGTGGCCCCCCCTTTAAGTCGCTGACTAACTCAGAGTTAGAGAGCTGAAAAGCAGGAAGTAGTGTTCTGGCTATTATTTTAGACATCCAGTCACTCCAGCCTTTATATATTACATTTTTGGCTAACTAACTGTATTAGAAACATTTCTTATTTTGCACAGTCTATCTATTTACACAGTTTTTATGTTTACACTGAACTGTTCCTTTAAAGGGGCGTTCTATCAGTCATTTATACAAGAAAATCCCATGGGTCCAAAACGAAACATTGCTGCACTGCAAACAATGCTATCCTTGTGCCCATGTTACAATACAGATACTTCTCAACTCACTAGTTATTAAGGGATTGGAACATCCATACAGATGGTGATATCACGGGCAACATGGAGTGTTAGAGACTCAGGAACAACAGAAAACACAACTGGTCTGAAACATCGACACAAACGCTATCACAATCTGCACAACATGTGAGAGCGGTTAGCGTTGCAGGTAAAGCGAATGGCACACATCAATGTTTATTATATTTAAAAAGCGATTTATTCCAAAGCAGAATAGTAAAAGAATGCAGCAGTAATGGGATAGGATCCACCTGTCAGCACACACTTGGTGGGTTTACTTTTATTTATTTTTTTTAACGAAATTGCACAACTGAGTGAACGGACAGAAGAACAAATGCAAAGAAAAACAGGACATTTGCAATAATTTGTCTGTAATCTTAAAAGCAATACGTTATTTTAGTTGTCTTTATTAGCTGGTCCTGTGCAATCCCAATTTATTATCAGGGATGCTCCAATATGGCATCCTCCTATAAGTGTTGGCCTTAAGGCCCCCATACATGGGCCGATAAAAGCTGCCGTCAGACCGAGTAGGCAGCTTATTGACCCGTGTGTGGGGCCATCCGACGGGCTTCCGAGATCGATATCCCTTGTTCGGGCAGGTTAAAAAATCCCGTTGGATTGCGGCTGCATCTGTGCGTTTATGTGGTCCCGTGATCTGACCGCCTGTATTGCATCCATTCTGATCCAATCGTTGGACCCTAGGGACTCCCGACGGGATCTCTACATCTATGGCCACCTTTAGAACCCCAGAGCAGGAACTATGAATACTACAACCTAAAGCTGGCCATACACGGGCCGATAAAAGCTGCAGACAGATCGAGTCGGCAGTTTATCGATCGGGCAAAGTTTAACAATCCCGCCGGATTGCGGCCACATCTGTTTGTAGATGCGATCCGACCACCCAAATTGGCAGCATTATGATCCGATCGTTGGGCCTATCAGCAAGATATCGCCCACCTTGATGTGGGCATATCGGGGAGAGATCCGCTCGTTTGGCAACATCGCCAGACGAGCGGATCTCTGTGTATGGCCAGTTTAAAATTTGGAAGAAGAGAACTGGCAACATGAAAGGGCTGGCAACATAAAAAGAACTGGCAATCTGAAAGGCGAGACGGTTCCAGACCATGGAAAGCAGCACATTCCCCTATGCTCTAATACTCACCTCGGTTTACCCACCCTTTACATGGAATATGTTGGCAACCCAGAGTAACTAAAGAAGTCAACATCGGACAGTTTAGTCAGACTTGCCAGTCAGTGCTCACACAGTAATTTACACAATTCAAGTGCTTATATAAAGTTAAAGAAGAAATACCTACCCCAAGTAGATTTTTAGGCACGTAACCTTCCTTATCATTGAGACGGGCCCACCACCATTCAGTTTCCACATCATCCTTGCGCTTGACAATCGAAATGGCATCTCCTTCTCGGAATGAGAGTTCGTCAGCATTCTGGGCCTCGTAATCCCACAGCGCATATACCAACCCTTTATTCATCACTCCAAGCTTCTCCTGAACACCTGAGGTACAATGAGACAGAGGAGATCAGAAGGATTTATTATAAAACCAACCTTAATGTGAATGCTGGCAATGGAGATTGTAAGTTTTGCTGGGAATGATGTACAATCTCCATAATGTTCATGAATGTTATCCGTTCATATAAGTAAGAGCAGTCATTGCTAAATAAAATACATGAATAACATTAATGATACAGGTTATCAGAAAAAACCCACGGAACGTACCATATAGGAACTGGGAACACTGGATATAGCCTTCCTCCATCTCCTCACACTTGTCTGCAGCAGTCTCAACGTCACTAATTGTCGAGGCAAAGATGGCTGCTCCGCACTCCACCAGCATTTTGCAGAGGTGAACACTATTACATGAAGCTGCACAGTGCAGAGGGGTCCTGAAGAAAAAGAGAGACTCCAATAAAGGATACAGATTGCCAAGTCCTCATGCACAGTTGCTAATGTACCGTTCAGGTTTCATGTTAAAGGGGAACGATCGCGAAAAGGAAAATTTAATATAAGCTTCAGCATACTGAAATAAGAAATGTTCTAAATACAATCAATAAAAAATTTACCATTTCTAAAATAAATAAAGTTTATATTTACTATCTCAGCATCTGTTTCTCTTCATTCTCTCTTCATGCAGCAGTTGGGTGTCAGATATTCATTGACAGTTAGATCCAATATATCTTATAGGGAGGCTCTCTTTCCTAGCAGATGTATTAGAGCTCACTCAAATAACTGATTCCAGTACAAACAAAATCTAACAAAATAACTGCCTTTTGCACAAATTCTGCATTTACTCAAAACATCTACTCCAGTGTTGCTGTGTGTGATGAGGCCTTATAGTGTCACACTTAGCACTTCCCTTCAGAGCAAACCCAAGTGTGAGTGTCATCGATACTGGGCAATCGTTTATTCAAGGGACAATTTGTTAGCTCTGCAAGGAAGTCGTTGACATGAGCAAAAGGGTGTGACCAGCTGCACATTAATGCTACTATTCCAGCATAATATCTGTGGGACCAGATGGGGCATGACCTGGAGGAATTAGGCAGGATTTGAGTTATTTTCTGCTCAGAGATTGTCCTCGACTTCAAGACTACAAGGTGGAAGAAGCTGAGCCGCAGACTAAGGGAATACAGACATTAAGCACAATCATATTTGCAGAAAGCAGCTAATTGCTTTGGCCAAGACGTGCACATGTCACTGGCTGCAGGGATTTTTAGCTTCTATGATTTTTGCTTCTATGTGTCAAGGATTAGGTAGGGGGCGCTGTGGAGGCTGATGAGGGAAGGGTGAGCCCTTGAGGCAGGAGCTGTATGTGCCTGGGGAACACGTAAAGGGAAGACAGGAACAGGCTGAAGAGGGCGATGAGTCAGACTGGAACAGGGGCAGAGCGGAACAGGACGGAGAGGGCGAAGATCAGGACTGGACTAGACAGGATGAAGAGGGGGATGATGAAGGACAGGAACAGACTGGATGGAGCAGGAGTGGAACAGGAACAGACTGGATGGGACGGTGCGGGTGTAGATCAGATCAAACTGGGGATAGAGTGCAGAAGGAAACTGGAACCGAAAGAGACTGAAGCAGAAGGAGAGGATGGGAACAGAAGGGCTGGAAAGCAGGAGGACAGGAAAGCAGGAGAGTAAGGGAGCAGAAGGACTGGATAGCGAGAGGACTGGATAGCAAGAGGAAAGAAAAGGCAGGGCAAGATGCAGAGCGAGACGAGGGAAGATATAGACAGGGTACAGGTCAGAACAGGACGCTGGAACCAGAAAGGCAAAGTCAGGTCAAGGTCAAGGCAAGGAAAGATCAAGGTTTAAAGCAGGACTGGAGCAGAATTGTAAGGGGAAGGTAAGGCAGATCAAGACATGGTTCAGAGCCAGGCAGGACAAGACAGGGAAGGATTCAGACAAAGCAAAGCAAGACAAGATAAGGCAGAATAGGAAGGAGGCCAGAACAGCAACCCGTAGCTAGGGACCTTGCCGCACTGCTAAGAAGGGAACCAATTCTCAGCTAAGGAGTGTTTGGAGGGTTGCTCTTAAACATAGGGCAGAGTCAGCCCTGATTGGCTTACTGCAACCAATTAGGCTGCTGCTGGGGCTGCAGAAGACAAGTAACATATAGTGAGCAACCCTACAGGCTGCTCACCTGGTCCTATGGTTAAGGCATCGAGCCAGAAACCCAAAGGTCCCTGGCTCGAATCCCAGCAGAGCCTTACAATACGCTACAGACACACAGAGAGTCAGATATTTTTCTATATAAATGAGACGCATTGAAGAGTGGGAAATTTTATATGCAATTTACATCCATCACGAAGTTAAAAACATAAACGTAGGGACCAGTAAAAAACATGAAATCAAGCCAAAGCCAAATAAATACGCAGCCACGGTTCCAGGGGCAGTGATGGTTTCCTTAGTTTAGAATTTTACTTCCCTTCTTGACATGTAATTTTTTTACTTTTGTTTTCCATAGTATTGTATGTATTGAGTTACTGATAATAATGAATGCATGGTAATTTAAAACATTCATGGTTCCCCCCCCCCCCCGGAAAACAATTCAAGAGCAATAACAATGCAGGTGCAAGAAAAGCTGGAAACATCAGCAAGATGCATCATGGGCTGAGCATTTAACATTTAGGGGACGGATGGAATCCAAAGGAAATATGTAATTGTGCAGCTGAGTTTTGTTTTTGGATTATTACTGCTGGAGGGAGAGGTGATCCTTGTCTGATTTGTACCTGGTAAAGCCTGGGAGAATGGAGTGCAGGCTAACATAGCACGATTCTACAGGAAATATCTAACTTACCATCCATCACTATCTGCTGCATTCACATTGACTCCAAAATCAATCAAGAATTTGACAATATGGTGGTGTCCTGCACACACAGCATTGTGTAGGGGCGTTATTCCTTCATCATTAGGTTTGCTGGGATCTTCAACCTGAGGCAGATAAGGGCGGTTAGTATTCATCCAAGTGAATCAGGGCTCCCGAATTCTGCAAGTAACTCGACAATGCAGTATTACCTCATAAATAATCCTCTGTACCAGGTCAAACTCTCCTTCTAATGAAGCATCGAGCAGTAAAGCCAAAGGAATAAATTTCACTCTGAGCCCGTGGCCTGTCCTTTCTGAATTTGGTTTCTTTAGGTTCGTGCGTTTAACCTGCTGGGAAAGAAAATAAACTCAATTAGGCATGATGAATTAATGAATGTACATTTTATATATCAATCCAGTTTCATAGTGAGATAACCCATCTGAAATCCCACAATGCCTAATCTATGGCATCAGCTGGGCCTCTTGCAAAACTCATTGTAGCTTTAAGAAGGGGTTGGATGGTGTTTAGCAAGTGAGGGAATACAGGGTTATGGAAGATAGCTCATAGTACAAGTTGATCCAGGGACTGGTCCCATTTTGGAGACAGGAAGGAATTTTTCCCCCTTTGAGGCAAATTGGAGAGGCTTCAAATGGGTTTTTTGTCTTCCTCTGGATTAACTGGCAGTTAGGCAGGTTATATAGAGACTTAAAGAGGATGTAAAGGCAAAAATATCCCATTTTTTACTTTCTTTAATGAAAATGAAATCACCAATATACTTTAATTTAAAAATGTGTACCATTTTTTATAAGAAACCTGACTGTATGCAGTGAAATTCCCCCTTTGTTTTACTTGCTCTGACTGATGTGGATAGTAAACTTCAGACGGTGACTAACTGCTCTGCAGGGAAACAATCATACCTTCAAACGGCAGGGGGAGCCCCCACCTTACTTCCCAGAACTCGAGCAGCTTTGTTTGTTTCCCTGTAGAGCAACCAGCGACCGTGTAGAGATTTGTATCTGCAGAGTCTTTGCAAGTGTGTAGTTTTATTATCGCACTACATGTTTCGGACCCATCTGGTCCTTCCTCTGGTGCATGTTATAAGGACCAGATGGGTCCGAAATATGTAGTGCGATAATAAAACTACACACTTGCAAAGACTCTCCAGACTTTCTTGTTATTTTATGTTACTGAGGTGGAGATGGCTACTCCATTGGTCTGTGGAAGAGTCTGACTGACTAAAGCTACTGGTGGATCACTGAGGAATAATTTCCAGTTTTCATTTGTATCTGCAGACCTAGTGCAGTCTGTATATTCTGATCATTAATCAGCCTTGCTGTATCGGCTTCTATGGCAGATATTATTTGATTGTGCTGTTTTTATCATTTATGATGATCCCCAAGAGGCTCAGACCACACTGAGCATGTGCACAGTCTTGGTCTTGCAAAGATGTATAACAAAGTTACAAGATGATCACCCCCTGCGGCCAACTTTGAAAACATAAATCATTTGTTTAATTAGGCTTCTGGTGCAGTAAGTTCATGTTTATGTTTAGTATACAAAGAACAGCATTTCTAGCATTATTCTAGTTTAAACTTTAGTTCCCCTTTAAGGCTGAACTTGATGGACTTCTGTCTTTTTTCAACCTAACTTACTATGTTATCTCTTATATTTTATTGGCTTATCAACACCAATAATAACTGCAGAATTACAGTCAAATAGAAATGTACATTTACTTCCTGGCCATTAAAGCATTTTTAGGCAATGCAGATAATGCATTAGTGGTCTCCTAATAAAGCACTGCTTCTTGACTTCCTTACCTGTTGCATTGGCACTGGAATGCTGGGGGACGGCAGTAGGTCCTCTTTGACTGGAGAAGCAACTTCGAGAATTGGGCTTGGTGTTTTGTCATTGGAAGGGGCTATGGCAGGATTATTATTATTGTTGTCTTCTGATGATTCAGGGATAATTTCCTCACTTAAAGGTTCCTCAGTAATAGGAGAACACAACTTGTTGTCGTTATTATCAGCCGGTATCGGAGGTTCAGGAAGAGGAGGAGAAACTACTGCAGGTTGCATGGAAATAGCTTCAGCTAAATTTCCGTTGGTGTTGGTGTTACCATTATCAACATCTGCTAAGGTTCCTACAAAGTCTTGAGAGTTGCTTTGAGGGTAAAAAGGTGCCGTCTCAATTCCCCCAGCAAGAGTATTGAAGCGCTGATACAGCAATTTCTGTATATTGGGTCCACTTGGACCCTCTGGCTCGGTTATGGAGCTCCTTTTTTTTAGGGGTCTAGGTGCATTGGCTAGTTTTCTTCTCAAAGCTTCAAGGTCTGCATCACTTTGAAATCTCATAGGTGAGTGAACAATAGGTGTTAGTTTGGTGGGACTAAGTGGCCGTGGAATGTTTTCCACACCACTGTTTTCCCCTGAAGGGGGAACCACCTCAACGCCTGGTTCTCTGTCCATACCGTCCACCTGAACGTGTGATGTTCCAGATGATGCCCCATACATGAAAGGTAACGGTGAAGAGTTATTTGATCCGGACTGTACAACGGGTTTTCCATAGACTGAAATAATTGGAAACAAAAGGATTATTTTAAACAAACACGTGATTTAATTGGGAAACAATTAAATCTAGAATCCCAATTGGGAATTTAAGCTCCTAATAGTTAAAAGACTCAAAACAAAAACGGAGGAGACTGGATATATAAAATAACAGTTGTAGACAAGATCACACACTGGTCAATCTATAAGACAAGTCCTTCAGATTTAATAAGGACACTGCAGGGTTTCAAATAGCGCCAGCCTACTCATAATGGGACCCTGCATGTTACACCAGTAATGGTTCTTAACACTGGTAAAATGGGTTCACCAAAGAGCGAGTCACTTAGCAAATGTGAATTATATTTATTGAACTGCTGATTAAACCAATTGTTGCTTGAGTTAATGAACAAGTAGGGAATGAAAAACACCAGTCCTGCTGTAAAATCATATGCACTGGGCCGCTAATATAATCTTACATATCGGATAAATTTAAAGCAAAGAACTTACAAACGATTCCTATACATTTCCTGTTAACATATTAAAACTGGAAAGTTTGAAACTATCAGCTGGCAACCTTGTACTGTTGGCTCCGTTTTCCCTACCTGTTCCCCAAAATGAAAGCAGCGGGGTTGGCAGGTGCCATCTTTCATCCTGCATAACTTGACTTCTAAGTAGGGATGCACCGAATCCAGGATTCGGGTCGGGATTCGGCCTTTTTCAGCAGGATTTGGATTCAGCCGAATCCCCCTGCCAGGTCGAACCAAATCCAAATTTGCATATGCAAATTAGGGGCAAGGAGGGAAATCGCATGACTTTGTCACAAAACAAGGAAGTAAAAAATGTTTTCCCCTACCCACACCTAATTTGCATATGCAAATTAGGATTCAGATTTGGTTCAGTATTTGGCTGTTTCTTTTGCGAAGGATTCTGGGGGTTCGGCCGAATCCAAAATAGTGGATTCGGTGCATCCCTACTTCTAAGTGATCAACAACACTGTGGGTGATCTCGTTTGAAGAGCAGAACTTTGGAACTTCCTACCAAACTGACAATTATTGTATTCGTTGTAAATTTCAATAATTATCTAACTGGTCAGGATTGAGGAATAATCCACTAGAAATCAGGGATGAACTGAATCCACTATTTTGGATTCGGCCGAGCCACCGAATCCTTTGTGAAAGATTCGAATAATGAACCAAATCCGAATTTCCATATGCAAATTAGGGGTGGGAAGGGAAAACATTTACTACTTTTACTACTTGTTTTGTGACAAAAAGTTGTACTATTTCCCTCCCCGCCCCTAATTTGCATATGCAAATTAGGATTTGGTTCAGAGAGGCAGAAGGATTCGGCCGAAACCAAATCCTGCTGAAAAAGGCCGAATCCTGGCCAAATCCTGAACCATGTTTTCCTACTAGAAATATAGCAATTATACCTATTTACAGAAACAGAATTAACATTATTATACTAAAGCTATAAAACTCTTTATTACATAATTAAAAACATTAAAAAATTAATACGATTCACTAAAACGCAACCTCGTATTATTACCTGCTTTAACGGATTTATTTAAGGTGTTATATACAGCTTGCTGGTAGTGCTTTGGTGGAGCAGATTGTTGGAGGTACATAGAGTAGATTGAACTGGAATTTACAGTCTGGGGACCTTTCCTAGGAGACTGTGGCCTTGATCCTTTATCTGCCAGAAAAGGCCTAATGGCCACAGTTAAAGGTGGATCGGGCCTTCCATCAGTTCCAGGGAATATAGGGGAGGAAGAGGGCTGGTATGTTGGGCTTGGTGGCACAGATATCCTCTGTTGTATTTGTTGTGAAGAGCCTGGAGGATGGACATTGCTTGTTGAAGCTAAAGGAAGAGGCCGAGGACGGGTTGTAGGCCCAGATCTTGACAGACTTCCATCTCTTCTTTCTAATGAATTTGTTGCACTGAGAGGAAGAGAATTCTGGTACATGCCATAGTTATGTGGCAATGTTTTGCTCAAGCCTGGCATCTGCGTGGGAAGCTTTCCTGCGTCGGCAGCCTGTGAACCATAACAAAAAGTAAACATTTCCTTCTGTTTGTGAAGGACTCCTCACCGTGAGATCTGCTGCTATTATACATTACTTACATCTTTACAAGAAGCTTTCACTAAATATAAACTATATGGAGGAAGAAACTTGCCTGTGTTTGAAATCAACTACACTACAATGTACTGTTTCCTATACGATCATCAGCAAAAAGCAATTGATTCACACAATAAGAAAGGGAAAGTAATATTATAACGCTTTGCTTTTCATTACTTTCTTATCCACTTTATCCTAAATGTGTGAACAGACCATCAGGCTGCAGGATCTGATTAAGAAAATACGGACTTTTTTTTTTGTTACAGACGGAGCTAGAATAACATGAATGGTAAACAGTCCACTAGCCGTTGTGCACTAAAAAAACATGCAAAGTGTCTGTAATAAACATTATTCAGCGTTACTCTTTCATTAAACCAGTGATCCCCAACCAGTAGCTCGTGAGTAACATGTTGCTCCCCAACCCCTTGGATGTTGCTCCCAGTGGCCTCAAAGCAGGTGATTATTTTTGAATTCCTGGCTTGGAGGCAAGTTTTAGTTGTATAAATGTATAAAAACCAGATGTACTGCCAAACAGAGTCTCAATGTAGGTTGACAATCCATATAGGGGCTATCAAATGGCCAATCACAGCACTTATTTGGCAGCCCAAGAACATTTTTTATGCTTGTGTTGCTCCCCGAAGCCTTATACTTCTGAGTGTTGCTCATGGGTTCAAAAGGTTGGGGATCCCTGCATTAAACTATGCCATAGGCAAAAGCAAACATTTTATCTTGATTATACAGTAGCATCACTTTAATAGAGTAGCACTCAGACTAGACTTTACAACAGGGTTTGTTTGTTTTTCTGTTCTTGGCCTTCTAAGCTACTTCTAGGATTGAAGACTATTCTTAAAGGGATTCTGTCATGATTTTTATGGTGTATTTTTTATTTCTAAATGACACTGTTTAAACTGCAAATAATTCACTCTACAATATAGAATTTCATTCCTAAACCAGCAAGTGTAATTTTTTAGTTGTAATATTGGTGTGTAGGTGCATCTCAGGTCATTTTGCCTGGTCATGTGCTTTCAGAAAGAGCCGGCACTTTAGGATGGAACTGCTTTGTGGCAGGCTGTTGTTTCTCCTACTCAATGTAACTGAATGTGTCGCAGTGGGACCTGGATTTTACTATTGAGTATTGTTCTTAGATCTACCAGGCAGCTGTTATCTTGTGTTAGGGAGCTGCTATCTGGTTACCTTCCCATTGTTCTGTTGTTAGGCTGCTGGGGGGGAGGGGTGATATCACTCCAACTTGCAGTACAGCAGTAAAGAGTGACTGAAGTTTATCAGAGCACAAGTCATGTGACTTGGGGCAGCTGGGAAACTAACAATATGTCTAGCCCCATGTCAGATTTCAAAATTAAATATAAAAAAATCTGTTTGCTCTTTTGAGAAACGTATTTCAGTGCAGAATTCTCCTGGAGAAGCACTATTAACGTACCCTCCCCCCCTCCCGTGTGTTGCCCGCCCACCCTCCCTCCTCCCCCCTGGCCTACCCGTCCTGCTGGGCAAATGCCCCTAACTTGTTACTTACCCTTCTGCGCAGGTCCAGTCCAGGGAGTTCACAGACGACATCTTCTTCCACGCGATCTTCTTCCTGCTGTGAACGGTTTTTTGGCGCATGAGCAGTAGCAGCATTTCACCGGTACGGAGCTACTGCGCATGCGCCAAAAGTCACAAAGTTTTCCGATTTCGTGACTTTTGGCGCATGCGCAGTAGATCGTACCGGCAAAATGCTCCTACTGCGCATGCGCCGGTCAAAGCAGGAAGATCGCGTGGAAGAAGATAGTGCCTGTGAACTCCCTGGACTGGACCTGCGCAGAAGGGTAAGTAACAAGTTAGGGGCATTTGCCCAGCGGGACGGTAGGCCAGGGGGGAGGGGGGGCAACACACTGGAGGGGGGGAGGGTTTTTGCGCCAACTAGGTTTTCTTCCCCTAGCCAACAGAAAAGATAAAACAGCCCTGATTTGTAAAAAAAACCCAAAAACACTCATAATAAATAAAGTACCAGTTTGTCGTTGGGCACAGCAGCTGTGGAAGGCATTGGCTGACTTGATATAGCGGCAGATTTGAATGGTGCATCAGTATTGGAATCCTTCCAGTCCGTGCTGAGTTGGGCTGGTTTGGGCACAGAATTTTGTTTCAGAGAAGGCCAGGTGCTATCGTTTGCTTAAAAATGCACAAACACACAAAGAGATTAGACCACTGACCAGAAAGCAAACAAGTACAATTGTATAAAGTGGAATCTTTGCAAAGCAAAAACTTTCAGTCCAATAATATTATGTTTGGTGGTTCCAGTTCCAAACTGTCAATTTTAATGCCTGTGAAAGATTCCACTTCAGTGCGACAAAATGACATTTTGCAGGAATTAGAATTAAAAACACGGTGTTGGTATAATTAAATGCATGCGTATAAACACAACTTGTAAAGTAAGCTTTGGTGATTTGATACACACAAAAATTATATATTTTTTACTGTATATCATTAGAACTGAATTAAAACCTGTGCCATTAGCAGTAAAGCAGATTTAACACCAGTAGTTTACCCTTAATAATGAAGCTTCTTTAAGGCTCTTGCACACGGCCATTTTTGCCTGCATTCCCCTGCGTTGCGCTTTCTTCCGTTCAGCCGCAGGGGAGCGCAGGAGTAGACGCACTCAATTATTCTGAAGGGGGCTGTACTCACACAGACGCATGTAAGCGCCAACGCAGGTGGGACGCAGCATGTTGCATTTCACCTGCATTCGGTGCATACATGCGTCTGTGTGAGTACAGCCCCCTTCACAATAATTGAGTGCGTCTACTCCTGCGCTCCCTTCAACGGAAGAAAGCGCAGAAAGGATGTCCAAAAGTAAAGTTTATTTCTACACTTTCCATACCACTGGACTTTTAAGAAACAAGTGGCAGTTACAATGTTAAAGTGGCTGTAAAACCAAAAATAAAATCAACGTAACTTCTTCACAGTGGTCTTCTGAGCACTTATGCAATATCATTTTCTATTTTTAATGGTTTAAAATATTGCAACGGCTTTAGCCTACTCAAAGGGGCTTTGAGCTCGGAAGCCAGAGGGTTAATTAAATATGCAGCTGCTAAGGCAGCAATTAGGGTCGGACTACATGGACGTTTTCGGCGCGGTCCGTCTCGCTGCAACAAAATGCCTATAACAAGTTGAATAGGTAAGAGATAGAAATGTTGGATGAAGTCGCAGTATTGATCTGACGCAACATGGCTGTCGGATGCAGACGCTGCCGATATATTCCCCCGTTTCCAAGCTACATGTGTATAAGGTGCCAGATACCCACTAGGGGTTAGTTAGACTTTTTTTCTTATGAGATTGGAGCATATTTACCCAACAGGTATAGTTTTGGGGGGTATTTGTGGGTCAATACTAGTATGGGGGGGGGGTCAGGCTGGACATCCCTTCTGTACATATAATATACTAAGTTGTCCTTTGTAGTCACTCCAGCCTTTATACATTACATTTTTGGCTAACTAACTATAATAGAAACATTTTTTTATTTTGCACAGCCTATTTATTTACCCAGTTTTTATTTTTATACTGAACAATTCTGTAGGGACCCTGAGGATTAAGTTCCCCTTTTCATTCAGAGCCTCATGGTGGATACAGGGTTTCCTAAGGGGCAGAGCCCTTGTGATTGGTGCAGCATGGCTGATCCCAAAAGCAGCCACAAGGTGTCGCTGCTGTGCTCTATATAAGGAGATTGCCATGTGCTCAGTCAGCTATTACTGCTGGAGGTTTTTCTGCTGATTGTACTTCACTAAGGAGAAGTGAGTTCAGATGCCACTATGTAGAGGCAGGAAGGCCTCTGAGCCTGGAGTGGCAACCCCATGCCTGGGAGCTCGATCAAGAGGGTCGATTTTCCCAACTGAATGTGAAATGCTCACACTATATACAGTGCTGGGAGCTACAGTTCAACGACAGTGTGCTCGCACTATAGACAGTGCTGGGAGATATGTCTGAAGGATAATACAATCTGCATATGTTCATGGAATGGATTAATTGCTGTGGATGCCTGCTCCAGCTCTAGGTGAGCCTGCCCAGGGTGATTGATGCCAGGGGAGGGTGGAACAAGAGAGGATCCAGCAATATTCCACTAGTCACCCAGGCTTTGTTTTTGCCTGCCACAAGGGAGCCAGTACCTTACCGGAGGGAAAGGTATTTTGGGCTGCTAGTGCTACTTGGGACCTATTATGCTCATCTGGGATAAGGGACTGAGACTTTAATTTGCAAATGAGTTGTGCGGGACTTTGCCTGGCATGGAGGGCCAGGAAATGGACTGCCACAGGTTCACATGGGAGTGGGATTTATAGTATGATGTAAAGGTTTTTTTTAACTTACCCTTTAAATTACACTTTATTTATATAAAGTTGTTATTTTTATAAAAGCAAAGTGTGTGTTGCATGTTATTCCTAATGGGGCCACCCGCAGGTGTATTCCTGGATCCCATTAGGTGGAAGCACTGCCGGAGAAGAAGTCCCAGTACCCTTTCGACTTGCAAAGGGGACTCAGGACCTGTAAGTCGGAAATATTGTGATGTACCACCTTGGCACCAGGGGGGTGGCCAAAATGGGTTACAATTCCTTTAATGAACATAACATAATACTAACTACAGGCATGTGCTTCAGCAACAAGCATTTATAGAAGAATTAACAAGTGGCTGCTCCAGGTAATAATAGGAGAATCTGAACAGATTGGAAGATGCTGTGATTAACCATTCAGCCCATGTATTCCACGGATTTGTTTGCAAAGCCTTGAAGGGTCAGTTATATTAGTAGAAAACAAAATCAGCCAGGCAAAACATGTCCTGGGGAGCAGACTCACGATGCAGGGAGTCAGACAGAGCAGGTGCCTGATGAATGACATTGTGGTCTGAAGGCTGAAGATGAGAGGTGGAATCTGACTGCACAGGATCCACAATGATGTCTAAATCTGAAACCTTCCAGAGGCCTGGAGATTTTCTCACACACCCACTGTCTGCGGTTACAGGAGCAGAACAAGGCAGAACTGGCCGGCAGAGACAGAGAGATATCACAGAGTTCACATACACACACACACAGAAACACATTATAGGACAATATGATAAATAAAGAAAAATAATAATGAAAAACACAGGGGAGCGTTTATGCACAGAGTTCACACTGTTTATGAAGTAGAACAAATGCACAACTAAAACTGCTGCCCTTGAGCACAGAGGGCTCAAGGGCAGCACTTGTTAAAGGAACAGTAAAACCCCAAAATGTAAGCGTTTTAAAGGAATGGAAATATCATGTAGTGTTGCCCTGCACTGGTAAAACTGATGTGTTTGCTTCAGAAACACTACTATAGTTCATATAAACAAGCTGCTGTGGAGCAATGGCAGAAATTGAAAAAAGGCTATATGGCTCAGGTTAAATATTGGATAACAGATAACACCATTATGTTCTACAGAGCTTATCTGCTGTGTAACCTGAGCCTTTTCTCCTTTGAATTGCTGCCCCCATTGCTACACAGCAGCTTATTTATATAAACTATAGTAGTGTTTCTGAAGCAAACACACCAGTTTTACCAGTGCAGGGCAACACTGCATTATATTTGTACTTTAAAACACTTTAATTTTTTGATGCTACTGTTACTTTAAGTCAAGAATAGGCAGGCAGCTCACACATTTACGTTATTGTGAAAATCAAGAAAATCAAGTAAATGTGATTTCATAAAATCCAGATGCAATAAAATCAGTCTGAAAGGTGTCAGGCCCAAACCATACAAGCTATGCTCAAACGAATTTAAAATGAATGCTACACAAGTCTGATCAGAACATCAACCTACCAGATTTGGGGCGCGTGTGTGTTGCATTAGCAGCAATGGACAGGGACTGAGGCTTCACTGGGTCAGCAGGTATGTTATAATTAGCAGCAGAGGGTACCTGTATGTAGGGCCCCACTGCTGCTACTCGGCCACATACAGATAATGTCGATTGAGGGGATGGTGTTCCATTGATGCGATTCAGCTGTAAATTAAAAGACAAATATGTGTCAGCTCACAACTTCCTGCTGCAACTATTAATATGGACCCTAAAAAACTTGCAGGCCTATTTATCAAAGTCCGAATTTATCTCAATATTATCTGAAAAAAACTCTGACCAAATCCAAAAACTCTTTTGTTTGCGGGGAAAAATAAGATTTTTTTTTGAATTTTTCACAATTTCCACCCAAAATTGTGGAAATTGCCTGAAAACTTCTGATTATTGCACGAAACCCAGCGCAGATCAAAAAGTCTTTGGAACTTATTGACTTATATGCAACCAAGGCAGGTCTGAGATGCCGGATTTTTGGATACTGACTTTTTCTACTCTCGGGGTATAATATTAATTCCAAAAAATTTGTGTTTTTTTAAAATTCTAATTAAATACTAAAAAAACACAAATTTTTCAGATTTTCTGCATTCCGAGTTTGGTAAATAACCCCCTTGGTGGCACTGCAAACAGCAATAGATATCGCTAGGGATGCACCGAATCCACTATTTTGGATTCGGCCGAACCCCCTAATCCTTTGTGAAAGATTCGGCCAAATACCGAACGGAATTCGAACCCTAATTTGCATATGCAAATTAGGGGTGGGAAGGGGGAAACATTTTTACTTCCTTGTTTTGTGACCAAAAGACACGAGATTTCCCTCCCCACCCCTAATTTGCATATGCAAATTAGGATTCAGTTCGGCCAGGCAGGATTAGGCCGAATCCTGCTGAAAAAGGCCGAATCCCGAACCGAATCCTGGATTCGGTGCATCCCTAGATATCGCTTCAGTGTTTTTTTCATACCTCTAGGAGAAAGCCAGAATCAAATTATATTATCCACAGAACAAGTACATGCACTTTGGTATATCTATCTATAATATATATATATATATATATAGGAAGGTCCCTTCGACGGTTTATCTTACGGGAATGTTTTCTTTTTGACGTGCCTCAACTTTTTTCTTGTAGAGACGCTCACGCAGCTCGTTTATCCGTTTGTCCATTATTGTGACTTCAGTGTTGCGCTTGTTAAGCAGTTCCTTCTGCTGCTGCAGTTTACTGCTTTGCTCCTGGTTCAGCCGGTTCCGTATCTAATTATAAAAACATAAAATGCAGATATTTATTGCACAGACAATAGAGGAAAATACAGCGAAGAAAAAATAAATAAACTGACCATCACCCTGATGCATTTTCATGCACTTGACACAAAATCAGAAGACAATACAATAGAGGATTGCATTAAAAAACAAAACATTTTGGTGAGTTTAAATGATACATTTCTAAATACATTTAAAAAACGTCCTTGTAGAGTAGTTCTAAAAAAGGGATGTACACATTAATATAGTAGGGATGCAACAAATCCACTATTTTGGATTTGGCCGAACCCCTGAATCCTTCACTAAAGATTCAGCCGAATACTGAACCGAATCCTAATTTGCATATTCACATTAGGGATGGGAAAAACATTTTTTACTTCCTTGTTTTGTGACAAAAAGTCACTTGATTTTCCTCCCCTCATTTGCATATTAGTAATATGCATATGCAAATTAGGATTCGGTTCTGCTGGGCAGAAGGATTAGGCCAAATCTGAATCCTGCTTAAAAAGACCTAATCAGTGGCGTAACTAGATATTAATGGGCCCCACAGCAAATTATTTTTCAGGCCCCCAAAATGTTTAGAGGTTGACTTGTTTCTCCAATATTTATTGAAATTGTATATGAATTAGGGCCTCATGGGGCCCCTATACCTCCTGGGCCCCCCTGCAGCCGCAGGGTCTGCTTCCTCTATAGTTACACCCCTGGACCTAATCCTTGTCGAATCCTGAACCCTGGATTCGGTGCATCCCTATAATATAGCCAGTTGCTATTAGGGATGGGCGAATTTGATCCGTTTCAGCAAAAATTCGCCGTCGGCGAATTGTCGCAGATGCCCATTAACGTCTATGGGCGTCCAAAAAAATTTGTCGCGCGGCAAATTTTTTTTTGACGATCGTCTTTTTTTTTGACGCACGCCGCCATATATGTCTATGGGCGTAATTCTTTCGGCGAAACGAGGCGAAAAAATTCGCCCATCCCTAGTTGCTATGGACCCCCTTGGCCTAGAAAGTGGTCTGCGAGACTGAATGGACCTTTAGATTGCAAGCTCTTGTGAGTAGGGCCCACTAATCTTAATTCTTAATCGGTAAACCCTTGTTTGTTACATTTTTTAATATACTCGTTTGTTACAAATTAATATAAAGCTCTGTGTATTTTGCTGACATAATATAAATAAATGATGATGATAATGATGGTGAACAGAAGAGAGACTCAATCGAACGATATGTAATAAAATAATAATAATATTTCGACCACAAAGTGCATCAGCAACCAGGATCTGCATTCTAAAATAAAGATAATGATCTACATATTACTATTTATACAAGAAATTGGGCTTAAATATCCTCTTTAATATAAAGACTGCTTTTTCAGTTCTATGAAATCAATAGTTCAATAGCAGATTTATAGTTTATAGCCCCCTGGGCTTTTGCTAGAAAAACCAGACCCTTATTTGGATGTTGGGCCTTAGGCTAGAATTGACAGTGGTGAATCTGTAGTAAAGGAATGTTGAACTTTTCATAGACTGAGCACATGACTAAAAACCACTGGGCTGCACGGATTAATCCTAAAGAAAGGGCTGATGATATGACTCTTAGCCAGGAAGCTGATCAGGATATGAGTGATTCCTGGCAGAGGATTTGGAGCCCAACCCTAAACCTCAGCAATGTCTCGTGGCAAGGAAGGTGATCAGTAGGTGTAACATTTTAAAGGAATTGTTCGGTATAAAAATAAAAACTGGGTACATAAATAGGCTGTGCGAAATAAAAAATGTTTCTAATATACGTAGTTAATTAGGCAAAAATGTAATGTATTAAGGCTGGAATGACTGGATGTCATAACATAACAGCCAGAACACTACTTCCTGCTTTTCATCTCTCTTGGTTTACATCGATTGGTTACCAGGCAGTAACCAATCAGTGACTTGAGGGGGGGGGCACATGGGTCATATCTGTTGCTTTTGAATCTGTGCTGAATGCTGAGGATCAATTGAAAACTCACTGAACAGTTATGTCCCACGTGGCCCCCCTTCAAGTCGCTGACTAAAGGTGGCCATACACGGGCCGATAAAAGCTGCATACAGACTGTGTCGGCAGCTTATTGGCCCGTGTATGGGGCCCCCCGACGGGCTTCACCGATCGAGATCTGGCCGAAAGTCGGCCAGATCTCGATCGGATGGGACAGAAAATCCCGTCGGATCGCGGCCGCATCTATTCGTTGATGCGGTCCCGCGATCCGACCGCCCGTTTGGGCATCGATAGGATCCGATCGTTGGGCCCTAGGGCCCACGATCGGATCAGCCCGATATTGCCCACCTCAAGGTGGGCATATCGGAGGGAGATCCGCTCGTTTGGCAACATCACCAAACGAGCGGATCTCTCCATGTATGGCCACCTTAACTCAGAGTTATGGAGCTGAAAAGCATGAAGTAATGTTCGGTTATGTTACACATCCAGTCACTCCAGCCTTTATACATTACATTTTTGGCTAACTAACTATATAGAAACATTTTTTATTTTGCACAGCCTATCTATTTACCCAGTTTTTATTTTTACACTGAACAATTCCTTTAAGTGTCCAATACTTTCAGAAGACAGGTTTAGAGCTCAGCCCTTAAAGGGGAACTATGGCCTGGAAATGAAAAATTAATATAAGCTTCATCTCACTGAAATAAGATACTTTCTCAATACAATCAATTAAGAATTCTGTTCTGTTCAAGGAATAATCGAGTTACGCTTCAGAATCTCACCCTCCACAACTTGTCACTCTTCATGCTCTCTTCATGTTGAGGTCTGGGTCAGATTTTGATTGACAGGAAGGTCTAATACATCTTTTCGGGGGGGGGGGGGGCTCCCTTTCTTCGCAGAATAAACTCAAATAACCAACTCCAGCACAAACAAAAGGTAACAAAATAACAGACTCTGGCAAACACCCTGCACACAGAGAAACATGATTTCCATCAGAGCCGGTTATTTTTAAAGTATGAGCACCTAGGTTAAGGGTGCAACCCCCCAAAAGATGTTTTAGACCTGTCAATCAAAAACTGACTCCACCTACTGCATGAAGACAGAATGAAGAGAGACACGTTGCTCAGAGGGGGAGAGTGAATAGTAACTTGATTTTTTCATAAATGGAACAGAATTTCGAAATTGCTTCTATTTAGAAAGTTTCTTATTTCAGCGAGATGAAGCTCATTTTTAATGCGATAGATCCCCTTTAAACAACCTGATCGTGCATGGCGGGGAAGTTGATCAGCCCATGTAACTTTACCTGCCAGAACTTGGCAAAAAAAAACAGGTTTGCAGCCTAAAGGTGGCCAAAAAACGGAGACATCCGCTCGTTTGGTCGCAAAACGAGCGGATCTCTCCCTGATATGCCCACCTTGAGACGGGCAATATCAGACTGATCCAATCGTGGACCCAACGATCTGATCCTAACGAATAGTAATGGGCGGTCGGATCGCGGGACCGCATCAATGAACAGATGCGGCCGCGATCCGACGGATTTTTAGTCCCATCCGATCGAGATCTGGCCGAAAGTCGGCCAGATCTCGATTGGATGGGACTAAAAATCTTGATTGGGGAAGCCCGTCGGGGGGCCCGATACACAGGCCAATCAGCTGCCGACTCTGTCTGTCAGCAGCTTTTATCGGCCCGTGTATGGCCACCTTAACACAGATTTGGATTTGGAGCATGACCTCATTCACAACGATGAAAAGGAACGATAATAAAAAGAAACTACTTTAAAAACTGTATATCAAGTGGGTATTATAATGATAAAACATGAGCTGTACATATGCAGAAATTTGGCAGAAAAGCAGCATAGGTTGTAAGCAATTTTCCCATGTTCCCTTGGAATGAGGTGCAGCACCTGTAATTCTTGATAGAGCTTCTTCAATTCTAGAGCAGCTGGCCCAGTCAACTGCCCATTATAACCGTGGAACCCATTCAGCTTCCCTTTCCTCAGGTCCTCCAGCTGCTGGGTCAACTGTTCTACTTTCAGAACTGCCGCCTGCAGCTCTTGCTGCTTTTCTTGAAACATGTCGGTGATGTGTTCTATTTCAGCAGCTGTCAGGTAAAAGAGACACAAGCTGAATACGTCTTCCCCAGTTTATTGATGGCTTTGTATGGAATCCTGTATGATCACTGTGTAAACTCAACTATTGTACAGCGCTTTGAATATGTTAGTACTTTATATGTTATAATTATTAATGATAAAAATATATTCACTTATTGGGGCTGGCAATAATAATAATAAAAAAAAATCATTGTATTCACTGTACCATAGCAATACTTCCAAAACCTTGGGCCTGTTGGTACTAGGGATGCACCACATCCACTATTTTGGATTTGGCCAAACCCTTAATCCTTTGCGAAAGATTCCGCCAAATACCAAACTGAATCCTAATTTGCATATGCAAATTAGAGGTGGGAAGGGGAACACATTTTGTATTTCTTTGTTTTGTGACAAAAAAAAAAAATCACACGATTTCCCTCCCTGTCCCTAATTTGTATAAATAAGGATTCGGTTCGGCCGGGCAGAAGTTTACTACTTTGCTCCTGGTTGAGCCGATTCCTTATCTAATTATAAAAACATAAAGGAAAATATAGCTAAGAAAAAATAAATAAACTGACCCTCATCCTGCTGCATTTTCTTGCACTTGACACAAAATCAGAAGAGAATGCACCAAATCCTTCCGAAAGATTCGGCAGAATACCGAACAGAAATTAAATCCTAATTTGCATATGCCGCAGTGAGCCATTGCAAATTAGGGGTGGCATGGGGAAAACATTTTTTACTTCCTTGTTTTGTGACTAAAAGTCACACAATTTCCCTCCCACTCCTAATTTGCATATGCAAATTAAGATTCGGTTCTGCCGGGCAGAGGGATTCCGATCGGCCGGGCAGATGGATTCGGCTGAATTTGAATCCTGCTGATAAAGGCCGAATCCTGGTCGAATCCCGGTCCGAATCCTGGATTCGGTGCATCGCTAGTTGGTACAGATTCAGGTATTATATTCAAATACGGTGTAAATGTAGAGAAGTTTTCGTAATGCACGATAGTGATTGCAAAATAGAGATTATATGTAGGAAGTTTGTATACATTATAACCTCTCACTTACAATAAATAAGGAGCTAAAGAACAGGCATGTGCCCTCCCCCTCCAGCAAACCAGTTGAGACGGTAATTATCAATTAATGATTTCACACCGACTAATAGAACTTAACTTTTAATTTAAAAATGTAAAATTCATAATGCGCACCCAGTGACCAATACGAAAAGTACCAACAGACTCACTGCACGACAACCTTCCATGCAGTGCAGGACATTAGCCTTAAAAAACCACCATTCAAAAACCGCATCCGGTGGATTGTGAGATTTTTTACGTTTATGCTTACGCTGATTAGCCATTTCAAAAGGTCTATGAGTCAGACCACATACAAGTATGTGTCAAATATGTCCCCACCCTTCCTTTTCCCAAGTTCCTGTAGTATTAAATTCTACCTGTCTATGTTGGGATCGTGTAGGAGTTAGTCGCCTCACCATCCACCTATGCTGCCCAACGCGTTTCGCCGTGTCTACGGCTTCCTCAGGGGCATTGGTGCGCATTGTGAATTTTACCTTTTTAAATTAAAAGTTTTATCAGTCAGTGTGAAATCACTAATTGATAATTACCCTCTGAACTAATGCATGATAGGACAAGATCTGGATGCTAGGTTTATACAGGAGCTGCTTTAGGGTCAGTCCACATGAGAAGATTCGTAGAGATGTTGCCCCCGCGGGCGACAATCTCCCCAAACTGCCTTCTCCCTGCCCTCCGCCGGCTAAAATGAAAATCACCTGCGGCAATGCACACGCTGCGCTTCGTTTTCCGAAGTCGCCCGAAGTTTCCTCGTGAGGCAACTTCAGAAAACAAAGCACCGCATGTGCATTGCTGTAGGCAATTTTCATTTTAGCCGGCGGAGGGCAGGGGGAAGGCAGTTCGGGGAGATTGTCGCTCCGAAGAAGAGACGATTTGTCGCTGGGGCGACTAATCTCCCTGAATCTGCTCGTGTGGACTGACCCTAAGGTGTGAAGGCTTGTTGCCAAACCTACATAGATTTCCATTTATGACTTTGCTGTGGTCCACTTGGCCTCTCACTGTGCGGATCTTCTTCAGTTTGTTCTCTTGCAGCTCAACTCTCTCTCTGAGTTTTTCAAGTTTTTCGCCCTCCGACACTGACTGAAGCTGCCGTCGTTCCTGTTGCTTTAAATACCTCAGACGCTGCTCCTGCCAACAGAACAAGAAGTTGTGTTTTAAATGGGGGAAAAAAAAAAAGAATTACGGCGTGCATACATGGAAAAACACAATAGCAGTAGAAACACGTGTGCAGCTTCCTCTGTTGCTCTTTTCCTAAGATCAAAACTCACTTCCTGAAGCGGCAAAATGGCTCCCTGCTGTCTAATTTCCAACTTCCAAAAGTAAAGTATGAGAAGCAGACGAGCCATTAGAGATAATGGGCACATGTTTAATGTGATGAGCAGACAAAGTCCTATCACTACCAGACACAGCCCGTGCAACAACACAGCAATATGTTATTTAGAGCCAAAAGAAAACAAATTCATGGAAACTAATGATCAGTTCTGCTGCTCACACTCAACAGACAATTACACGTCCTCACTCTAAGAGGCACATTTATCAAGGGTCGAATTTCGAATTCATTTTTAAAACTCCCATGAACTCAAAATTCGACCAATCGAAAATGATAAAAATCAAATTTTTTAATCTCGGGTGAAAAGGATCGACTCAAAAACTCGAATCAAATTCAAACGGATTTTAAAAACTCTCCGAAAAAAATAGAATTTTAAGAAGGCTGCAAACAACTCCGAATTGATCCCTGAACGTCTCCCATTGACTTAAAATGCAATTCGGCAGGTTTTGGGTGGCGAATAGTCGAATTTGAGTTCTTAAAGGGCCAGAGTATGATAAATATCGACAATCGAATTAAAATATTTTGAAAAACTCCCTAATCGATTTTGACAGTTTTGACCATAAAAACCACAATTTTTACACATGCGACAATTTTTATAATACACGACTGCATTAAAGTCAATGGGCGTCCAAATAATTTTTTTCAGGTGAATTTTTGCCGCAGTTTCGTCAAAAACATTTGCAGGCAGCAAAATGAGAAAATTCACCGCAAATCCATGTCTGGCGAATAAATTCGCCCATCGCTAGTAGAGAGTGATATTCTGAGACAATTTGCAAACGGTTTTCATTTTTTATTTGTGTTTTTGAAGCACGAAGCATATAGAAATTGTGGGCATTTTTTCAGTCTGCTTTGTTGCCATTTGCTTTCCAATCACATGAGTGGTACAATTCATAGGCATTAAATGTGTCAATAATATTTGAACATTTAGTTGCAGATCAATAAATATGTGAGATTAGCGATCACCACAAAAAAACAAACAAACAAAAAAACTCACCCAATTTCTATTCATACCTATGGGATTTTTAGTAGGGATGCACCGAATCCAGGATTCGGCCTTTTTCAGCAGGATTCGGATTCGGCCGAATCCTTCTGTGTAGCTGAATCCTAATTTGCATATGCAAATTAGGGGCAGAGAGGGAAATCACGTGATGCACCAAATCCACTATTCTGGATTTGCCCGAACCCCCGAATCCTTCACGAATACAAATTTGCATATGCAAATTAGGGGTGGGAAGGGGAAAACATTTTTTACTTCCTTGTTTTGTGACAAAAAGTCACGCGATTTCCCTCTCTGCCCCTAATTTTCATATGCAAATTATGATTCGGATTAGGTTCTGCCGGACAGAAGGATTCGGCCAAATCCGAATCCTGCTGAAAAAGGCCGAATCCTGACCGAATCCTGGATTCGGTGCATCCCTACTAATTGGAATTGACTACTTACAGGCAGAACCATGGCAAAATATACATCTGGTTAGTATTTTAAACCTCTTTATTTCACAAAATAATAACATTCATAGAGGGGGAAAAAAGCAGATTTTGGGAAGATCAGGACAATATTTTGATGTAAAATCGTGGAAAACATTACTTAAAATCAGGGAAATGCACCCATTGAAATGCATTATAAATCGGTGGGACCACAAATAAAAAATGTAAAATGCGGGAAAACTTAAAATCAGGGGACTTAAAAACAAGGTTTCACTGTATATATATATATATATATATATAATTTGAAACATTTAACCAGTACTAATCGGTCACTTTAGGAAATAAGCAGGGTCTCGCTCTGGGCTTAAAGTATAAATCCATTCCTCATACTGTACCTTTGCCACCAGCATCTGTTGCTGATTCTCAATCTGCTGTTGTTGGCGGGTCGCCATGTCTTGGAGTTCAGAAAGCGTCAGCTCCACACGTGGATTGCCAACCTGCACAGACACAAAGAGCATGAAACTGAGCTTTCACACACACATTTCTACTAAATGGGGATATCACATTCACACTAACATTAGGCCACCGATCCGCTCTAACCATTCATAAACCCAGAGGAAAGTAACATTTTAAAATGTATTTCATTGGGCAGATCATGTTACAGGGAAACCCTTTTGAAATAAAAAATAACAAAGGTGACACCTTTACTAACCAACTAAGATAATCATAGCTTTAAGGATAGATATACAGTATATATATATATATATATACACAATGTCACAGACACGGTCACGTGATGTGGGGGAGACTGTTTGATCTACATGTATTTGTACCTTGAAAAAAGACCCAAATGGGACAGAAAAGTCGGTTATACATATCATGTAATTAATACATATATTTTTTTCACATTAAGACCCTTGGTGCTGGCTTATTTTTTAATATATATATATATATATATATATATATATATATATATATATATATATATATATATATATATATATATTCCTCATCAGGCTGGAGCACTGATACAATAAAGGCCGACTGCCTGGGTGCAGGTTAAAAATAGTGTGTACAAAAGAGTGTTGGAAAAACCGCACGCACAGGACTTGTATAGATGAAAAAAAAAAAAAAACAATTAATACGACGTTTCGGCTCTGATACTAGAGCCTTCCTCAGGTCCTGAGGAAGGCTCTAGTATCAGAGCCGAAACGTCATAATAAACTTTTCTTTTTTTCATCTATACGAGTCCTGTGTGTGCGGTTTCTCCAGCACTCTATATATATATATATATATATGCGCTTGGGTGTCCACAATCTGTCTTTGTCGCAGGCGAGGTGCACGATCAATTGGAATGATACAATCGATGCAGGGATCAGCACACTCTAGTAAAGGTGAATTAAAGTGTTTTTATTTGTAACATTTGTAACGTTTGGTCCCACCTGGGGACCTTTATCAACGTTGGACAATTCTGTGTTACAGATAAAAACACCTTAATTCACCTTTACTAGAGTTTGCTGATCCCTGCATCGAATAAATAAATATATATATATATATATACACACACACATACATATATACATACATATACACACACACACATACACACACACAGGTATGGGATCCATTATCCCGAAACCCGTTATCCAGAAAGCTCTGAATTACGGAAAGGCCACTTCCCATAAACTCCATTTTATTCAAATAATCAAAATTTTAAACAATTCTTTTTTCTCTGTAATAATAGTGCCTTGTACTTGATCCAAACTAAGATATAATTAATCCTTATTGGACGCAAAACCAGTCTATTGGGTTTATGATTTTCTAGTAGACCTAATGTATGAAAGATCCGTTATCAGGAAAACCCCAGGTCCCTAGCATTCTGGATAACAGGTCCCATATCTGTACAACATTCAGCTCAAAGGTCAAATGACCAACAAAAAGGAATATCAATTTGTGTCTAAGGTGTTAAAAGTCATTTACAAGGGGATCTGCAAGAGACAAGCAGATAATTCAAAAGCTCTCCCGCTTGCAGTTTCAGCTATTTGGTTGTTGGGTCCAGAAATCCTAGCAAACATTCATTGATTTAAATGAGACTGGAATATGAATAGGAGAGGGTCTGAATAGAAAAACGAGTAATAGAAAGTAGCAGTAACAATATATGTGTAGCCTTTCAGAGCATTTGTTGTTTAGATGGGGTCAGTGACCCCCCCATTTAAAAGCCGGAGAGAGTCAGAAGGAGAAGGCAATTCGTTTAAAAACTCTAAAAAATAAATAATGATGAAGTCCAATTGAAAAATTACTTACTGGTCATTCTATAACATAGTAAAAATTAACTTGAAGGTGAACCACCTCTTTAGTACAACACTAGTATAACACTGCGCTGACAGTCAGTATTGTTCAGCATATGACGGAGGGCCATGATTGGCCATGACGGAGGGCCATGATTGGCCATGACGATGCTAAAGAACGAATACACTGCTAGAAACGACTGTCTATCCGTCCGACTGGAAAGCAAGAGGATTAACAGGATGCAGTTTCTGAATCAGATTCACTTAGGATTATTAAAGTCAGCAGCAAATCCTTTCTGCAGAGAAGCCGGTATATAACAGACGCAACACAATGCTCCGTACTAGGGTAATAAAAAGCAATGCTCAATATACACATCTTATCATAAAACAGAGTATTGATATAAAGTCCACCTGCAGCTTCACTTGGAGACTTCTCCATTTCATCCACATTGCAAATGAGACGGCAAAATGAATGTAGGTAAAACGGCACCAGGATCAATCCAGAAATGCGATGTGAGGCAGGATCTAAAGGAGGCGATTAATCTCTCTCTCTCACATAATCCCACACATTCCAACAGTTTAATAGTCCGCGCGTTTAGGAACCTCCCCCTTTTACAATCCACAAAAACAACAACAGTAATAATAAATCGCAGCAGCAGCTATTCCTACTGCATGTATTTAGTAATATAAGACAACTACTAAATAATCCTCATATCACTATGGAAGCCAGGTATGAAGAAAGATATATCTGTGTATACATTCATTTTTCAAACGTTTTGGGACCTGTTATAAAGAAGGCTCGGGACCTGGGGTTTTCCGGATAACAGATATTTCCATAATAAATCTTCATACCTTAAGGGGCTGATTCACTATGGGTCGAATATCGAGGGTTAATTAACCCTCGATATTCGACTAGGAATTGAAATCCTTCAACTTCGAATATCGAAGTCGAAGGATTTAGCGCAAATTCTGCGATCGTACGATCGAAGGATTATTCCTTCGATTGAACGATTAAATCCTTCGAATCGAGCGATTCGAAGGATTTAAATCCAACGATCGAAGGAATATCCTTCGATCAAAAAAACTTAGCCAAGCCTATGGGGACCTTCCCCATAGGCTAACATTGACTTCGGTAGCTTTTATCTGCCGAACTAGGGGGTCGAAGTTTTTTTTAAAGAGACAGTACTTCGACTATCAAATGGTCGAATAGTTGAACGATTTTTACTTCGAATCCTTCGATTCGAAGTCGTAGTCGAAGTAGCCCAAAAAATACTTCGAAATTCGAAGTTTTTTTACTTCGAATCCTTCACTCGAATTTAGTGAATCGGCCCCTAAGTCTACTAGAAAATCATGTAAATATTAAATAAGCCCAATAGGCTGGTTTTGCTTCCTATAAGGATTAATTATATCGTAGTTTTGATCAAGTACAACGGACTGTTTTAATATTACAGAGTAAAGGGAAATTAGTTTGAAATATTTGGATTTTTTGGATAAAAATGGAGTCTATGGGAGATAGCGTTTCCGTAATTTGGAGCTTTCTGGATAACGGATACAATTATTTGATGAATTATCACTCTGGAGGAAAGTAGGGGCAACTTTCCAGCTAAACTCATTAACTCAAACTATACAAGCTTCAGTTATCATAGTACCGACTATGTCTTCCAATGGGTTAAAGGACAAGGGAAGTTAAGAAATTAGCTAGAAATGTTGTACATTATGTTTTGTGCTTCTGTACCAGCCCAAGGCAACCACAGCCCTTTAGCAGTAAAGATCTGTGTCTCCAAAGATGCCCCAGTAGCTCCCCATCTTCTTTTCTGCTGATTCACTGCACATGCTCTGTGCTGCTGTCACTTACTGAGCTTAGGGACCCACTCACAATATACAGTACACATAGAATAGAAATGTCACAATATAATGCTGATTAGTAATTAATACAGATAATTACTACATGGCAGCACAGAAACCAGTGCAATTAGCATCAGAATTTAATAATCAGCAAACCTGTAGCATCATCTTATATTACAGGGGAAGCTCATTTTCTGCTGGATAATTAGTGACGAGCCCTAAGCTTAGCTTCTCAACAGCCAATCAGAGCCCAGTGAGCATGTGAGTGTCACAGACACTTTCCAAGATGGTGACCCCCTGTGACAAGTTTGAAGTCCTGGATCATTGCTGCTATTGAGAAACTGAAACTTTAGGCTGGTGCAATAAGTTCAGTATATAAAAAATGGCATTTTTAGCCCTATTCATTTTTAGGGTTTAGTTCTCCTTTCAGATGAACTTGTTGTTACACATGTATAATACACATGCCACTGATATTAAAAGGGCCTCATATATCTCCGTTACTCATTACAGCCAAAACAAGCAAAAGCTTCAAGGTCAATCATGCTGAGTAGCAACATTTTTCCGGTGCTGATTAAGAATTCTACAAGGATATTAAATTCTCAGCTGCCACTCTCTCTCTCTCAGATAAAAGGATGAACAGTGGCAAGTGTTGATATATGAATACAATCATAAGGATCAGAAATTTGTAGCATAATGGATTTTAACTACACTATAGAAGAAACTTTTAATTAATTTTCTGTTCTCCAAGCTGATGGCTGAAGCAGAAGGGGACACCATGGGGCAGATTCCCTAAAGGGCGAAGTGACTAACGCTAGCGAAAATTCGCCAGTGTGACGTAATTTCGGTACTTCACCAATTCCCTAACGGACGCAGGCGTAACTTCGCTAGCAAAAGAGACAGACACTAGCGATCATTCGCACTCTATCGCCAGACGGATTTTCGCTCTGGCGAAAGGACGTAGTTCTGCAAATTCAGTAAGATGCGGATTTTACTGAACGTGACCTCTTGCGCCAGACTTGCCTTCGCCACCTCAGACCAGGCGAAGTGCATTGGAATGCATAGGACTGCCTCAATTTTTTTTTGAAAATTGTAAGTAACTTTATATTATAAATCATGGTAATGCTAGCATACTGTAAACATGTCATTACTCCTTTAAAGGAGTTGAATCATTACACAAAACCAGGGCATTATAAAGACATAAGGATAAATGGATAAACCACCCAGAAAAATGCATGGCGTGAGAAGTGTTGATAAGAAAGTTAAAGTACACTAGGACCCAGGCACCACGCATAAATATGAAAATAAAAATATTGCTAACTTTCTTTTGCTCAGCTCAACCAACCTCTACATTTCTTCCGCTTAAAAGTCTAGTACATTAAATATATAAGGCTCTTTTTCCATATTTAAATTATATACACTTTATTTTCCCAAAGCTTTCAGAGGTCACTTTTTTATTTAAAAAAAAAACAAACCTTCACTTTGCTAATGTCAAGGCATAATTATAAAGGGATATTATCCAATGTAAGTTTCTTCCTTAATTTTAAGGGGATCTAAGGTCAAAAAATAAAGTGCACTTAGATCCTAATGAGCCACTGTGCAATATACTACAGCCCATTCTTTGCCATTGGTTTAAAGGAACAACAACACCAAAAAATGAAAGTGTTTTAAAGGAAAGCCAATATAATGTACTGGTGCTCTGCACTGGTAAAACTGGTGTGTTTGCTTCAGAAACACTACTATAGTTTATATAAATGAGCTGCTGTGTAGCCATGGGGGCAGCCATTCAAGCACAGGATACACAGTAGATGACAGATAAGTACTACTATAGTTTATATAAACAAGCTGCTGTGTAGCCATGGGGGCAGCCATTCAAGCAGAGGATACACAGTAGATAACAAATACTACTATAGTTTATATAAACAAGCTGCTGTGTAGCCATGGGGGCAGCCATTCAAGCACAGAATACACAGCAGATAACAGATAAGTACTACTATAGTTTCTATAAACAAGCTGCTGTGTAACCATGGGGGCAGACATACTGGTGCTCTGCACTGGTAAAACTGGTGTGTTTGCTTCAGAAACACTACTATAGTTTATATAAACAAGCTGCTGTGTAACCACGGGGGCAGCCATTCAAGCAGAGGATACACAGTAGATAACAAATACTACTATAGTTTCTATAAACAAGCTGCTGTGTAGCCATGGGGGCAGACATTCAAGCACAGGATACACAGTAGATAACAGATAAGTACTACTATAGTTTCTATAAACAAGCTGCTGTGTAACCATGGGGCAGCCATTCAAGCACAGGATACACAGTAGATAACAGAGAGGTTTAGAAGAATCCCATTGTATTCTACAGAGCGTATCTGTTTTCTGCTGTGTATCCTGTGCCTTTTCTCCTTTTTCAGCTTTGAATGGCTGCCCCCATGGCTACACAGCAGTTTAATTATATAAACTATTATAGAGTTTCTGAATCCAACACACCATTTTAATCAGTGCAGCACAACAGTACGTTATATTTTTAGGACACTTATTTTCTGGTGTTACTGTTCCTTTAACAAAAGACAGCAGCTCTAATCCACTTGCTTTAGGGCCGATGGTACCGGTGACTTCTGTGCAGAACAACAGTCACTGGGAAATGGCACAATGATTGAAAGATGGCATATTCCGTTTGTTTTGTTTTTAACGAATCAAACACCCCTAGTGAACAAGGATTTGCTACAAAACAAATTACTATCATTACACTAAAACATTGCCAACAGCTCTGAAAGTAGACAATGTATAATTTGACAGAGAGAAAACTCTGGTATATCCATATAAAGCTAAATCTGCTTATCTGGCAGACAGGAGATTGCAGGTTACAGAACCTCCCAAATACAACTGTGCATGCCATGTACTCTGGAGAAACAACGTCAATGTTTTCGGGTGGTGGATAAAACACTCTCCGTACACTGTATCAGCTTTGTTTTTTGTAGCTTATAGTTCACATATATGGTACATATGAGTAGGTTACGGTTCTATGAAGTGTCCTGTGCATATACATGAATTACCAGTGGCGTAACTACCAGGGGAGCAGGGGGTGCAATTGGACCAGGGCCCGCAAATCGCACCCCACTGTAGCCGCAAAGAAAATCAACGTGAAGGGAGGTAGGGGGGGCCCGGCTGCATGGCCCGCACCAGGGCCCTCCCCCACCTAGTTACTTTACTGTTAATTAACGATATGCCAGGATCCCAAGGAGAGCAGATTGTGGCTATCCACTAAAACTTGCTAAATTTGCATTGAGAAAATCTGTATTCAAGGTTATGACAGTAAAATCAAATAACTGACAGAGGCTGGCTAAAGCCGATATAGATTGTGTCACAAAAAATTGGCCGAAAAGTCCAATTCTACAAGCACAATAAAAAACCACAAGAACTGTAACATGTAATCATTAGTGATTTACATTTAGGGGCAGATGTATTAAGGGTCGAATATCGAGGGTTAATTAACCCTCGATATTCGACTGGCGAATTAAAATCCTTCGACTTCGAATATCGAAGTCAAAGGATTTTGTGCAATTCGTTCGATCGAACGATTAAATCCTTCAAATCGAACGAACTTCCCCATAGGCTAACATTGACTTCGGTAGCTTTTAGGTGGTGAACTAGGGGGTCAAAGTTTTTTCTTAAAGAGACAGTACTTCGACTATTGAATGGTCGAATAGTCGAATGATTTTTTAGTTTGATTCGAAGTCGAAGGTCGAAGTCAAAGTAGCCAAAAAAACACTTTGAAATTATTATTTTTTCTTCTATTCCTTCACTCGAACTTAGTGAATGGGCCCCTTACAATTTCCTCAACACCCAGTTAAGACGCCAATAGAAGCTTGAATGCCTATTAGTTAAATAAAGATAATCATATCATGTCAGTATCATACGAAATGAACTAAAACGACTGACTTTGGGGACAGTCTAGGAAACCACATCCATATAATGTTGTAGAATGTCCCTAGGGGTAAGGGCACACGCTAAAATTCAGGGAGATTTAGTTGCCCGGCGACAAATCTCCTCTCCTCTTCTTTGGGCAACTAATCTCAACAAAAAGCCTTCCCGTCGTCTAGTATGTAAATCGCCAGCGGGATGGCACTTAGAGCACTTCGTTTTCTGAAATCGGCCAAAGTTTCCTTGTGAGGCAACTTCCGGCGACTTCGAAAAATGAATCACTGAGAGTGCCTTCCCGCTGGCGATTTACATACTAGCCGACGGGAAGGCTTTTTGTTGAGATTAGTCGCCCGAAGAAGAGGCGATTTTTCACCGGGCGTCAATCTCCCTGAATCTTAGCGTGTGCCCTTACCCTTGAAAAAGATCTGTCGGTGCAGGTACAATGGGCAGCATTCCCCTTAAAAGGATTTAAGTTTATTCAATTCAGAATATAAGATGCCTATCAACCAACTGGCTCAAAGTAAGGGGCAGATTTATCAAAGGTCGAAGTGAAAATTCGAATTGAAAAAATTAAAAATGTTAAGCTAATTTTTGTGTACTAGGGAATAGTTCAAATTCGATTTTAATTTGAAATTTATTTTATCATGTACTGTCTCTTAAAAAATTCGACTTCAACCATTCGCCATCTAAAACGTGCCAAATTGCTGTTTTAGCCTATGAGGGACCTCCTAGAACCCATTTGGAGTCAATTGGTGGACTTTTTTTGGGAAAAACTCTGAACCGAATTCAATTGAAAGCGCTATTACTTTGATTCGTACTATTTCAATTCAATAGAAAACGGACCTATTCGCCCAAAATAAACAAAATAGAAAAAACTTGGATTTTTTGATCTTTTTTAATTCGAATTTCGTGCAAAGTTATTACATTTTTCTAAAACAAGAAAGAAAAGCGAAACACATTTCCTGTAATTTTCTGAATTAAAAAAAAAAAGGGTTCAGAGACTTGATTATATACAAAATATGCACTTACGGCTCTCTTGGAGGATACTCTGGATATTCACTCAAAAATTTGGGCCCCTTGGGTCTCCTATAAGTTTGACACGGAAGCCCCAATAGACTAATGTTCTACTGTGATACTTTGTTATTGCACTATTTGGTCTTGTATTAAGAAATACTCTGCAATGTCTGTGATTTATTATCCTCTATGAGAAAAAAAACGTCCATATACTAACCACTATCCAAGCCATAGCTATAATTTCTGTACTTTTTGTTTTTTTCTTTTGATTTACTTTACTTTTGATTTTTTTGCTTTAATTGTTTTTTATTTTTTATTGATAAACAATAAAAAAAAAAGGGGGTTTAGATATGCCAGAGAGCAGTCCACTCCAAACAGAACGGCATTCAAACAAAGAAATACAGACAAGCTCAACACAAAGGAATCAGAAAAGCTATCACAACAAATTCTTAATGTGAGGTCACAAAAACAAACAATGACTAATATCAGGCTCTCAAGAGTAAATATATCTGTCTGTACATGTCTGTGCCACAAGGTAACACACACAATCAGCAGCTCTGAATATTATCCGTCTGGAAATTCCTCAACTGCCTGTTACGAAAAAAACAAACAAAAAAGAAAAGAAACATCTGCCTTTCATCCATACGGAGCTGAAAGTGGTTCTATAAAAATGTATTATCGCATGGTTTAATAAAGGGTCCAGTCTGGACTGCACTCGAACTCTGGAAAACGTCCTCTGTTTTTAAACTGCCACATTATTCTGATGCTGCTCTTATTACAAGGACTAATAGAAAATACAGAAATAAATATTCTATTCAGTGGATAAGTAAATATAGCACAGGTATTTTACCTTCTTTGCGGTCTTCCATTTAAGGGTGAAAGAGGTAACTTTTATCTTTCTACATTCACCGCTGGACAAGAACTCCTGAATGGCTTCCAGATGAGTCAGTTCCATTTTCCTCTAGGATGAACCACTCTTCCCTACTGAATGCACCGAATGAATAAATGCACCGAATGAATAAATGCACCGAATGAATGAATGCACCGAATGAAAAGATAAAGCTCTAGTGCATCTCCTGGCTGGCTTCTACTTTGTTACAAGGGCATGTAGCTCATTGTCATATAGGGAGCACTGGTTTAAATGTCACTGCATATGACCAGCTCTCATTCATTGGTTATCAATAGCAAAATCTGTAGCTGGGTGCAGATTAACAGCAATTGAATTGAAAAAGATAGTGGATTTTGCCAGCAGTCAGAGACCTAATCAAGGCAAGCTCATGCTGTCAGTTCCAATAAGCGTAATGCTAAATAACACACACACACACTGGTCAAGAATACAACAAAATCTGTACAAAGAATTCAAAGGGAGGAAAACTAAAGCTGTATACACTGTTGGAAATTTCTATTAGGGTCTGGCCACACGGGCAGATTCGGGGAGATTAGTCACCAGCCGACAAATCTCTTCTTCTTCACGGTGACTAATCTCTCCGATCTGCCTTCCCCTGGCTAAAAAGTAAATCGCCTGGCGGCAGGCACAAGGAACGCTTCATTTTCCAAAGTCGCCCGAAGTTTCCTCGTGAGGCAATTACAGACGACTTCGGAAAAATAAGCGCTCTGTGTGCCTGCCCCCAGGCGATTTACATTTTAGCTGGCGGAAGGCAGATTGGAGATTAGTCGCCATGAAGAAGAGGAGATTTGTCGAATGGCGACTAATTTCCCCGAATCTGCCCGTGTGGCCAGACCCTAATTACCAAACGAGGAAAACTTTGGGCGACTTGTGCGAGTGCCTCCCCCCAGCCGCTTTAAATTTTAGCTGGCAGAAGGCAGATCAGGGAGATTAGTCGCCGCGAAGAAGAGGAGATTTGTCGTCTGGCGACTAATCTCCCCGAATCTGCCCGTGTGGCCAGACCCTTAGGGAGATTAGCCGGCTAAAACGTAAATCGCCTGGGGGCAGGCACACGGAGCGCTTCATTTGCCGAAGTCGCCCGTAATTGCCTCACGAGGAAATTTCGGGCGACTTCGCAAGATGAAGTGTTCCATGTGCCTGCCCACAGTCGATTTTAATTTTAGCCGGCGGAAAGCAGATCAGGGAGATTAGTCGCCGTAAAGAAGAGGAGACTAATCTCCCCGAATCTGCCCGTGTGGCCAGACCCTTAAATTTACCTGCCACATTTAACTTAATTAAAAATATATACCGGTATGGGATCCATTATTCTGAAACCCATTATGCAGAAAGCTCGGAATAACAGCAAAGCCGTCTCCCATAGACTCCATTATAATCAAATAATAATTTTAAAAATTGATTTACTTTTTCTCTGTAATAATAAAACAGTAGCTTGTACTTTATCTAAACGAAGATATAATTAATCCTTATTGGAAGCAAAACCAGCCTATTGGGTTTATTTAATGTTTACATTATTTTCTAGTAGACTTAAGGTATGAAGATCCAAATTACAGAAAGATCCGTTATCTGGACAACCCCAGGTCCCGAGCATTCTGGATAACAGGTCCCATACATGTATATATAAATCTGGGAAATAACAAGATTAAAAACAAGATTTGGTTAACTACAAATTCATCTGACATATTGGTTCACCGATTTTCTCTTTGCCAGTTGGGTGAATATAGGTTTTCTTTAATAAATAAATGAACTATGTCATATATATTTTCCAACAGTAAATTAAAAAAACAAAAACAAAAACACAGCAAATGTTTTGATGGTAAGACGGAACAGCAGCAAATTCAAAATATAGTATTGTTTTTGTAAAAGTCCAACATGACGCAATGTTTTGCAGGTAAAAAACAGGTTCATCATTATAAATATTATATTTCAAAAACATAATACGGCTCATTCACACTGAATTGTGCACTGTGTGTATCAGGCTGCTCTCAAAACAAAAGGGGTGTGAGAGAGGAGGCACCTAATTATCCTCCCATCCTACCCCTACCTCATGGGGCAGATTTATTAAGGGTCAAATTTCAACGTGATGGGAGTTTTTTAAACTCCCATCAACTCGAAATTCGAATAAAAAAAAATACCAACCGAAATGTATTAAAAAAAAAAAAAAATCAAATTTTTTAACTTCGAGTGAATAGGCTGTATTCGAACAGAAATTCGTCAGGTTATAGATGGTGAATAGTCGAATTTTTAAAGAGACAGTACATGATAAATGAGAATTTTCACATTTTTTTCAAATTCAAAACGAATTTGCTCCAGCAGAATTCTGCACTGAAATCCATTTCTCAAACAGATTTTTTTATATTCAATTTTGAAATCCGACATGGGGCTAGACATATTGTCAATTTCCCAGTCATGTGACTTATTCTCTGATAAACTTCAATCACGCTTTACTGCTGTACTGCAAATTTCACCCCCCCTCCCTTTTCCCCCCCAGCAGCCAAACAAAAGAACAATGGGAAGGTAACCAGATAGCCGCTCCCTAACACAAGATAACAGCTGCCTGGTAGATCTAAGAACAACACTCAATAGTAAAAACTCATGTCTCACTGAGACACATTCAGTTACATTGAGAAGGAAAAACAGCAGCCTGCCAGAAAGCATTTCTCTCCTAAAGTGCAGGCACAAGTCACATGACTGGGGCAGCTGGGAAATAGACAATATGTCTAGCCCCATGTCAGATTTCAAAAAATATAAAAAAAATCTGTTTGCTCTTTTGAGAAATGGATTTCAGCGCAGAATTCTGCTGGAGCAGCACTATTAACTGATGCGTTTTGAAAAAAACATTTTTTCCGACGACAGGATCCCTTTAAGAGAATATTTGCAATATGCAGCTGGGCAACAAGTTAAATAAAACCATAATGGAAATAGTAGTCCTAAATGCAAGTTTATGCACATTACTCAAATGTTGTGTTTATATTAAGATACTTCTGTACCACCCATAAAATAAAAATAAAGGTATAAAAATATATGAGAATATGAGAAAATGAGAAGAATGGTTCTTATTAAGCCAATACACGTGTTCACAATAGATTTATATAATGCTTACTGCTGTCATACAGCCTTTTTTATCAGCTGTAATAACGATCCTATATGTTCTACTTCTGGTATATTGAATAAATGGTGACCTAGAACAATTCAAAAGGGCATTTAGGGCATGAAGAGGGTGGAGGCTTTTAACATGATTGCTCTTGGTGTTGCTCTTACAGAATCAAATATCACAAGTGACTGATACATGCCTAGGTACATATGTATTAAATATAAAGAGAAAAAAATGTATATTATATAAAAAGAGAGAGATGTTAAATACAGATTATTGTGAACAAAAACACGTGTCTCTGTATAGAGGCATTGGTGTGAGCATTGTTATATTGAGGTGATTTACATACCCCATTTTCAAGTCGCTTCTCTCCTGTGAGGCCATTTCTTTGATTTGGGCTTTGACGAGATGCTAAAATAATAATAAAAAAAAAAAAACATTTTAAAGTTAACCACATATATTTATTGTAGGAAAGGGCTGCATACTGTGTATTGACTGGGAAGTCTGATGAGCCAAGTTAAATGCTTCATTTTGTAAACTGCAATGCTTTAATAAATAACCCCCTTATTGTAAAGTCCGAATGGTAAAAACTCAAAAAATTCTAATTTTTTTTTTTTTTTACTATAAAATCCAAATTTTTTGTGAAAAAAAACAAACAAACAATTTTTTTACTCCAAGGATGCAAAAATTCAGAATCCATAAACACTCCCATCTTCAACCTGTCGAGGTCCTGAAGATATTATTGTCTGTGCTGGGTTTTGTAAAATAATCCGAACATTTTGGAAGAATTTGACTTTTTGAGCCACAAAACGTTTCGTGCGACAATATGAAAAAATTCACATTTTTCGTGCGACAATCTGAAAACATTCATATTTTTCGTGTGATAATCCAAAAAATTTATATTTTCGTGCACCAATCCAAATAAATTCATCAAATTAATGGATATTTAGCAATCATAATGTCTAAAGCATTAAAAAGGAGTAAAAGTATAAAACATAATTATATGTCCAATAGCCTGTTTCTATTTTTCCCGTGTCTACACCAGTTTATGCTTTAGTATCATGGTTATGGGTCACCTTCACCATATAGCCTGCAGCCTTTCATACACATAGTACAGTGTGACATGTTTGTGATGCTGCTTTTATGTCCTATATTTATAAGATCACATAAAGATAGACCGTTGAGCCTGCGGCTGCTGAGGACCACTAGTACAGAGAGCTAGGTTAGGGCCACGGCTAATTCATGTGTGCAGAGCAGCTCTGTTCCTAATGAATTTGAGGTGGGAGACCTAAAATGTTTTAGTAGTTTGGTCCACTCATGCCCTTACTGTAAGTTCTGCCCATAACAATGCATATTCTTTAGGGATGCACCAAATCCAGGATTCGGTTCGGGATTCGGGCCAGGATTCGGCCTTTTTCAGCAGGATTTGGCCGAATCCTTCTGCCCGGAAGAACCAAATCCTAATTTTCAGATGCAAATTAGGGGTGGGGAGGGAAATCGCGTGACTTTTTGTCCCAAAAACAAGGAAGTAAAAAAAAAAAAAATCCCCTTTCCCACCCCTAATTTACATATGCAAATTAGGGTTCAGATTCGGTTCGGTATTTGGCCGAATCTTTCACAAAGGATTCAGGGGTTCGGCCGAATCCAAAATAGTGGATTCGGTGCATCCCTAATATTCATGGACAATCATACAGGTGGAGGATGTGTAAATAGAGGGGAGCAATAGTTAAAGGGGAACTCCGGCTTCCAAACCAAAATTTGATAGGGGCCCACATAACACACAAACCCCTAATATACCCATCAAAGTTACCCGTTTCTTTAAAAAGTACGAATAAATGCCATTTTCTATGCTGAAATCCAGCTGTTTAACAGTTCTTCTCTTTCTGCATCATTTGAAATCCTGGCAGGGAAGGATGAACTAAACACGGATGTTACAAATTGTAACAACTTCTCCACAGCTTACAGACAGCATGCAGGAACTACATAACCCACAATGCATTGCACTGTGATGTTCCGTTCCTTATTGAAATCACGTGTGCAGAGAATTGTTGGGTTTGGAGGATACAGGCTGTTGATAGAACAGTAGTCAGCCAGCTCAGCAAAGTAGTCAGACAGATCAGCAGGAGAGCGGCTAGAAACTATTAAAAATCATAAAAAGTCTGCATATTTTTTAATTGATGTATATACATCTTCGGAAGCACCAGCTTCAGTCCCCACTGAGAATGTTCCCCAAGATTCCAGACATCTTACAATTTGATACATTTATTGCCATTTCTCCGATTCTACTCAGAAAGGTTTCAGCTAGCGCTTAGGGAGGAACTCCACGGTGCGGCTCGAGCCGACACTCCTGAAGATACAGGAATTGAAGGCGAAATCACATGTAAGAACTACATTTATCCAACTGTCGGATGAAAACGCTGCGCCATGCGCTTCGTTGCATGGCGACATGTCGGCTCGAGCCGCACTGTGGAGTTCCTCCCTTATGATTTTCAGATTAGCTACATTACCAGGCTTCATTTAATTTTTGACATTTAAATTGCATAAAAAAAAAGTTTAAAAGAGAAATCATATATAAAAAAAGAAAAAGGTATTCTTTTTGGATACTATCTGAAAATAAATACTGAAATAGCCCTTTATTTGGTTACATGGGTTTTAAACACATAACCAGGGAAACTCAACAGTACAGATATGATCATGTCCCATGAAGTCTGATTTTTATTTATTTATTTATTTTTTATTGATTTGATTTGCCATTTCTCTCACACTTTCAGACTATATCTGAATAAATATTATCCAAGTTGGCACAAATCCATATTAATGGGTTACTATAATCCGTGAAATAGAAGCTCTTTCCATGTGTATCAACTAAAGTTAAAGGGGACCCGTCACCCAAAAAAATTAATCAAAATCCTATTTTATCACATTAGTCAAGGAAAATGAATGTAATTACACTATATAAATGATTTGAATCTTGTTTCCTTCAGTCTGGGAACTCATAATTATAACAAGCAGGCAGGAGCCATTTTGTGGACACTGTTATTAAGACAAGTCTTGTATCATCTCAGAATCTTGTTTGTGCACCAGAATGGGGGACCTGATGTCCATCCCCATGTCCTGGCTACACAATTAAATGGTAAAGAGAACAGGGGAATGTGTAGAGAGCAGTGACATGTAGGAAGTGCTGAATGGAAAGTGAAAGTAATTGCCCAGGGCATAGAGAAGGGACAGACAATATTTGATTGACAGCTGAGATTTTTAAATGAGCTTACAACAGCTATGAATGCTTTAATAAAAAATAAAAACTGGATTTCATGTTTAATTTGAAAAGGACTTTTATTATACAGATTTGTGTGTCTGGGTGACAAGTCCACTTTAAAAGAAACGTTTTCACAAGCACAGAATTTCCAAAGTTAACTCCCAAAAAAAAACAAAGGTTAAATTGGCACTTACACTGTTCATTGGTCTCAGCTGGAAAATCCTCATGTCGGAGAAAGAATTTCACTTCTTCTCTGCGAGGGCCCCACTTCTGCAAGTGCTCAAACACGAGATGATCATATGGTAAAGCGCGCTCTAGATAAATGAGAAAGATGATATAGATATTACTACCCACACTGAGCAGTGCACCACATACACAATTGTGAACAAAACAATCCATAAATAGCGGCTTGAGACCTAGCTGCTACCAAGAAAACAATTATACAAATGAAATAGAAAAAATATGATTGTATGCCTTATTTAATTCAATCTTATCTACATATATAAATGTATCTGATATTCTACAATTTAGCCACACGTGGATATACAAACTGCACTGTTCCATTAATTTGAAGGATGGACTGAACAAGTAAATCTTAAAAAAGAAGTAAAGGTGTGGTCCCTGTGTCCTAAGGGCAGGGCAGCCATCGGGGGGGACAGGGGGGAGAGTTGTAGGGGGCCCGAGGGTAAGGGGGGCCCCAGCCACGCCACACTTACTTGATTAGCCGGCCCCCCATCTTACGGAGAGCTGCTGACTTCAGGAAGGCATGGACGTTTAAGGGGCCTGGCCACCAATTTTTTTTTCTCATTTTTTTTAATGAAGGGGCCCTGGCCACAAATGTTTTTTTATGGGGGGCCCTGACCACCAATATCTTTTTATTTTTTATTAACATGTGGGAACCCTAGCCACCAATATTTTTTTTGTTTTTTTACTATGTAGTGGGGAGGGCGGACCTGTAGGTGGGGTTTGTGGTGGGCGCAGCCCAGGGGGCCCAGGAAATTTTTTCGTATGGGGCCCTGCGATTTCTGATGGCGGTCCTGCTAACAGGAGTCTGTCAAATCCTAGTCATGGGGTATTACAGGACAATGTGTAGTAAATCATATGAGCCCAATGCCAAGTGATTGCCAGGAAGTTCAATTAACATCAGCCATATTGCCAGCAACATCTTTCCATGAATGTTCAGTCTGAAATTATCTGTAGCATTATTTTCCGTTATACCTAAAGATTCATTTGTTCAGGGCCTCGGAAAAAAAAAAAATCATCGTTATCTCTCCCGGATTGTGTTTGTTGCTTAAGTTGGAAAGTGCTGAGACTTTCCATACACATTACCAGCTTGGTTGCCCTTCCAACTCCAAAAATCCCATCTGAGCACTGGAGAACAAGACTGCGCATAATGTTCCAGATGAAACCTTACCAGCACTTTGGCCCACTCCTCCAACAAATCTAAACACCTTTCAGTACAACACAAAACTTTGTTTGCCCTTCCAGCCTTTGACGACATTTCTTGCTACAGCCAAGTGTATTATCTACAAGTGCCCCTTCATAGTGGATTGATACATAGTCCCATTAAGAGTATACGTGGCTTGCATATTTTTAAATCCCAAGTACAAAACCTTTTATTTATCAACAGGGAATTGGATCTGTCACTTAGCCACCCGGGTCAAGATCCTCCTACAAGAATGTCGCATACATTACTTACAATACCCTTCGCCAAGCCATTAATAAACAAATTAAAGACCCAACACAAAACCCTGTGGGACCCCACTAGGACCTTTGTTTTAGTTTTATTGGAATAAAGTAATTTTTATCGGCATCGTCTGGCTCCTGGAGTGCGTGTTCCTTTTCATTCTTCGTGGCCCAACTAAGAACCCTAATCCAAGTACAGAATGTACCACTGACAACCACTCACTGTACACAATGCTTCAGCCAGTTTCACATCCATGTGCAAATAAATTACCAAGAGCAACATACCATAGTTTTGAAAGCAGCCATTTATGTGGCACTGTATGAAATTCTTTGGCACAATCCAAATAAATCACATCTATTGCAACCCTACTGTCTAACCTCATCATAACAAATTATACTTCATAAAGCCACGCTGATCACCACTCAGATCAATATTCTTGAATATGATCTCTTAACAAACCTTCAAATAACTTGCCCACCACAGATGTCAAATTAAAATGATATTAACTACCAGGCAGAGATTGTGATCTCTTTTTAAAAATAGGAATTACTTCAGCTTTCCTCCAATCCACTGGTACTATACAAGATGAAAGGGAGTCTGAGAAAATCAGAAAAAAAAAAAAGAGGCCTGAACAATACTTCTGAGGGTGTATTACATTAGGGTCTGATGCCTTGTTCACATTATGTTTAAATATAATTGTATTTACAGGTGTCAGCCACTGACTTAATTGAGCAGTCATCTGAGCTCCTATCGGGTAGGACCTGAAACTCTGACTCCTCTGAAGAACTGATTAAGCCCATTTGCTTTTTCTGTAACTTTTTTAACCAAAATATTTGCACACTCTCAAACTGCATCTTTTCACTACTAAAGTAATGTACTTAGAAATGTGGAACTGATTGCAGCACAGGCTGAGACGAACACCAAATAACATTTAAAGGAGAAGGAAAGCTACGGAGGTATTTTATTGCCAATAGATTAGCTGCATTAGTGCAAGCTAGAATGCTATATTTGTTCTACCATACCTGAGTAAAAAGCGCTAGAAACTCTCTGTTTGTTTAGGACTTCCTGACTGAGTCTCTCCCTGCTCTGGGCTCAGATTACAGCAGAGAAGGGGGGGGGGGAAGAGGAGCAAACTGAGCATGCTCACGCCCAGGGCAATGAGGTTTAAGCTGAAGGCAGGAAGTCTGATACATAAGCCCATGAGTACACAATAGAAGGAAAGAAATGCAGTGTTTCTTTTGACAGGGGACTCAGAGCAACATTACTTTGGGGGTTTACTGGTATATTTAGATGGACCTTTCTGATAAGGCTTACTTAGTTTTAACCTTTCCTTCTCCTTTAATCTTGTTGGTTGTTTAATAACACGGTTTATTTTATTTATATTCTCCAAAAGCAGCTTCTCTCCCCTCCAATTTGTAGCTTTTAAATGCTTTCCTTTTTATTCCTATTTCCTTTCTTACTTCTGTGTTAAGCCACATAGGGTAGTCCCTAACAATTTTACATTGCATAAATACATAAGTATACATAAGTGCATACATTAAGAAGACCCCAATTTATGCACCGAGTACTGATCTTAAGGAATTAAAAATTACTTTCCTAGAGTCTTTGTTGTCCCAGTATATATTTGCTTTCGGCAACAAACATTAAATGAGATAATGTTATGGTCACTATTAACCAGGGGTTTTAGTACTTGCACATTTGCCATGTTCTGGGTTCAGTATACCATGATTTCCAGGTGGGTCCTCAACAACCTGTGGTATAAAATTGTCCTGTAACAAATGTATAAACTGGTTTCCATTCACTATCCTGGCAGTACTTATTGCTTCAGTCAAAATCTGGGTAATTAAAATCCCCCATTATGAAGACCTGCCTCAAACTAGCGGCCTTTTCTGTTTGCAACAGGAGTTTAGCCTTTTCCTCTTCGCTAACTTGAGGAGGTCTATAGTATATATCTACTATCAATTTTCCCAACAGAATTTTAAAAACCTTTCAATAGATATTTATCTTTTAGTAAAGTCAGTAAATGATTATGTGCCCATACATAGGCCAATGAGCTGCTGACCTGGTCTGAGTTGGCACATTTATCGGCCTACGTATGGTCACCTTAATACTTACGGATACATTGAAAGAAGATCACGTCAGACAAGTATAATAACGTGTTTAGCCTGTGTGTCAAGAGTGGCAGATAATGGTGATAATACTAATGCTACTTGGTTTAACATAGGGATGCACCAAATCCAGGATTTGGCCTTTTTCATCAGGATTCGGATTCGGCCAAATCCTTGTGCCTGGTCGAACCAAATCTTAATTTGCATATGTAAATTAGGGGTGGGTGGGAAAATCACGTGACTTTTCATCACAAAAGAAGAATTTTTTCCACTTTTTCTTTTCCTGACATTAATTTACATATGCAAATTAGGATTTGGATTAGGTTCAGTATTCGGCGGAATTTTTCACCAAGGATTCTGGGATGCGCCCGAATCCCAAATAGTGGATTCGGTGCATCCCTTGTTTAACATCAGCAAAGCTTTCATCTGAAAGGCTTTATAGCACTGAGTAAAACTGCATTATAATTAAGTGCAATAAATATTTAATTCTAAAGCAAGCCACAGGAAACGGAAAACTATGAAAAGAAATTTAATAAAGGAAACTAAATCCTCAACTTGTTTTTCTTAATGTTGATACGTTTCTTTGATATGTTTCTGATATGCAGCTGTATCAGCGCCATTCTCTTTGCTAGAGCTTCACCTGGTCAAAGAGCAAAGATTTCTAGTTTATATTTTCTTCTCATAGTATGAAAGAGTCCTCCTGAACTGCCCAGGGGCCCATTTTCTAATGCCAATAAAGAAACATAGTATTAGTGAAATACCACTAAAGCAACAAGCCAATTCTTCAAACATTTTCCTTATTGTTAATCTGGCCATAGACGCAAAGATCCGATCGTACGAATCAACGTACGATCGGACTTTCCCATCTCCCGACCCTCCACTAACCATTCAGATCAAAGTCTTTACCATTCCAATCAAATAAGAACAGATCACCCAATGTTCTGCCCCTGAAAGCAATCGTACGATACTTATGTCTGACAACACTAGTGACAGTCTCCCTCTGAAAATCGTACGATCGGCAATACACGCAGAGATATTATCGGCAGGCGACAGAAATTTTCTAACCTGTCCGATCGGCCAAACGACCGATCTCCGACGGACAAAAATGTCGGGACTCTCCACACATGGTCCGAAAATCGTACGAATCCACGATTCGTACGATCGGATCTTTGCGTCTATGGCCAGCTTTAGACAATTACAGGTACACAAGCGACCTGCTCTTATTTTTCCGAGAGAAAGTTTTTATCATAAATAGCAGCAACATAATAATGTGAACGTGAAAAAGGAACACAGAGTCTATACTGAAACCTCGCATAGCATTTGTACTACTTATGATAAGCATTAGACAGAAGTCCAGCAAAAATAAAAGTAAATAAATGGCAAGATTTGTGTAGATAGTGAGGGATTGATCCTGGCGTTTGGTGACCTTGCTGGGAGCTACCATTGAAGGCACTAACAGCTGTCCAAGTGACATCAGCAACTGAAACTCAAACAAAAACATCAGGGGGATGAATCATCTCCCAGAAACAGAAGGGGAGCCCTCACTCTCAATTAAACCTAAAAAAACAGATTACTGTCAGGAAGGCAGGCAAGAGCTCCCATTACTCATGTGTGTGCTAATGCGTCTCAGCATCAAACATATGGAAGCTGCAGCCTCCAGCCTGGACAAACTTTAAAAAGCATTAAATGTCCCCAGAGAGCCGATGGATGGTGCATATTTTCAAACCATTCTCATACAAGTTAACTGAAGTGCCCTTTCATCCCGGTCCAACAGAGCAAACACAATTATTTCCTATTCATTTACAATTCATCAGAAATTATGATTAAAACAGGAAATTCAACAAATGATGACAAGCGTTTCAGATGCAGAATTTTTAATTTATTTTTTTATTAAAGGGATACTGTCATGGGAAAAAATTTTTTTTCCAAAATGAATCAGTTAATAGTGCTGCTCCAGGAGAATTCTGCACTGAAATCCATTTCTCAAAAGAGCAAACAGATTTTTTTATATTCAATTTTGAAATCTGACATGGGGCTAGACATATTGTCAATTTCCCAGCTGCCCCTGGTCATGTGACTTGTGCTCTGATAAACTTCAATCACTCTTTACTGCTGTACTGCAAGTTGGAGTGATATCACCCCCTCCCTTTTTCCCCCCAGCAGCCAAACAAAAGAACAATGGGAAGGTAACCAGATAGCAGCTCCCTAACACACGATAACAGCTGCCTGGTAGATCTAAGAACAACACTCAATAGTAAAAACCCATGTCTCACTGAGACACATTCAGTTACATTGAAAAGGAAAAACAGCAGCCTGCCAGAAAGCATTTCTCTCCTAAAATGCAGGCACAAGTCACATGACCAGGGGCAGCTGGGAAATTGACAAAATGTCTAGCCTCATGTCAGATTTCAAAATTGAATATAAAAAAAATCTGTTTGCTCTTTTGAGAAATGGATTTTAGTGCAGAATTCTGCTGGAGCAGCACTATTAACTGATTCATTTTGAAAAAAAATTTTTTCCCATGACAGTATCCCTTTAAGTAAATGAAAAACTAGTGAAAGGAATGCCAGTGCCATATAAATATGCGGGGAAGATAAATAGAAAGAAGAATCTCAGTTTAATTTTGTACCATATACGACAGGGGTGCCCAAAAAGTAGATTAGGATCGAGCAGTAGACCTTTAGCTTGTGATCAGTAGATCTCAAGACACTGTCAGCAAACAGCTTATTTAAATCACGCTCCAATTTCATGCTTTTCATTCAGATATTTATTCTGTTAAATTTACATAAGAAATAGTTGTTTTTTAAATATACCAATATACATTTTCTCATCAATTACAAATTAAATAATATGTTCCATGGAACAGAATGCTAGCAATGATTTTATGGATGTAGATTCTAATAGGACGACCTCATTAAGGGGCAGATTTACTAAGCTGCAACAATTCGCTAGTGTTGCCATCTGCACTAACAGGCGCCAATTCATTAGCGAAAGACACCATCGATAGCGGTCATTCGCAGTCTATCGGCAGTCGACTTTTCGCTCTGGCGAATGGACGTTACTCCGCAAATTCACTAGATTTTACAGAACGTTACCTCTTTCGCTAGAGTGGCCTTCACCAGCTCAGACCAGATAAAGTGCTATAAAGCAGCTAGATCTTCCTCAATCTTCTGTCACTTACATCATATCCGGTGTGCCGAAAATGCATCTAAGTTAAAAAAAAACGCTGGCGACTTTTCCTTTTTTGAAGCAGGATTGCCTGCAAAGTCCTAACTTTTGGGTAACCAGTTTTCCCCATACATTTTCAAACATATGGAACATTCATTTTACAGTGGGCACATGTGTAGGGCATTATAACTCCATTGACTTTATTAAGGTTCCCTGGACATGTGTTTTTAAAAGTGGAATTTGTAAGTATTTGCACCCACATTTAACATGAAGACGTCCATACAACTTTAAATTTCTTGCCGTATGCAAATTGACCCAAGCGCAAGATCACTAGCGATGAACGCTAGCGCAGCTTAGCTATGAAATGCTCGCACTGCCGAAAGTACTGCTAATGAAAAGGAAGAAACTCAGCATATTAGTGAATTGGCGTGGTCTGAGCGCATTTGTGCCTTGCGAAGTTTTGGGATGGGTGCGAAACGGACGCTCATGAAAATTCACTGCTTAGTAAATCTGCCCCTAAAAGTAGACCTTGTATTAGCAAAGTATGGGCACTCTTGATATAGGGCATCTGTATTTTTCCCATGATTGATATGGACATACAGAGGAAGTGGGATACTGGATTTTCAGTCCAAAAAGATGGGGCAGACGGGAGCAGAATGGCCTTAAATATACCAACGGATAAAAAAACGGCCCTTAGCTTTCATGTATTGCCAGCTTTATAGAGAAACTTGAGCAACAAAGTGTAATGCCCGAAGGCGCAGTTGAAGTAAGGACCAAAGAGAAGGCAACAATCCAAGTTCGCGGTACAGAAAAGGGTTTATCAAAGAATGGTCGTAAAACAGGCAGAATGGTCAAGACAGGCAGTACAGATTCAAAGTCGATAACAGGCAAGGTTCAAACACGGATAAGCAAAACAGAATATATCGCACCCAGGAACTATATGAAATAGACCTATAATTGGGCAAGGTCAGGATGGAAATGAGGGTCTTTATAGTCCAGTCTATTGGCGCCAAAATTGACGCGCTGGCGTCAGACGCAGACGCCAGCGTCCCCACGCTGACGCCTTGACGCCGGCGCCCGATTCTGACGCCGGCGTCCGTTCCGTCGTCGGCGACCAATCACAGGGCAAGAAGGAGATGATGCAGGATGATTGCGACCACCCGGAGCCATGTGCAGGGAAGAGGAATCGCCATTTTGGACGCCATCTTGGAGCAGGTCAGTAGACTCCATTACAGTACCCCCTTCCTTAGGGGGGGCCTCAGGACCACCGGGACCAGGACGGGAAGGAAACTGCCTATGAAACCTGCGAACAAGGATGGGGGCATGGACATCCGACTTTTTCACCCAAGAGCATTCCTCGGGACCGAAACCCTTCCATTCGACAAGGTACTGGAGAGCGCCCCTGGAAAAACGAGAGTCCAGAATCCTGCTGACTTCAAATTCTAAATGGTCATCGATAACAACAGGAGCTGTGGAAGAAGAAGAGGGGGAAGACACTGCAGGTTTAAGGAGAGACACATGAAAGGCATTAGGGATCCGCATCTCGGGAGGAAGAAGAAGACGAACTGCCACAGGGTTGATGACCTCGATGATGGGAAAGGGACCGATGAATTTGGGGCCAAGCTTAGGAGTGGGAATCTTGAGGCGAATATTCCGTGTAGACAACCAGACCTTGTCACCAGGAGCATAGGGTGGGGCGGCAATTCTCTTCCTGTCGGCAAACTTCTTTTGAGAGGATGAACTCTTTTCCAGATTAGCAGTGGTGGCCTGCCAGATGGCCAGCATATGAGCGGCTTGATCATTAGCAGCAGGAACATTTGTGAGTAAGAGATCCTGAGGGAATGCCAATGGGTTCCGGCCATACACACAGAAGAAAGGAGATTTCTGGGAAGAAGAATGTAAAGAATTGTTATGGGCAAACTCCGCCCAGGGAAGAAGGTCCGACCAGTCGTCTTGACACAAAGACACATGGCAACGAAGAAATTGCTCCAAGGCCTGGTTAACACGTTCAGCGGCACCATTGGACTGGGGATGATAAGAAGAAGAAAATTGAAGAGAGATATTTAAAGCATTACACAGTGACCTCCAAAATTTAGACACAAATTGGGGACCACGGTCGGACACAATTTCTGCTGGGAAGCCATGGAGGCGAAAAATATGTTTAATAAACAGTTCTGAAAGTTCAGGAGCAGAAGGCAGTTTGCGGAGAGGAGTGAAATGAGCCATCTTACTGAATCTGTCGATAACAACCCAAATGACAGTGTGGCCGGAGGAAATGGGCAAATCGACAATAAAGTCCATGGCGAGGTGAGTCCAGGGTCGAGATGGGATGGGCAGTGGAAGAAGAAAACCCTTGGGAGGAGAATGTCCGGATTTGGATACAGCACACGTGGAACATGAGGAGACAAAATCTTTAACGTCCTTTCTTAAGGTTGGCCACCATACTAGACGAGATAAGAGCTCGGTCGTCTTCTGAATTCCAGGATGTCCGGCCTGTTTGGAACTATGAGACTGAGACAAAATAGCAAGACGAAATTCTGGAGGGACAAAAGCAACACCAAGAGGAGTTTCCGCAGGAGCAGAATCTTGAGCGGACAACAATTGGGAGGCACAGGAAGGGAACAAGGCAGCAATAATCTTGATGGAGGGTACCACAGGTTCAGGTTCCTCGGACACAGAATCTTCGGGAATAAAGCTTCTGGATAAGGCATCGGCCTTCCTGTTTCTGGAGCCAGGACGAAAGGTAATGACAAAATTAAAACGGGAAAAGAAAAGTGCCCACCTGGCTTGCCGGGGATTCAGGCGTTTGAGGGTTTGGATGAACTCAAGATTCTTATGGTCGGTAAAAATCGTCACAGGAACCGAAGAACCCTCCAGTAAGTGTCTCCATTCCTCCAAGGCTAATTTGATGGCAAGTAGTTCACGATTCCCCACATCATAGTTCTGTTCTGGGGCAGAAAATTTTTTAGAAAAGAACGCACAAGGATGGAGTTTACCGTCAGAAATGGATCTCTGTGATAAAACTGCTCCAGCTCCGACATCAGAGGCGTCGACTTCCATGAAGAAGGGATGTAGAGGTTCTGGGTGCCGAAGAATTGGAGCGGAAGAAAAGGCCTCTTTGAGGGACTTGAAGGATTCCAGGGCTTCAGAAGACCAGTGTTGAGGTTTGCCCCCCTTACGAATCAGGGCCAGAATTGGAGAAAGTCTGGAAGAAAAATTTTTTATAAACTGTCTGTAATAATTGGCAAAGCCGACAAACCTCTGAATGGCTTTGACACTAGTAGGAAGAGGCCAGTCCAGGATTGCAGACACCTTGGCAGGATCCATCTTGAAACCTAGAGGAGAAATGATATAGCCAAGGAAAGGAATAGACGAGACTTCAAAAGTGCATTTCTCCAATTTAGCAAAGAGATTGTTCTTCCTTAGTCTGGAGAGGACTTCACGTACTTGGGCACGATGTTCCAGAAGATCTTTAGAAAAAACAAGAATGTCATCCAGATAAACGACCACACATAGACCCAATAAATCTCGAAAAATATCATTAACAAACTCCTGGAAGACCGCAGGAGCATTACAGAGACCAAAGGGCATGACCAAATACTCATAATGTCCATCACGGGTATTAAAGGCGGTCTTCCACTCGTCCCCTTCACGGATCCGGATAAGATTGTATGCCCCCCGAAGATCCAGCTTTGTAAAGATATTGGCACCCCTAAGTTGATCAAACAGTTCAGAAATAAGAGGAAGAGGGTACCTGTTTTTAACTGTGATCTTGTTGAGTCCTCTGTAGTCGATGCAGGGCCGCAAACTACCATCCTTTTTCTCAACAAAGAAGAAACCTGCACCGGCAGGGGAGGTGGAAGGACGGATGAATCCTCTCTGAAGATTCTCCTGGATGTATAACTTCATAGCAGAAGTTTCCGAAGGAGAGAGTGGGTAGGTGCGGCCCCTGGGGGGCATAGAGCCGGATAGAAGTTCCACTGGGCAATCGTAAGGCCGATGGGGAGGAAGAATCTCAGCAGAAGACTTGTTAAACACATCGGCAAATGCTTGGTATACAGAGGGAAGAGAAGAATTAGAGGACACAGAGGAAATTTTGACAACCGGAACAGTGGGTAGGCAGTTCTGTAAACAAAAAGGACTCCATCTGGAAACTTGCAATGTGGACCAGTCAATGACTGGATTATGTGCACATAACCATGGCAGTCCCAGGACAACCGGAGTGGAAGGGCAATCAATGAGGAGGAAGGATAATCTCTCCAAATGCAAGGTGCCCACCTTAAAAGAAAGTTCCTGAGTAGAATGCGAGACGAAGGCAGACGACAGCGGACGATCATCAATCGCCAGGACACGAAGAGGAACTGCCAAGGGTTGGAGAGGGATGGAATGACGTCTTGCAAAGGATCGATCCATGAAGTTTCCTGCAGCACCGGAATCTAGAAAGGCTTGTGAGGAAAACTTTAAAGAGCCAAACTGGATCTGCACCGGAAGAAGGAAACGTAGAGTAGAAGAATGGGGAGAATGACAAATCCCACCCAGGTAAGTCTCCCCGAGCTTACCTAGGCTTTGGCGTTTCCCGGCTTCACTGGACACTCCTGGGCAAAGTGGGCTTTACCCCCACAGTAAAGGCACAGGCCGGCAGCCCTTCTCCGGAGTTTCTCCTGTTCGGACAGGCGGGCCCGCCCAATCTGCATGGGTTCTTCAGCCGGCAAGGAGGAAGAAGCAGAATCCATAGGAGCAGGAGGAAGCTCTGGGGGAACAGGATTGAAAAGCAGGGGTCTCTGGAAGCGGGGGGCCAAAGAAGGTTGGAACCGGGGGTACCTCTTTGTACGCTCTCGGTCGAGTTCAAGCTGGAACTCCCTCTGCCGGGTATCCACCTTCACCGCCAAGGCCACCAGATCCTCCCACCGAGAAGGAATTTCCCGGGAAACGAGGTCATTCTTAATGCGTATAGCCAAGCCGTTGTAAAAGGCCGCGTGGTAACCATCGTTATTCCAGGAGGTCTCTGCCACCAGGGTACGAAATTCAATGGCATACTCGGGAACTGAGCGAGTGCCTTGTTGAAGCTGGAACAGTCGAGCCGAGGCTGCAGTAGTACGACCAGGAGCGTCAAACACCGTCCGGAGTTCTTGGAGAAAGGCCCCGGCGTTGTCGATCAGCGGGTCTCTCTTCTCCCAAAGGGGAGACGCCCATTCCAGAGCCTTCCCCTGCAGACGGGAGATGACAAAACCAACCTTGGCTTGCTCGGAGACGAACTGGCCTGGCTGCAGAGTGAATTGAATTTCACATTGGTTAATAAAACCACGACAAGCTTTTGGGTCTCCGCTGAAAAGAGGTGGAGCGGGAACACGAGGTTCAGACACCTGGAGAGGAGCAGGAATGGCAGGAACAGGCACAGCCGCAGGAGCCGCTGGAGACATGGCAGTCAATTTCTCCAGGATAACATCAATTGCCTGGCCAATTTGAGACTGCTGGGCTTCATAGGATTTCATGCGAGAAGCCAATCCCCGAATGGCCCCTCCGACATCGAGGGGTACTTGGGCCTCCTCCGAGGGGTCCATGGCCCAATTATACTGTAATGCCCGAAGGCGCAGTTGAAGTAAGGACCAAAGAGAAGGCAACAATCCAAGTTCGCGGTACAGAAAAGGGTTTATCAAAGAATGGTCGTAAAACAGGCAGAATGGTCAAGACAGGCAGTACAGATTCAAAGTCGATAACAGGCAAGGTTCAAACACGGATAAGCAAAACAGAATATATCGCACCCAGGAACTATATGAAATAGACCTATAATTGGGCAAGGTCAGGATGGAAATGAGGGTCTTTATAGTCCAGTCTATTGGCGCCAAAATTGACGCGCTGGCGTCAGACGCAGACGCCAGCGTCCCCACGCTGACGCCTTGACGCCGGCGCCCGATTCTGACGCCGGCGTCCGTTCCGTCGTCGGCGACCAATCACAGGGCAAGAAGGAGATGATGCAGGATGATTGCGACCACCCGGAGCCATGTGCAGGGAAGAGGAATCGCCATTTTGGACGCCATCTTGGAGCAGGTCAGTAGACTCCATTACACAAAGGAAGTATAACCCATACATTTAAATATAGCGTTAACCTAAAAGTGGTCCTGATAAAAACCTACAAGTCTGCAGTCCTGTAGTACAATACATCTACAATTGCTGATATTTATTGTAGGCATAGGTCATTGTCCACAACACCTAAAATGTATTCAGAATTTTTTTTCAATGTAATGAATTGTCATTTTCCCATATTATTGGTTTAATAAAAATATTAATAGCTGTATTTATAAATATCTCAATATTACTAGATCAGTTTCTGCCTTGCAAAAGCTGCCATTGTTTCTCAGGCTGGCTGCCCACTGAGTTTCTCTTCACTTCCATCAAACTGTGTTTTCAAAGAGATAAGAAGGAGCAATTCATCTCAACGATAAGCAGAAGAAATGTTGAAAAAAGTATATACATTTTGAACAAATTCACTTCTAGGGCAAGAAAAATGCATCATTGTTGTAAAGCAAAAAGAGATACTTGTTCTTACCATTCCCACGCCACACTTCAGCCAGGTGACACGCCCCCTCACCTGGCTCCTTGCAGAACTCTACCACATCTCGGTATGTTGTTTCAGGTGTGACTGGCACCTCTGTAAGTATTTGCTCGTTGTTGCTAAGAAACACTGTTAAAATAGTCTGTAAAAAGAGAAAAAACAGTAAAATGGTTATCAGTTATACAGTACAGGGGAGATATTAAGGATACGGAAGTATTAAAGCAACTTGCACAGTAATATGAACGGAAATTAAAAATGGAGTCGTCGCATGTTTGAACCATAGATGGCAGCTGTGCCTTATATCTTATCTGACTACACAAAGTAAATATACGCAGTTTACATAAAATGACATATCTTAAAAATACAGCTGACTGCCTTGGCACACCCATATTATCTTTAAAACCAGCAGTTATGTCAACAATAGGTTTTAGACAGAATCCCAGACCACTTTATGCTTTGTTATACATTGATCAGCTTCAACTCCGCTGTGTGTGACCCCACACCGGCTGCTCGGATTCAAATCAATGGAGCAGGGGCACCAAAGATCTGCTTCTCTCAGCCTGCAAAAATATGCAAACTGACAACAGCCGGAGCCTTCAGCTTGTGTGCAAATTACCTTAGAAAGGTTGGTTTACTTTTACTTTTATAGATTCACTTTTTTGGCAAGCTCACCAAAAGGATACATGTTTGCCTGCTTTGGCCCCTGATGTGGGAGGCCAAATGAGGTCAAAACAATTGTGTGCCCCCCCAACTAATCAGAGGACCACATTAAATGGGTTATGCACCTTTCAAACACTTTTTTTAAGTTGAGTTGTTTTCAGCTTTTTCACCATATACAAAGACTTTTTTCTATTGCTTTCCATTCCAAGAGCATCTGAACTGTTACAATTTACTACATTTAGTTTATACAATTAGTTGATATATTTCTCAGCAGACTCTGTGGAATATTAGCAACTAATTTATCAATTCTCACAGCTGTCTCTAATGAAACTGAGGATCCTGCTGAGCAGGGACAAAGATAATAATTGTATCAATTAAATGTATCAATTTAAACAGTTAAAGAGTCGGCGACCCCCCTCCCAGAGCTGCTTTAGAAGGTATATATTACAAAAACGATAAAAAAAATAGAAAATAGAAAGTAATTGAAAAAAATAAGTCTATTTCTGGTGAACAATCTGCAACCAACTGAAAAAAGTGTTTGAAGGTGAACAATACCTTTAAAGGGCATGTAAAGGCAAAAAAATAAAATCCCATTTTTACTTTCTACAATGAAAAAGAAACCTATCTCCAATATACTTTAAATAAAAAATGTATACCCTTTTTATAAGAAACCTGACTGTATGCAGTGAAATTCTCCCTTCATTTACTGCTGAGGATAGGAATTGTCAGACGGTCCCTAACTGCTCTGCAGGGAAACAATCATACTTATGAACAGCAGGGGGAGCCCCCGCCTTACTTCCCAGCCATGCAGAACTCAAGCAGCTTTGTTTATTTCCCTGTAGGCAACTGTGTAGAGATTTGTATTTGATTTTATTTTTGCCTTTACATCCCCTTTACTGTTTCCAACTCCAGCTGCAGGGACAAAGATGATGGAGCCAGATTTAAACAGATAAACTGGGAGTCTATTTGGAGGATTATTTTTCTGCAGCCACTGGTTCTGCAAAAAGTCAGAGAAAGGATATAAAAACTATGAAATCCACATTACATGACAACACAGTGTGTGCAGTCTGCATATTCTGATTATTAATCAGTCTTGCTCTATCGGCTTCTGGCAGATTTTATTTGACTTTTGCTGTTTTAATAATTTATGATGATCCCTAAGCAGCCAGACCACACTGAGCATGTGCACAGTCTTGGTCTTGCAAAGATGTTTAGCAAAGTTACAAGATGGTGACCTCCTGTGGCCAACTTTGAAAGCATAAATCATTTGTTTGGTTAGGCTTGTGGTGCAGTATATTTAATGTTTATGTTTAGTAAACAAAATACAGCATTTATAGCCTTATTCTATTTAGACTTTACGTCCCCTTTAATAGTTCTCACCTGCCAAAGTGCACGAGGAAAAGTAAACTGCTGGTCCATATTAATGGGATAAAATATGCAGTATACGGTGTCTTTCCACACAGTATAAAAAGTAAAATGTGCCTTGCAAAATGATTTCCAGCATTTTTTTTTTTTAATCAAACAAAACATTGCGTTTGTTTTGACACAGTTGAATGTAAATATATACTTAGAAAATCTGGTTCTGTCATGTTATTTGTTTTACTTGTCAACATGTCAGTCTGAATTTATGCTTTTAACAAATGACTGCTATAGGGCATTTCCGTCTGTCAATAAATGGAAGTTCCTATATGAGACAATAATCTATGGATGGCTCGTTGATAATGTAGTCCACCCTTGGGGCCAAGGTGATGTTACACTCGTCCTAAATTCTCACAAAACATATTTTATAAACTTCATCTTCCACTTCTGCTGAAATATATAGACACACACACACACACACAGCATCAGAACTACCATCCAGCAACTACTCTAAAAACGACAAGCACTTTCTATATAAATGTTACCAGTCTTGGGAACAGCAAGCATTTCTGTAGGCATTTCTCTCTCCGTGCCTACCTTTTTCACAACCACTTTCTCATTTTTCCTGTTGCAAGAATTAGATGGAATCCTCTCATATAGCTGGGATTTGCCTTTGGGTTTGTTTATAAGGCTTTGCAGGATAATTGTGAAAAAATTCCTCATGTGTAGGTCACAGGGAAAACCTCATGAAGAATATAATGTACAATCCAAATGAAATAAGAGGAAAGATCTTCAGAAGGAACCTGCTCTAAAGATTTAGTTTCCAGGATGGTGGTGTTTGGAGATCTGTGTGGCCATGAAGACTGATAAGGAGTACAGGGGACATAAACCAGGCCATGAATGTGACAGCTAGATGATATGGTGGATTACGTCTCCCCTAATTAGGAAAACAAGTGCAAGTAGAGAGGGACCGGTTGTGCAATATACAGCCTTGTGGCCACGCTGAGTGCTGCAAATCATCAGAAATGCTCAATGTCTGTTGGCTTCTACAGAATATTGTTTCCACTGTGATGGAACAGAGACTTTGATTTTCTTTATGCACATTTCTTTTTAAAGATTTTGACAACCAGGATAAATGTAAAAATGTTGGTAGTAGCCCTACATGATGAAGTCAACTGGGATAGAACAGATAAAATTCTCCATGGAGAGAACTTTATATTTGCACACTTGTGGCAACTTTCAATTGACCAAGTATGTATATAGAAGTATGTATGTACGTATGGAAGTGCATACACTTTTATCTATATAGCTTTACTTATACATGCAGCATTGTATTAAATACATAAAAAGATCATATGGTGACGAAATTCAACAGTGCAAAGTGTCTACAGACAAAAGAGAAACGAGGTCTCTGCCCTGTAAAGCTTACAATCTAAGTGGGTAGGAAAATAACAGAAACAAATAGAAGGGTAAAAAGTGCTGCAATAGAAGGGGCACTGCCTTTAGTTTTGTTTAGAGAACAGACTTTCTACATAGAAATATCAAAAAATATATATAATATAAATATATGAAAGTCACCAGAAAAGGAACTACAAGAAATGTATTAAGGGCAAGAAGCAGTAGTGGACTGTGTGTTGTTCATAGGGAGTTGTCCCTGGACTGAAATTCTGAATAGGCCTTAACATTTCAGCACACAAAGTCCCAAAAACCTCTACACGGGCCCAATATGTGCCAGTTTTTCAGGTTACAGCATCGTCTCTGGAATTTCTAGATTACCAGTCCAAGCCTTAATAGAGAAGATACATATTAAAAACACAAATGAAGTGATGTGGTGAGGCTGAACTGAACGAAGGGCTTTGAAAAGCATTAAAAAAAGGATTTTGTAATTGCTCTCTGCTTAATGGGTAGCCAAGATAACAATTTCAAGAGGTCTACCTTAGGAGAGAGGAGAAGGAAGATGCTAGCTGCAGAGTTTAAGAAAGACTTTAGAGGGGGAGTGGTTGCAATAGAGTAGAATATATTATTAGTCTATTTTTCAAAAGCCTACTGCCTAAAATTGTGCTTTTCTACCATGCCCTCCTCAATTTGCAAAATTCTTTGGAACCTTGAATGTACCAGGTTCTGCCATCCATCAAGACAGATAAAATTTCCTTTTGTGTGTAATTATTATAATATTGTATTTACATTTGTATATCTACAAACAAACCAACAAATTATTTATTTTATATGTATACGTTTTCCAAATGTAGTCCTGTAGTCAGCCATGAATTGTTGACATCTGTTTATTTTCATGTGTAAAGCTCCCCATAGACGCAACTATTCTTTTTGCCAAACGACCGATTTTAGGGAAGCCCGACCAATCCTTCGAAAATTATCGTGCAGTTAGTGGGATTCGAACGTTCGTACATCTTACGATTTTTCGGCCGACATTTTGGCAGGAAATTGATCGGCCAGGTGAAAAAATCTTTGTCGGTCCCAGTGCAATCTATCTATGTTTGCAGGGCCAAGCAGGCAGCTACCCTTTGTTTTCCTGCCAAATTGGTCTTTTTAGTTGATGGTCGTTCTGAGAAGATCGTGGTCTCACGATCAGGATCTGATCTTTTAAAAATCTCAACATCTATGGCCAGCTTAAGACCAATAACCATTGTATTCTATATAGTTTATCTGTTATCTGCTATGTAAACATTGGCTTTTTTGCTTGAATGGCTGCCCCTATGGCTACACAGCAATGTACAAGTGTAGGGCAACAGTACATTATATTTAAGTACATAGAAAACACTGTCCCTTATACAATTAACTCCTACAACCTGCAAAACTTTAAAATGGTTGTGTTACCTTCCCAGGGAGTCATGTAGGCAACCATATAAAATAAAAAGGCATACAATAACCACACATAATTCGAAAAAGAATATATTTTATTTTTTTTATACTTACAGGTATTTAAAAAACAACTTTCCTTCAGTCCAACCTGGCCTACCACATGGGTTTGCGACAAAGATTCCTTTATCCCCAGCCTCTCCAATTTCTCCGCCCGGTGTTTGGAAGAGAGGTCGGCACCTCTCCAATAGTCATGAAGCCAATAAATCACCAAACACACGATAGCAGGTGAAGCAGGGCAAAACCCCGACGTGTTTAATTCAAGTCTTGTGATAGACTTGAATTAAACACGCAGGGGTTCGCCCCGCTTCATACAAAAATAAGTGATCATGTGAGATTCAAGTGTCTAAACCTAAAATGAACTCACGACCAAGAGCAATTGACACAGCAAAGCACACGTGTACTGCATCTCTAGATTGTCAACTTTCCCTTGGAAATAGAGAGAAAATACAGAAACTGTAAGAAAAAAGCTTACACCACAAAATATTTTGTCCTAAAGTATGTAACAAATTATTTCATGGGTGGGTAGAAGTTTGTATTTCAGGTATATGCAATCTGTGGCACAACAGATGCTGAGCTACAAATATAAGTTCATCCACAAATTCTCTAGCCATGGAGGACTGCTGGAAGTTCAACAACATCTTGAGGATTGCTGGTTTCCATAACCCTGGCCTAGTTTGGTAAGCTCTGCTGTAAATTTTATGTACTGGTGATGTCTCATGTGCCTTTATACAATGTACAACAGTTAAATGCCTAACAATTGAAATAAGTTAGCATTTTACAGAACCAAAAATGAATTTTAAAATGGTCTTCTCTCTACTTCTGCAAATCCCTGCTATTAGCTATGCACTTCGCTTTTGTATCCAATACTAATACCGCAGTAGACAATAATGCGACGAGACAACTTAAGGAAGGAAAAAGGGAGGAGGGGAGGGCAAACATACCAAATGTGCTGCCTTTGTAACCGGGATCCTGAAAACCACAGACACGAGATAATATTCTACGTACAGTGTATTATTCCATGTATTGGAATTAGTAACACATTAAGCACTTTGACAGATACATACCAATGAAGATAATAAAGCCAATGATTACGAAATCTTAGCCACTCTTTAATTTCCATGCACACAGTCGATATCTAGAGTAAGCAGACTGCTGGTTTCATCAATTAGCTAATTCTTATTATGTCACTTCCTTTGTTTCAAGCAGACAGAATATTAAGAATCACTATATTAGTGATAGGGTCAGAACATACTAGATACATTTCCTGACAACACACTGAATACCCTGTGGTTGATCTCTTTGACTTACTTGCAAAAAAAATCCAAATTCCTCCATGAAAGCACCAAGTTAATGAAAATGTCACATGTGCCATAACTATGGCACACCGGGATAATTCAGCCTAGTAAAAGCCTCAAGGCAGAGCCCAAACCCCAATGTCTATCCTCTGAAATAAATTTTTACTGTATTATGTAACTCCATGTAATGCCTTACTCAGTGAGAAAGGAGGCAATGCATTAACAAACTGGGTAGTAATGGTCCAGGGTGTTCCTTGTAGGGATGCACCGAATCCACTATTTGGGACTCGGACGAATCCCCGAATCCTTGTTCAAAGATTCGGTCGAATACTGAACCGAATCCTAATTTGCATATGCAAATTAGTGGCAGGAAAGGAAAAAGGGGAACAAATTCTTCTGTGATGAAAAGTCACGTGATTTTCCTACCCGCCCCTAATTTACATATGCAAATTAGGATTCTGTTCGGCCAGGCACAAGGATTCGTCCGAATCCGAATCCTGCTGAAAAAGGCCGAATCCTGGCTGAATCCCGAACTGAATCTTGGATTCGGGGCATCCCTAGTTCCTTGAGATCAATGTTAATTGGAAGTTGTGAAGAAATTGTGGCGAACAAAGACAATTTTGTATGTATATACAGATAGCTCATCAGTACCCAACAGACATCCTACACACACAAATTAAACATTAGAGGGAACATTGCCTGGCATGCAGTAAATGCAAAGTAAAATATATATTTACTACCTTTTCACAGGGTTATTTGGAAATAAACTCCACACCCCCCATCCCCATTAGCCTCTTCTCCTTCCGCACTCCAGTGGGTTGCGTAGGGCAAGGCAAGATTCTTTTTCCTTTCTGTATGACATAATACGTGCAAAACCAAAGTATTGCACATATTATTCACATCAGTCCCGTCCCCAGTGTCGCTACCTAGGACACAGACACTTACTCTATGGGGCTGATTCACTTAGGGTCGAATATCGAGGGTTAATTAACCCTCGATATTCGACTAGGAACTAAAATCCTTCGACTTCGAATATCGAAGTCGAAGGATTTAGCGCAGATAGTTCGATCGAACGACCGTAGGATAATTCCTTCGATCGAACGATTAAATCCTTCGAATCGAACGATTCGAAGGATTTAAATCCAACGATCGAAGGAATATCCTTCGATCAAAAAAAGTTAGCCAAGCCTATGGGGACCTTCCCCATAGGCTAACATTGACTTCGGTAGCTTTTAGATGCCGAACTAGGGGGTCGAAGTTTTTTTTAAAGAGACAGTACTTCGACTATCGAATGGTCGAACGATTTTTACTTCGAATCCTTCGATTCGAAGTCGTAGTCGAAGTAGCCCATTCGATGGTCGAAGTAGCCCAAAAAAACTTTGAAATTCGAAGTTTTTTTACTTCGAATCCTTCACTCGAAGTTAGTGAATCGGCCCCTAAATGTCATACTGTTGATTACAAAACAACCCTACTGCAACAAAGACCTTGTATATGAAAAACCCAGGCCCCAAGCATTCTGATCAAATGCATGTAAGCATGCACAAAGCAGGTGATTCCTCTGAACAGAACAAATTACAATCAGATGCACTTTAGTTCAGGGATTGGCATTTCAAGGTCACTCTGTACTACTTATAGTCACATTCCTGTAGTACCAGTGTTTGGCTTTATTATGTAACAGGACAACCTCCTCCTCCTTGCTGCACCCACTCCCTCTCAGCTGAGGCCAACAGAAATATCTTATTGGGGAACGGATGTCCCTGGAGAAAAAGAAGGAAGTGCAAAGTGAATGAGTAATAGAATTCCCTATTGTGTCAATACTGTTGGCAAAATGAGTATTATAAAGCAAGCCTACAAACCAATACCTAAAAGTAATAAATGAACAGAGGAAAGGGATAGAAGTCTCAGAAGACTGATCTACACAAAAAGGTAGAAGCCACAAGCATCTGGATTTCTAGTACATAGAAGATTATATAGAGGAGTAAAGCTGGCCATACACTTTCACCAGATCTCCGACAGGGCAGTCATTCAAAGTGAGCATCAGAACGAACAGAAAGTCAAAATACAGGTATGGGACTGGTTATCCAGAATGCTCGGGACCTGGGGTTTTCCGGATAATGGAACTTTCCGTAATTTCATCATCATCTTAATTTATTTTTGGATCTTCATACCTTAAGTATTAGTATAAATAAACCCAATAGGCTGGGTTTGCTTCAAACAAGGATTCATTATATCTTAGTTTGGATGTACAAGCTACTGTTTTATTATTACAGAGAAAAAGGAAATGATTTTTAAAAATTTGGATAATTTGGATAAAATTATGGGAGATGGCCTTGCCGTAATTCAGAACTTTCTGGATAACAGGTTTCCAGAGAACAGATCCCATACCTGTACTAGAAATACGAGGTCAAGAATCTTAAAAGGTTTTTGAAAAGGCATTCCATGTGTTTTGCTGCTTCTGTGTTGCCTTCTAGTCATTTGATGACAATATATTTTGCACCAATTTGCTTGAAATTAATTTGAGATTCCTTTTTGACTTAGTGAAATCTGGGATGTGTGACTACGCTCATGCAATAAACAGCAGGTCATTTATCTAGCAGCAACAATCGTCTAATTTATTAGCTTTTTATTTGCGTATTATTTAATGTTACACAAACAAGTAGGGTTACTTTAAAATCCTAAGGACATGTAATGAAATATATAATGTGAAAAAAACGAAAAAATAAAATTGGGGCAAAATCTGTTACGGTGACAAAGGAAAGGGTATACACTCAACAAGTACCTTCCTATTCTGATATTATTTAAGGCCCAGTATAACAACACACATATATATATATATATATATATATACACATATACATACACACATACACAGAGCCAGGAATTATGCAGAGTTTTATAAGCAGGAGTCAATAATAAGATTATAACAAACAAGGGCCCTACTCACAAGTGCCAACAATCCAAAACATTTGAATTCAATCTCCTCCTAGAACGATTTGATTGAAAAACACAATGAACTCGATTTTAAGGCAAGTGTTTATGGCACCATGTGATCAAATATGATTTTTCAAGCAATGGTACAATAGCAGAATAAAACAGGGCGAAATAACGTTTCTTAGGGCTCTTACACACACGGGCGTTTTTGCCTGCGCTCCCCTGCGTTGCGCTTTCTTCTGTTCAGCCGCAGGTGAGCGCAGGAGTAGACGCAGTCAATTATTTTGAAGGGGGCTGTACTCACACAGACGCATGTATGCTCTGAACGCAGGTGAAATGCAACATGCTGGGCACCAACCTGCGTTTGGCGCTTACATGCGTCTGTACAGGCCAGCTTAAAGGAAAACTATACCCCCCCAAACAATGTAGGTCTCTATAAAAAGATATTGCATAAAACAACTCAAATGTAAAACCCTGCTTCATGTAAATAAACCATTTTCATAATAATACACTTTTCTAGTAGTATGTGCCATTGGGTAATCATAAATAGAAAATTGCCATTTTAAAAAATAAGGGCCGCCCCCTGGGATCATAGGATTCACTGTACTCACAAACATACCAAGAAACCATACATGTTAGGTCACATGAGACAATTAACAGACAGAGTTGTGTCTTTTTCTTCCACACTTCTTCCTGTTACAGTTAGAGTTGAAGTATTTCTGGTCAGGTGATCTCTGAGACAGCACAGAGACCATCATGAAATGGTGGCTCAAGGCAAGAGATGTAAAAGGACAATATTTACTTTAATATATATTCCAGTTTGGTAAGATTCTTTAATATGCCACTTAATATGATATGAACTATCTGTTGCTTAAGTGTTCATTTTGGGGGTATAGTTTTCCTTTAAGCCGCCCCGAGGTGGCTCCTGTTATTTTGCATTACTAGTGCACTAGAAGAGCCGCAATTCCAGTTCAAACCCCAGGAATTTGGCTCTTAAAAAGATTAAAAGTTACTAGGAGTGGCTTTTTGCCTCATGGCTGGTGCAACCTTAACTAAACACTGTAAAAATCATTTACAAACGCTGTTAAATTATGTCCATTTGTCTAAATCATATGATGGTCAGTGCTTATACTTCCTTAGAGTCATAAACATCACCGATATATATATATATATATATTTTTTTTCCAGTATAATATGCCAGTCAAAAAATTATACCTATGTGATGAAGAAAATAAAGGACCTGCAGCTTGCACAGAAAAGAAACAGTTCTAAGGAGATATTATACTAATAACAATACATTTGTAGCCTTACAGAGCATTTGTTTTTTTAAAAGGGAGACAGCGACGTTCATTTGAGATCTGCAAAGTCAGAAGAAAAAGGCGAATAACCATAAAACTTTTGCATAGTTACCATAGAAATGTTAAAATCCAGAACATATGCAAATCAGTTAGTTACACGGTCTTGCTCCCTAGATCCGAAAACACAAGAAAAACTTGCAGAGCAGCAAATAGCAGAATAAACCATCAAAACTGACAGGAGTTGTTACAAACACAAAGCAACTGGATTAGCTGTCAAGTGACTGCACATTCCCAGCCCTCCAACTATTGTTACCTGGTTGTATTACACAGAGGCTTCGGGCTATATTAAAAAAAAAGCCAGTTTGGGCCTAAAATAAAGCTTTTATGTAAGCTCTTAAATATATATTTATAAGCTATTTGTTTGGGGCAATGGAAAACAGGAAATTGTTTATACATACCGTAATTTCTGTTTCCTGGTCACTTCCATGGCAGCATTCACCCATGGGTTAATTCCCCCCTGCAGGCCAGCGGACAGGACCTCCCCCTACAATTTAAAAGTTCCACCTGTTCCTCCCTTCCCTCGTCTTCGTAATAAAGCTGTCCCCTATACCGGGTGGGAACTCCCCGGTGAATGCTGCCATGGAAGTGACCAGGAAACAGAAATTACGGTATGTATAAACAATTTCCTGTTTTCCCATAGTCACCCATGGTCAGCATTCACCCATGGGAAATCCCCAAGCTTAAACAGAGGGCGGGACACATATATATATTTAACAGAACTTTTAATTAGTAGAATGCACTACAGACTGTAAAACTTTCCTCCCAAATTTAGCTTCTTGGGAGGACAAAACATCCAGTTTGTAATGTCTAACAAATGTATTTAAAGATGACCATCTTGCCGACTTGCAGATGCTTTCTGGCGACTCTCTGGCTTGTGCCGCCCAGGAACTCGCCAACGCCCTGGTAGAGTGAGCCTTCAACCCTTTTGGGACACTCCTTCCTGCCACATTATATGCCTTAGCAATGGCCGCTACAATCCAGGAGCTAATTGTTCTCTTTGTAGGAGCTTGACCCTTCCTGTAACCATTCGGAATTATGAACAAATGTTCTGATTTTCTCCATTCCTTTGTTCTCTCCAGGTATATTTTTATGGCTCTTACTAAATCCAACGTATGCCAATTTCTTTCCTCTGTAGATGTAGGAACAGGAAAAAATGCAGGCAAGATGACCTCCAGATCCATATGGAATCTAGATATTACCTTCGGCAGGAATCCAAATGCAGGCCTCAACACAACTCTGTCTTCAAATATAATTGTGTTTGGCTCAGAAGCCGCCAGAGCTGCTATTTCTCCAACTCTGCAGGCTGATGTTACGGCCACCAGGAGAATCACTTTCAATGTCATATTCCACGCTGATGTTTCTTCCAAAGGCTCAAACGGAGCCTCAGTCAAGACCTTCAGGACTAAAGGCAGATCCCACGGTGGAAGACAATTTCTTTTCATAGGTCTAACTCTCACAAGGGCGTTAAAGAATCTTCTTACCAGCGATTCTTCTGCCCAATTCTTACCAGTCATTGCTGAAATTGCCGACACTTGTCCTCTCAATGTACTGCACTGCAATTTCATTTCATATCCTGAAAACAAAAATTCTACCACCACTGCCGGTGATGGTGACAACGGATTCTCCTCTTTCTTTGAAACAAAATCCGCAAACCTTTCCCACACTCTGTAGTATTGCTGGGAAGTGCTTTTCTTTCTTGACTTCAATAATAGGTTTATAACTTCATCTTTCAGAAGCAACTCTTTCAATGTTTCCCTCTCAATCGCCAAGCCATCAGACAGAGATGACTGCTTCCCTGAAACTGAATGGAGTTCTGTGACAGCCAGCCTGGGAAGCTCTGAATCCGCATCGGCTCTTCTATGGCCAGTCTCTGAAGCAGGGGAAACCATGGCCTCCTGGGCCAGAAAGGGATGATTGCAATGGCTTCTGCCTTGTCTTTCTTTATCTTCTTCAACACTCTCCATACCAAAGGACATGGAGGAAACACATAAATTAGGCCCTCCGACCAACTCTGTCTTAAGCCGTCCACTGCCTCTGCCTCCTTGCAGGGGAACCTTGAAAAAAATCGCTGACACTTCGTGTTCTGTCGGGACGCCATTACATCTATGGATGGATGACCCCATCTCTTCACCAACTTCTCGAAGATGTTCTGGTGTAGACTCCACTCTCCTTGGTCTAACACTGCTCGACTGAGGAAATCTGCTTTCCAATTCTCTTTGCCTGGAAGATGTATTGCAGTTAATCCTCCTAGCCAATTTTCTGCCCACTGGAACAGTGGTTCTACTTCTTTCAGCAGAGCCCCGCTTCTGGTGCCCCCTTGCTTCACTATATAGGCAACCGCCGTTGTATTGTCCGTCATTATTTTTACCTGCTTGTCCTTCAACAAGTGAGAAAAATGCATGAGAGCTTCTCGGATTGCTCTGAGCTCCAAAATATTTGATGGCACATTTTCTCCTATCCATGTGCCCTGTACCACTCTCTCTTCCATGTGGGCTCCCCATCCCACACTTGAGGCATCGGTGGTTAATACCACCCAGTCTGGTTCTTCTAGAGGAACTCCTCTCGCCAGATTCTCGTACTTGCACCACCATATTAGGGTCTTCTTGACCTCCTGTGGTACCGCCAGTCTCCTTTGTAAATGCAGATGGGGCTGGTTTACCTTCCTTAGAAGAAAGAACTGCAAGGGCCTTAAATGCCACTTCGCCCATTTCACAATCTGTATAGTTGCTGACATAACTCCCAACACCTTCAGGCAATCGTGCACAGTCACTGTTTTCCTTTTCCTGAAGTCTTTTATCAGATCGATTACTTTCCTTTGTCTGTCTAGTGGCAGACTGACCAGATCTCGATCTGTTTGAAATAAAGCCCCTAGATACTGTAGGGTCTGAGTGGGAACAAAGTTGCTTTTTTCCTGGTTTATTACCCAACCATGGATCTGCAAAAATTCCTTTACTCTGGAAGTTTGCACTTCGGCCTCTGCCCTCGAGTTTGCCACTACCAGAATGTCGTCGAGATAATGGTACACCGCCACACCTTCCTTCCTTAACTCGGCGATGAGTGTGACCACTACTTTTGTGAATACTCTTGGTGACTGGGCTAGGCCAAATGGCAGACATCTGAACTGCACATGTGTGTCTTCTATTGCAAATCTCAGATATTTTCTGTGCACCTGAGCTATGGGCACGTGAAAATAAGCATCTTTTAGATCTATGCTCGTCAGCCAGTCCCCAATTGAGACTACTTGCATTATGGATGTTAAGGATTCCATCTTGAACTTCCTTGTTTGCAGGAACTTGTTTAGATTCCTCATATCCAGCACCGGCCTCATTGCACCTGATGCCTTCTTTATTAGAAATAGTTTTGAATAAAACCCCGTGTGTCTTTCTTGAGGCATCACTGTTTCTATTGCTCCTGACATGAATAACTGACTCAAATAATCTTGAGCTACTTTTCTGTTTGAATCTGTTCCTTTGATCTTCGACTCTATGAAGAAGTCTTTTTTTGGGTACTGTCTTGAATTCCAGGAGGAATCCTGATTCGATTACCCCTTGTACCCAAACATCTTGAATCGTTGTGGCCCAGACCTGCGAGAAATTGGCCAACCTGCCACCCACCATGGCCTGGACCTTGCCACCTTCATTGTTGGTTGGAAGTTGATGGGGTAGAAGAGAAAAACCCCGATCTCTTAGCTGCCCCTCTGTAACTTGGACGTCCTGATCGCCAAGACGTCTGCCTGGAATACTCTCTGCCCGGCTTATACTGTCTGGAAGTCTTGAAGGACTTGTCTTTAGCTTTGCCATAATTTGAGTCAAAACGTGCCTTCTTGGGCTGATTTTCCTGCGGAAGGAACACACTCTTGCCTCCCGACACCTTCTTTATAATCGCATCAAGTTTCTCCCCAAACAGCATTTCTCCCTCAAAAGGCAACTGGCATAAATTAGCTTTTGAAGCTGTATCCGCTGCCCAGGATTTTAGCCACAGAGCTCTTCTGGCTGCTACTGATAATGCCATAGATCTTGCCGAGAAATGCACCATGTCCAGTGATGCTTCCGATATAAATTCTGTTGCCATTCTGCAATCGGACAACATCTCCAACAACTTTGGCCTCTTGACATTAGCTGATATTGCTTCTCCAAGATCCGCCAACCATACCTTTAATGCCCTTGACACCGATGTCAGCGCCACCGCCGGTTTACAGGCTGCTCCGGCAGCCCCAAAGGCTTTTCTTAGATTAAACTCCATCTTCTTCTCCATCGGCTCTCTAAAGACCGCTGCATCATCAACTGGAAGTGTAGTCTTCTTTGCAAGCCTCACCACAGCTGCATCCACCTTAGGCGGAGACTCCCAAGTCTTAGAATCTTGTTCATCAAAGGGGTACTTCTTATTGAATTTCCCTGCGGTTTGAGCCCTTTTTTCCGTCTTTTTCCATTCTGTTGCAATTATCTCTTTAATCGATGAATGCACTGGAAAATGTACTGATCTTTTCTTTGAAGATGGAAAAAGTCTGTCTGCAGTCGACAATTTTGTAGCTTCCGTAGGAAATGTCAAAGTCTGCCTCACTGCCTTAATCAATGGGTCAATAATCGCTAAATCAAATGTCGATTCTTCCTCCGATTCTATTTCCCCTTCTTCTGACCCTGCCTGCGACAGGATGTCTGAATCAGCCGACAGTTCCTCTTCCGAAATATCCGACAAAAATTCTCCTTGTCTATGATGATGTCTTTGTCTCTTTCTGGAGCTTGACACTTCTTGGAATCCCTGTATCACCGCCTGTTTTATTACAGACGCTAGGGAATCTGCAAACAACTGGTTTTCTTGTGACAACGAAGTTCCAGGTTCTTGTTGCTTTTCTGCTGAAGCTGTCTTCTCCGGAGACTTGTCTTTTTTTGCATCTGTGGCAGGAAGGCTGCATATAAATAACAAATTGTTAGAATCTGAGCCTTACCCCTGCTGAATCTCTCTGATTTATACATCACCTTTTCCCTTTAGGATGAGAGGTTTTCCCCGTACCAGGTTCCATAGGTAACTAGTCAAGAGAGAGTAAACAAACAATCAGCGCTTTCACTTAATCATGCAGAAAAAAGGAGCTTAGCTGATCTGCCACACATACCTGTTCTGCGTGCCTAATGCTCAGTCAAAATGATGGCAATCTGGCACAAACAGGAAATGCATACCTCTTTAAATAACTGAGGCTGCCCTCTGCATAATCCATTTCATCATAGGTAATAGCCATACCTGTATAACCCATGCTCAATACAGGTAAAAACGCTAACTTTCTTGGCGCCCATTCAGCGTCCTCACCATCCCTTGCAGACGCGCATTTCTGCCCTCTACCAAGATGGCCGCTCGAGCACTTCCGCCATGACGTCACTTCCGCCGCACTCAGCCGCACCGCGATCCGACGGCTGTGTACGCATCCTTGGCGTCTTTTCTCCTGAGGGCTGCGGACTTCTCCTAACCCGCGCTGCGGGAGGATCAGCCACCTAAGCTGCCAAATAGCAACGCTCCCTCCACATCCCCCTGACCCGCAGAACGGGAGGAGAGACATGGGCACGTAAGTAAGCCTCTGCTAACCCCCAAGGGGGGAGCTTTCAAGGCCCTCACCTTCCATCCTGAGATTCCACGTTCTCCCAGAACTAAACTCCTATCCCTGGCCCGGACAGGACAAAATAGACGAGGGAAGGGAGGAACAGGTGGAACTTTTAAATTGTAGGGGGAGGTCCTGTCCGCTGGCCTGCAGGGGGGAATTAACCCATGGGTGAATGCTGACCATGGGTGACTATGGGAAATAAAACAATTGGACAGTGGTGTGTACACTAATCGTTACTCTACTGTTACACTGTGACTGGCACAATTCAGTTCCAAAAGTAGTAAAGAGTAACGAAAAGTCACAGATTCAGCAGTAGCTTTTTCCAATGCAGGAGGGGGCCAGCAGCAATGCAAAAGTCAATTTCTGATTGCTTTATGCACAGGTTATTCAGTACGGGAGGGGGTTTGGGGAACAATAAGGGTAGGACTACACGGACGTTTTTCAACGCGACACAACTATCGGATGCATCTGACAGTCGTGTCACGTCGCATCAATGCTGTGACTTCATCCGACATTTTCTATCTCTTCCCTTATTTCCGTTGCATGCGACATGTTGCAGACGTTTTGTCGCAGCGCGTCGAAAACGTCAGTGTAGTCCTACCCTCAGTTTGAACAGGGTATAAAAAGGGCTACAGAATGAGATATCAGGATATCGTTCATAAGCAGTACATCGATACAAAACAATGGCTACCTTCAGGCCCGGACTGGCAATCTGTGGTTTCTGGCAAATGTCAGAGGGGCTGCTGGAAGATGCCACAGACAGTCACTATTTATTGGGCTGTTGGGCAGTTGTGTGGGACTCTGTATGTCTGAAATGCCAGGGCCTCTTTTAAATCCCAGTCCGGACCCGATTACCTTGTTACTTTTTTACAAAGGTCTATAAAAAATATGCATCGACTGAGGCAAACTGGAATAATTGCTTATTAGAAAAACATATGACAACTGCAATGCTTAACGAAACAACAGTAATTGCAATTCACTTTTCTCTAAGGGCTCTTACACATGAGCGTTCTGACCTGCGCTCCCCTGCGTTCCGTTTTTTGGCGTTCTGCCGCAGGGGAGCGCAGGAATAGACGCAAGTCATTATTTGAAATGGGGCTGTACTCACTCAGGCGCGTGTAGGCGCCGAACGCAGGAAAAATGCAGCATGTTGCGTCTGAACCTGCGTTCGGCGCCTACACGCGCCTGAGTGAGTACAGCCCCATTTCAAATAATGACTTGCGTCTATTCCTGCGCTCCCCTGCGGCTGAACGGCAAAAAACGGAACGCAGGGGAGCGCAGGTCAGAACGCTCATGTGTAAGAGCCCTAAGACATTTCATGGCATTTTTCCAAGACCTTTCACGAAAAATGATGCACACACAACTCCAGAAAATGCAACAGTCCACCCCTCCATTTCTCCTGTTACCCAGCAAGACCTCTTCTCACAACACTGTATTATTATTAACATGTATTTATATAGAGCCAACATATTGCGTAGCACTGTAACAAAAGTGGCGTCAATCAATTTACATTCAGGATGTTTTGTCAGCCAACTACAAAGTAATAAGGACATACGCTTCCATTAACATTTATTTGTATCCAGTACCTAAATATATGACTGTTGCAAATGATATACTCTTTATATTCGGTTTATTAATGTTATTAATAGCAGCCATCTTTTCATTGTCAGGGTTAAAGTGCTGAAATTAGAATCTTCCAGAGGCAGCCCAAGCCGACTGGGCACCCTAGGCAAACCGCCCAACACCCCCAACTTTGCACCCTAGGCTAGAGTCCTGTGCGGAACTAGGGTTGGCACCTCTTCAAGTTCTGAGCGAATTGGGGGTGGGCCAAGGGCTTTTTTTAAGTGTATTACAAATTTATAATACCGGCCCTGGCAGGTGTTTTACCGGCTAGGCCGGTAAAGTACCAGCCAGATGGCAACCGTATGTGGAACCAATTTATGAGACCTGGAACTGACCCGAATCCGCATATTTACCCACTTTGACCCAACCCCGACCCACAACTGCCTTATCCGCAACTTTTTCAGTATGGAATGCACCCAACACACATACCAGGCCTAGTTTAAAACCGCAAGTAGTTTCACTCCAGAAATTTTCCCCCGCAGCGAGTTGAACATTGCATCCCATGCATCAAAATAAATATTTGCACTTCCATATCATTGTGCTTGGCCCCACAACCTCCTGACCAGGCTCCAGTCTGCAGCTTATTGGCCCGTGTATGGGGCCCTTCGTCGGACTTCCCCAATCGATATCTGGCTGAAAATTGGCCAGATGTTGATCGGGCAGGGCTAAAAATCTAGTCGGATCGCATCGGTTTGTTGATATGGTCCCGTGATCCGACTGCCCGTACTGCTAATCCGACCATTAGCCCTAGTGCCCATGATTGGATCAGTCCGCTATCTCCCAGCTCAAGGTGGGCATATTGGGGATATCCTCTTTTTTGGCAATATCGCCAAACAAGCAGATCTCTCTGTGTATGGCCACCTTTACACTTTGCCCTGTTACATTTCTGCTGTAAGCTGCATGCAAAGGGGCAATGACACACATGAAAAAGACAAAATCCCCAGAGCACCTTGTGACTGAGGGGGAAGGGAGGTCAGTCATTCAATATAACAGGAATATTACCTGCGATTACCTGCTGTACTAAATTGCTCTGCATTATAATACATAAACATTATACACTTCTTATAGAACATATATTAATATTAGTGTAAAATGTTAGAGAGTTACGTATACTTATGTATACAGGCAAGTTGACAAAGAAGTTATAAAGATTGGCCTACCACAGATATTTAGGATTGATTGAAAGGAGATGGACCAATGATGGAAGGCCAAATTAATAAAGTAATCAATAGAGTTACACATTAGGGACACATTCACATGGGTATTCTTGCATCAGGTTTTTCACTTAGTTCACTTTTTCACCAATTCTCCCACTACCAACGGGATAAACAGAATCCCTTCCAAATACAGTAAGAATATTATATAATGTACTACCGAGCCTTTTCTTCTTCCACTGATTTTGTACATTCCACTGAAAGGTAATGCAGATGGATTTTTCTTTTTTTTGCAATTCAAATATGCACAGTAGACATATTAAACATATTCTCCCGCAATTGCAACAGGCAGATGGTTTAAGGACTAGGATATATGATGGTGTGTATTAATAGCAATATAATTTCAGGTGGAGTAACATACTTGCTTAATGAGCTGAATCATAATATCTTCAGATATGAGAGGAATGTTGTTAAAAATAAATCACCGAATAATGTGATGGCAAAGGGATATGCCTCAGTCCAATTATAGGAATTATACAGTGTCCAAAGTAAAAGGCATAGAGTATATAATAAACAAGGTTTAGTGGTCCAGAAACCTCTGTTCTCCCAAATCTGCTTAAATATAACTAAAAAAGAATAAATAACTGTTTAACTAAAATGAATAATAAATATTGGCATATTCAGTTACATCCCTCCCTGCTACCACCTTTTGCAATAACCTGTTCTCCTTATTAGCACCACTGAAGTACCAACTTACATATTATTTGTGGCTCAACTTAAGCTACAACGTATAAATCCTTTCCGGGTCTACTCATACGGAGAGCACACTATCACCCAATTGTATTAAAAGGATTATTTTAGTCAACGGTGTGTATAGTCATAAAAAAATCTTGGGAGGTCTGTATTCTCCCCCCTTGGCCTCCATTGTGATAGCAGGGAATTAGAAAAGATTGCAATCCTAAAAGGAGAACAGTGGGGTCAAACATGTAAGATCTAAAAAGGAGTAGTTGCTGGTATCCACGTAGTTAAGCGAGAGTTCAACTTAATATAATCCATACTGATTGCAAAACAATTCTATTTCATGAATGAGAGACTGGAAGTTAAAAAGGATAGGGTCTAAATAGAGGACTATAGCAATCAAATACCCCATCTATCTTGGATGTCTATTTCATGGCTTTGCTTGGAGACAAAATGAGAAATTTGTCCCATTTAGTACTAGTCATAAGTCTCCCTTGGTGACTTACAGTAGATCTTAAAGGGATCCTGTCATCAGAAAACATGTTTTTTTCAAAACACATCAGTTAATAGTGCTACTCCAGCAGAATTCTGCACTGAAATCCATTTCTCAAAAGAGCAAACAGATTTTTTTATATTCAATTTTGAAATCTGACACGGGGCTAGACATTTTGTCAATTTGCCAGCTGCCCCCAGTCATGTGACTTGTGCCTGCACTTTAGGAGAGAAATGCTTTCTGGCAGGCTGCTGTTTTTCCTTCTCAATGTAACTGAATGTGTCTCAGTGAGACATGGGTTTTTACTATTGAGTGTTGTTCTTAGATCTACCAGGCAGCTGTTATCTTGTGTTAGGGAGCTGTTATCTGGTTACCTTCCCATTGTTCTTTTGTTTGGCTGCTGGGGGGAAAAGGGAGGGGGTGATATCACTCAAACTTGCAGTACAGCAGTAAAGAGTGATTGAAGTTTATCAGAGCACAAGTCACATGACTTGGGGCAACTGGGAAATTGACAATATGTCTAGCCCCATGTCAGATTTCAAAATTGAATATAAAAAAATCTGTTTGCTCTTTTGAGAAATGGATTTCAGTGCAGAATTCTGCTGGAGCAGCTCTATTAACTGATTCATTTTGAAAAAAAAATGTTTTTCCCATGACACTATCCCTTTGATAACAAAATAAAAACATGTGATTACAGTGACTAAAAATATAATCAGTCTGGGTCAAGAATAGTGTGTGCCCAATTATTTCTGTTTAGTCTAATGCATGTTATCTGTAGTACAAATGACACATTCCTTCCAGGCATGAACAAACCATACTCTCAAACTAATCTGCATTGGACCATATCAGACTTCTATTTTTAATACAGACTTAACAGCAACACCTTGACGGAAATGCCAAGAGAGAGCCAAGCGCAAATTAAAATCATACATTAGATGAATGTGTTTAATAATGCCCATTTTACATTTTAATGGAGTCACATCAGTTGAATATGGTATAAACATACAACCAGAGACACACAAGTACTGGAAAAGATCACAATCATAATTATCTGACGAGTGATATACATGTTGCTCTAGGCCATGGCCACACAGCAGTTTTTAGTGTTTGCCCAAAGCCACTTCCATTGAAACTGAATAAAAAAAAAAATCAGATGCCACGTGTAATTTTTAATAAGATCCAGCTTCCTCCTACTTCCATGACTGCATGAGTATCCACATAGCAAACGCATTAAATGAGACTTACAGTCAGATTACAAAGTGTTAACGATCATAGAACTACCTGGGTGGTGCTCTAATCAAGCAAGTCAGATCAATTGACTATGAACAGATCAGACCAAAGCCTGTGTAATGAGTGAAGTCTATGGCGGGTGGTTACATTCAATGAGGGATGATCAGAAAAAGAGAAATAAAATAAAGCATAATGTATATATTTCTGCCTGTCCGTCATAATATAAGACTTAAACCACTGCTCTTTCATTCATTGGCCGTCATCTTACCCAACCATTGTACCCTACAGGACAGACCAGCTAAGAACATTGCGGATAGCCCTTCCCACATTCAAGACTTAAGACAAACATCCTAACTGGTTCCCTTAAATGTTAATCCTGTGTTACAATACAAGGTTAAAGGGGACCCGTCACCCAAAAAAATTATTCAAAATCCTATTTTATCAGATTAGTCAAGGAAAATAAACTTTAATAACGCTATATAAATTATTTGAATCTTGTTTCCTTCAGTCTGGGATTTCAAAATTATAACAAGCAGGCAGCAGCCATTTTGTGGACACTGTTATTAAGACAAGCCTTGTATCATCTCAGAATTTTGTTTGTGCACCAGAATGGGGGACCCGATGTCCATCCCCATGCCCTGGCTACACAGTTATATGGTAAAGAGAACAGGGGGAATGTGGGGAGAGCAGTGACATCTAGGAAGTGCTGAATGGAAAGTGAAAGTAATTGTCTGCCCCGCCTCTATGCCACGGGCATAGAGGAGGGGCAGACAATATTTGAGATTTTTAAATGAGCTTACAACAGCTATGAATGCTTAAATAAAAAATAGAAATTGGATTTCATGTTTAATTTGAAAAGGACTTTTATTATACAGATTTTTGTGTCTGGATGACAGGTCCACTTTAAAGGGATACGGTCATTTTTTTTTTTTTTCAAAACACATCAGTTAATAGTGCTGCTCCAGCAGAATTCTGCACTGAAATCCAATTCTCAAAAGAGCAAACAGATTTTTTTATATTTAATTTTGAAATCTGACATGGGGCTAGACATATTGTCAGTTTCCCAGCTGCCCCAGTCATGTGACTTGTGCCTGCATTTTAGGATGGAACTACTTTCTGGCAGGCTGTTATTTCTCCTACTTAATGTAACTGAATCAGTCTCAGTGGGACTTGGCTTTTACTATTGAGTGTTGTTTTTAGATCTACCAGATAGCCATTATCTTGTGCTAGGGAGCTGCTATCTGGTTAACTTCCATTGTTCTGTTGTTAAGACGGCCACAGACGCAAAAATCCGATCGTACAAATCAATGTACGATCGGACTTTCCCATCTTCCGACCCGCCACTAACCATTCAGATCAAAGTCTTACCATTCCGACCAAATAAAGTAGTTAAAGAACAGATCAGCCGATGTTCTGCCCCTGACAGCAATCGTACTATAGACAAAACTAGTGACAGTCTCCCACAGAAAATCGTTCGATCGGCAATACACGCAGAGATATTACTCGCAGCCGACAGAAATTTTCTAACCTGTCCATTTGACCAAACGAACGGACGAAAAACGTCGGGACTTTCCACACACGTTCTGAAAATCATACAATGAGATCTTTGCATCTATGGCCAGCTTTAGGCTGCTGGGGGGGGGGAGAGGGAGGGGGTAATATCACTCCAACTTGCAGTACAGCAGTAAAGAGTGACTAAAGTTTATCAGAGAACAAGTCACATGACTTGGGGCACCTGGGAAATTTACAATATGTCTGGCCCCATGTCAGATTTCAAAATTAAATATAAAAAAATCTGTTTGCTCTTTTGAAAGATGGATTTCAGTGCAGAATTCTGCTGGATCAGCACTATTAACTGATGTGTTTTGGAAAAAAAACATGTTTTCCCATGACAGTATCCCTTTAAGGAAGGAAAAGAATGACAGGAAAAGGTTGCCAACACCATCTGTTTGACACTGCAGTGCCCTTAGCAGGAACAGGACTGGGCTGCAACCACTGCAGATCTCATAGGGGAAAGTGTCCCTCTAACTACAGCCACAATCACCCACACAGCACCCATGATACAGCCACAATCACCCACACAGCACCCATGATACAGCCACAATCACCCACACAGCACCCATGATACAGCCACAATCACCCACACAGCACCCATGATACAGCCACAATCACCCACACAGCACCCATGATACAGCCACAATCACCCACACAGCACCCATGATACAGCCACAATCACCCACACAGCACCCATGATACAGCCACAATCACCCACACAGCACCCATGATACAGCCACAATCACCCATGATACAGCCACAATCACCCACACAGCACCCATGATACAGCCACAATCACCCATACAGCACCCATGATACAGCAGTGTGACAGAGAGGCACCTACAATACATGACAGAGACAGGTGCCATTCAAATGAATGTGAAATGATGGAGAGACGCCATTGGTGGGTATGACAGGAATATATATATATATAAATACACCAGACACAACCAGCCTGTCACAACTCCCGATACCCTGTGGCAGAGATGGGCGCTGGGGGTTGGACAGTTCTACTATCAGATATGCAGCTTCCCTATAATGTCTCTCTCTCTCATGGACACACTCTCCCCCCCCAAACAAGCAGAGCGCGGAGCTCCATGTCTTACCGGCATCATCTCCGCAGCAGCTACGGGGGCCCTATGAGTGGGCTGATCCCTCCCTCACAGACCCGCTCTCCGCTCCAGGAGGATGTGTTCGGCCGTGAAATGGCTGCGGATCCTCGGGCCAGGCCTCTCCTCCTCCTCCTGCTGCTGTTGCTGTTGCTGCTCCCTCCCTGCCTTGTGATTGTCAGATAGGTAGAAGCGCCGCCACAGGTTACGAGATTGATTGAGGAGATGTGCGATACGCCCACAAAAGAGGCGTGTCAATGGGCGGGGCTCAGGTATAAATTAACACTGCAGTCACTTGCGTGAATGGTTAGTTGCCCGGCCTCACTCTGCACCTCACTCACCTCCACGGCTCTGGTAAGAAAGCCTGTCAATCACACGTGACGTCAGGTCGATACAATGCGAGGAATGCGGAAAGGGGGTGTGGTCCAAAGAAGGTCCCTGCCCTCCCGCCAAGAACCCTGTCAGGTGAATGTTGGGAGCTGCTGAGGTGGGTAACAAAGGGTGCCCGGGACTGTGGGGAGGTGCTGGGAGCAGAGGGAACCCTGGGACTAATTACATGGGGTGGAAGGATTGGAGGATGGCGCTAAGGGAGGGCTGATCTAATAACTGGAAGCTGCTTGTCCTCCTCCTCTTGTGACATCACAGGCACCTGGAGTCCTTTATAGGCTGCAGTCTTTCTGGTCTCCCCTAATGGCGGCTGATTCCCTGGTTGTAAAGGTCCTGCCTGGAGCCGGGCCAGAGAGAAGGTACAGGCTGTACAGACCGGCTGCTGAGAGAAATTATTCACCCTCCCCATGAGGCTGTGGCAGGCGGGGGAGGTCACAAATCATCAAAGCAGAATCTGTCCCGCCCTTCCAGACACTCCTGCCCCATTCCTCCCAACTGTCCCGTTTTTAGAGGGACGATCCCTCTTCTAACAGCGCAACCCGCAGTCCTTCATTTGTACTGGCAAGCCCCGATTTTCTCTGCACTAAACAGCCAGAAACAAAGTTTCTAACTTAATTGACTTTTGGCAGAGAGCCCAGAACAGCCACAACAGAAGATAAGATACATTTGTAACAATTCAACTGTATATGGATAAGCAAATAATTAATTGTAACACAGGGTCGCCATTAGGGGTTCACTACTGTACTGGGCCTGAAGGGGGGCCCGGCTGTGCTGCACTTTTTGATATAGCCGTGCCGCCTCTCCTGAAATCCCGAACAGCCAAAGTCCCGAAATGGTGAAAAGTCACAAAAACGGTCAAGTTTGAAGTCCTGAAGCCACAAATTCAATTCTGCTGAACACCAATGTTTTTTAATCCCCTGGCCACCAATGTATTATTTTAACACTCTTTAGGCCCCTGCCACCAATGTTTTTTTAAAAATATTCTCTGGGGCCCCCGATTTTTTTTTAACTTGTAAGGGGGGCCCTGGCAGCAATGTTTTTTTTAAAAAAAAAAAAAAAAAACGTATGCGGGGTCCTGGCACAAATGTTTTTTTTAAAGAAACTTTTATGGGGGCCCCGGTGCAGATGGTTTTTTTTTTTACTTATAGGGGGGTCCTGGTCATCAATTATTAATTTTTATATCTTTTAGGGGGCCCTAACCAGCAATATTTTTTTTTTCTTTTAAAAAAAAATAAAAATTTTATGGGGGGCCCTGGCGACACATTTTTTTTTTAATTTATAAGGGGGCCCTGACCATCAATAGCTTTTTATAACTTGTTTGTGTGTGTGTGGGGGGGGGTTACCATGCTTGATAAAGGGGGTAACCCCGAAACGTTGCATTACCTGTGTGCCAGTGAACTTCTTGTCGCCATTGGATCGTGAGGTTGCCGTTTCCTCCATTTTGCTGTGCACCAGGGATCTCTACCTTTTGGGAGGGCCAGGGTGTGCGAGTACTTTTTGGATTGTTCTACGATTGGGGGTTACCATCTTTAGCACTGATGTCTGTAGCCTTTTAACTGTGGTGTGGAGTGGGCGGGATCTGGGGCGGGGCTGTTGTTGTACGGGGACCTGTGATTTCTAATGGCAGCCCTGTTGTAACAATATAAGATGACAGGTCCCTTGGGAGAAGTTAGACTCACAGCTTAAAGGGCAATTCACCTTCATTAGCAAGACTGTAATAAGTGAAAAAAAAACTTTTATAACCTGCCAAATTTAGTAAAATGAACATGGTAATTAGGGGGTGTGGCCACAAAAATGGGCATGGTCAAAAAAATGTCACCATGCTATGCACAGCAACTTTTTTGTCCCTCCTTTTATTTCCAAAATGTTGGGAGGTATGCTGCCCTCCCTCAGTCCTGTTCCCCCAGGAGCTAGAGAGAGAGAGAGCCATGCCTGCAGCTCCAGCAGCACAGAGTAGGACTAGGGCAGCAGCTGATGATGTCAGGGAGGAGGAGGCGGCTCAAGTTCTAGCTCTTTCAGTCTCCTCCCCTGCTACAGCTCTCAGGAGATCCCAGGTTAAACAGAAACCTACAGCAGCTGATTTGACTGCACGATCATTAACCCCTGCTCCCTCACAGACTGCAGACGGGGTTACTGCTACAGCCCCTGCCATACCTCTCAACATTTTGGAAATAAAAAAAGGCACCAAAAAGTTGCAGTGCGGCTATTTTGACCACACCCATTTTACCTTAATTACCATGTTCATTTTACACATTTTGTCAGGTTATGAGAGTTTGAACATATTTCTCTTTTTTTTTTTTTTTATTACAGTTTTGCTCATGAAGGTGAATTGCCCTTTAAGCTGTGAGTCTAACTTCTACCAAGAGACCTGTCATCTTATATTGTTACAATTACTCATTTGCTTGTCTCAAAGTTGTTATAAAAGTATCTTATCGGCTGCTGTGGCTATTCTGGACTCTCTGCCAAAAGCCAATTGAGATAGAAATAGTTTTTTCTGCCTGTTCAGTGCAGAGAAAATCGTGACTTTCCAGTACAAACAAGGGACTGCAGGTTGAGCTGTCAAAAGAGGGACTTTCCGTCTAAGGACTCTTACAAACGAGCGTTTTTAGCTGCGCTCCGGTTTCATGGATTCAGCCCCAGGGGAAAGCAGGAGAAAACGCACTGAATTCTTTTCAATGTGGCTGTACTCACGCAGATGCGTGTAAGTGCCGGACGCAGGTTGGGACGCAGTATGTTGCATTTTTCCTGCGTTTGGCGCTTACATGCGTACAGCCCCATTGAAAAAAATCCAATGTGTCTACTCCTGCGCTCCCCTGCTGCTGAATGCATGAAACCGGAACACAGGTAAAAACACTCGTCTGTAAGAATCCTAAAACCGGGACAGTTGGGAGATATGGCCCCTGCAGCTGAAACCAATGAGGGTTCCGCTAATATTGACCCCACCTTCTTTGATCGCCCAGATTACAGTCCTGGCTGGAGCCCTCAATGTGCTCAGAGCCCCCACCACTTTCCTCATGATTCAGTGCAGACAGGCTACATTCCATCAGGCAGGAGGGCACACACTAGAGGTAGCAGGTCGCCACCCTGGAGCACGTACAGGCGTACTCACCACTGTATATTCAATGTATACACCAGTATATTCATGTACTGAAGCCAGTGAGTGAGGTCGCAAATCGACAAGATCGCAGCTGAGCTCAGGACTTTTTTTAAGTTATTAAGTTGCTGGCAACCTCCCCGATCACCTCCAATGGGTACCCACGGGTCCTGCATGGAACTGAAATTAGAAACCCACATTTTTACCTACTTGGACCTGATACCAAGCCCGCAACTGCCTTATCTGCAACCAAATCTATGACCCGCTGACCACCATGAAAAAAATGTTGCTGTAAACCAGAAGTGGCATCATTGCAAATGTGGAAGTTTAACATACAGCCAGACATTTTGAATGTATGAGTGAATTAGATGGTTGCTAATAACATAGTTAATGTGGATTTAAAGATAAGTTCGATCTTTCTGTGTGATTCCCCAAGCACCACAAGCCCACATAATGTGTGTAGAAAAACTTGCACACTAAGGCTGGAACTACACGGTGCACGTCCTTCCGATCCGATGCAATGAGAGGAAGCGCAGACATCAGGTCGGATGCGCCAAATCTAATGTAAGGAATACAAATGTCGCATCTACAAACTGATTGCATCTCACTCAACTGTCGGATGAAGACGCAACGTGCATCGTTCGCATCTGACGTGACACCTGCGCTTCCTTTCATCACGTCGGATCGGAAGGACGTGCACCGTGTAGTTCCAGCCTTACATACGCAAGATAACTATTGCTCTGGAGATTACAGTAACCTTGGATGTTTTGCCTGTCCAAGAAGATATTTAAGTCAAACTTAAATATCCTTTGGCAGTGCACTCCATCTCCCACATAGTGAAGCTCCACTTGTGCTGCTTCAGGTGAAAACTAAAGATCTTCTACTATCTGTCTATAGTCTCCTCTACAGTATTTATAAAGAGTTGTGATGTCCCTTTGCAAGGACCTCTTATCTAGTATAAACAAATCCAGATTGAAACGTATTTCCATGTATTTTGATTGTTCCATTCCCTTTACTATTTATGGTGGCCATACACGGGCCGAGAAAAGCTGCTGACAGACCGAGCCGGCAGCATATTGGCCCGTGTGTGGGGTCCTCCGACCGGCTTCCCCGATCGATATTTGGTCGAAAGTCAGGCAGATGTCGATCGGGCAGGGGTAAAAATTCTGTTGGATCGCGGCTGCATCTGTTTGTTGATGTGGTCCCGCAATCCGACCGCCTGTTTTTTCTGGCATTATGATCCGATCGTTGGGCCCTAGGGGGGGTCTGGCTATTCCCAGTGTGTGAGAGGAGACCTGAGAAAGAACCAAGGGTTCTTTTGGAACCAGGACAAAGAGACTAACAGCCTGAGCTTCAGAGAGAAAATGAGTGCCATGGGACCTGTGACTTGAGAAAGACAGTCTTTTGGAGAAAGTGCAGCTAACTTGGATGTAGGCTGTGTGATAGGGAGAAGTTATCTCTGAACTGTGAGTTGCGCTGAGGTAGTCCGAAAGACTACAATCTCATGTGTTATATTTTTGATGCCATATAAAGACAACCTGGAAATAATTTTCCATACCCACATGAAAAAACAAAAAACAAACTTTTATTAAATATTATATTTGTGTGTCACATTGCATTTTAATCTTCAATTTGCTGACAGACGTTGCACACACCACCGATATGGGATGCAGATTTGAGTGGTCCATTCCCAGATTATTAGTGATGTCCTGTGGAACCTGAAGAAAGAGAACATTAAAATGAAGATCTTTTGACCAGCACCACAAAATGAGAAGCGATAACTATAGTAGAAATTAGAATTACTAAGGCTAATGGAAATTGCTCTCAAGTCTGTTTGAGCTCTAATTTTCTTTGGGTAAAACAAAGATAAATGACGGCAGCAGGGGGAGGCAGTAGGTGGAACTATGGGTAGGAAGCAGAGGCCATTGGCTAGAGTCACAATAGAGTGTCCAGTATGGGAAGGGGGGGGGGGTAGCAAGTTATTAAAGGACCAGTAAAACTTTTGTTTTTTAAAAATAAATTAGTTTCTACATAACAAATAAAAAACAAACACCAAGACACATTTAACTTTAAATTCGCAGTCTTTATTAATTATTTATTAAGAAATAACTTACCAATTCTCCGCTTGCGCGCCTTCAGAAACTGCGATGATCCATCGCATGGCGCTCGATTTTTCTTCCCTGCCTTCTATAGGAGACAGCCAGGGAGGAGAAATCGAGCGCCGCACAATGGATCGTAGCCCTTTCTGAAGAAGAGCGCAAGCGGAGAATCGGTAAGTTATTTCCGAATAAAGACTTTGCGAATTTAAAGCTAAATGTGTCTTAGTTTTCGTTAAAGGGATACTGTTATGGGAAAACGTGTTTTTTTCAAAACGCATCAGTTAATAGTGCTGCTCCAGCAAAATTCTGCACTGAAATACATTTTTCAAGAGAGCAAACAGATTCCCAGTTTGTAGAAAAATGGATTTCAGTGCAGAATTCTGCTGGAGCAGCACTATTAACTGATGCGTTTTTGAAAAAAACATGTTTTCCCATGACAGTATCCCTTTAAGTATAGACAATTTTTTTTTTACATTTTTTTATGTTACTGGTCCTTTAAGTGAGTACCCAACAGGGAGGTTGTGAATTAGCTGCAGGTGGAGGGGGTAAACTAGCGAACTCGGGGGTGTCACATCAAGTAGAATTGTCTTGTCACAAATACTCAGCCAACCTCTGCCTGTCTTGATTACTACTAATGGGGGGGGGGGGGGTTTATTTAATTCCCTCCACTTACTGAAACACTTTGCCAAATAGAAAAATCTCTACAGTGACATATAGGGACACATTGTTGTAAAAAAAAAAAAAAAAAAGCAGTTATATCAGTATGACCTGAAGCACATTGCAATGTGTTTTTTCTGTACAATTGCACTACAGTTGCAGACAACATTTCATCCTATCCACACTAAACATGGCTGCCCGCATTTAATAATAACCTGAACCTTTCTGGGTCAAGGTGAGGTAAAGGGAGACTTTTTTTTCTTGGTGGCAGTTTGATGATACCAAGACAGACTATGGTTCTCACTGTCAAAGGCAGGCTATAAACATGTTACATGTACAGGAGAAAACAGGAATCCCATGACTTGCACTTGGCAGCAACACATAGGTATATTAAAAAAAAATCATCCAAAAAAATATTTATTACCACTGAACCATGCATAACCATTTCTCTGTTTGCATCGACTCACCTTTCTATTCTCATGGTCTCTTCCTGGTCTTTATCTTTCTAATGTAATTCGTGTCCCTTTATTTCCTTACCTCTTCTGCTCTGCCTCTCTCTCCCTCATTAGCTGACTTCTGTTTTCCACAAGCTTCTCACCTTCAACTCCCTAATATGCTCTCCTTTTCTCTCCTTCTGGTCTACTATTTTCAGATACACACACTATTGAAAAAACATTTAGGGTACTTACTGCTTTTAACAGCCTTTTTACCTGTGAAATAGAAAAAAAAAGATGTAATTTTAATTATGGATTTGTTAAGTAGTGGGTAAAAAACAAGTCACCAAAACACAAGTAAAATTAAATTATTTCTACTGAAATATAAACTTTATGCCCTTTCTTATTAGTTATGACCCGTCACTTGGATGGTAAGAAAATGGATACCAAATTCACACCCTACAGTTTCAGGACTTGTATTATGCTTGTACTCTATTTATCAATACAACAAGAATGAGATCCCGCTGTTTACTCTGAACAAAAATGCTATTTAAAGGAGAAGGAAAGCTATGGTGGCATTTTATTGATAATAGATCAGCTGCCATAGTGCAAACTAGAATGCGTTACCATACTTGAGTAAAAAGCTCTAGATGCTATCTGTTTGTTTAGGATAGCAGCTGCAGTATTAGCTTGGTGTGACATCACTTCCTGCCTGAGCCTCTCCCTGCTCGCTCATAGCTTTGGGCTCAGATTACAGCAGAGAATGGAGGGGGGAGAAGAGGAGCAAACTGAGCATGCTCACGCCCGGGGCAAGGAGGTTTAAGCTGAAAACAGGAAGTCTGATACAGAAGCCCATGAGTACACAATAGAAGGAAAGAAATGTTGTGTTTCTTTTGACAGAGGAGTCAGAGCAGCATTACTTTGAGGGTTTACTGGTATATTTAGGTGGACCTTTCTGATGAGGCTTACTTAGTTTTAACCTTTCCTTCTCCTTTAAATATACGATGGGTCCCCAGCTGGTGTTGCCACTCTATGCCATCTTCATTACGAGGGCAATGCCTAAACAACTTTGGTAAAATATTCCCCAATGAAATCATGTTGTCAAAATACTCAGAATATGGCATATGTGCTTCATTTTTCCAGTAAGTGGAAGGAGCAACATCCTCCAATGGGACGTTTTCTTTTGTCATGATACTATCAACTACTTTAATCTACCTTGCTGTTTTGATTACGGAGAATTGAGATATTGCCTACACTCTACAAGTATTTTGTACAGCTATGAGATCCGTTATCCAGAAAGCTCTGAACTACAGGAAGGTCATCTGCCTAAGACTTTATTACAATCAATAACCCAAAGTTTTTAAAAATTATTTCCTTCTATTTTGTAATATTAAAAAAGTACCGTGTGCTTGATCCAAATTAAGACTCAATTCATCCTTATTGGAGGCAAAACAATCCTGTTGAGTTTTAATAATGTCTAAATTATTGGAGATAATTTATGGAGATCCAAATTACGGAAAGATCGCTTATCCTGAAAACCACAAGTCCCTAGCATTCTGGATAACAAGACCCATAGCTGTAGAGTTCAAGGTGAAAGATAAAACTTAACAAAAACAGGCTAAAAGCTGGTTATCTGCATTTGCAAAGCATATAAAATAGTATATTAATCCATTAATATACACAAAGCAGAAAACAAGTATTACCTCCATATGATAATTTGTAATAGAGATAGCTCATGATGCCAATGCCAACCCACATCTCTTGGTAAGCTTTAGAGTAGTAAGGTCTGACCACCGTCCACCAAGCTGAAAAAGCCTTGCCAGCCATCTAATCAAAACACATAAAAGGTTATATTTATTGCTATTCAAGGTATGAATGACGAGAATTAAGTCTACTGAAATATTTCAGCATCATTGAACAGTTATATACACCATTATAGTTACACATGACAGTCACACTGGTAAGTTTACAGACCTGAAGCAATTTTTGTTAAGAAATTAAAGAATATCACAAGTCAATCCTTAAAGCAATTGTTCAGTGTAAAAATCAAAACGGTGTGAATAGATAGGCTGTGCAAAATAAGAAATGTTTCTTATATAGTTAGTTAGGCAAAAATGTCATGTATAAAGGCTGGAGTGATTGGATGTGTAACATAATAGCCAGAACACTACTTCCTGCTTTGCAGCTCTCTAACTCTGAGTTAGTCAGTGACTTTAAGAGGGGGGCACATGGGACATAACTGTTCAGTGAGTTTGCAATTGATCCCCAGCATTCAGCTCAGATTCAAAAGCAACAGATATGACCCATGTGCCCCCCCTCAAGTCACTGATTGGTTACTGCCTGGTAACCAGTCAGGGTAAACCAAGAGAGCTGCAAAGCAGGAAGTAGTGTTCTGGCTATTATGTTACACATCCAATCACTCCCGCCTTTATACATTACATTTTTGCCTAACTAACTATATTAGAAACAAGTTTTATTTTGCACAGCCTATTTTACCCAGTTTTTATTTTTACACTGCATTTTCCAGCGATTTTCCTCAATTTCAGACAAAAATCTGCTGGCCAACCAAAAGATCTAGAGGTTGACCAAGTTATACCAATATTTATTGAAATTGTATATGTATAAGGGCCTTATGAGGCCCCTATAACTGCTGGGCCCCTCTCTGTAGTTACGCCCCTGGTGACGGGGGAATCTGTCCCATTTTACTTCATGGGGAAATTTGTGAAACAGTGAAAATTTTACAAAGGTGTATTTTAACAAATTAATTTATTTTTTTTCGGACTCTGTTCGGCTGGGAAGAAGGATTCGGCCGAATCCTGAACTGAATCCTGGATTCGTTGCATCCCCATCTACAACTTTAATAAATATTGCTAAAACAGGTCAACCTCTAGACATTTTGGTGGCCAGCAGATTTTTTCCCCAAAATTGTCTGAAATTGAGAAAAGTCACCAGAAAGAAAGCGATAATGCTTGAAGGGATACTGTCATGGAAAAACATTTTTTTTTTCAAAATGAATCAGTTAATAGTGCTACTCCAGCAGAATTCTGCACTGAAATCCATTTCTCAAAAGAGCAAACAGATTTTTCTAAATTCAATTTTGAAATCTGACATGGGACTAGACATATTGTCAGTTTCCCAGCTGCCCCAGTCATGTGACTTGTGCCTGCATTTTAGGATGGAACTACTTTCTGGCAGGCTGTTATTTCTCCTATTTAATGTAACTGAATCAGTCTCAGTGGGACTTGGCTTTTACTATTGAGTGTTGTTCTTAGATCTACCAGGCAGCTGTTATCTTGTGTTAGGGAGCTGCTATCTCGTTACCTTCCCATTGTTCTGTTGTTAGTAGGGATGCACCGAATCCACTATTTTGGATTCGGCCGAATCCTTTGCGAAACATTCGGCAGAATACTGAACCGAATCCTAATTTGCATATGCAAATTAAGGGTGGGAAGGGGAAAACATTTTATACTTCATTGTTTTGTCACAAAAAGTCAGAAGATTTCCCTCCCCACCCCTAATTTGCATATTCATTTTAGGATTTGGATTCAGATAGGCCGGGCAGAAGGATTCGGCCGAATCCTGTTTAAAAGGGCCGAATCAAGGCCGAATCCCGAACCAAATCCTGGATTCGGTGCATCCCTAGTTGTTTGGCTGCTGGGGGGAGAAAAGGGACGGGGGTGATATCACTCCAACTTGCAGTACAGCAGTAAAGAGTGATTGAAGTTTATCAGAGAACAAGTCACATGACTTGGGGCACCTGGGAAATTGACAATATGTCTAGCCCCATGTCAGATTTCAAAATTGAATATGAAAAAATCTGTTTGCTCTTTTGAGAAATGGATTTCAGTGCAGAATTCTGCTGGAGCAGCACTATTAACTGGTGTGTTTTGGAAACAAAAAAACAAAACTTGTTTTCCCATGACAGTATCCCTTTAAGAGCGACTGGGATACAGAGGCCAAACTCTGCTAACTCCCGACTTCTACACAACTGCATGCTGGGTATTGTCATCTTACATTAAACTTGGCAGTCTGCAACTTATTAAACAAAAACTACATTACCCAACATGCATTGGGAGAGACAGGCTTGCCAGCAAAAAACTTTGACTGCTTTCCAAAGTAAAAATGCCCAAAAAGTAGCCCGAATCTGTACCTTGGCTAGTTTGTACTTTCAAAACCCGCCTGGGCTTTAAATGAGTTGCCCAATTTGGCTGGAAACCCACCAACCTCGCAACCCTGGTCTAAATGAACTCGACACAGTGCAAATAGGATCCCTGCGACTAGTAATGTCTGAAATGACTTGAGGTAAAATCCTTAGTGACCTTTACAAGTACAGCCTGTGAATATAGTTTAATAATGGGAACGTACGACCACTGCACAAATGTTACACTCGACTCCTTACATATAATTGCCTCACACATTGTCATTAGAGCGATAATATTGCTGCTACTCGCATATACTGTGTGACGCCTGTAAAAGAGCAAGGCCGCAGCGCTACACATACCTCTAGTTCAGACACTCGTCTCTAACGCTGCAACCGCTCAGGAAGGTCACTGATTCCGTGTCTTGTACCGACAGACAGAAAAGCAAAAGAGAATTGCGCGTCCAGGAAGAGCACAGGCAATAAACTGGCACCCGCTCCCCACAGCGCCCTCTACAGTTGGAGGACTGTGTTTACGTGTTGGGAATAGCGCGCCATCTTGTGGCAACAACAAGTGCAAAGGGTTGGATTCATTTTTACAGCGTATCATTGTGATCCTGTAATGATTCGGATAGCAAGGATAAAGTACAAAATATAAAAAGCACACTGACAAAGGAATTCACTGTCATGGTAAAAGTCACTGCATAATTAATATGTGCGAACAGCGAATGTAATTAAATGTTCTTAGTTTAAAATGCTTAAAGGGATACTGTCATGGGAAAAATAGTTTTTTTTCTTTTTCAAAACACGTCAGTTAATAGCGCTGCTCCAGCAGAATTCTGCACTGAAATCCATTTCTCAAAAGAGCAAACAGATTTTTTCATATTTAATTTTGAAATCTGACATGAGGCTAGACATATTGTCAGTTTCCCAGCTGCCCCCAGTCATGTGACTTGTGCTCTGATAAACTTCAGTCACTCTTTACTGCTGTACTGCAAGTTGGAGTGATATCACCCCCTCCCTTCACCCCCAGCAGCCTAACAACAGAACAATGGGAAGGTAACCAGATAGCAGCTCCCTAACACTAGGGATGCACCAAATCCGGGATTCAGTTCGGCCAGGATTCGGCCTTTTTCAGCAGGATTCGGCCGAATCCTTCTGCCTGGCTGAGCTGAATCCTAATTTGCATACGCAAATTAGGGGCAGGTAGGGAAATCGTTTGACTTTTTTTTCACAAAACAAGGAAGTAAAAAATGTTTTCCCCTTCCCACCATTAATTTGCATAGGTTCGGCCGAATCTTTCGCGCAGGATTTGGGGGTTCAGCCTAACATCCCTACCTAACACAAAACAACAGCTGCCTGGTCAGGGTTGCCAGGTCTAATTTTTAAAACTAGCCAAAGTCGGCTAGAAAACTAGCCAAGAGTCACTTCAACAGTAGCCCAAAAATAGCACAATTTGTGCAGTGAAAAAAAATCTAAAAAATAAATTAATTTATGTTAAAATACACCTTTGTAAAAATGTCACTGTTTCACATATTTTCCCATGAAGTAAAATGGCACAGATAAGCCTGTCATCAGGGGCGTAACTACAGATAGGGTTGCCACCAAGCCGGTATTTTACCGGCCTAGCCGGTAAAACACCTGCCAGGGCCGGGGCCGGTATTACAAATTTAGCTGCCGGTAATTTGTAATACCCTATACAAAAGCCCTTGCCCTCTGGTGAAAACTTACAACCCTTTTTGCGTCACGATCCGCCTCTTTAGTTCCCGCCCCCACCACTGGCCGGTAATTTTCTGGAAAAAAATACCGACCTTCCTATATATTTATCTTTTATCCCTATTAATAGCATTGGGAGCAACCATTATTTTTACCGGCCAGGCCAGTAAAATACCAGCCAGATGGCAACCCTAGGAGGTATAGGGGCCCCATAAGGCCCTAATACATATACAATTTCAATAAATATTGGTAAACCAGGTCAACCTCTAGATATTTTGGTGGCCAGCAGATTTTTGTCCCAAAATTTACTGAAATTGAGGAAAGTCACTGGAAAATGCAAGAATGCTTAAAAGGGACAGGGGTACAGAGCCCACAATCTGGTAACTCCCGACTTCTACACAAGTCAGTCCCATTGCATGCTGGGTATTGTAGTCTTACATTCAACTTGACATTTGGCATATTGTTAAACAAAAACTACATTACCCAACATGCATTGGGAGACACAGGCTTGGCACATTAGGGCAAGAAAAAACTTTGGCTGGTTTCAAAAGTACAAACCAGCCAAAGGCTCAAAAAGTAGCCCAAATCCATACCTCGGCTAGTTTGTACTTTCAAAACCTTTAAATTAGTAGCCCAATTTGGCTGGAAAACAGCCAACCTGGCAATCCTGTCCCTGATAGATCTAAGAACAGCACTCAATAGTAAAATCCAGGTCCCACTGTGACGCATTCATTTACATTGAGTAGGAGAAACAACAGCCTGCCAGAAAGCAGTTGCATCCTTAAGTGCTGGCTCTTTCTGAAAGCACATGACCAGGCAAAATGACCTGAGATGCACCTACACACTAATATTACAACTATATATACACTTGCTGGTTCAGGAATGAAATTTTATATTGTAGAATGAATTATTTGCAGTGGAAACAGTGTAATTTAGAAATAAAAACAACATCATAAAAATCATGACAGAATCCCTTTAAATGCAAGGACACTTTTCTACATGACATTTAGGTCATACCGATTACAGTCTAATTTGTCAACACTGTGCAAAGTTACACCTGGGCAAAAATCCATAGCTACCAATCAGTGATGAGCAGTGCTCAGCCAGCTTCAGGTAGAAAAATTAAAGCAAAAAGTTGATTGGTTGCCATGGACAGGTGAATACTTGCCCAGAGTTGTAAATGAACCAAAATGAGCCAAAATGTACTTACCTCCTGATACCTGGGTCAATGCGTCTATATAGCAGAGAACTGCCATGGCCTGGGATTTTTACAGCGAGCGAACCTCTTCCAGCACCTTCTTTCCTGAGGGTGCCTAACTTTTGGCAACCCCAAGTGATTGTGATTTTCCTTCTCCTTAAGGGCTCTTACAGACGAGCGTTTGAAGCTGCGCTCCTCTGTGTTCCGTTTTTCTGCGTTCAGCCGCAGGGGAGCGCAGCAATCGACGCATTTAGCTTTTTTCAATGGGGCTGTACTCACACAGGCGCGTGTAGGCGCCGAACGCAGGTTGAGACGCAACATGCTGCATTTTTCCTGCGTTCTCCGCCTATACGCGCCTGTGTGAGTACAGCCCCACTGAAAAAAGCTAAATGCGTCTATTGCTGCGCTCCCCTGCGGCTGAACGCAGAAAAACGGAACACAGAGGAGCGCAGCTTCAAACGCTCGTCTGTAAGAGCCCTTAAGTAGCTTCTGTGCATCACCAGCCTTGCATGAGAGAGCAGCTAAAAAGTTTGACTGATTAGTGGGTAGTGAAATAAATATTAGCTATTACCCCACGTCACTCTTTGCATGGTAATTAGGGCTCTTACACACAGCTTTTTTTTCCTGCGCTCCCCTGCGTTGCACTTTCTTCTGTTCAGCTCCAGGGGAGAGCAGGAGTAGACTCACTTAATTATTGTGAAGGGTGCTGTACTCACACAGACGCATGTAAGTTTCAAATTCAGCATGTTGCATTTCACCTGCGTTTGGCGCATACATGCGTCTGTGTGAGTACAGCCCCCTTCACAATAATTAAGTGCATCTACTCCTGCGCTCCCCTGCGGCTGAACGGAAGAAAGTGCAACGCAGGGGAGCGCAGGAGAAAACGGCCGCGTGTAAGAGCACAGGATTTTGTGCAGTTGACATGCATTCAAGATGCAGGTTTGAGCACAACTAAATGTAGTAGCTAATTGATTACATTATACTCTGCCTGTTTATATTCATGTCCTCAGAACTGCATTTTATTGCAGCCCAGTCTCATTATAGGACAGACGCTTGCTTTGCAACTCACAAAAACATGTAGTTGCATTAAAATTCATATAAAAGCAATAAATGCATTTTTTACACATTCAGCATGTATTTTTAAATGCACCCCCTCCCATGTGTAAGAGCCCTAAAGTAGTAGTGGGAACCCACCAACAAGGAAATAATAAACAAAATCAGCAGGTATACAGGTGCAGTTTTTGAGTGCTGTGGTCCATCCATGCAGAAGACTTATGACTTTAGCACGGCGGTCCCTATAAAATCTTACATTCAGTCATCACTGAGTAAACCAACAGGGATACTATCAAACTTTGGTCACACCCATTGTGTTTGTAAGACGGAATCTCTAGTAAAGATTTTCTCTCAAATGTTTTGAAAAACTCTATGACTAAAATTCCTGGCACCTGTTTCTTTACAGGGGCCTAAAGCAGTGGACTGGAGGGAAGCTGCAGCTTGGACAGCAATTAGGATATTTATTACCGTTACAAGGTAGGGGGTAGGCTGACAAGTTTTTGAGACTGCAAAATTCCATGCACTCTTTTTATCCCTTCATTCATCATTTATTTTTGTTCATTTTGGATTGTACATTGGCCTGTTAAGATGGCTGGGTTTATTCATATTTTTGTAATTAGGCACATGTTGCCTTTAAACTCTGTGTGAATCTGTATGTGATGTCATTTTTCCCTTTTCTCCTCCCCCTCGTTTTTGATTGGTGGTTCAGCCTTTAAATACTGACCCATGTTTGTTAATACTCAAGCCTATGATTAACTGTCCTAGTGACTCGAAACGCGTCAGGCAAGAGATGATTATTTAAATAAAGCATTTATTTTTATCCATGACCTCTGATCAATACGTGAGTTACCAGTGTGCCTTGCACCAACGGTTTTTGCTTCAATATATGGTTTTATTCTTATATCATGCATCACATAGTTGACTGATATTTCTTTTCATAGGTGCCCTTAGATTTGGCCATGGTGGTGTTTCAATGACGGCTCCACCTGCTGTTATGACCTTGTATCATAACCAGATATAAAATACCATCAGTGATACAAGTTTCAGGTAATACCAGTCTTCTTCAGTAGATGGTGCTATGCTTTTGAATACAGTGGACATCAATGCACAGAATTCATAAAGTCCATAGAGTGTGTCTCTGAGTGTACATCAGGGGTCTAGACAGGTGAGCATGAGGAGTGAAGTTTCAAGTTTCAGCCAAGGCTGCTTTAAGACTGACAGCATGCAGGTAGCTCCAATATTGTGTTATAATTGAGCTGGCCTCTGAGTGGAAGTTTTTTTATATGAAGACCTAGGGGCAGATTCACTAAAGGGCGAAGTGGCTAACGCTAGCGACTTTTTACCAGCGTTGCCACCCGCAGGGATATCGCCAATTCGCTATCGAACAGGACCGTCGCTAACGTTCATTCGCACTCTATCACCAGGCGACAATTCACTCTGTCGTATGGACTAGGGATGCACCGAATCCAGGATTCGGTTCGGCATTTAACCAGGATTCTGCCTTTTTCAGCAGGATTCGGATTAGGCAAAATCCTTGTGCCTGGCCGAACCAAATCCGAATCCTAAATTGCATATGCAAATTGTGGGCAGGGCGGGATTTCACAAGACTTTTCGTCACAAAACAAGGAAGTAAACCAATTTTTTTCCACTTTTTCCTTTCCCGCCCCTAATTTGCATATGCAAATTAGGATTCGGTTCGGTATTCGGCCGAATCTTCCACAAAGGGGATTCAGCCGAATCCAAAATAGTGGATTCGGTGCATACCTAGAATGGACGTTACTCAGCAAATTCACTAAGATGCTGATTTTACTGAACATTACGTCTTTCGCCAGACTTGCCTTCGCCAGCTCAGACCAAGTGAAGTGCACTTTAGTGCATAGATCTTCCTCAATCTTCTGTTACTTATTTCATATTCTATGAGTGGAAAAAGCATCAAACTTCCTTTTTTTCGGAGTGATAGACTGCAAAAGTCCTAAAAATTTTTTTTTGAGTACATTTTCTAACATATGGAACATTTACTATACAGTGGGCTCATGTGTAGGGCATTATAACAACTCTATTGTCTTTATTAAGGTTCCCTGGGCTTGTGTAATTAAGTGTAAATATAAAGCTGCAACATATAACAGACGTCCATTACACTTTAAATTTCCCGCCGTATGCTAATTAATCTGAGTGCAAGACCTCTAGTGAATTTGCGCTAGGCAGAAATGAACACTAGCGCATCTTCACTTTGAATTGCTTGCATTGTGGAAGTAATGCTGGAAAAAAGTCACCAGCCCACGACGAAACTCTGCATTTTAGTGAATTAGCGTTGCCTGAGCAAATTTTCGCCTGGTGAAGTGTAGCGATGCGTGCGAATCGGTCGCTGGCGACTTTCCGCCGGTTAGTGAATCTGCCCCCTAGTTCTTTTAAGCTGCCACTGTAATTTTAAGCCCTTTTATTGTTGGGGATACATTGGCTGAAGAGTAAAATCACATCAAGTCCTTAAAAGCAAAAGTTAAAAATACAGATTTTCCCATCCTACGTTAGCTACATGCTTATTTTAATTTCGAATAATTGCACAGGGGAAAAAAATTAACAAATGATTGTTACATGTAAAAAAACTGCAAAACATTTATCTACAGAATAGTTTCATTTGATATTTAAGCCTACTTTCTTTGTCCTTCAGAACAAGGCTTGGGAGGAGGAGAAGTTACTTAGTCCAATTCTACCTCCCATTTACACCACCACCAATTGTGGGGGAGGGTAAAAGGTAAAATGAAACTATAGATTAATGTCTCTCATGTTTTTCAAAATAAAGTTAAGAATGTGTGATGGGCAATTACTACCAAGATAGTTACTACACTAGATAGTTACTAATGTTTTTTTTTTTTAATCTGATGCGACAAAACCTGGTGAAAAAAGAGTACTTTACTTTTGGACTGAAGGGATGCTGGCTTGAATTCCAGTGTTAAATAGTTTTTGTAATGCAGGTATCGGATCGGTTATCAGGAAACCCATTATCTAGAATGCTCTGAACTATGGAAAGGCTGTCTCTCATAGATTCCATTATAATCAAATAATCCACATTTTTAACTATTATTTCCTTTTTCTCTGTAATAATAGAACTGTACCTTGATACTGTACTTGATCCAAGTCTGAATTCAAAGTCTGAATTTATCTCAATTTTTTCTAAAATAAGCTCCGACCAAATCCGCAAGGGTTTTTTCACCTTATTTATTAATACACTTTTCCGAAAATTGTGTTTGCGGGGAAAAAAACGTGAAAAATACACATTGTACAAATTTTTCAGATTTTCCACCTGAAAACTCAGTTTTTTTCTGATTTTTGCCCAAAACCCCCGAAGTCTTCAGGTTATTGCACGAAACCCAACGGAGATCAAAAAAATCTTTGGGACTTCTCCCATTGACTTATATGCAACCTCGACAGGTCTAAGATGCGGATTTTCGGATTCTGGCTTTTTCCATCCTTGGGGTATAATAAATCCTGAAAAATTTGTGTTTTTTTCCCACTAAAAATTCAGATTTTATAAAAAAAAACACACAAATTTTTCGGGTTTTTTGACATTCAGAGTTTAGTAAATAACCCCCTAAAACAAAGGGGCCGGTTCACTAAGGGTCGAATATTGAGGGTTAATTAACCCTCGATATTCAACTAGGAACTAAAATCCTTCGACTTCGAATATCGAAGTCGAAGGATTTAGCGCAGATAGTTCGATCGAACGATCGAACGATCGAAGGATAATTCCTTCGATCGAACAATGAAATCCTTCGATTCGAAGGATTTAAATCCAATGATCGAAGGAATATCCTTCGATCAAAAAAAGTTAGCCAAGCCTATGGGGACCTTCCCCATAGGCTAACATTGACTTCGGTAGCTTTTAGATGGCGAACTAGGGGGTCGAAGTTTTTTTTAAAGAGACAGTACTTCGACTATCGAATGGTCGAATAGTCGAACGATTTTTACTTCGAATCCTTCGATAATCGCAGTCGAAGGTCGAAGTAGCCCATTCAATGGTCGAAGTAGCCCAGAAATTCAAAGTTTTTTACCTTCGAATCCTTCACTCGAAGTTAGTGAATCGGCCCCATAATGAATCCTTATTAGATTCAAAACCAGCTTATTGGGTTTATTTAATGTTTACATTATTTTTCTATTAGAATTAGGGTTGCCATCTTTTCAAAAAAAAAATTTACCGGCCAGTGGTGGCAACTACATTGCCGCTAAATTTGTATTACCGGCCCCGGGCATGGCAGGTGTTTCACCAAATTAAGGTGTGAAGATCCAAATTACGGAAAGCTCCATTATCTGGAAAACCCCAGGTCCCGAGCATTCTGGATAACAGGTCCCATACCTGTAGTATTTTTTTTGTTTGTTACTCTAGATAGGCTCCCTTTGCAGTGGATATATACCCTCAGATGGCACCCTAATAGGTCTTCAGATCATAGAATTAGGCCTCTCTTGGGTGGCTAGCCAAATTATCTAGAAATGGCTCATATAAACAGTAGTTTATTTTACTCTGCTAATGGTTTTGTGTCCAGGAAAAATAAGTTCCTGTCTGTAATCTAATGTAGTTTGTATAGTCGACGTATCACATGTAGTAAATTTGTACGTAAAAAATTCTACATTAGTGTAAAATAAATCTATTCTGTACCTATTTACCTATATCCAAAACATAAAATCCTTTTAGGTGATTTTCTTCTTATTGGGTAGATAAGATTTTGTAGAGCTTTTGAATTTTAGAAAAATAACACATTACAGCGATTTATTTTGAGGGAAACAAGTCTTTAGTTGGGTGGATAATAATATGGCAGGTTCCAGATTCTGTGAGAAAAAATGGGAAATAAGCTCTGTGTGTTTCTGTCGACATAACTGGACACTGTCGGGATTTCCTCCTTGTGGGAAACAGTTGGGGTCTCTCCAGGCATGAAGTTGACAGAACAGTCTGAGTTCCACATATCCATGATCCTCACCTGTTCTTTTTCTTTATCCATGGAACTCAGAAAATCCTTTAAAACTTGTTTGAATATGTAAACTATTTCCCAAGGCAGCACATTGTTTTCTGCCAGGACCTCTCGAAACCTGAAAACGTACAATTTTAAAAGTAGTAGTTTGCTTTAATTCCGATTGTTAACAAAATAACAAATGAACAGGTGAGTAGTAGTATTTAAGGGAGGGGTTCTACTTTACAATGACTTTAGGAGGTTATTTATCAAAGTCCGAATTTTTCTCAATATTTTCTACTACAAACTACGAACAAATCCGCTCGGGTTTTCACGCTTATTTATTAATACATTTCCCTGAAAATTTGTTTTGAAAAAAAAAATCAGATTTTCATGTATTCTTTCGGATTTTTTCATCGGATTTTCATGATTTTTTCCGAAAACTCCGAAAACTTTGGGGTATTGCACGAAACCCAGCACCCATCAAAAAATCATCGGGACTTCAGCCAGTGACTTATATGCAACCTCGACAGGTCTGAGATGCCGGATTTTCTTATTCTGACTTTTCCATCCTCGGGGTTTAATAAATTCTGAAAAATTTGTGATTTTTTAAAATTTCAGATTTTATAAAAAACAAAATCACAAATTTCACAGATTTTTGCATTTGTAGTTTAGTAAATAACCCCCTAAGTATGTTATTGAATGACCAAATCAAAGCAACTTTTCAATTGGCCTTCATTTTTTATTTCTTAATGTTTTTCAATTATTTGCTTTGCTCTTCTGACTCTTTCCAACTTTCAAAAGGGGGTCACTAACTCCATCGAAAAAACAAATGCTCTGTAAGGCTACAAATGTATTGTTCTTGGGACTTTTTATTATTATTTAGGCCTCTCCCATTCATATTCCAGTCTCTTATTCAAATCAATGCATGGTTGCTAGGTTAAGTCGAACCCTAGCAACCAGATTGCTGAAACGGCAAGCTGGAGAGCTGCTGAATAAAAATCAAAATAACTCAAAATACAAGGATTAAAAATTAAAAAACAATTGCAAATTGTTTCAGAATATCAATCTTTACATCATACTAAGGGGCAAATTTACTTATGGTCGAATATCGAGGGTTAATTAACCCTTGATATTCGACTGCCGAATGGAAATCCTTCGACTTCGAATATCGAAGTCAAAGGATTTTAATTCTGCGATCGAACGATTTTTCTTTGACCCAAAAAAAGCTTAGAAAGCCTATGGGGACCTTCCCCATAGGCTAACATTGACTTCGGTAGGTTTTAGGTGGCGAACTAGGGGGTCGAAGTTTTATTTTAAAGAGACAGTACTTCGACTATTGAATGGTCGAATAGTCAAACGATTTTTAGTTCGAATCGTTCGATTCGAAGTCGAAGTCGTAGTCGAAGGTCGAAGTAGCCAAAAAAAACATTCGAAATTCAAAGTTTTTTTTATTCTATTCCTTCACTCGAACTAAGTAAATGGGCCCCTTAAAGTTAATTTAAAGGTGAACAAATCTTAAAATTTTTACTAGTGGAGTATCGATATTTCATTACTACTGACTTTTCCCCCTGTTTTGTTATTTTATGTTTTTGTGTACAATAACGACAGATAAAATGCTTTGGGCAGATCGCTTTTTTTAGTTCACTTTTGCATGAACTTTTAGGAGCACATTTATCAAGGGTCGAATTGAAAATTCGAACTCTTAAATTTGAAGTTCGAGTTTATTTAAGTGTAAGCCGACTAGGGAATAGTCCACATTCAATTTGAGTTTAAAAAATAAACAAAATTCGAATTTCGAAATTTATCATGTACTGTCCCTTTGAGAATTAGACTATTCACCATCTAAAAATAGGTGTTTTAGCCTATGGAGGACCTACTACAATCAGTTTGGAGTTGTTTGGTGGACTTTTTTAAAATAAATTTTTGTAAAAAAACCTTGCATCTAATTTGATCGAATTCGAATCCAAGATTTCCCCAGGAAAAACTTTGATTTTTCAAGTCCACCAATTGACTCCAAGTAGGTTCTAGGAGGTCCCTCATAGGCTAAAACAGCAATTCTGCAGGTTTAAGATGGCAAATGGTCGAAGTCGAATTTTTAAAGAGACAGTACAAATACATTTCGATATTCAAATTTTCGAAATTCGAATCGAATTTGGACTATTCCCTAGTTGAAGTACACCAAAAATAGCTAGAAATTTGAATTTTTTTTAATTCAAAAATTCACCTCGACATTTGATAAATCCGCGCCATAAACTCTAAATTCGACCCTTGATAAATATACCCCGATTCTGAACAAATTTTGAATTGCTTATTACATTTTTTTATATTCCTGTAAATTTTGAATTACTTGCTGTTGTTTTCAGTTTTTCAGCTTTCCAATGGGGGGAGAAAGAGAGAAATAAAGTATACCTGCTAAGTACTGTGCCCGTGTGACATGGCTGAATCTGAGAGCACATAATCTCAAGCTGCTTTTGTTCTGTAACAGGGATGCTTGCTTTTATGCCAAGTTCATTCCTGAGCCAGTAGTAATCCATTCCTGTTTTTTGGATTTTCTGTTCATTTTCAATCTCGTTCAATAATCTTTCTCGCTCCCCTAGGTGCCATTGAAGTTCCCTTAAAGTGGACCTGTCATCCAGACACAAAAATCTGTATAATAAAAGTCCTTTTCAAATTAAACATGAAATCCAATTTCTATTTTTTATTTAAGCATTCATAGCTGTTGTAAACTCATTTAAAAATCTCAGCAGTCAATCAAATATTGTCTGCCCCTCCTCTATGCCCGTGGCATAGAGGCGGGGCAGACAATTACTTTCACTTTCCATTCAGCACTTCCTACATGTCACTGCTCTCCCCACATTCCCCCTGTTCTCTTTACCATATAACTGTGTAGCCAGGGCATGGGGATGGACATCAGGTCCCCCATTCTGGTGCACAAACAAGATTCTGACATGATACAAGGCTTGTCTTAATAACAATGTCCACAAAATGGCTGCTGCCTGCTTGTTATAATTTTGAAATCCCAGACTGAAGGAAACAAGATTCAAATAATTTATATAGCGTTATTAAAGTTTATTTTCCTTGACTAATCTGATAAAATAGGATTTTGAATAATTTTTTTGGGTGACGGGTCCCCTTTAATAATGTTTTTGTTACACCGTCTGATCCAGTATATTGTGCAACTTTATCAGACTCTTTTGTTGGCCATTTCATCCAACCAAAGAACGACATTTTGAGCTCAAAATTCTGCGAAATGAAAATGAAAATATTTTATTTGTTGCTGATTTTAACACTCCTTGTCGCCTCCTCCTTGTGAGTTCAGGGGGTATATGTGCAAAGAGGTTGAAATTATTCATCGTATTCCAGTAATAATTACTTTTATCTCTTAAACGTGATGTAAATAAGATGTTATATGTATTTTTAACAAATAGGAGTATATACATATACCTAAATAAGATTATGATTAAGGGAATGTTACCCTAATGTTGCAATAAATCCCCTCAAACCCATCCAGAGTGCCGCCTGATTTGCTTATTGGGACTTAAATAAGATTATTAATAAATAAATTCGTACTAGGGTTACCACCTAACTGGTGTTATTGGTCTTGATTGTAAAAATTATTAATAAGGAAAATAAATAATAGGGATAGTAGTGTTGGGATTTGTTTCCTGGAAAATGTGATAACTGTAGCTCCGACTCCTGGCTAAACAAGAGCCAACTATCATATGATATAACAAGTTGCAACAGTGATTGCATCAAATTTAATAATTACTTTTCTCTCTCTCTAATAATATATATTTCATATTTACTTAAGTCTGGAATGCATCTGAAAATATTGCTGATGATCGAATGATCGTGGTAAGATGTGCCGAGGACACAAAGCTAAAATATGTAATGTAATTGATTTGAGCTGCATTTTTAAAAATGATTACAGGCGTGGGATCTGTTATCCAGAAACCTGTTACCCAGAAAGCTCCGAAATGGCTGTTTCCCATAGACTCCGTTTTATCCAAATAATCCAATTTTTTTAAATATTTCCTTTTTCTATGTAATAATAAAACAGTAGCTTGTACTTGATCCCAGCTCAGATATAATTAATTCTTATTGGAAGCAAAACCAGCCTATTGGGTTTATTTAGGGGCAGATTTAAGAAGGGTCGAATTTCGAATTTGAGAAACTTCAAAATTTGAATTCAAAAACACCAACCGAAATTAAATCAAAGTTCTTTTTTGGCCGAATAGGTCCGTTTTCGATCGAATAGGTCCATTTTCGATCTAATTCGAATCATACAAATCAAAGTTTTCCCCCCAAAAAACCTTAGATTTTCAAAGTCCACCAATTGACTCCAAATAGGTTCTAGGAGGTCCCCCATAGGCTAAAACAGCAATTCGGCAGGTTTTAGATGGCGAATGGTTGAAGTCGAATTTATAAAAAGATGGTAAATTTAAAAATTAGAATTTTCAATTGTTTTTCAAATTCGAATTGAATTTGGACTGTTGCCTTGTTGATGTACACAAAAAAAAATAATTTTCCCTTCGACCTTTGATAAATCTGCCCCTTAGGGGCAGATTTATCAAGGGTCGAATTTGGAATTGAAAAAGCTTTGAAATTCAAATTCAAAAAGACCAACTGAAATTGAGTCGAAGTTTTTTTTTTGGTCGAATAGGTCAGTTTTTGATCGAATAGGTCTGTATTCGTCTGAATTCGAATCATACGAATCGAAGGAATAGTGCATTTGAACGAATTCGATTCAAAGTTTTTCCCAAAAAAACTACAAATAGGTTCTAGGAGGTCCCCCATAGGCTAAAACAGCAATTTGGCAGGTTTTAGATGGCAAATGGTCGAAATTAACTTTTTAAACAGACAGTACTTAGCCCCTTAATGTTTAAATAATTTTCTAGTAGAATTGCGGAAAGATACGTTATCCTGAAAACCCCAGGTCCCGAGCAATGTGGATAGCAGGTCCTATACTTGTATTATAAAGTCCATTCAAGTCAAAAATAATTTCTTAAATTAAATAAATAAAAAAAAATTCTTAAATTAAGCAGATTAATACAAATGCTAAATGACACACATCTTAAATTTAGCAGTTACATTTTTTGTTCTCTATTTCAAATTACAAAGAAAAAAAAACATGTTCTAGTGAATAAGTGAAAATTCATCATCGGTAAAAACACAGTATGAATAAAACCATTAATAAAAGCGCAGTATAAACACAAATAAAGCCATTACCGTGTAAGAAAATCAAAGAAATAATGAAGAAATCTTACCATTAATTTTAAAAGTCTTGTAAGTGCTCCAGTCTTTGATTTCTCGCTTAGGTTTACATGTAAGAAGAAACAACATTAAATGCATATTCACTGATGGTATTGTACTTACTAAAGGTCACTGAGGCTGTTTTCTCTTCTTCTTTTTCCATTTCAGTTATCTAGTCTCTTTTTATTAGTCTGAACCCCAGGCAAGGGGGGAAAGCTCTTCCCTTTTATTTTGTACTCAGATCACTACTGGTTTTGCAGCTAGATATATTCTCAGATATGTTTTTGCCTTTTTTAGCCTGAGATACTGAATTGTTGGCAAACAGAGGTTCTGTTAATGTGCCCTAGTTGCAGTACAACATAAAAAATGACATTCAGGGCAGTTATTAAAGGAAATATTATACAATGGAAAAAATTCAGATGTCAAGATAAATAATCATCAGCGGGAAGGTTTTCACATTGCATTGTATATGGTACAAAAATGACACAAATTTTAAGGAATATTGAAAGCTTGGCTTCTTACCACGACTATTTCCAAATGATTTGCAGTTGTCTAAATCCAGTGAACTGTTACAGGAGAATAATTTTGGCTCTAGTGATTGGAAAATAAATATTACACAGCTGTATGTATTAATGGATGAAGCTTAATCTGCAGCTTTCGGTTAATCTTCTGCTTAATACATTTTTTTTTCCTGACGATATAATCGTCGATTAGATGTTAAGGGGCACATTTATCAAGGATCGAATTGAAAAATTGAATTTTAAAATTAAAATTTCCAGCTAATTTTAGGGGCAAATTTATTTATGGTCGAATATCGAGGGTTAATTAACCCTCGATATTCGACTGCCGAATGGAAATCCTTTGATTTCGAATATCGAAGTCGAAGGATTTACCGCAACGTTCAATTCGAAGGATTTTAATCCATCGATCGAACGCTTTTTCTTCGACCCAAAAAAGCTTAGAAAGCCTATGGGGACCTTCCCCATAGGCTAACATTGACTTCGGTAGGTTTTAGGTGGCGAATTAGGAGGTCGAAGTTTTTTTTTAAAGAGACAGTACTTCGACTATCGAATGGTCGAATAGTTGAACGATTTTTAGTTCGAATCGTTCGATTCGAAGTCCAAGTCGTAGTCGAAGTAGCCCATTCGATGGCCGAAGTAGCCAAAAAAAACATTCGAAATTCGAAGTTTTTTTTCTTCTATTCCTTCACTCGAGCTAAGTAAATGGGCCCCTTTGTGTACTTCGACTAAAGTCTTCGAAAAGTCCCAAATTCGATTTGTATATGAAAAAAATATGACTATTCAAATATCGAAATTTATCAAGTACTGTCTCTATAAATCTTCGACCATTTGCCGTCTAAAACCTGCCGAATTGCTGTTTTAGCCTATAGGGGACCTCATAGAACTAATTTGGAGTCATTTGGTGGACTTTGAAAAAAATCTAAGTTTTTTTGGGGCAAATCCTTCGATTTGAATTCGATCGAAGACGTTCAAAATTCAATCAAACGATTTGAATAAAGCCTATTCATCTACAGTTTAAATATTAGATTTTTTAAATAAATTACGGTTGGGCTTTTTTTATTCAAATTTCGAGTTGATGGGAGTTTAAAATAACTCCCATCAACTCGGCATTCAACCCTTGATAAATCTGTCCCTAAAGGGCAGGTGAATTTTCGAAGGAAAAAAATCCGAACTTCGAGCTGCTTTTGTGTACTTTGACTAGGGAATAGTACAAATTAGATTCGAATTTGTCAAAAATTCGAATATCAAAATTTATCATGTACTGTCTCTTTAAAAATTTGACTTCGACCATTCGCCATCTAAAACCTGCCGAATTGCTGTTTTAGCCTATGGGGGACATCCTAGAATCTATTTGGAGTCAATTAGTAGACTTTTTGGGAAAAACTTTGAATTGAATTTGATCGAATGTGCTATTCCTTCGATTCGAATTCGGCCGAATATGGACCTATTCGATCGAAAACTGAACTATTCGACCAAATAGGTCAGTTTTCGATCTAATAGGTCTGAATTCGAATCGTACGAATCAAAATAAATGCGCATTTGATCGAATTCAAACCGAAGTTTATCCCAAAAAACCTTCGATTTTTCAAAGTCCACCAATTGACTCCAAATGGGTTCTAGGAGCTCCCCCATAGGCTAAAACAGCATTTCAGTAGGTTTTAGATGGCGAATAGTCGAAGTGGAATTTTTATCGTACATGATACGATATTCGAATTTTCGATTTTTTTTTTCAAATTTGAATCGAATTTGGACTATTCCCTAGTCGAAGTAAACAAAAAATAGCTCAAAATTCGAATCAGCCCGTAAAATAAACTCAAAATTCAAATTTAAAAATTAGAATTTTCAATTCGACCCTTGATAAATCTGTCCCATAATCTTTTGGGTTATGTTTATGCAGTTAAATATATAATGAAAATACCGGATGCATAATTCGTATTATAAATTCGAAAGGATTCACAAACTTTCAAGCACATCGTATTGAATTAAAAAAAGATTAGGGATATTAGGGATATTTTACTTTTGACTGGTTCGCACAAGCCCTTTGTTAAATGCAATTTTGCTATAATGTTTTGTTGCTAATTGTGTATTGAAATTTACATTGTCTAACACATTTTTATTGTGTTGTCTTCTAATTTCAGGTTTCTTTTATGAAATTCTGCAACAGTGGTACATTGTGTTTACTTGTTATGCTTTTGCCCTTGTAAATTAGATTTGTACTCTGTAGGATATCTTTGGATAAGGGCACAAGCAGAATGTTCATACAATGCCACTGTGAGTCTTTGTTAATAAGTGCAATTAGAGAAACATCCCCGGGGCAATTCTGTAAAGCTTTGATGTGCACTGAATAGACAGTTTATTTCATAGGCTTGGGGAACTCACTGGCCTTTTCTATAAATGCTTTTGACACATAACCCACTTGTGCTCTGTTAAATCCTAGGGTGCAGTCTGAAAATGCATACATTAAGGAGTTCAGACTGCGATTCGGGGAGATTAGTTGCCAGGCGACAAATCTCCTCTTCTTTGCGCAACTAATCTCCCGAAACTGGCTTCCGGCCAACTAGAATCTAAATCACCGGCGGGATCGCACTCGGAGCACTTCGTTTTCCGAATTCTGAATTTGCTTCACGAGGAAACTTTGGGCGACTAAGGAAAACGAAGCGCTCCAGGTGCCATCCCGCCGGCAATTTTCATTCTAGCCGGCGGGAAAGCAGGGGAGGCAGATTAGTCGTCCTGAAGAAGAAGAGATTTGTCGCCGGGTGACTGATCTCCCCGAATTGCTGCGTGTGTCTCTGCCCTTAAGTTAAGCTTCAGTACATTATAGAATGACCAATTCTAAGCAACTTTTCAATTGGTCTTCATTATTTTCTATAGTTTTTTTTTAATTATTTGTTTGGGATATCAGGTAAGACTCTCATATATGCTAGATAATCTCACAATAGCAGTTTACGGTCATAACCGAATTCAAGATTTAGCGGATGTTGTTCATTACAACAAATTCTGGTCTGTCTTTCAAACAACTGCTTGGTAGCTAGGGTAAATTAGACCCAAGCAACCAGATAACTGCAGCGATCCGACGCGCTGCGCAAAATCGCAGGCGTCACGTCTGATGCAACTAAAACAAGGTAAGTAATGGCAGTGTTGGATCGTGTCGCATGGTTGATGCGACGCGACAGTCGTGTCGCGTCGCATCAACAATGCGACAATTGAATTAATTACCTTGTTTCCGTCGCATCCGACGTGACGCCTGCGATTTTGCGCAGCGCATCGGATCGCTGCAAAATCGCCCGTGAAGTCCTGCCCTTATAAATAACTGTACAGTGGCTTCCAAGAACAATATCCCCACAAGCTATACACATTATACAGTAAGAACTGATATCACTGATTGACTTCCCAGGAGCAAATTTGCCCAGTGTTTTTAAATGAGCCCCACTGTGTAATATTGCTCTATTAGCCTGCACCTTTGGTTGGGGATAATATATTTTGGCAACAGGTGCCTTTTAAAGGGGGAAAGTCATTTTATACTTGGGGGTGCATAAGTTAGGCAAACCCCAAGTCAGGTCCGGACTGGGAATTAAAATAGGCACTGGCATTTCAGGAACAAAGAGGCCCAATCAGCCCACACAGAGGCCCAAACAGCCCCCACCAGCCCACTAAATACTGACTTTCTATGGGACCTTATAGCAGCCCCTCTGGCATTTGCCAGAACCCACAGATTGCCAGTCCGGGCCTGCCCCAAGTGATTATATTTACTTACCTGACACTCCGGCCCGGGTTCTTCCACCGAGAACCACAAAAAGATCCTCTTCTTGCTTCTTCTTTCAGCTTGTGGCTGTCCATGCGCAGTAGAGTGAAAAGCCAAACTTTAAGGAAAAACCTGGCTATTTTGTTCTATCGTGCATGCGTCGGCCCTGGGAAATTTGAAGAAAAAAAAAGAAGCCGGAAGAGGATTGCACTATGGTGCTCGCTGGAAGAACCCTGGGTCAGTACAGTTTTCTGCTAATAGGAGCAACATCCCGGAGTGCAAGGTAAGTAAATACAATCACTTGGGACTGCCTAACTTTTGGTACCCCCAAGTATAAAATTACTTTACGCTGTTATAAAGTAGGTCCCTCTAGAAAATACAAAAATAATGTCTGTGCAGTGTAGGTTTATATATTCTACTTTTTCAAGTACATATTCCACTGCTGCCAGCAAACTCTCGCTGGCTGTAAGGACTGGCAACTACAAGCAATCTGAATCTGCTATTTATTTCTATATGTCCAGTTCTCTTTCTTTCTTAATCTGAAAACTCTTTTGCCCATATATAAAATATCATGGTTCGCTATGTGTTCCTCAATAAAATTAAAGTTCTGCAAATTCATTGAACAGAGGAAACAAACGGTGGCCAGACTGTAAATTCAACAGCACAAAATATTTATGTTGCATTTAATCACTTGCCCCCACTAGCTGTAAAGTTTATAATTAATTAACTGTTTTAGGGTTTGCATATGTTTTAATGGGAATCTGAAGAAACCAGAATAAATGTCTACCTCTTTCCTTTCATACCTGCCATATACAGTATAAAATTCTGATTTTATATGTCCAATTATTAAAAAAATTAACACATCTTACTGAAAACTACTGTTTGCAAAATAATTATTAATTTACCTTACAGAATTAAATTTTTTATCATAAATAATGGATGCGGCAACTACTGTACTTTACAATGTGGAATTGAATAAAATAAATATTTTGTATACTTTATTTTCCAAATACCTGTCCTTTAACGGATAACATCTTTATAGGTATGTTTGTTTCCATGCTACATTATATTGGGAGGAAACAAATGCCAAAACATTTTTTACATCCCAAAGAAACTTTTATTAGACAGATAAGTCTGTCAGTCTGAGAAAAGCAAAAGAGGGGGTGCATAAATAAATTAGGAAAGACATTGTTTTCTCTAAGGGCATCAGAACACTTGAAAAGACCTGTTTCCAATTTGAACAAAAAGGTCAACCTTCAGTGACATTTTCATGAACACACCACCAAACGCCTAAAGGAAACTGAAAAAAGAGGAACCAGTGAAATATTTTTTCTTTACTAATCACTTCCAGGATTGACTAGAGAAGTTCTTTCATTTCTTTCCAGAACATATACAGCAGGGAAAATAATTATTGAACAAGTCATGTTTTTCTCAATAAATAGATTTCTAATGGGGATACTGACATGACAGGTGTCAGTAATAACCCAAGTAATCCACACATACAAATAAAATAAAATTATGTGTAGTAAAGTGGAATGGCAAAGGGAATAAGTATTGAACAAATGAAGAAAAGGAGGCGCAAAAAGGCATGGAAGCCAAGTAACCTGCTTAAAGGGATACTGTCATGGGAAAAAACATTTTTTTTCAAAATGAATCAGTTAATAGTGCTGCTCCAGCAGAATTCTGCACTGAAATCCATTTCTCAAAAGAGCAAACAGATTTTTGTGTATTCATTTCTCAAAAGAGCAAACAGATTTTTTTATATTCAATTTTGAAACCTGACATGGGGCTAGACATTTTGTCAGTTTCCCAGCTGCCCCAAGTCATGTGACTTGTGCTCTGATAAACTTCAATCACTCTTTACTGCTGTACTGCAAGTTAGAGTTATATCTCCCCCTCCCTTCCCCCCCCCCAGTAGCCAAACAAAAGAACAATGGGAAGGTAACCAGATAGCAGCTCCCTAACACAAGATAACAGCTGCCTGGTAGATCTAAGAACAGCACTCAATAGTAAAAACCCATGTCCCACTGAGACACATTCAGTTACATTGAGAAGGAAAAACAGAAACCTGCCAGAAAGCATTTCTCTCCTAAAGTGCAGGCACAAGTCACATGACCAGGGGCAGCTGGGAAATTGACAAAATGTCTAGCCCCATGTCACGTTTCAAAATTGAATATAAAAAAATCTGTTTGCTCTTTTGAGAAATGGATTTCAGTGCAGAATTCTGCTGAAGCAGCGCCATTAACTGATTCATTTTGAAAAAAAAAATTTTTTCCATGACAGTATCCCTTTAAATCTGTCAGTATTTAGAAAGCAATTCTGCTTCTTATCAGTGTAAATTAATATCAGCTGGTTTAGTCCTATAAAAAGGTTTCTCATTACCAAGGTATCACACAAGAAGTATCTGATGATGCGTAAAGGCAAAGAGCTCTCTCAAGACCTTTGTGTCCTTGTTGTTTCAAAACATATTGATGGCATTAGTTACAGATGTATTTCTAAGCTTCTCAATGTTCCAGTGAGCACCGTCGGGGTCATAGGCGGTGGGTGAATTTTTTGTTTGAGGAGGCTAGAGATGCACCATTCATAGACTAAGGGGCCGATTCACTAAGGGTCGAATATCGAGGGTTAATTAACCCTCGATATTGGACTAGGAACTAAAATCCTTCAACTTCGAATATCGAAGTCGAAGGATTTAGCGCAGATAGTTAGATCGAACGATCGAAGGATAATTCCTTCGATCGAACGATTAAATCCTTCGAATCGAACGATTCGAAGTATTTAAATCCAACGATCGAAGGAATATCCTTCGATCAAAAAAGTTAGCCAAGCCTATGGGGACCTTCCCCATAGGCTAACATTGACTTCAGTAGCTTTTAGATGGGGAACTAGGGGGTCGAAGTATTTTTTAAAGAGACAGTACTTCGACTATCGAATGGTCGAATAGTCTAACGATTTTTAGTTCGAATCCTTCGATTCGAAGTCGTAGTCGTAGTCGAAGGTCGAAGTAGCCCATTCGATGGTCGAAGTAGCCCAAAAAAAACTTCGAAATTCAAAGTTTTTTAACTTCGAATCCTTCACTCGAAGTTAGTGAATCGGCCCCTAACTGTGATAACTCACCCTGGTGGTCTAGTTGGAGGAGGACAACTGCAGCCTCCTCGGCAGGGCCACAAAAGGGGAATAGATAAGGCGTGCGCGTGCCGCTTCCTGGTTTATTTGCGCAGTGGCGCAAAATTTAAAAGTATTTAAAGCCACAAAGCACTTCTTTACATTGCCCGTTATAGGAGTTTGTTCCTGGTGCTTCTGAGCGTTAAGCTACTTTGTATTCTTGATTCGTGATTCCTGTTGTGGCCCCTGCCTGGCTTTTCGACTATTTTGACTTCTGGATACTGACCCCTGCCTGAAATCCAACTACCTCTTCTGCTAATCCCTCCGATTGACTTCCTGGTTTGACCCTTGCCTGCCTGACTTCGTTTGTTCTCTGCCTGCTCCGACCCGGCCTGATCTCACTACGATTCTGTCTGAAGCCTTGTACCGCGACCTTCTGCCCAAAGACTTTGCATTCAGTTGTGCCCCTTTGCCTGTCCAGAACCCTTCGCCTTGCACCTCTCTTTATAAGACCTGGCGGCATCTGAGTAGCTGAGGGCTTCCCCGAGGCCAAAGGCGGCTGCTACAGGCAGAAGCACGAGACCAGGGTGCTTGGTATCGGTTCTGGATTTAGGGTGCCAACCGTGATACTAACCTAAAGCAAATGTGAGGCTTAGTGGATGCACCACTGGAATGAAAATTAACCCCCCCCCCAACTACCTCTAGCGGTTCTGTGGGTTCCAAATAAAGTCATATTATATGGGTTTTCCATCCATTTGTGTTCACAGATGTCCCATTAATTTTAACAAAGGCGTGATGTATTTGTGAAGTGTTAAAAAGTGTTTAGCTTAGATGTGAGATACAGTCTATATTTACAAAACAAGCACATTATATGCGATAAGATGCAGCGGGTACTGGCCCCCAGGGAGAATATGCAGTTAGGGTTTCCACCTGCCCAGTATTTTACCGACCTGGCTGGTAAAAATGATCTCTGATACCAATATTATTAATAGGGCAAAAGGTTAGGCAAAAGGCTGGTATTTTTTTCCAGAAAAGGAGGCTACCCTATATCACATCAGTTATAGTCTATATTTAAAAAAACAAGCACATTCCATGCAGTGAGTTGCAGTGGATACCCAGGCACATTATATCCAGTGTGATGCAGTGGGTACTGATGGCAGATAACAGATATTCATGCCTCCACACTGTACCATTGCCACTAAAAATACAACGTTGGCTTGTTTCCCATCCACCTTAAATGGGTGGTTCACCTTAAGTTAACTTTTATTATGTTGTAGAATGGCCAGTTCTAAGAAACTTTTCAATTGGCCCTTGTTTTCTTTTAATAGTTTTTGAATTATTTAACTTTTCCTTCTGACTCTTTCCAGCTTTTAAATGGGGGTCACTGACCCTTCTAAAACACAAATGTTCTGTAAGGCTACAAATGTATTGTTATGGCTACTTTTCACTGCTCGTCTTTCTGTTCAGGCCTCTCCAATTCATATTCCAGTCTCTTATTCAAATCTATGCATGGTTGCTAGAGTGATCTGCACCCTAGCAACCAGATTGCTGAGAGCTGCTGGATAAAAAGCTAAATACCCCAAGACCCACAAATAATAAAAAATGAAAGACAATTGCAAATTGCCTCAGAATATCTAACTAACTTAACTAAAAATTAACAAAACTATGTGCAAAAACATGGGGAAAGAGATAATTCAGGACTGGAGGAAGGCTGATATTATAGATGCCAGGTAACAAAAGAAAATAAAAATTAAATTGCAGATAGTGAGTAAGCCTTAAGAGCTTTTCCAGTATAGCACCTGTGGGAGTAAGATGAAATCTGTTCAGTGATATCAGTACTTATTTCTGCAGTGCCTTCAGTTCCTAGTCTCTCCCCATCCCCCCTATATCTGTGAGATGATTGGCTACTTCTACTGTCTGTCAAGAGAGCTGCACTCTGATTGGGAAAACCTCAAGGCATAAGATCCAATCAGAGTGCAGCTATATACAACAGAACCGGAGTTTGCAGAATTGCAAGAAGATTTCCACAATGTTAAAGGTACAACCAGCAGAGAACAAGTCAGAAATGGGGTGAGGTTTTTTTTTTAAGGTGCCAGGCAGGTTTGGGGAGGCTTAGCCTTCCCTAGCCTTATGGAAAATCTGCCTATGGCAATAGCATTTACAAGGCTAAAGCAGGTCATTGAACTCCATTATACTGATGACTCTGGGATTTGGCATTTTGTTTTTAAATCTGTTGCGAGGCTCTTTATCAATTTCATTTCATAAAATAATCCTCTTACATTTCTAAAGGTTGCGAGTGCCCTTCCAGTTCCCAGTAATACACAGAATTAATTGAAAGCACAGAAAATCCTGCAATACTATGGAATTAAATAAAAATGATCTTTCTAATGGATTATGCACTTAGTGTTCTGACAAATGGAACTACTTGTTTTGGGGTAGATAATGTCCATTGAATGGAAAAACTGGTAAAATCTGACAGAAAGTAGTGCAGCAGGGAGGGACATTCAGATTTTGGACTGCCTAATTGTGCTTCTTATATTATTTATCTTTCTGAACGCTACCCCACTCGCATGGTTATATTTTTTTCTCTTGCTAAGTATTGGATCTGTCTACTTTTTGATTATTTCTTCTCAAACAGACGCATGTAACAATATATATATATATATATATAATATAATATATATATAACCAGCACTGTTTTTTTGCTCCAGTTTTATATGAAGTTTATACCGGGCACAGGGGCAGCTACAAGTTAGCTTTTTTGGAGAAAAGGTGCTGTCTATCTACAGATTTATATATATGTGTGTGTAACACACTCTATAACATGCAAGTGGGGAGCTTGCCCCATTTCTTGTCACCACCTTTGCGCCAGTTTTTCTGGGGGCTCAGTTATCCCCTCTTCCATGTTCTATAGAGTGTTCCTTTAATATTCTGTGTTAGAGTATATGAAGTGCCTACCATTTAGAGTGATCTGCAGGTCATTGATTGTAGGTTGTCAGCTTTAAGACAACTGCCTGGCATTAGTGAAAAGTACTTTAAAAGTACAGGTACTTGGATCTGTTATCCGAAAAACCCATAATCCAGAAAACTCAGAATTACAGAAAGGCTCCCATAGACTCCATTATAAAAAATGATTTCCTTTTTCCTTGTAGCAATGAAACAGTACATTGTATTTTCTTTCCCAACTAAGATATAATAAATCCTTATTGGATGCAAAACAATCGTATTGGGTTTAATTAAAGTTTAATTGACGTTTTAGTAGACCTAAGCTACAGAGATCCAAATTACAGAAAGACCCCTTATCCGGAAAACCCCAGGTCCCGATAATTCTGGATAACAGGTCCCATACCTGTATACCATAGGCGTCGGAACCGGGGGGGCACAGGGTCCATGGCCCCCCCGAATTTCCCTCCTCTGGTTTGGAACTTCTAGGAGGCGGTAGCAGACTCACCGAGCCCAGAAGTAAAATTGTTTCCGCATCGCTGGCTCTCACCTGCTCTTCCAGGCAGATATCCTGTGTATCGCATATCGCTGAAGTTTGCAGTCCCAAAACTTGCTCCCACTCTGCTTTACTGAGTCATTCTACCACTTGCCTCCTTGGGAGATCAGTACATACTGCTCCTTGGTATGTCTTTTGAGTACCTCACAGTCTGTGCATGTAATGTACTTTAGGTGCCAGAATCGTTTTCCCCTTTTCCCCCAAAATGTGCTTGTAGTGCCAGCATTCACAGCTCTCAGTTAAAATTGTACATTTGGGGACAGATTTATCAAGGTTTGAATTTTGAGGGTTAAAAAACCCTCGAATGAGACCCTCGAAGTAAAATCCTTCGAATTTGAATATCGAATTCAAAGGATTTTAGCGCAAAAGCTTCGATTCGAACGATTTTAATCGATCGAATGATTTTTAATCGATAAAAAAAAACGTAGAAAAGTGCTCTGGAAGGTCCCCATAGGCTAATATTGCACTTCGGTAGCTTTAATGTGGCGAAGTATGAAGTCAAAGTTTTTTTTAAAGAGACAGTACTTCGATTATTGAATGGTCGAATAGTCGAACGATTTTTACTTGGAATCGTTCAAATTATTCGGTTCGATCAAATTAGATCGAATTTGACCAATTCGATGGTCGAAGTACCCAAAAAAAAACTTCGAAATTTGAATATTTTTGCATTCGAACTATTCACGCGAGCTTAGTAAATCTGCCCCATGGTGTTAATGCCCTTCCTGCAGTGCCAGAATTAAAGCAAAATTTTGCCCCCCTTGCTATGGTTTGATTTTCCTGATGCTACGCGCACCACCTGTGCTCTTCTTCCTGGCCCCCCAGCCAAAACCATCTTCTGCTGCCTGTACAATGAAATATTATAGCAAATGGAAATGTGGGTACAATGATATGGCTTGAAAAAAATTACCTAATTGACCTTACAAGATTTATAAATATTCTAAATGTCAAATTAATTAATTTTTTTTTGTAATTATAAGAAATCATATCTGGTTTATTATATGCCTACATGCACTATAGCTGCTGCTAATTTTCACATTTCAATGTACAAAATTGCAGCCAGGATCGCCCCTGAATAAAACAGTATATTGTATATGATCCAAAAAACATATTATTTATCCTTATTGGAAGCAGAGCCAGTGTATTGGGTTTATTTAATCTTTACATGATTTTCTAGTAGAAGCCCCAGGTCACGAGCATTATGGATAACAGGTCCCATCCTTGTATTAAAGAGGCAGCCATCTCAGGTGATATGCATGATCCTGCACTTTATAAAGCAGCCAGCACAGCATGATGGAAGTCCTTTTAAGCTCCCCATAGACGCAACGATTCTTCTTGCCGAACGACCGATTTTACGGAAGTCCGACCAATCCTTAGAAATTATCGTACGGTTAGTGGGATTCGAACGATCGTACATCTTACGTTTTTTTTCCTGTCAGGAAATTGATCGGCCAGGTCAAAAAATCTTTGTTGGTCCCAGTGCAATCTATCTATGTTTGCAGGGCCAAGCAGGCAGCTCCCCTTTTTGTTTTCCTGGCAAATTGGTCTTTTCTAGTTGATGGTCAATTCGTTCCGAGAAAATCGTGGTCTCACGATGAGGGTCGGATCTTTTAAAAATCTCAACATCTATGGCCAGCTTTAGGCAGATACTGGTTCACCCATTCAATCATTATCTGTTTTATCTTACATCATGCACCTATGCATTCTGCTTTTGGTATAGGTTTCTGGTTTAAGGACTCTGTTCATTAAAAAAAAAACAGTTTTCCAACGACAGTATCCCATCAGTATGATGCCATATGTATTTAAAGGAGAAATAATGACACCTAGTGGTCATAAAACAAAGCTGCTTTTGTGTAGTTCTCTAAAATAGGTTATTTTAGACTTTGAGGGCTGTGGAATCTTGGCATGTAAAACTGACTCCTGGGAGAAGTTTAAAAGGTCAGCAAGTAAAAGTAGCCAACAGCTACTTCCTATCTCTTCCATGGAAAATGCACTGCCCATGGCAGACAGTCTGCCACCATAGGCATGATGTATCAAAATGAAGGTGAGAAACCATAGCCTGAAAGCATTAGGGAACTTCTATGACAATAACAGGAAAGGCTTCCCAGGCACTAGATCCAGTATGTGTTGAGGGTATGCTAAGGATAGTGAGGCAGAATAGAGCATTATCATGTAGCAAATATCTGATGGGACATCTCACCGCCAGTATTTTCTCATTGAACTGAGTCGCGTGGGACCCTCAGCCCTAGGATATTATTAGATGGAAAGGCGCGCAATGACCTTATCTAATGGTGACACCTAAGCTGGACCTCTAGGTCCAGGCTTGGATTGAAAGAGGGGCCCTGGCATTCCAAGTACACAGAAGCCCAAATAGTCTTCCGCCAGCCCACTAAATAGTGACTATCTATGGGACCTTACATCAGTCCCTCTGGCATATGCCAGAACCCACAGATAGCCAGTCTGGGCCTGTTGACCTCCTTCCTTATCAGGTGGCAGCATCGTTGCAGGTTGCATCATGCCAGCCAGGGAAGGTGGGGCAGTCCTTCACTTACATGTCTTTCTGATCGTTAGACCAGGCCCACTACAATAGACAGCCAAAGCGTAACAACAGGGCATTGGCACGATGGGCAGGGGACTCCTTTAAGACGCTATAGGGCAGGGGTATACCAGTGAGACACATTCAAATATAACAAGAGCCCTGGCTGATTAAAGTAGGGATGCACCAATTCCAGGATTCGTTTCAGAATTCGGCTGAATTTAAGTGCCTGGCCGAATCCTTCAAATCACGTGACTTTTCAAATGACCCATCTACAAGACAATAACCATGTAAGGCTACAAATGTATTGTTATTGCTACTTTTTAATTACTCATCTTTCTATTCAGGCCTCTCCTATTCCTATTCCAGTTTCTTATCAGTACATGGTTGCTAGGGTAATTTGGACCATAGTAACCAGATTGGTGAAATTGCAAACTGGGAATATGCTGAATTATTAGCTAAATAACACAAAAAACAACAAATAACATAAACTGTGTGATGTAATTGGTTACATATAAGCAAACAAACAAATATAGACTTTTATTTGCTAAAACTTTTATGCGGCACGTTATCTTCAAGTCCAGCAGTAGTGTAACGTGGTTTCATGAACTGAGAGATTTATCTAGTGGACAAAGAAGAAAATTAATATGGAATCGAGTTGTTTCAAATATGTTATTTATAAATATAAGAGATGCAAAACACACAGTTTATCAGAGAGAAAAACAGAAGCAAATAACATACAGGAGTGCTGTGCACAAGTGACAATATTCAGGATGTACGGGGGTGAATTGCTGGTGGGGAAAAATTTTGTTTAATACACTTTTATTTAATACTGCTCATTAATGGTTCTGATGATTTGCTAATCTATGTGACACTTTTAAACCTGATCCCTGAATGCATCCGGGCAGACAAAATCAGAATAAAATAAGCCACATAGTACATAGAAGGATGGTGTACTTTTTATTGGAAGGGTCACCCAGAACCCTTCATTTTTTTGAGATTTGGCCTCATAATAAATCCTTCACAAAAGATTGTGCTAACTTCCAAACTAGATCTGCCCCCCAATTGCATGTTTTAAAGTCACATGCCTTTAAGCGTTCTGATTTTGTAAAAATTAGGGATGCGCTGAATTCAGGATTTGGTTCGGAGTTCGGCCAGAATTCAACCTTTTTCAGCAGGATTTGGATTCGGCTGAATCCTTCTGCCCGGCCGAACTGAATCTGAATCCGGGGAGCGAAATCGCGTGACTCTTTTTTTTTAAAATCCCTAATTTGAATATGTGGCCGAATCTTTCGCAAAGGATTCGGGGTTCGGCTGAATCCAAAAAAGTGGATTCGGTCCATCCCTAGTAAAAATGCATGGCCTCAAATTATTAACATATAATATTGACTTAGTATGCATGTTTTTTATATTTTTGGAAAAAAAACATTTTCTTGCAAGGCTCTTTATGGCAAGATATGAATATGCATTATCCAAAGTTCCATTGAGAGTAATAGGATAGGACTTTGTTTTAAAGGGGTGGTTCGCCTTTATGCTAACTTTTAGTAGTATGTTATAGAAGGGCTAATTCTAAGCAGCTTTTTAACTGTCCTTTATGTCTCCTTTTTTATAGTTTTTGAATTATTTGCCTCCTTCTGACTCTTTACAGCTTTCAAATGGGGGTCACTGACCCCATGTAAAGAACAGATGCTCTATAAGGCTACAATAATACTGTTATTGCTATTTCTATTCAAGGCCTCTCCTATTCATATTCCCGTCTCTTTTTGAAATCAATGTATGGTTTTATGGTATTTTGGACCCTAGCAACCAGATAAAAATAGATAGAATAGAGATAAAAATTTAAAACTAAATGAAAATTGTCGCAGAATATCACTCTCTACATCATAATAAAAAATGTAAAGGTGAACTACCCATTTAAAGACGCAGAGGAGAAAATGACTGAATGCAGCAAGAACTCTGGTAAAGACAATTCTCTAAAGCACAAATCTCATTGCAGTTGTGTTAACTTTTGTACTGGTCTGTTTTGTTCTTCTCCACAGTCTCTCTAAACAGAACAAAAGAATTGTATACACTGTCTTGGAGTATTCTCCTCTTTTGGGCTCATGTAATATGATGACTGGGCCAAAATTGCTAAGGCTTAGTGATGGGCGAATTTATTCGCCAGGCGCGAATTCGCGGCGAATTTGCCGGCGTCAAAAAATTTATACCGAAAAAAAGGACGCCGGCGTCAAAAACGGGCCCCGGCGTCAAAACGAGATGCCGGGGCCGTTTCGCGAATTTTTCGCCGTTTCGCGAATTTCGCAAATTTTTCAGCGAAGCCAAGTGGCGCAAATTCGCCCATCACTACTAAGGCTGTATCTCTGTTATAAATATTCATATGCCACTGGGACAATAACCTATGCACACTGTTGAAAACATATTGTAAGGATGTGCAGTTTTTAGTCTATTTGCAGGGAGCTACACCTATTTGTTCTGAATTTTCCAAGTTACTACATGTACAGCGCAAAGATGATTTATTGGCACACAGACTTCATCAGCTTCCCCAACAAGAAAGCCTTTGCTCTCTGTTTACCACTGGATACATGGTAAAATGCTTGCAGTGCTGAATAGGAAACAATTAAATATTTTTTGTTCTTGCATTAAGGGGAGTGTTTTTCCAGGGTTATCGTCCTGGCATGCTTGTTTACATTCAAAAATCATAGTTGCCAACATTCCTTAGTTTCCAGGTAAGGTGTTCCTACTATCTGACGTACTGTCTGTCAGGAGAAGTATTTCAATCTTCCTGCATTCCAAGCCGAAGTTCCGAATCGACTAAAAGACCCGAAGTCACGAAAACAGCCGAAATTGAAGTGGCGAAAAGACCCGTAGTCACAAAAGGAGGTGAAGTCCTGAAGCAATGAGTTCAATTCTACTAAACACCAATTAGAATTTTAGAATCCCCTGGCCAACAATGTATTATTTTAATATTCTATAGGCCCCTGCCACCAATGTTTTTTTTAAAAATATTTGTTAGGGCCCCTTTTTTTTTTTAACTTGTAAGGGGGGCCCTGGCGCCAATGATTTTAAAAAACTAAATTTTTGGGGCCTCATTTTTTTTAATAACGCCCCAAAAACAAAATTTTTGGGGCCTCATTTTTTTTAACCAATGTTTTTTTTAAAAAAAATTTTTTGGGGCCCCAATTTTTTTTAACTTGTAAGGGGGGCCCTGGCACCAATGTTTTTTTTAAAAATATTTTTTGGGGGCCCCAATTTTTTTTTACTTGTAAGGGGGGCCCTGGCACCAATGCTTTTTTTTAAAAAAAATTATGGGGGGCCCTGGCTGGCACCAATGTTTTTTTTTTAAACTTACAAGGGGGCCCAAACCATCAATAGCTTTTTATAACTTGTGTGTGTGTGGGGGGGGGGTTATTCTTTTAGCTCTGATGTCTGTGTGGTCTTTTAACTGTGATGTGGAGTGTGCGGGATCTGGGGCGGGGCTCGGGTGCCAGGTTGGGTGGGGCCCAGGGGGGCCCGAAAATGTACAGGGGGGCCCGAAAATGTTGTTGTACGGGCCCCCATAATTTCTAATGGTGGCCCTGGTTATACTAGTGAGCACCACGGAGCGATCCTCTTCCATCCTCCGATTTCTTTGTGCGGTTGAGCATACGCAGTAGATTGAAAAGCCAAACTTTACCTAAAAAGTCGGCTATTTCGTTCAACTGCACATACGTTTTCCCCGGGAAATTTGAAGCAAGAAGAAGACAGAAGAGGATCGCTCCGTGGTGATCACTGGTATAACCCCCGGCCAGTGCAGTTTTCTGCTGATAGGAGCACCGGCCCGGGAATTCATGTAAGTCAATAAAATCACTTGGGGGTGCCTAACATCTGGCAACCCAAGTGCAGGATGCCTTTCCTTCTCCTTTAAGCCAATAAAACTATTATTTTTGCCAATTTGTCCTGTCATATATGGTCTGCAGTTTGTTTGGGCAAAGCCTATGGGTTGCACCAACCCAGGTGTAATTAGGGTTTCCACCTGACTAGTAAAAATGCTGCTTGATGGCCATGTTATTAACAGAGAAAATGGAAAAAAATATAGGAAACACAGTATTTTTTTCCAGAAAGAGTGGCAACCCTAGATGCAATTTCTTTGGAAATTATTCTCAAATGGTAGTAACTATGTAGTAGTAGTAGTAACACATTTGTCTAGATTCATGATCTCAAAGGTTTACGATCTTCATTGTATACTGGGATTACCAGGGGACAATTGCTATTTAAGATTGTAGTAATGTATTAGAGCTACTGTAGTCCTGCCCACATACAGTTGCCCTTTATAGAGGTGGGCCAAATAGGCACCACAGGGGTGTGGCTTTGAATTTATATAAAGATGCATATTAATAGCATATCAATAAATAAATCTGTATATATTGTTTGAGTGGTTTAATTTACACTCTAGATAAATTAATGAGACGTTGGGTTATGTTGAGAGAAAAAAATTAGCATTATGTTGTATTTATATTTCTTAGGCAGCAGGGGGCACTCCTGCATAAGGGGTAATGGCCCATGTAATTTACATACATGAATAACACAGAGGCCTCCCTCCTGTCTGTCTTTAGGGGTAAATTTAGAGGATCTCAGGTAAGCTAAATTAATATGCCTTTTCCCCTAGTAACCCATAACAATTACTCAGATATTTTATTTATTCTAACTGCCCTAGACCATTACATGTGAATTGATGTCTGGTTGCTCTTATGAAAGTTTTCTTAACATTGGAATATTATTATTAAGAATTATGCTGGACGTATAAAGAGGGTTATTGAATCCCACCATTATTTAATTGCACTTTCTTTCTTGGATATCCACCAAACAGTACATTTAGCTCTCACATTTAAATACAACTTATCTAGATCTCCAAAGTCATACCAGTGGGTGCTGTTCTCTTTTATTGTAGGACGGGGTTGGACTTGTAAATAGTACCACTAAAGCCAATACCTCAGAGCTGAATTCACAGCAGGTTTGTTGTGACGTAGCTGTTGCAACAGTGTGAGTTTTACTTTACCTTGCAGTGCTTTCTCCAATTTTGGTAGGTTCATTGTTTATTCTTTTAGGATTGTTTTGAGGGCAGTGATGCATGGGGAGTTTTTTGGTGTTTGGGATGTACCAAAAGTCATAGTAGACAATCTAAGATTAGCCTCCATTGGCCCCTTTAAAATACACATGAAAGTGCAAGTGACTGTTTTGGCTGTTTGTGCTACCAAAAATCTCACTGGGCAAAATACTAGAAACTGCTTGTGTATCATTACCTTAATTCAGGAGTGCCCATACTTTACTAATGTGAGGTCAACTTTTAGTGATGTTGTCCCATTAGGATCTACATCCATAAAAGCATTGTGAGCATTCTGTTCCATGTAAAATATTAAATATTGATTTATAAGAAAATATATATTCTTATAATACACAAAAGCCATGAATATCTTGTAAATTATATCCTTATAAACGGTGAGTTCTGATGTCATCAGTTATAAATGGGGAGTTCTGATGTCATTTCTGTCACATGACTCATTGAAATTTGTGTATTATAATAAATAAAGTACCCCCAGTTGCAAAATATGAGAATATTAGAAGTTACCTCGGAGTTCCATGACCTGTATAAAAACACTCGGCCTCGTGTTTTTATATGGTCATGAAACTCCTCGGTCACTTATAATATCCTTATATTTTACAAGAGGGGGTACTTTATTCACTATATATTTAAACATCTATATCTTATGTAACCTTAACATAATAAATATCTGAAAGAAAAGCATGAAATAAAAGAGTAATTTAGTCAAGTTGTTTGTTGACAGTGTCTTGAGATCTACGGATCACCAACTAAAGGTCTACTGCTAGATCCCGATTTTCCTTTTGGACACCGCTGCCCTAATTCATATTAAATATAACAACGGAATTCCCTAGCATGAATGGTTAAAGCTAGTGATGGGCAAGTATGTGGTGTTTTGCTGAAAAATTTGCGAATTTACCAAAAAAATCACGAAACTGCAAAAAATTAGTGAGACACCTTGAAGTCAATGGGCGTCAAAATAATTTTGATGCGCGTGACAATTTTGACGCATGCCTTTCTTTATTTTAACAATTATTTTCATAAGCGCGACTATTTTGTCCAAATGCATTGTCAATGGGCGTCCGAATAATTTTGACGCACGACAATTTTATGTGCGTGACAATTTTGATGCATGCCTTTTTTTATTTCGCCGCTTTATCGCCAAAAAATTCGTGGTGAAATGCGGAAATTCTTCGTGAATCCATGCCTGGCGGATTTATTTGCCGATCACTAGTTAAAACCATGCAAAAACACTTTGGTTGGCACCAGATTTGCAAATGCTGAGCCATTATTTTAGGAAAGGATCAGTCTGGGAATAGATAGAAAACCAGTGTTCTTTTTTAGTCTGAAAAGAATACCTTAATACTTTTATTTCTGATTTCGCAAACATGAGCAGTTTCAAGTGACTTGCTCTTTTTCCAGCGTATACCCATAGGTATATTTTTACTTCTATTTTCTCCTGCCATTACAGGTACCTATTTATGAGATGAGAAATGATGGCCGTGACAATTAGCTTGAAGCTCTACTGATTGCAGGACAGTTTGTTATTCCAGCGGGAGGTACATGCTAAATGCTGATGCAAATCGAACATGTAACACATGCTTTAAGAAAGGGAAGTTGTCCTTGCTGCAAACATGTGTAACCTGTAAAAGTTGCCTTGAGAAGTCTTTGCAGTATGACACTCTTAGCCAGAAACCATTTATCTATCTGAGCAAGAAGCCACCAGCCTTTGTTTGAGGTCGAATGAATGTGGGGCACAGTGTGGAAGAGTCATAAATGTGCATGTGGCCAGCCACCCTGCTATACAGTATATGTATTGACAGTGTCGGACTGGGCCACCGGGATACCAGGAAAACTCCCGGTGGGCCCAGGTGTCAGTGGGCCTCTTGCTTCTAACTATTTGTCTGATTTCATGGTCATTTCCTATTTCTTTATGAGAACAAAGATAATGGATAATGGAAGAATAGAGTATAGTATGTAGAGCAAAGAGACTAAGTGGGACATTCACTAAGATTCGTTGTTGCACTAGCATCCGCTTCGCCGCGCTGCGCCAGGCGTATTTTCGCCAGCGCTACACAAATTCACTAAAATCCGAAGTTGCGCTCAGGGGAAGCATAAGTTTGCGAAGTTGCGCTAGCGTTAATTCGCCAAGCAAAGCAAAGTTACGCTAGCGATGCTTAATTTGCATACGGCGCCAAGTTCAAGTTACAATGGAGGTATATGTAGCAGCACTACACAAGCCTGGGAAACCTTCAAAACAGCAAATAAAATTTTTATTTTGCCCTACACATGTGCCCACTGTATAGTTATGGTGCCATGAGTTAGGAAATGTAGGGGGGAAGGAGGGGAGCCCCAAAAAAAAATTCGATCTTTTTCAGCCTATCACCCATAAAAAAAAGAAAAAACGCCAGCGTTTTTTGGGACTTAGAAAAATGTTTAACTTTTTTTGAAGCAATCCCTATCTACTCTATTGCACTTCGCCTGGTCTGAGGAGGCGAAGGAAGCCTGGCGTAAAAGGTAGCGTTCAGAATAATTTGCGCGTTAGTGAATTTGCGTAGTTACGTCCGTTGCGCAAATTCTCCAGGCGTAAGGGTGCGAAGTAACACTAGCGAATTTACGCCAGCGTCCGTACGAATTAACGAAAATGCGCTACCCTGGCGTATTCATGCTAGCATTAGGCGCTTTGTCGTTTAGTGAATTTGCCCCTAAGAGAATAAAGAGGTTGAGTGAGGAGAGGAGGTATAGTAGTTTGGAAAGTGGGCCCTCAGCCTAAGGTTTTCTCGTGGGCCCCTGGCATCCCAGTCCGAAACTGTGGGGCTGATTCATTAAGGGTCGAATATCGAGGGTTAATTGACCCTCGATATTCGACTAGGAATTGAAATCCTTCGACTTCGAATATCGAAGTCGAAGGATTTAGCGCAAATACTGCGATCGTTTGATCGAAAGATTATTCCCTCGATTGAACGATTCGAAGGATTTTAATCCAACGATCGAAGGAATATCCTTTGATCAAAAAAACTTAGGAAAGCCTATGGGGACCTTCCCCATAGGCTAACATTGACTTCGGTAGCTTTTAGCTGCCGAACTAGGGGGTCGAAGTTTTTTTTAAAGAGACAGTACTTCGACTATCGAATGGTCGAATAGTCGAACGCTTTTTAGTTCGAATCCTTGGATTCGAAGTCGTAGTCGAAGGTCGAAGTAGCCCATTCGATGGTCGAAGTAGCCCAAAAAATACTTCGAAATTCAAAGTTTTTTTACTTCGAATCCTTCACTCGAATTTAGTGAATCGGCCCCTGTGTATTGATGTGTAGTTATGTGTAGTTTTCAAATTTTGTTGTATTGTAAATAGCATGCAAACCATACTTCTTTCTTTTTTTTATCTCTGGTGGAACAAAATATTGCTTTCCTGTGGTTTATGGTGGCTCATATGTAATGAGTGAACAAGAGAACTCTAAACTGCAGGGTCGGACTGGGCTGGTGGGACACCGGGAAAAACCTGGTGGGCCTCCAGCTCAGACCCGCTATTGTGGCTGCTCTCCACCTCTCTCCATCGCCCCGGTTGCAGCCGAGAGCAGGTAAAAGGTACACGTGGGGGGCAGAGGAGGGTTGCAGCTTGGGCGAGTCGTGTTGGGCCGACCCTGCTAAACTGTATCTTTTTAAACTTCTCAAATAAGCCATTTGAACATGCCAGTGATGTTCAGGTACCTGCAGCTGGAGTTTGCTTGCACTGAAATACACAGTTTGTTTCCTTTGACTGTTCTCATAGGTGTGTGGTTTTATGGCGCATCTCTGGATTGAGCAGGTAATGTTGCAATATCAGACTTGCACTCAAACATGTTTCTCTACTTGTTTCACAGGTGTGCCTCTATTTTCATCACAAGCTCTACAGGGGAAACAGGGTGACTAAGGTGGATGCTGGGAGTTTTAATGCTTTCACGTCTCCCAACTTGCCACCACTTGCAAACGCTGAAGTTGACAATACGAGTAAGCAGCCTAACTATATAATCCCTGTAATTTATGCCACACGCTGGAGTCACTCGCTCTTTTGTGAACGCTTCGTCTGCAAAGGGTTGGTGAAAACAAGCACACAATCTTAAAAAGAGATTAAAGTATGTTTTTCTTTATGATAATAGAACCCATCATACCAGGCAAATATTGTCCATGTCTTTTTTGCAGCAAGAATTAGTGACAGTGAATAATTTAGCATTAAAAACGAGGGAATGGTAATTTAAAGTTTTATACTGATTACACCCTTAAAGTAGAACTAGACCCTTAAAATGAATATGGCTGGAAAAGTCATATTTTATATAGTGAACTTATTGCACGAGGCTAAAGTTTCAGCTTGTCAACAGCCGCAATGATCCAGGACTTCAAACTTGTCACAGGGGGTCACCATCTTGGAAAGTGTCTGTGACACTCACATGCTCAGTGGTCTCTGATTGGCTGTTGAGAAGCTAAGCTTAGGGGTCGTCACTAATTATCCAGCAGAAAATGAGGTTCCCTGTAATATAAGCTGATGCTACAGGGCTGATTATTAAATTCTGATGCTAATTGCACTGGTTTCTGTGCTGCCATGTAGTAATTATCTGTATTAATTACTAGTCAGCCTTATATTGTGACATTTCTATTCTATGTGTACTGTATATTGTGAGTGGGTCCCTAAGCTCAGTAAGTGACAGCAGCACAGAGCATGTGCAGTGAATCAGCAGAAAAGAAGATGGGGAGCTACTGGGGCATCTTTGAAGACACAGATCTTTACTGCTAAACTGGCCCGGATTTGTGGAAAGGCCACCTAGGCTGGGGGCTAGGGCGGCAGGATTTTAGGGGGCGGCATGCTGCCCAACCATACCCACATTGGTTCAAAAACACTGGAGATACAATAATTTTTTAAATTTCCCGTGTAACAATCCCCATTGATCCAGTCCAAAATGAAAATTTGCACGAATAAAGGGGAGGGGACAGGGGTGACAAACGGTAGTGGACCTAGGGGCGCCCACTATGTAAATCAGGTCCTGCTGCTAAAGGGCTGTGGTTGCCTTGGGCTGGTACAGAAGCCCAAAACATAATGTACAACATTTCTATTCGACTTCTTTTACGTAAACGTTAGTTCTCCTTTAAGGGCAGAATGATCAAAGATTGAAGTTAGTGCTCACCACAGTAAAACTCCTTCCCTCTCTAATCATTTTAAAAGCTGTAGTTATAAAATGGTGTACTCTAACTTTCACTCATTGATAAATACGCCATTAAATTTATTTGAATTTGAATTCAAAAAGACCAACTGAAGTTGAGTCGAAATTTTTTTTGGTCAAATAGGTCCGTATTTGCCCGAATTCTAATCGTTCGAATCAACTGAATATCGCATTCGATCGAATTCGATTCAACATTTTTCCAAAAGTCCACCAATTGACTCCAAACAGGTTCTAGGAGGTCCCCCATAGGCTAAAATAGCAATTCGGCAGGTTTTAGATGGCGAATGGTCGAAGTAGAATTTTTAAAGAGACAGTACATGATAAATTTCGATATTCGAATTTTTTAATTTTTTTCAAATTCGAATCAAAGTACATAAAAAGTAGCTCGAAATTCGAATTTTTTTCATTCGACTTCGGAAAATTAAGCGCACCGAGTGCCATCCTGCCGGTGATTTCAATTCTAGCCGTCAGAAAGACAGTTCGGGGAGATTAATCGCCTGAAGAAGAGGCGATTTGTCGTCGGGAGACTAAATCTCCCTGAATCTCCATGTGTATCTCTGCCCTTAGAGCTCTCCAGGTCCTGAGCGTTCTGGATAACAGGTCCCATACCTGTATAGGCAGTAGCTTATGTGTTAAAATTGCTTTCTTATGTCAGTACAAACGTTACCTGCCTACTTTTCTGGTTTCAAAAGTGGCCCAGAATGTAAATTTGTTTCCATGTACTATTACACAGGAAACGGCCGTGTCTTCCACAAAACACAATTCCTGAAATGGCTTTATTGCCTTATTATAGAGACAGTGGTCCTGCCAGGGTAATAAGGCTGTCTGACCTGTTTGTCATTGGGAAACATCATGTGCTGTTTATGGTGTAGGTGCAGTGCTCTCGTTAAAAGCCACCAGTCTTGTTTTATTTCATAACTGTGGGTGGATCCACCACTCCTTAGGGAGGTGTCATTTTAAAAGTTTATTTCATTTTGTAAGTCTAAACCTGTTCTATAGAAATCTATTGGCTGATCATATATATATATATATATATATATATATATATATATATATATATATATATATATATATATATATATATATATATATATATATATATGTGTATATATATATATATATATATATATATATATATATATATATATATATATATATATACAGTATATGTGTTACTGTTCCCAATCAGCATGCTATAAAATGAAACAAGTTTGGTGCATTATGTCCAAAAGACCCTAAGAGGCTCATTTATCAAAGTCCGAATTTATCTCAATGTTTTCTGAAAAGAACTCAGACCAAATCCGCACAGGTTTTTTCTCCTTATTTATTAATACACTTTCCTGAAAATTTTGTTTGCAGGGAAAAAAAACCCAAAAAATCTTTTTTTCCACCCGAAAACCGCAAAATCTTGTGCACGAAACCCAGTGCAGGTCAAAATATCTTTGGGACTTCTCCCATTGACTTATATGCAACCTCGGCAGGTCTGAGATGCCGTATTTTCGGATTCTGACTTTTTCCATCGTTGGAATAGGATCCCTTCTCCGGCAACCCGATATCCAAAAAGCTCCGAATTACGGAATGGCCTATAGACTCCATTTTATCCAAATAATCCAAATTTTTAAAAATGATTTCCTTTTTCTCTGTAATAATAAAACAGTAGCTTGTACTTGATCCAAACTAAGATATAATGAATGCTTAATGGAAGCAAAACCAGCCTATTGGGTTTATTTAATGTTTAAATAAATTTCTAGTAAACTCAAGGCATGAAGACCCAAATTACGGAAAGATCCGTAATCTGGAAAACCCCAGGTCCCAAGCATTCTGGATAATAGGTTCCATACCTGTATAATAAATCCTGAAAAATTCATGTTTTTGTTTTCCACTAAAAATTCAGATTTTCTAGTAAAAAAAAAACACACTTTTTTGGGGGTTTTGGTAATTGGAGTTTACTAAATAACCCCTAAAACTCAACCTGTCTGAGCATATTGAATGTATCTGCAATGTCAACCATGAAGTACAATAAATTCCTTGCACCATGTGAATCCTTTGTTTGCAGCCCTTCAGCTGTTGCAGTTTAATTCCTACCAGCCCACCCCAACAACTACAAGCTTACAAGTTGTATATCCATGCTGCAAACAGGGAAACCAGAAAACGGCTTGTGAAACACAATAAAAATTCACTGCAGAATACCTGGTTTTATAAGATTCATTTTTTTTATACATTCTGTGTTCAATGCAAAGAAAGAAACATTTGCTAAGGGGCATATTTATCAAGGGTCGAATTTCGAATTGAAAAAAGTTTGAAATTTGAATTCAAAAAGACCAACCGAAATTAAGTTGAAGGTTTTTTTTGGGTTGAATAGGTCCATATTCGATCGAATTCGATTCCAAGTTTTTCCCCAAAAAAATCTTACATTTTTAAATGTCTGTTCTGGTCTGTTCAATTGACTCCAAATAGGCTCTAGAAGATCCCCTATAGGCTAAAACAGCAATTTGGCAGGTTTTAGAATGGTCACATTTGAATTTTTAAAGAGACAGTACATGATAAATTTCGAAATTCGAATTTTTTGCAAATTCAAATTGAATTTGGACTATTCCCCAGTCAAAGTACACAAAAATAACTCCAAATCCGAATTTTTTTCATTCAAAAATTCACCTCGACCTTCGATAAATCTGCCCCTTCGTGTTGAGAAGGACCCAAATCTAATGCTAATGACTGTCCAGTATTAATACATATATATAAGCTTTTTACTTGGTATCTTTTTTTTTCCAGTTAATTGGGAGACTATTTGGAGACCAAATACCACCAAGAAGTTTCATGTCTATACTGATATGAACAGAAATCTGGGCCTACTGCGAATATTTCCTGGGATAACTGTTGCAGCTGTATGTTCTCAAATCTTTATGTCATGTGATTTTTGCTCTGATTAACGTCAATCACTCTTTACTGCTGTACTGCAAGTTGGAGTGATATCACCCCTTCACTTCCCCCCCCAGCAGCCAAACAAAAGAACAATGGGAAGGTAACCAGATAACAGCTCCCTAACACAAGATAGCAGCTGCCTGGTAGATCTAAGAACAACACTCAATAGTAAAATCCAGGTCCCACTGAGACACATTCAGTTACATTGAGTAGGAGAAACAACAGCCTGCCAGAAAGCAGTTCCATCCTAAAGTGCTGGCTCTTTCTGAAAGCACATGACCAGGCAAAATGACCTGAGATGCACCTACACACCAATATTACAACTACAAAATACACTTGCTGGTTCAGGAATGAAATTTTATATGGTAGAGTGAATTATTTGCAGTGTAAACAGTGTAACTTAGAAATAAAAACTACATCATAAAAATCATGACAGAATCCCTTTAAGGTCATAAAATAAGGCAGCCATAACACTACAGGCTGCTTATAAGTTATGATATCAAATTTAAAGGCCCAAAATAACTGTGATTAATACTAATTTGCTGTTGGGAAATAAAATTTTGTCCATCAAATTCCAGTTTTCAAGCAAGCTTTGAATTAAAAAAAAATCTCCCTGAGATTTCAAAGTGTTTGTATGGAAACAGCAAGCACAATAAAATCAAATCAAGTACCAGTCTATATGCATTGCTTATTTTAGCATTTTGATCATAAAAAAGTTAGTTTTGTTCCTAAATCAGAACCCAGCACTAGTTACTGTAAATCTATTTTACTGCATGCAATATACATGAGGCTCTTTTTTCATTCCAGATATTTATATACCCTTTAACAGCCACTAGTGCAACATTTTCATTTATGTTTTATAACCATGATAATATTTTGAAAATTCACAGTTTTTATTCCCGAATGTTTTACACTATACTATTTTTTTCAGAACTGCTTACTCTTTAGCCTCATTCGATATTTCTAAAAATCAATCGTGTTGGCGACCGCCCCCATCATTTCCAAAAACCAAAAATCTGATATTCCTGCTCAAAAAGAAATTATTGGAGCTCTTATAATTACAGATCCTTTTATCAGTATTTCCATTAATTTATTATTTCCCCCTTTACGTGACGTTTCTCTTTAATGTACCTGAATATGAAACGAACATTACTGTTGTATGAAAGAGCAAAGCTTTCTTTTCAGGAAACTGATTGTACGGGGCAAATTTATCAAGGGTCAAATTTAGAGTTTATGGGAGTTTCTAAAAACTCCCATCAACTCCCATAAACTCAAAATTCGAAAAAAAAAGACCAATCGAAATTTATTAAAAAAAATGATTTTTTTAAAAAATGGGTGAATAGGATAGAGCTGCAAATTCGAATCGAATTCGAAAACATTTTTTTTCCAAAAGTCCTTCAAATGACTCCAGATTGATTGTAGGAGGTCCCCTGTAGGCTAAAACATGAATTCGGCAGGTTTTAGATAAATCGGGTTGAAAAAAGTCCATCAAGTTCAACCCCTCCAAATGAAAACCCAGCATCCATACACACACCCCTCCCTACTTTTAATTAAATTCTATATACCCATATCTATACTAACTATAGAGTTTAGTATCACAATAGCCTTTGATATTATGGGGCCAATTCATTAACTTCGAGTGAAGGAATAGAAGAAAAAAAACTTTGAATTTCGAAGTATTTTTTTGGCTACTTCGACCATCGAATGGGCTACTTCGACCTTCGACTACGACTTCGAATCGAATGATTCGAACTAAAAATCGTTCGACTATTCGATAGTCAAAGTACTGTCTCTTTAAGAAAAAACTTAGACCCCCTAGTTCGCAACCTAAAAGCTACCGATGATCATTCGATTCAAAGGATTTGATCATTCGATTCAAAGGGTTTAATCGTTCGATCGAACGATTATTCGTTCGATCGTAGGAATAGCGGTAAATCCTTCGACTTCGATATTCGAAGTCGAAGGATTTTCATTCCGAGTCGAATATCGAGGGTTAATTAACCCTCGATATTCGACCCTTGATGCATCTGCCCCTATGTCTGTCCAAGAAATCATCCAAGCCATTCTTATAGTCATTAACTGAATCACCATCACAACATCACCCGGCAGTGCATTCCACAACCTCACTGTCCTGACTGTGAAGAACCCTCTACGTTGCTTCAAATGAAAGTTCTTTTCTTCTAGTCTAAAGGGGAGGCCTCTGGTACGGTGATCCACTTTATGGGTAAAAAGGTCCCCTGCTATTTGTCTATAATGTCCTCTAATGTACTTGTAAAGTGTAATCATGTCCCCTCGCAAGCACCTTTTTTCCAGAGAAAGCAACCCCAACAGATGGCGAATAGTTGAATTTGAAGGGACATTCTCAAAGGGACATTTAAAATTTGATATATATTTAAGTAAATATTGCCCTTTTACATCTCTTGCCTTGAACTACCATTTTCTGATGGTCTCTGTGCTGCCTCAGAGATCACCTGACCAGAAATACTGCAGCTCTAACTGTAACAGGAAGAAGTGTGGAAGCAAGAGACAGAACTGTTAATTGGCTCATGTGACCTAACATGTATGGTTTGTTTGGTATGTTTGTGTGCACCGTGAATCATAGGATCCCAGGGGGTGGCCCTTATTTTTTAAAATGGCATTTTTCTATTTATGATTACCCAATGGCACATACTACTAAAAAAGTATATTATTATGAAAATGGTTTATTTACATGAAGCAGGGTTTTAGATATGAGCTGTTTGATGCAATATGTTTTTATAGAGACCTACATTGTTCGGGGGTTATAATTTTCCTTTAAGGCAGTCACCTTGAAATATTTAAAATGTTTATCCCAGCAGCGATTAAATCACTTGGTAGGCAGAAGTAAAATGCTTGAAATTATCAGCCCCCCATTCACTTCTACGGCTGTTGCCTGGTGTGTGTTATATCCGCCTGTACTGCAACCTTGAGCTGCCTGTTCCCACAATATATACCCAGAACAGGGGGTCACCTTGTAGCTCAGATCAAAAGTTAATTTACTGTCAATTGTTTGAAAACACACATTTAGTTGGTTGAACGTGCTTACTAGACCCAGTCAGTCCTTGCACCTTTTATTACATTACCTTTCTGATTACAGGTATGGGACCTGTTATCCAGAATGCTCCGGACCTGGGGCTTTCTGATAATGGATTTTTCCATAATTTGGATCTTCATACCATAAGTCTTCTAGAAAATCATGTAAACATTAAAATAAACTAAATAGGCTGGTTTTGCTTCCAACAAGGATTCATTATATCTTAGTTTGGATCAAGTACTGTTTTATTATTAGAGAAAAAGGAAATAATTTTTAAAAATTTTAATTATTTGGATGAAATGGAGTCACAGCCTTTCGGTAATTCGGAGTATGCCGGATAACGGATTCCATATCTGTATTTAATTTAAAAAGTCAAACCAAACTAGAATCCACGATTTGACCTTATTTATTAGTAAAACAGCTCTATTTAATCATATCAGGGAAAAACCCTACAAAATCGAGTGAAACCCCAGATCATACGATTTTGGCAGATTTTTTTTCTGAATTGTTTGATTTTTCTGTGTTTTTCCCCAAAAAGGCAGAATTTTTTGGATTTTGCCCAAAAAGTCTGAAATAGTTGTTTTTATAGCTATTTCCAGAGCAGACCACGGAAACTTCCAAACAGGATGGGTACCTCTCCCATTGATTTATATACAACCTTGGCAGGTCTGAGATGCCGGATTTTTGTATTCTGACTTTTTGCAGCCTCGGGCTTTCCTCTAAAATTTTGAATTTTATAAAAAAAAAAAATAGAATTTTTTGAGTTTTTAGCATTTGTACTTTAGTAAATAACCCCCTGAAAGTAAGTTTATGTCTACGATTGCTAAAAAATCAGGCACTTATTGCATTGCAAGATCAGACACTTAGAGGCAGATTTATCAAGGGTTGAATTTCGAACTGTAAAATACTTCGAAATTCGACCATCGAATTAAAATACTTCAAATTCGAATATCGAAGTCAAAGTATTTTTCACCGAATTTGGCCATCGAACGATCAAAGTAAAATCGTTTGATCGTATAATTAAATTGTTCGAATCGATGTATAAACACTTAGAAAATGGTTGTAGAAGGTCCCCATAGGCTAACATAGCACTTCGGCAGGTTTAATTTGGCAAGTTATTGAAGTCGAAGAGACAGTACTTAGATTATCGAATGGTCGAATATTCGAACGATTTTTACTTCAAATCGAAGTCGAAGTAAATTCGAAGTCGTAGTATCCTATTCGATGGTCGAAGTATCCAAAACATGACTTTGAATTTTGAATTTTTTTTACTTCGAAAATTCCCTCGAATTCACTTCGACCCTTGATAAATCTGCCCCTTATTACATTGCAAGGTGTTGCTGCACATTCCAGACCACTGCACTTCACAAAGATTAATTCCTACAGAGTGGTATTTTGCTTATACATTGCCACATTCCCTGCACGGTATCGGAGGAGTGGCCCAAGAAGCTCATTCCTTAAGACACTAGTCTGTGGCTTCATTTTTTTTGTATTCCAGCAATGAAGGAATGCGTCTTGAGGCATGTGAATCCTTTGCAGGTGCACACAGGGGAACAAGGCTACCTTTAACCTGGACTGCTGTTTATTAAACAATTTATTTGAGCTGAAAAAAAGACAAGTGTTGAACTTGATGTACAGTCTCTATCCCAACAGTACTGACTTAGATTAGGAAAAACCGCAAGCTATAAAGTATTTAATAAAAAATACATTGCAGCTTATTAAAGAGGAGCTACCAGACAAATCACCTACGACACCTGGGGGCAGATTTATTAAGGGTCGAATAGTAAATTCGAATTCGAATTTTTTTTGAGGGCAAATTTACCTAGGGTCGAATATTGAGGGTTAATTACTGCTGAATAAAAATCCTTTGACTTCGAATATCGAAGTCGAAGGATTTAGCGCAATTCGTTTGATCAAACGATTCGAAGGACTTTAATCCATCGATCGAAGGATTATCCTTCGATCAGAAAAACCTTGTAAAGCCTATGGGGACCTTCCCCATAGGCTAACATTGGCCTTTAGGTGGCGAACTAGGGGGTCGAAGTTTTTTTTAAAGAGACAGTACTTTGATTATTGAATGGTTGAATATTCGAACGATTTTTAGTTCGAATCGTTCGAGTCGAAGTCGAAGGTCGTAGTCGAAGGTCGAAGTAGCCAATTCGATGGTCGAAGTAGGCAAAAAAAACATTCGAAAATCAAAGTTTTTTTCCTCTATTTTCCTCTATTCCTCAGAATACACACATTTGAATTTTAATGTAATGTGTTGTATGTTAGATTTATCACAACTCGACCATGGAAACAGTTCTAATTCGACTATTCACCATCTAAAACCTGGCGAATTAATTTACAAAACAATGGTGGAGGTCCGTTGACTCATTTGAATATGTTAATTTTCATGTTAACATTTGATTCGCGTTTCGTTTCGATTCGAATACAAACACATTTTCGGATCGTTCCCACTCGAATGTTAGAGGTTCACCTTTTTTCATAAATAACCTCCCATTCGTGTTGGGACAATCTTCGAATTTATTAGAGTAAAAAAAAATTCACATAAATTTGAAATTCAACCTGATGTAGGTCAAAAAAATATGTAGGAGTGCTGTGGCGGGATCAATGGGCACTTTTAAGTCAAATACTGGCTGCTCTTTGCATTTTCTAACGGCTGTATCCACCCGCTGAGCAGAGACATCAGATGCAATTTCCAGTTTGGACAGGGACTATGCACTTACAGGCTGGAAGGATGGTCAGGGGAAAAAGTATCCCTCAAGATACCATGGATTCCTCATATATTCCAGGTATCATTAAACATCTGAGATTGAAAGACATTTTACGGTTCTTTTTTTCTATGCTACCAACTCAAAATTCTTTAAAAGTAATCAGCAAAGCTTCTTGTGCACCTTAGGTTAGAACAGGTGGTTTTAAATGAATTGCTGTGATTGTGGTCTTGTCCTGGGTCTTTTGTAGCCCGGCAGCATCACTGAGTGAAGGGCTGAAAGACAAACTCCCCATAATAGTTGGTGATTAATCATCTCTGTGCTCAGGAAAAAAACTGTTGTAGGGTAAGGGATAATTTGAAAAGGTATAACTTAAAGGGGAACTTAAGCCTAACTAATAATTTAGGCTAGAAATGTACACAAAAGGTACACAATGTTTGAGGCTTCTGTATCAGCCCAAGGCAAACACAGCCCTTTAACAGTAAAGATCTGTACTCCAAAGATGCCCCAGTAGCTCCACATCTTCTTTTCACTGCACATACTCTGTGCTGCTGTCACTTACTGAGCTTAGGGAGCCACTCACAATATACAGTACACATAGAATAGAAATGTCACAATATAAGGCTGATTAGTAATCAATACAGATAATTACTACATGGCAGCACAGAAACCAGTGCAATTAGCATCAGAATGTAATAATCAGCCCTGTAGCATCAGCTTATATTACAGGGGAAGCTCATTTTCTGCTGGATAATTAGTGACGAGCCCTAAGCTTAGCTTCTCAACAGCCAATCAGAGCCCACTGAGCATGTGAGTGTCACAGACACTTTCCAAGATGGTGACCCCCTGTGACAAGTTTGAAGTCCTGGATCATTGCTGCTATTGACAAGCTGAAACATTAGGCTGGTGCAGTAAGTTCAGTATATAAAACAGGGGTCCCCAACCTTTTTTACCCGTAAGCCACATTCAAATGTAAAAAAAGTTGTAGAGCAACACAAGCATGCTAAAAGTTCCGGTTGTGCCAAATATGGGCTGTGATTGGCCCCTATGTGGACTTGCAGCCTACAAGAAGCTCTGGTTGGCAGTGCATCTGGTTTTTATACAACCAAAACTTGCCTCCAAGCCGAGATTTCAAAAAGAAGCACCTGCTTTAAGGCCACTGAGAGAAACATCCAAGGGGTCGGAGAGCAACATGTTGCTCAAGAGCCACTGGTTGGGGATCACTGATATAAAATATGACATTTATAGCCCTATTCATTTTTAGGGTTTAGTTCTCCTTTAAGCCATTGATTTGTTTCCTTTCACAGTTTAGCTGCTCTTGGTGACGTGGATGGTCTTGCAGCCTGGGAATTAGCAGGAGCAGATCTGAATCAGTCTGGATATGGTGGACAAACTCCTTACCAAGTGGTAAGTGAAATATTGGGCACATTTGAAAGTCCTGTTTGACTAATGCACTGGGTGGCCAAATGAGGGCCTGATCCACTCATTTGGCATTGAATCACTAGCTTAACTGACTTAATGGCTTTGAACCTTATTTATCTGTGTGCATCCCCGACCATGCAATGGTGACAGCTTTCAGTGTTGTATTATGAGACCAAATAAAGGGCTGCAGGCCAGGTGTGAGTAGGTACCCGGCCACCTCAAGGGCTCTGTAGACTTATGAAAACTGTATGACATAGTCATGGACTGAATCCAAGCCTCTCTTTTTGATCTGACTAAATCCTTGTTGAACAACTGAAGGCTGCACATAAATTACACCATTTTGTATATCATATTTCAATATGCACATGATAGTTTGACTTCACATTGTAATCAGTTGTATTTTTAATTTATAAACCTGAACCTGAATACCTTATTCTCTGTTTAGTCATAACATCTTTTTACTATAATTTGCCCATCAAATGAATAGTATATCAAATCTTCAGCCTGCTACACTGGTTTATTCGTATTACTTTGTCTACAAATATTTGTATCTGTTATTTTTCTCATGTCATAGTTTACCTCTGCCTATTGCTTTACAGGCAGAAGCTACAGGCAATGAAGAAGTCTTAGAATTCTTTAGCCTAAAAAGGCCACAGGTGAGTTATTGACAGATCCAGTTGTGCTACTGATCTAAACCATGGGAATAAATGTAATTCATTACACTAACATTTCCGCATTCGCTTTGCACAGAATGTGAGGTTTTTACCTCTACGCTGTTAAGGCAACTCAGCCAAGGTTTGTCCAGGGGCCTCATTAGCTGTGCATGGAAGTTGCTTGTTTTCTGTCAATGTGCACTTGATATTTAAGGGTATGAGCCTTTCAACAAATAAATAACAAGACAAATTCATAAAATATGAATTACTCTGAAATGCAGGGGCACATCCAGGTCAGAGACTATGTATACCTCCAGCACAAGAGGCTCCAAATTTGCCAGTGTACAACTGCACCCTTGATTTTACAATGGAAAATGCCTTGAGACAAACAAACATTTATTGTGTGCTCTGCGCAGACTTGTCATATAGAGTTTTTTTCTAGACACACAATCACATTAGTTTACATGGAATCTAGACAAAAAGCTACGGGAACCCCTTCCAGCATACAGAAATATAATTACCATTTGTATGAAATAGACAGGGACTTTACATGTAGTACCCAGTTGTATGTTGCGGCCCTGTGTTTGGATGTAGGAGCGCATCGCAGCCAGGCGGGCGAATTATCAGCGCATATCTTTTTGGCCCTTAGTAACCTAGTCCTTTTCACCAAACTGGGAGGGGTGCAAAGTGGGCGAAGGGGTGGTTGATGAATTGCACGTTAACGGCGTATCCTTAGGCAATTTCAGCAGCCGGTTTGTGTACTGTTTGTACTGGTGTAAGCCTAATAGGAGGGTCTGAGACCCATTCTGGAGATAATAGATATAGACCATTTACCCCTTACCTATGGTCTTTCCGTCTCCCTGCTCTTTCCTTTATTTTAATGCTTTTCCTGGATTTCTATTTTTATGCTTATTTAGTAAAAGTTATGTTTTAAAGTTTATTCATTGAGTGACTGTATTGTGGGATGGGTGGTGCAGTCTTATGGGTTATTTCTTTCTCTTCTCTCACATGTGACTAATATATCAGAACCCGCACACCATCCGCTGTCTCTCTAATTGATGAACGGTGCTCCCTGCTCTATATTGTTCTTTATCCTGTGTTTGGATACCAAGTCATCTCCACTTTATTGCTCCCAAATTCTGCTGTCATTCCCAAAAGTCAGCATCTTCCTGAGATCAAATCTGCAATACAATGAATCCACTCACATCTCATGGTTACTTCTCCTGATTTACACCAGGAAGGTAAATGATGTTTTATTGTTGCTTTTCACTAATGTGCTTTATGGACACATGCCGCTGTGTTTGTTCATTCATGAGTTTAGTCTGTGCTGGCCAGTGACACTGCCTTTGCATGCCTTGTATACCTGTCTAACCAGTTCCATAACCAGACAACAAACTGACTACAGAATCTGCTAGAAATATTACTATCCTGCATCCTATTTGACTCTTCGTTTTTCTTTCACTCCAGCCCTTTTTTACAAGGCCACGTCTCACACTTTTATTTTTTTTAACCTAAACATTACTGCTTTCTTTCATGTTTCTTTATAATAATGTGTTTTTTTTTCTTTTAGGTCTTTCTCAATGGCATTGCAAATGAAAATGAAAACTAGCTGAGCTGTTTGTGTGTGTTGGCCAGTTGATAATCGCTGCTGTTAACAGTGCAACTACCACATTCCTTTGATATCCAAAAGGAGCCACCGTAACTGTTCTATAACTCAGGTTCACAGACTGAGTTATTACAGAAAGTGGTTTTGCCTCACCAACAGGCTCATGAATAACAAGCTGGGCCCTCCTTAATGATGTGCTTTATGAATAAAACAGAACAGGTTGTAGGATAGAGGATAGTAAACCAAACATTATTTATTTATAAGTTTCAAAAAATTCAAGGAGAATTTTACCCATTTTAGAAAAGCATACGGGTCAGTCAGTTATTCACAATACCGTGTTGTAAGGGTTTCAGTTCAATTTAAACCTGGGTTGAGGGTCGGGATTCCTACCTAATATCTGGGACTTCCTTTGTTCTTCTCTGGACTCATGATGTGCGTCATAAAAAGTAAAAGAGAAAATGTATGTGAACATATAGTTAATGCTTCAACTATATGGACATTATCAGAGGGAGTAAAGTTAGTTGGCTGGTAAGAACTTACGGCAAGAAGCCAAGCCTAAAGGTGGCCATAGGCGTAGTGATCCGCTCGTTTGGCGATATGCCCACATTGAAGTGGGCGATATCAAGCTGATCCGTTTTTGGGACCTAGGGCCCAACAATCGGATCATAATGCATCCGATATGGGCGGTCGGATCGCAGGACTGCATAAACGCACAGATGCGGCTGTGATCCGACGGGATTTTTTTACCTGCCCGACCGACATCTGGCCAACTTTCGGCCAGATATCGATCGGGGAAGCCCATTGGATGGCCCCACACACTCCTAGGGGGTTATTTATCAAAGTCCGATTTTATATCAATATTTTCTGGCCAAATCCGCATGGTTTTTTTTGCCTTATTTAATAATACACGTCCCCAAAAATTTTGTTTGCGGAAAAAAATTGTGAAATATACGAATCATGCAAATTTTTGGGATTTTCCACCCCAAACTCAGATTTTTGCCCGAAAACCCCAAAATCACGAAATCCAGCGCAAAAATATCTTTGGGACTTCAGACTTTTTCCATCCTCAGGGTATAAATATTTATGAAAAATTCTTGTTTTGTTTTTTTTTTAGTATAAATTCGGATTTTATACTAAAAACACGAAATTTTCCGATTTTTGGCGTTCGGAGTTTAGTAAATAACCCCCCTAGACTCGGTGCAGCTATAGAAAAATAAAATAGATTTTTCTGCAGGTGGGGGTCCCTGCGTTTGTTACAAGCCAGCTTCTGACTGATATTTTACCCACAAAGCTGGTAAAAAAACACTTAAATTCCGATCATTTAGGGCTCATATCCTGCGGTGTCTGGAGTCTACTGAAACCCACCACACAGTGACCCCCACCATACATTTAAATGGCACGTAGGCACAATCCATATTGGTAGTGTAGTACATTAAGGTGAGACAGAAAAACTTGAATGCAATTTGTGATTTTCATATAAGTATTCTGTATGAAACTGTTTGTGGTGTTTTTAACAAATGCACACATATTTGTGAAGTATCAGCAGATGAAACAAGTTGTGTGTATATGATCCTGTGGTGAGTGCAGGCAATAGGTGTGACTCCTTTCATTCTATGTTGAAACATTTCATCTTGGTGGTTGCATGTTTATGAATGTAGTGTTTGTCTCTCTTCCCATGAATCAGCTGCTGGCTCTGAAGACCTTTGTGTGATAAGGATTTCTATGCGTTTCATGGGCAGAATGGGATTTATAGGGAATCATGCTGGGAAAATTCACTTGTAAGGAAGCCTTACCCTGGTGGTCTAGTGCGCAGTGGGCGTCATCGGCGTGGACGCCCACTGCGCTACTCCCTTCTCTAAGGCGCGGGCCGCGCGCACGTCCGTCTTTTAAAGGCGCAGTGCACTGGCGTGTGACGTCAGCGCGCAATGGCGCCAAATTCAAATAGTTTAAAAGAGGAATTTAGATTTTTAGCGCACTGCCCGTTGTTAGGTTCTATTCAGAAGTTCCTGGGTGTTAATTGCTTGTGAATCCTGACTGATCTATTTTGTTTTGACCCTTGCCTGCCTGATTTACTACTCTGAGCTCTCCAATCCTGATCCTGCCTGTCTGTGACTATTCTGACCTCTCCAATTCGACCTTTGCCTGTCCATCGACTTTTCTACGCTCTCTATCCTGATTCCGGCCTGTCTGACCATTCTACCTACTTGTGCTGGCCCAGCCTGCCTGTTCCTGGTGGTGTTCTTCCTTCCAGTATCCTGGTTAGACGATTGTGCCCCTTTGCTCGTCCAGAACCGTTACCGTTGCTCCTCTCTCTGTTAAGACCTGGCGGCATCCAAGTAGCCGAGGGCTCCTCCCGAGTTGAAAGGCGGCGGTTATAGGCAGAAGTGAGAGCTGAGACCATGGAGCTTAGCTTGGGTTCTGGATATAGGGTGCCGAACATGATATCACTGTACTGGTAGGAAAAGATTGAGCTGCTGTGCCTTGGGTACAATTGTTTTACCCAGGCTTGCTGCACTTTCTGACCATGATTTGACCAAAATACATATTATAGCACAGTATTACTATTTTAAAAATGGGTTCAAAAAGAGCCATTTATATTAAAACAGCCTTTAGGACAGAAACATTGTCATTCTTAGAAGGGGAAGTTCAATTGTTGATATAGTTTACAACTGTACATACAGCAGAGGTTCCTGCCTCCATGTTAAATATTTTGGGAATGTCCTGTTTCAAATAACATGTCAAACAATAAAATAAATGGAGTGAAAGACTTTAATTTAACATGATCACAAGCGCTTGTGACTTTAAAGAGCACTAACTTTTATGATATCGATAAAGGCAAAATATGGGAACCAAAACCTTTTTTGATGGACCTACAAAGAAGAGGAATTGAAAACCATACAGACATTGCGGCAAACACAGATTTTGTTGATGTACTGAAAGATTTCAGTGCTGGTACATGTAGTCAGAACCAGCTATGCAGAGAAAAGCAACGGGCAGCCAGAAATTGGCTGCTTTTCCGATCAATTCCATTGACAAATAGCTTTTGAATCATCAACAATTTGTAATTGACATATATTGGAAATGGCTTTCATTATGTTTTGAGATAATCACCATGGTATTTATCAGTCCCGTACATATATGTTATTATGCAGTGATGCTATGTTTGTTTAGGGTTCAAAAGCTCAATCCATCAAAGTAATGCCATATCTATATGTACCTGGAATATCTTTTTTAACACTTCAGCAGCCCAAAAATAAAAAGCCTTATGCGTGTTGTGTCACCAAGTGACACTTAATCATAGGCTGATGATGATGATGATGTCTATGATTAAGTGTCCCTTGGTGACACGAAATGAGTAAGGCTTTTTGTTTTTTAACATAATGTGCAATAAAAACTCTTTTACTATTTAAACCTTTTTGGCTCCTTAATTCTACTCTTTGGTGTTGCGGATTGATGCCTGCCTAACAAATTCTTGTACCTCTTACAGAACTATGTCTCTCTGCATCCCTTGAAAGAGAAATGTTGAACAACAAAATGATATTGACAGTATTTTTTTCAAATGGATCAGATAAGCTACTGTACAAATGGAATAGGCTGCATGAGGAGGATTACTATTTAAAAGGTGACATATAGGGGGTTATTTATCAAGTTTCGAATATACGAACCTCAAATAATTTGTAGTTTTCGGAGCAAAAGACGAATTATTCGCGATTTATTAAAGTCCGATGCCGAAACCTCGGCATCTAAAAGCTCTCGAGGTCCTGTATAACTCAATGGGGAAGGTCTCAGTGTCTGCGCCGATATCCGATGATTTCGGGGATTCGGAGCAAAACGTAGTTTTTGCGGATAACTCTGAAAAATTCAGAGTTTTCGGGGGACCCGACCCTATTTTTTCTGACTTTTTTCTTCATAAATAAAGTCCATTCGAGAATTCTGAGTTGTTCGAAGTTGGATATTAGAAATACTGAGATAAATTCGAACCTTGATAAATAACCCCATGCAGTAAGTTATACATTGACAAATACTTTCTAAATCAGTGGTGCCCAAGAGGTAGATTGGGATCTTCCAGTAGACCTTCAAGACACTGTCAACTAACAGCTTGTCTAAATCACCCTCCTGTTTCATTCTTTTCATTCAGATATTTATTACATTCACCAAGGGTCGAATATTGAGGGTTAATTAACCCTCGATATTCGACTGGGAATTAAAATCCTTCGACTTCGAATATCGAAGTCAAAGGATTTTAGCGCAAATAGTTCGATCGAAGGAATAATCCTTCGATCGAATGATTAAATACTTCGAATCGAACGATTCGAAGGATTTTAATCCAACTATCAAAGGATTATCCTTCGACCAAAAAAACTTAGGCAAGCCTACGGGGACCTTCCCCATAGGCTAACATTGACTTCGGTAGGTTTTAGATGGCGAACTAGGGGGTCGAATGATTTTTAGTTTGAATCCTTCGGTTCGAAGTCGTAGTCGAAGGTCGAAGTAGCCCATTCGATGGTCGAAGTAGCCCAAAAAACACTTTGAAATTCGAAGTTTTTTTACTTCGAATCCTTCACTCGAAGTTAGTGAATCGGCCCATAAGGTTACATAAGAAATATAGGTTTGTTAAATATTGTTTTATAGTTGTTCCGGATTGATGCCTGCCTAACAAATTTTTGTACCTCTTACAGAACTATGTCTCTCTGCATCCCATGAAAGCTGTTTTCTCTGAACTTTAAAAAAAAAACCTGGGGATACTGTAGGGTTGATTCTACATCCTTATAAAGCAGATATTTATAACTGCTTATTACAACATTTATAAAGAGTGGATTTTATTTTTTGAGTACTTGTATAACCAAGTGAAAGGAGGATTCACTGGGCGGGGCTGTTCTCACATAACCACAGGTTCTAGGTGGTTATAGGTTACTGAATAGTTGGACTGTTTCATCACCTAACTTGGGTGTGTGAGCATAAACCCAGGGCGTATTTGTAATACACCCTTTGATGTATTCAAGGCTTCATATGCACAAACATATTTTACTGGGCAAAGACGGCATCTCCCTGTTCTCTTCCACAACATGCACAAACTGGGAGCAATTCTGACTCAAACTGAATAACCTATTATATTCAGAAAACCATTTAAAACAGGAGTGTCCATACCTTACTAATGCGAGGTCTACTTTTAGAGATGTTGCCCCATTATGATCTACATCCATAAAAGCATTGCTAGCATTCTGTTCCATGGGAAATATTACTTTATATTGATTTATATTGCTATATTTAACAAACCTATATTTCTTATGTAACCTTAAAGTAATAAAATATCTGAATGAAAAGCATGAAACAGGAGGTTAATTTAGACAAACTGTTTGTTGACAGTGTCTTGAGTAGAGATGTCGCGAACTGTTCGCCGGCGAACTTGTTCGCGCGAACATCGGGTGTTCGCGCTCGCCGGAAGTTCGCGAACGTCGCGCGACGTTCGCCATTTTGGGTTCGCCATTGTTGGCGCTTTTTTTTGCCCTCTCACCCCAGACCAGCAGGTACATGGCAGCCAATCAGGAAGCTCTCCCCTGGACCACTCCCCTTCCCTATAAAAACCGAAGCCCTGCAGCGTTTTTTCACTCTGCCTGTGTGTGCTGAAGAGATAGTGTAGGGAGAGAGCTGCTGCCTGTTAGTGATTTCAGGGACAGTTGAAAGTTTGCTGGCTAGTAATCGTTTTGATACTGCTCTGTTATTGGAGGGACAGAAGTCTGCAGGGGCAGTGTCGGACTGGCCCGGCGGGACACCGGGAAAATACCCGGTGGGCCCCGACCCTTAATGGGCCCCCGCCGGGCCAGACACCTCTCCAGATATCTTTTAAAAAGTTTCCCTCCCGCACTCCCGCAGCGCCGATCAGCGCAGCGCCTTCTGCGCATGCGCCAGGCGCCTTCACGCTGGTGCGCCAAGCGGCGCCTTTGTGTGCGTGCGCTCAGCGCGTCGCAGTAGGGGTTGGGGGGCGGGTCGGAAGGGGCCCTGGACAGTAGTCCCGGGGGGCCCCGGGCCCCCCAGTCCGACCCTGTGCAGGGGTTTGAGGGACATTTAAGCTTAGGTAGCTTTGCTGGCTAGTAATCTACCTTCTACTGCAGTGCTCTGTATGTAGCTGCAGTGGGCAGCTGTCCTGCTTCTGATCTCATCTGCTGACTGCTGCAATAACAGTAGTCCTTGTAAGGACTGCTTTTATTTATTTTTTTGTTGTTTTACTACTACTACTACTACTACTACTATAAGAGCCCAGTGCTATTAGTCTAGCAGTGTTGGGGAGTGGGACTGGTGTGCTAATCTGCTGCTCCTAGTAGTTCAGCAGCACCAACTTTAATTTTTTTTTTTTAATATTCATTTTTTTTTTATTTTACTTTTTTTTATTTTACTACCGCTGTAGTAGTGTATAAGTTGACCTTTTAGGCATTATTTGCCCTGTAGGCATTATTTGCACACTGTTTTCTTCAACCCGCCATCGAGCTGTGTGACCTTGTTCACATTCTGTCTAAATATCCATAATATTACCGTCTCCAGAAAAAACACCGGAGTCACTTTTTTCAAGCAGCCATAATATATTTTACGTAATCCGTATCCACCGCTGTAGTAGTGTATACGTTGGCCTTGTAGGCATTATTTGCACACTGTTTTCTTCAACCCGCCATCGAGCTGTGTGACCTTGTTCCCATTCTGTCTAAATATCCATAATATTACCGTCTCCAGAAAAAACACCGGAGTCACTTTTTCAAGCAGCATTCATATATTTTACGTAATCCGTATCCACCGCTGTAGTAGTGTATACGTTGGCCTTGTAGGCATTATTTGCACACTGTTTTCTTCAACCCGCCATCGAGCTGTGTGACCTTGTTCCCATTCTGTCTAAATATCCATAATATTACCGTCTCCAGAAAAAACACCGGAGTCACTTTTTTCAAGCAGCATTCATATATTTTACGTAATCCGTATCCACCGCTGTAGTAGTGTATACGTTGGCCTTGTAGGCATTATTTGCACACTGTTTTCTTCAACCCGCCATCGAGCTGTGTGACCTTGTTCCCATTCTTTCTAAATATCCATAATATTACCGTCTCCAGAAAAAACACCGGAGTCACTTTTTTCAAGCAGCATTCATATATTTTACGTAATCCGTATCCACCGCTGTAGTAGTGTATACGTTGGCCTTGTAGGCATTATTTGCACAGTGTTTTCTTCAACCCGCCATCGAGCTGTGTGAGCTTGTTCACATTTTGTCTAAATATTGATAATATTATCGTCTCTAGAAAAACCACTTGAGTTACTTTTTTTCAAGCAGCATTCATATATTTTACGTAATCCGTATCCACCGCTGTAGTAGTGTATACGTTGACCTTGTAGGCATTATTTGCACACTGTTTTCTTCAACCCGCCATCGAGCTGTGTGACCTTGTTCACATTTTGTCTAAATATTGATAATATTATCGTCTCTAGAAAAACCACTTGAGTTACTTTTTTTCAAGCAGCATTCATATATTTTACGTAATCCGTATCCACCGCTGTAGTAGTGTATACGTTGACCTTGTAGGCATTATTTGCACACTGTTTTCTTCAACCCGCCATCGAGCTGTGTGACCTTGTTCCCATTCTGTCTAAATATCCATAATATTACCGTCTCCAGAAAAAACACCGGAGTCACTTTTTTCAAGCAGCATTCATATATTTTACGTAATCCGTATCCACCGCTGTAGTAGTGTATACGTTGGCCTTGTAGGCATTATTTGCACACTGTTTTCTTCAACCCGCCATCGAGCTGTGTGACCTTGTTCCCATTCTGTCTAAATATCCATAATATTACCGTCTCCAGAAAAAACACCGGAGTCACTTTTTTCAAGCAGCATTCATATATTTTACGTAATCCGTATCCACCGCTGTAGTAGTGTATACGTTGGCCTTGTAGGCATTATTTGCACAGTGTTTTCTTCAACCCGCCATCGAGCTGTGTGAGCTTGTTCACATTTTGTCTAAATATTGATAATATTATCGTCTCTAGAAAAACCACTTGAGTTACTTTTTTTCAAGCAGCATTCATATATTTTACGTAATCCGTATCCACCGCTGTAGTAGTGTATACGTTGACCTTGTAGGCATTATTTGCACACTGTTTTCTTCAACCCGCCATCTAGCTGTGTGTATTATCGTTTCCAGAAAAACCAACTGAGTTTTTGTTGTTGTTGTTGTTTTTTTAAAAATAATGCCAGGCAAAGGCAGGCCGCCACGCAGAGGCCGTGCTAGGGGCCGTGCTGCTATGCAATCCTGTGGCCCTAGCAAATTGCCCAGTTTTAAAAAGCCAATGACCCTGAACTCCCAAAATGCTGAAGAGGTAGTTGACTGGCTTACACAGCACACCCCATCCTCTACCGTTTCTAACTTTACCACAACATCCTCCTCATCCTCCACTGCTATGGCCACCCCACGTAACACTTCCTCCACCACCGGTGCCCCTTCTTCACTGGGGTCAGAGGAGTTATTTTCCAATGAGTTTCTTGAACTGAGTAATGCGCAACCATTATTGCCAGAAGAAGATGAAGGAGATGAGGACCTTACACCAGATTTAATTCTGGCAGAGAACACGATAGAGATGGACATAATGAGTGATGAGGAGGAGGTCCCCGCTGCTGCTTCCTTCTGTGATGTGTCAGAAGAAATTGATGCATCTGAGGAGAATGATGATGAGGAGATTGATGTTTTGTGGGTGCCTAGTAGAAGAGAGCAAGAGGAGGGTAGTTCAGATGGAGAGACGGAGAGTCAGAGAGGCAGTAGGAGAATAAGACTTAGAAGAAGCAGGGAGGACAGCCCGCAGGGATCAGCAGGGCAACAACATGTATCGGCACCTGTGTTCAGCCGGCCAACGCACCCGCCATTGCCGCCAATACCGCCAACTCCGCCAACTTCTACTGTTACCGCCAGATCGCACACTTCCAAAAAGTCAGCAGTGTGGGATTTTTTTAATGTGTGTGCCTCTGACAAAAGCATTGTAATTTGCAATGAGTGCAGTCAGAAACTGAGCCTTGGTAAGCCCAACAGCCACATAGGTACAACTTCTATGCGAAGGCACATGAGCGGCAAGCACAAAGCACTTTGGGAGCAACACCTCAAAGGCAACAGGCAAACTAAAAGCCACACTCCTTCTGGTCCAGCATCTTACTGCTCTACCTCTGCTCTCCTTGACCCGTCTGAACCACCCTCCACTCCGCCTTCCACCTTGACCACCTGTTCCCATTCCCAGTCATCTGCCACCAGCCAAGTTTCTGTGAAGGCCATGTTTGAGCGTAAGAAGCCAATGTCTGACTGTCACCCCCTTGCCCGGCGTCTGACAGCTGGCTTGTCTGCACTCTTAGCCCGCCAGCTTTTACCATACCAGCTGGTGGACTCTGAGGCCTTCCGCAAATTTGTAGCAATTGGGACACCGCAGTGGAAGGTACCCAGCCGCAATTTTTTTTCTAAAAAGGGAATACCACACCTGTACCAACATGTGCAGAGCCAAGTTACCGCATCTCTGTCACTTAGTGTTGGGCCAAAGGTCCATATGACTACTGACGCATGGTCCTCCAAGCATGGTCAGGGCAGGTATGTCACCTACACTGCCCACTGGGTGAACTTGGTAATGGCTGGGAAGCAGGGAATGGGTAGCTCAACAACAACAGTGGAGTTGGTGTCACCGCCACGGATTGCACGCGGTTCTGCCACCACCTCTACTCCTCCATCGCTCTCTACCTCGTCTTCTTCTTCTTCTTACTCTGCTGCTGGGTCCTCCTTCTCCTCCTCCACACCTGTGCACCCCAGCTCCCCCTAGGCTATTCGACGTGCCAGGTACGCCGTTGTCACGCTGTCTTGGGGATGACGTGCCTGGAAAGCAAAAACCATACCGGATCTGTACTCCTGTCATCTCTGCAGTCACAGGCCGATCGGTGGCTGACCCCACACCAACTGCAGATCGGAAAAGTGGTGTGTGACAATGGAAGCAATCTGTTGGCAGCGTTGAGACTAGGCAATTTAACACATGTGCCCTGCATGGCACATGTGTTAAATTTAATAGTCCAACGTTTTGTCTCCAAGTACCCAGGATTCCAGGACGTTCTCACCCAGTCCAGAAAGGTGTCGGCCCATTTCAGACGTTCCTACACAGCCATGGCACGCCTTGCTGACATTCAGCAGCGCTACAACATGCCAGTCAGGCGTTTGATTTCTGACAGCCAGACTCGCTGGAATTCAACGCTCCTTATGTTGGAACGTCTGCTGCAACAACAAAGGGCCGTCAACGAGTACCTTTTTGAACTGGGTGGTAGGACTGGATCTGCAGAGCTGGGGATTTTTTTCCCCCGTTACTGGGTGCTTATGCGCGATGCCTGCAGGCTCATGCGACCTTTTGAAGAGGTGACAAATATGGTCAGTCGCACCGAAGGCACCATCAGCGACCTAATACCCTTCGCTTTCTTCCTGGAGCGTGCCGTGCGACGAGTGACAGATGAGGCTGTAGACCAGCGTGACGAGGAGCTGGAAGCGCACGATTTCTGGTCGGAATCACCAGAACGAACCCAGGCACCTGCTGCAACGCAGGGAGAGGTGCCAGAAGTGGAGTCAGAGGAGGAAGGTGGCTTTGTGGAGGAGGAGGAGGAGGACCAACAGGAGCAGGCTTCCCAGGGGGTTAGTGGTGACCTTTTGGGGACCCCTGGTCTTGTACGTGGCTGGGGGGAGGAGACCGTGGATGATGCAGTCCTTGATAATGAGGAAGCGGAGATGGATAGCTCTGCATCCAACCTTGTGAGAATGGGGTCTTTCATGCTGTCATGCCTGTTGAAGGACCCCCGTATCAAGAGGCTTAAGGAGAAGGACCTGTACTGGGTCGCAACGCTACTAGACCCTCGGTACAAGCATAAAGTGTCAGAAATGTTACCAACATACCACAAGTCCGAAAAGATGCGGCATTTACAAACCAGCCTGCAAAACATGTTGTACAATGCTTTTAAGGGTGATGTCACTTCAGGAACTCATCAACATTCCAGGGGCAGAGGTGCCAGTAATCCTGCCACGAGCACACCTGCAAGGACAAAGCCCTTTGGCCAGTCTGTAACGTCAGACATGCAAATGTTTTTCTGTCCAAGGCAGCGCCACAACCCTTCTGGATCCACCCTCAAAGAACGCCTCGACCGGCAGGTAGCGGACTACCTGGCATTAACTGCAGATATCGACACTCTGAGGAGCGATGAACCCCTGGACTACTGGGTGCGCAGGCTTGATCTGTGGCCAGAGCTGTCACAATTTGCCATGAACCTCTTGTCTTGCCCAGCCTCAAGTGTGCTCTCAGAAAGGACCTTCAGTGCAGCAGGAGGGATTGTAACTGAGAAGAGAACTCGCCTAGGTCACAAAAGTGTCGATTACCTGACCTTTATTAAAATGAATGAGGGGTGGATCTCGGAGGGTTACTGCACGCCGGAAGACTTGTTCTGACTTCTATGCAGCTGTCCTTCTCTTCAAGCCTCATGACTCCACACACAGCTGTCCTTTAGCGTCCTCCTCCTCCCTCCGCCACCGTTACAAACTAGGGTGCAAACCCTACTGGTTTAATTTTTTCTGGCCTCTGTGCTTCAGTGGCTGCAACCAAAAAAACTGGGCAAACAATGTCTACAAGGTCAACGTATGGCAAAAAATGACTATTTTCAGCATTTATATGGCATATTTTTTCTGGCAACTGTGCTTCAGTGGCTGCATCCAAAAAAATGCATATTTTCTGCATTTATATGGCATAATTTTTCTGGCCTCTGTGCTTCAGTGGCTGCAACCAAAAAAATGCATATTTTCTGCATTTATATGGCATAATTTTTCTGGCCTCTGTGCTTCAGTGGCTGCAACCAAAAAAATTTATATTTTCAGCATTTATATGGCATAATTTTTCTGGCAACTGTGCTTCAGTGGCTGCGACCAAAAAAATGACTATTTTCAGCATTTATATGGCATATTTTTTCTGGCCTCTGTGCTTCAGTGGCTGCGGCCAAAAAAACTGGGCAAACAATGCCTACAAGGTCAACGACGTTGACCTTGTAGGCATTGTTTGCCCAGTTTTTTTGGCCGCAGCCACTGAAGCACAGAGGCCAGAAAAAATATGCCATATAAATGCTGAAAATAGTCATTTTTTGCCATACGTTGACTCAACGTATATGGCAAAAAATGACTATTTTCAGCATTTATATGGCATATTTTTTCTGGCAACTGTGCTTCAGTGGCTGCGACCAAAAAAATGCATATTTTCTGCATTTATATGGCATAATTTTTCTGGCCTCTGTGCTTCAGTGGCTGCAACCAAAAAAATGTATATTTTCAGCATTTATATGGCATAATTTTTCTGTCAACTGTGCTTCAGTGGCTGCGACCAAAAAAATGCATGTTTTCTGCATTTATATGGCATAATTTTTCTGGCCTCTGTGCTTCAGTGGCTGCAACCAAAAAAGTTTATATTTTCAGCATTTATATGGCATAATTTTTCTGTCAACTGTGCTTCAGTGGCTGCGACCAAAAAAATGCATATTTTCTGCATTTATATGGCATAATTTTTCTGGCCTCTGTGCTTCAGTGGCTGCAACCAAAAAAATTTATATTTTCAGCATTTATATGGCATAATTTTTCTGGCAACTGTGCTTCAGTGGCTGCGTCCAAAAAAACTGGGCAAACAATGTCTACAAGGTCAACGTATGGCGAAAAATGACTATTTTCAGCATTTATATGGCATATTTTTTCTGGCAACTGTGCTTCAGTGGCTGCGTCCAAAAAAACTGGGCAAACAATGCCTACAAGGTCAACGTATGGCAGTTGTTTAAAGAGAACAGTAGATTACTAGCCAGCAAAGCTACCTAAGCTAAAATGTCCCTCAAATCCCTGCAGACTTCTGTCCCTCCAATACAGAGCAGTATCAAGCAGATTACTAGCCAGCAAACTTACTATCATCTGTCCCTGAAATCACTAACAGCTCTCCCCCTACACTATCTCTTCCAAGCACACACAGGCAGATTTTTCAGATACATTTTTGCCCTTGATCCCCCTCTGGCATGCCACTGTCCAGGTCGTTGCACCCTTTAAACAACTTTAAAATCATTTTTCTGGCCAGAAATGTCTTTTCTAGATGTTAAAGTTCGCCTTCCCATTGAAGTCTATGGGGTTCGCGAACCGTTCGCGAACCGCTCGCGTTTTTGCGCAAGTTCGCGAATATGTTCGCGAACTTTTTTTCCGACGTTCGCTACATCCCTAGTCTTGAGATCTACTGATCACAAGTTCAAGGTCTACTGGTAGATCCCAATCTACCTCTTGGGCACCACTGATTTAGAAAGTATTTGTCAATGTATAACATCTATAGTATGGGGGTTATTTATCAAGGTCCGAATTTATCTCAGTATTTCTAATATCCAACTTCGAGCAACTCCGAATTCCCGAATGGACCTTATTTATGAAGAAAAAAGCCCCAAAAAATAGGGTCGGACTAAACTCCGAAAACTTTGTTGAATTGAATTGTTCGGAGTTTTCTGCATTTTTTGCTCCGAATCCCAGAAATCATCGGGTATCTATATGGACATCAGCGCACTGGGACCTTCCCCATTCCCCATACAGGATCTCAAGAGCTTTTAGATGACGGGGATTCGAATCCTGAGTTTTTAGACCATCGGAATTTAATAAATTGTGAATAATTTGTAGGTTTTTTTTTTTTGCTCCGAAAACTACAAATTATTCGAGGTTCAGATATTCAGAGCTTGATAAATAACCCCACCTTTTAAATAGTGATCCTTCTCATGCAGCTTATTCCATTTGTACAGTAGCTTATTTGATCCATTTGAAAAAAAATACATTATCATTAAATCATTAATTTATAGATTGTACAGTACCCACATTTCATGCTGCCACCTGCCCTATGTGCCCAGGCTTTGCCCATGGTAATGAATTTCTTTTCCTGCATTACAGCCTAATGGAAATTTCCCTCATGTTTCACACTAGGTTCCTCAACCTCTCTTTCAACCCTTCTTTCCCATCTGCTCCTAAACGACTAGTATGGCTTCCTCAAGTAGGAGTAAAGCATATATAATTCTGAAAGCGACTTTCCTGACCATACTGTTTCCCTCTGATTAGATTTTACACATATTACCACTGAGAAACTTCTGGCTAGTAAGCTATTTAAAAATAAAAATGTAGAGACTCTACATTCAGACCATTCAATAAGTAGGAAGTCAGGTCATTGTGAGGCTCTACTGCAGGGATCCCCAACCTTTTATACCTGTGAGACACATTCAAATGTAAAAATAGTTTGGGAACGACACAAACATGAAAAGGTTTCTGGGGATGCCATGTAAGTGATTGTTAGCCCTTATGTGGACTAGCAGGCTCCAGGAGACTCTGTTTGGCAATGCACCTGGTTTTTATGCAACCAAAACTTAAACTTACCCGGACAATCCCAGGTTTTATCTATCCAATTCTGGATAGAGAAAAATAACATTTTGCAAAAAAAATAAAAATAAATAATAATAATAAAATAAAATATATAACATAATACATGGCCAGATTACCACAATTTATATTTTATCATAGTGCACTGGAGAATGGTGATCAGACTTCCTCGGTACCACAGGGGAAATATCCCATCCCTATACATGGCAGTAAATTGTAGCTAATGTGCCATTTTTAGTCTCTATATCAGTGGCAGAGCCGCCATCAGGGGGGACAGTGCTGCATTTTTGAAAAGAGCCGGGCCCCCCTTGCGAGTGCCAAAGCCGTGTGTGCGAACAGCCGAAGGACCCGAAGCCACGAAAACAGCCGAAGTCCTGAAGCGGTGAAAAGACCCGAAGTCACGAAAACAGTCGAAATTGAAGTCCTGAAGCTGCGAAAAGACCCAAAGTCACGAAAGGAGGCGAAGTTGAAGTTCTGAAGCCACGGGTTCAATTCTACTGAACACCAATGTGGGTTTTTTTTGTTAATCCCCTGGTCCCCAATGTATTATTTTAATATTCTATAGGCCCCTGCCACCAATGTTTTTTTTTTTAAAAAAATTTTTTTTGGGGCCCCAATTTTATTTACTTGTAAGGGGGCCCTGCCACCAATGCTTTTTTAAAAAAAACTTTTTTGGGGCCCCAATTTTTTTTTTACTTGTAAGGCTAAGGCCACACTAGGCGATAGCGCCGCGATTTGACTCTTTTCTATTGTCGCTCGAAATCGCCTAGCGAGGCAATTTCGAGCGACAGTAGAGAAAAGATCTCCGCGTGTGTTTTTACGCTGGCGATTTTTCGCGATTCCCCATAGACGCCAGCGCAAAAGTTTCCCCAGCGATTGCGGCTTAAAAGTCGCGGCAAAAAGTCGCCGCGAGTCAAATCGCGGCGCTATCGCCTAGTGTGGCCTTAGCCTAAGAGGTACCCTGGCGCAAATTTTTTTTTTTAATTTTTTTTGGAGCCTCATTTTTTTTCAACTTGTAAGTGGGGCCCTGGCGCCAATGTTTTTTTTGAAAAATTTTTTTGGGGCCTCAATTTTTTTAACTTGTAAGAGGGCCCTGGCGCCAATGTTTTTTTTTTTAAATATTTTTTGGGGCCCCAATTTTTTTAACTTGTAAGGGGGGCCCTGCCAGCAATGTTTTTCTAAAAAAATATTTTTTGGGGCCTCAATTTTTTTTAACTTGTAAGAGGGGCCCTGGCGCCATTGTTTTTTTAGAAAAATATTTTTTGGGGCCCCAATTTTTTTATGGGGCCCTGGCGCCAATGTTTTTTAAAAAAATATCTTTTTTTTTAACTTATAAGGGGCCCTGGCACCAATGTTTTTTTTTTTTTTAACTTATAAGGGGGTCCTGACCATCAATAGCTTTTTATAACTTGTGTGTGTGGGGGGTTACTTTTTTAGTGCTGATGTCTGTGTGGTATTTGGGTGGGATGGAGTGGGGCTTGGGTGGAGTGGGTGGGATCTGGGATGGGGCTTGGAAGCTAATGTGGGGGGGGGCCCAAAAATGTTGTTGATCAGTGGTGCTGATTATTCATTTATATAGAGACCATGTAAAAAAGAAAACTGCAGCCACAATCACAATGTGAGGCTTGGTGTGCAATTGGGATTCCCATTGTGTTAAACTGTAAATCAAGGATTCAATACAAATTCTGACTGTTTCCTGTGATTCTCATGTTTATGTTTTATCAACAGAATTTTTCTTATTTGTGTTTCACCCCAAAAACATTGTATTTCAAGCCTCAAAAATACATCATTTTGTAAAAACGGAACAGATCACAGTGCTCTTGAATATCTGATCCAAGGCTAGGTATACTTCTCGATCTGGTGTCACCCAACCTTTGTTTTCTGGAAAAACAGTTTATTTGACTGGCCAGCAACTGTAGTTTGGGAACTGGAAAGAGAACATCAGATATACAAATTGTTTGTGTATGTGGGGGTTGGAGCTGAAACTAGTCCTGCAGGTTCAGGTGAAAAATGCTACCAGGGTCTTTGCATTGAGTAAATATTATTCCCACGAGAGAGAACTTTCTCCCAGGCGCCTACATAGTACAAAAGCAACTTCAGAAAGTCTGAGTGAACAGGAACCAACTTGCAGCAGTTCTATAGATCAGCTTAGATTTTTTTTTAAATTAGGTTTTTAACGGCGTGGACTAGTACTAAATAATATTTTTAGTCTCACGTAGCATGCTTATTCTTATAATGCATCAGCATTGTACTTAAAACATTCAGACACAAGCCGTAAGTTCTGCAGGCAAGAACACACTAACATTGGTGCTGCAGGAGCAGAGAGTTTATTAAACCTCAATTTGTTCTGGTCAAGTTTATAAAGGGGAAACATTTTTAGAGGGGAAAAAACAAAAAATTTTCAAGATTTATTATGCTTAGAAGCTGTTAAAAATCAGAATCTGAAAATACTCCAGCAAAAACCTGTCGAAATTATGTACAAGTCAATGGCAGATGGTTCCTTTAACAATTAGAACATTTTTTTTACCTTTTTCTATGGTTTTTTCTATGGTTTTGGGCTGGTTCATTCGGAAATCCATTAAGCTTGAGTTGTCGACAACTCGAAAAAGTTGCACAATTCAAATTGTCCCACTGATCTTTTTGGTAAATGTAAGGGATTTAGGGTTTGGGAGTTTGATCAAAATATTTTTTTAATAAAGTGAGAAAAAGTAATGTTTTAGTAAATAACCCTTTTGTGTATTAGCCAGGCCAACAAACAGTTGACACTAGGACCTAATCTAAGAATCCTTGTAGAGACCAAGCAAAGTAACCTGCAAAATGCAATGGAATGAAAATGTCATCTAACCTAATATTCTCTAATTCCTATAGGCGCACATCCAGTTGACTGTCCAAATGATCATTTAAAGGGCCAGTAATGTCACCAATCTAGACAATAAGGAATAGGTTAAATGTCCAGATGACCAGAAGGGACCCCCCTGGGATTAGGCAAACAGATTTACTAAAATGACAAATAAAAATGTGTGTTTCATCCTGGTGTGTTGGCTTGGTAGGTTGAAACATGATGAGATAGCGAGTTAGATTGTAAGCTCTTTTGAGCAGTGGTTATAAACTCTTCTATGGTTTATTGCCATTTGTATTTTTGAATGTAATTTGTATGATCAATGTATCCTCCTATTTATTGTACAGTGCTGGGAAATATGTTGGCGCTTTATAAATTATAGTAATAATAACATATAGTATATGTGACAGTTTATTGAATTGTAAAGTTTCATTTTTCCCATTCTAAGGGCAAGGCCAGACGTGGCGTTTTTACGATGCCTTTTTTTAAAAAAAGCTCCATCGGGCGTAAATATGAATAAACTGCTCTACCACTGAAACAAATGGAAACTCACTATGGCAATTCTCAAGCTGAAATCCATCACGGGACGCCAGAATTGCCATTTTTTAGCAGAAACGCCAATATGTCAAGAAACGGCCAAATCAATAGACTCCATGGGATCTGCAAGTTTTAAACCAAACTTTACGTAAATACGCAGCGTATTTTATATATGGCATCCAAATTCTTGCAAGATAAATGCTGTATATACGTTTTTTTATGGCCGGTGACGTAATTACGTTGCGTATTGACGATCATTCCTGCTCCATTATGCATGTAAATCGTTTTTCCATTTCTAATAATATATTTGCCCTCTTGTGCTACCATGGGTTTATATGGGGCTACTGCAAGGCTGGCAAACTTGTTAATCAAATGTGGCTTCTATTATCAGCCTTGTAAACCTGTAATATTTTTTTTAGGGAATAATTGAAAGAATGATTGAAGTGTTGAATAAGACCTGCTTGGCATAATATGATTAACGATGGTGGTTACTTTGATTTGACCATTGATGAGTTTACACTGTCTCCAACACATGGTGAGTCTAATAAACAGAAACTTACTTAAAAAAAAAAGTCTTAAGCCATTTAATGTGTAGGTAATAGTTACTGATAGTTACACCAGGGTGGAGATTTACACTCCCACGTTAAGCCACCTACAGCTTCTTCAAAACCTGTTAGGTAGTTTTTCTGTAAGAGAGGGAAGTGCTGTTGACTGCCCTGGAACAGGTTTGACTCTACCCGCTGACGTTTGACTTAGTGTTCAGATAATTGTTAGACACCCCGAAGAAGAGTGCCTGGAAAAACTGGTAATGTCAGGTGAGAGTTGCATTCCAACCTGATTGTTTAGGTATGGCTTTGTAGGAGATGGTTGCGTATATAAGGAGTGCCCTTGTCAGTGAGGAGTTTAGTCAAGAAGATCCTAACGCAGAGTTGGAAATGCAGAGTGGAGCAGCCTGGAAATGCAGAGTGGAGCAGCCTGGAAATGCGGAGTGGAGCAGCCTGGAAATGCAGAGTGGAGCAGCATGGAAATGCATCCTATGCTAGGTGAGTTATAAAGCTGCATGGAAGGGAGCAGTCGCATGTCTACACAACGTAAACTATTTTGGGTAATGCGTGACTCTGTTCTAATAAGAGGACCCCCTTTTGTGGCAAAGGAATTCAATAATATTTCACACTGGCACTAGAGATACCTGAACAGTGATCTGATGCATTGTAGATTCTCTGGGTTACTGGGCCACACAAGATATTCATTTTAGGACCCTCAGCACATCCAGAGGTTGTTCTGTTTTACCAATATACGTTGAGATTGCTTATTAATTAGGGCCTCGTGGGGCCCCCTTTATATCATCTAAGCTGCAGGTTCTGCTTCTGCTGTAGTTATGTCCCTGCACTTGCTGAACTGTAACTTCCATGCTTCAGACTTAAGTAACACAGGGAGACAACTGGCTAGCAGCATTAGCACCTACAGACAGTAAAGATAATTTCTTCAGCTGCACTGCTCACAACTGACTAGTAGCAGCAGGAGATGTTAATGCATGTGCATTGGCCTCCACTGCTGCCTCTCATTACTGGTTCAAGCTGCATAACCTTTACATTTCTATCTTTCCAGACAAGTATAAAACCAAGTAATAAAAAACAGTGCCAGGCTCATCTCTTAGGGTTCCACAAACCAATGCAGCAGCATGTGCCCCTGTGCCAGCCAGTTCTTGTTGTTTGTGCGTGTTGCTAAGGATTGATGAAATTACAGAATCCACCCGCCTTGGAATTCAGCTGAATCCTGACTGGGATCTTGCTGAACTTTATTTTAAGCACAGACATTCCAAGATTCTCTTGTTCAGATGTAGATTCTCTGGGGATGCACCGAATCCAGGATTCGGCCTTTTTCAGAAGGATTCGGATTCAGCCAAATCAAATCCTAATTAGGGGTGGGGAGCGAAATCGCATGACTTTTTGTCACAAAACAAAGAAGTAAAAAATGGTTTCCCAATCGCACCCCTAATTTGCATCTGCAAATTAAGATTCGGATTTGGTTCGGTATGCGGCCAAATCTTTTGCGAAGGATTCGGGGGTTCAGCCGAATCCAAAATAGTGGATTTGTGCATCCCTACATATAACAGAAATACAATAGAACCCCCATTTTAAATTTTTTGAGGGAATAGAAAAAAATAGTGTAAAATCCAGGAAAATGTAAAATCAGGGAAAAGTATTATGCATAATACATAGGTGGGACCACAAGACAAACAATGTAAAATGAAGGAAAACTTAAAATCATGGGATGTAAAATTGAGGTTCCACCGTAAATGCATTTGTTGCTCACATTTAACTGCTTAGTAGCTGACTTAAAGGGGTAGCGAAACACCAAAATGCATAGCCAGCAACATACTGGGAATTTTAAGTGCCCCATTCCTTCCTTACATTGAGAAAAATGAGCTGCTCATGCCTTATCATACATAACAATTGCCTTTCCCCACTATTTACTTAACTTGAAGTTTTAGTGTTGCTCCCCCAGAAGCCACAGGTTGCTCATCCCAGCATAAACAATTTCTTTATTTTTTGGAAGCGTAATTAAAGCAATGTTTTTCTCCTAACACAACCTGTTCTTGTCTGCCTTAGGTGTGTCAGTGATATGAATGTGGCTGATCCAGCTCTGTGTGGGAGGAGCGGGCCGCCTCCCTGTGCTTCGGATCTCGGAGGTTTCTGTCTCCCTGGCTGAGTGGTTCTTAACAGTTCAACAGTTCTCTATCGAAATTGTGAAATGTTTAGGACCACTTGATTTGGGGGACTCTCTCTTCTAAGGGTGCATGGAATGGAAACTCCCTCATCTACGCATTGCATTGTGGATAAAGCCTGGAACCATCACAGGAAGGAAATCAAATGGCTTGTTGGAAGAGTAATAAAATAATAAATGTCCAGTTAACATTTCTCATACATATTTGCCTGTTGTATTTGTCACTGTGCTTTCATTTAAATGGTAAATTAAGTTGTGGAATTTCTAGATCATTGAATGTATAAATATTGTTACAGGATAGCTGGAGTTAATGCTCCAAATTTTCAGGTATTAAAATGTGTAAAAATCCTCAGCATAGGTAATTCTGCGTTCACCCCTACTAATTCCAAGTGAATGGTAATATTTGCTTTAAGTTGAACCAGCCAATTTGATTTGCAGATCAGACTTTATATACAGCTCTGCACACAAGCTGATCCCTAAAGTTACCATCTTGGTAGCAGTGGTCATTCAAGTCTAGTTCATCATGGACACATATCTGAATGAGGAGATGTCTGCCATACATGCTTCATTTTATGCAAGCATTTTGCTGGCCTTTTTACCCATACTCAGACATACTGAAGCTATTGAATTTACATCAGAAAGCTAAATCAGCCTGTATTATTTTAGCCAAATCCACCTGAACTGAGCCAAGGAGAGTCTTGTCTCTGAATGTTTTCTTTCAGCCTTGGAGGTTGAACACTCACTGAGGGACTCATAACAAATGTTCACTTTAAACTTCATTCTGAGCATCCAGGAATATCTAGACATTTTAACTGGCCTTCAGACAGTACCCCCACTCCAAAAATCAGAAGTAGATTAATGTACAATAAATGGCCTGGTAGTTATATTATTAGTATTTAGGCCATGTGCAAAGCTATGTCATTTTTTACTCAGTACATTCCATTCTTCTTCCTTGAAAATTTAAAATTTCTTCGGAATCCCTCCCCAGTTAAACCTGTTCTTTGTGTTTTTTCAAGTCATAAATCAAAACGCATCTGATATATACCATACAACAGAACTCGGGTTAGCAGGGTAGTTGAGATATATATATATATATATATATATATATATATATATATATATATATATATATATATATATATATATATATATATATATATATATATATATATATATAGGCATAGCAGATATTTCTCTCTAATATACAGTATATATTGCACATAAATTCATTATTCTAAAATCCTTTAAAAAATTCATTGGTGAATGCAAAAAATGTCTACAAAAACATAATAAAAATGATTTCAATGTGGATTGTTTTCTTTATTTTTTTTTTTACATCCAAAACCGTCGGCCTGAATGTGTTCTCAGATATATAGATTATGTAATGTAGTTACCAATAGCAACACAGCTCAATAGAGATAAAACACGACCATGTTATCTGTAATCAGATGTGTGTTCTCAGTTGGGAAATGGTTGCAGCCATATAGAATTATCATTTAAAAATCCAAAATTCGACCTCTATAAAGAACCGACCACTACGATGTTTGAGATGTAGGGCCTACATAAATCCTCCGTATTTACATAGGAGGAAATTCAGGTATATGGAATCCCAGATCACAACAGACTGCTTTAATATAACTTAACCTATAAAAAAAGCATTCATGCAGGATGGACATTTCCCTGGCATAATGAGCCCCAAGAGACAGAAAACGTCAGGAAACTTCTCTTACAGGGTTTAGTTTGAGTTTCCAGGGTCTGCCTCATGGATGAGGGTATAGTCTAGAACTTTTTATTCAAGGACACAGCAAAAAGGGGAACCTTGGGATAGTGAACCCAATAAATGAGCCCTAATCAGTGACTAAGCCCTGTTAAGCATTCTCCTGGTGAGTTTTGAACTGAATACCTAGGGGGTTATTTATCAAAGTCCGAATTTATCTCAATATTTTCCAAAAAATACCCCGACCAAATCCGCACAGGTTTTTTCGGCTTATTTATTAATACACTTTCCCGAAAATCCAAACAAATTGTGAAAAATCAGATTTTCCCGCATTCATGGTGATGTCAACATCAGGGGCTGGTAATGACCCCATGCCATATGGAGATTTGTGGGTAGTGTGGCCACTTTTCCAGACAGATATACTGACCTTCCCGTTCAGAGTAAAATAAAACCCAGTCTAATGAACTTGAGCAGGATTCCAATCTAGCCAAGACTCAAAGGCTTGGCTAAAACAAACCTGAACCCATTTTTAGCAGGATCTTTACCTGCTATCAAAAGCTGTGCCTTTATGGGCCACTTTGCCATTCATTAAATGCAGAAATGGTACCAAATTTCTGTAAAATTTGGAAACCCTTGGAAGATGCATACGGTGACTATACAACTTCCATTAATCCAAAGATTTAAATAGGGATGTTCAATCCACACACAATGATGAATGATCTCCTCTAAGACTTCATGGCCTTTTTCTACAATGACAACTAACAGACTGATCTGCCTTGGGAAGTGGGTTGCAGCTAAAGGTTCAGGGGATAAAATCATGCCATAATATCTCTATATAAAAACTTGAATCTACATATGCAGGGCTGTGGCTAAAGGCATATTGGGAAATATAGCTGGGACACAACACTGTGAATAGTTGAAGGTTATTTTGACTACAACAAGAACCAATAATATTTGCTCAGAACTTACAGTTATTGCACAAAATGGACATTCAGAGATAAGACTAAAACCTTTGCAAATAAAAGGCCAGTGCTGCTCTGGTACACATACCCTTTGGCATTGTAGAAGGCATTAGTAACTGCCAACTAAGAGGCATCCAGCGGTGATTGTACATTATATGCAGTGTTGGACTGGTCCACTGGGATACCAGGAAAACTCCCGGTGGGCCCAGGTGTCAGGGGGCCCTTGTGCTGCTAAGAATTTGGCCTATTTCATGGTCATTTCCTATTTCTATGAGAAAAAGAGGCTTAATAGATGCAATAATTGACTATAGTATGTAAGAAAAGAGACTAGGATAACAGAGGCTTAGTGAGGAGTGGAAGAATAACAGTTCAGAGTGTGGGCCCCTGGTGTCCCAGTCCGACATATATGGACACAGTGCAAGTACATACTACCACCATCTAAATCATTTTAAAAGTCTATTCGACTTTCCTCTTTGACTACAGCATTAGCATACCCTGCCTGATCTTAGTCATATACAGTTATCTGCATGATCCAGACTCATATACACAACAAGGGAAGGCTGAATGTCAGACACCTCTCAGACCTGAAGACATTGTAACTGCTGCTGAAAGGGGTTTGGGGAAGGTACATAACAAGCAATATCGCATATAGCATGAAACCTCATTCATGAGCCTATGAGTCAGTGCCCAGGGTCGGACTGGGGGGGGTCAGGGCCCACCCAGGCTGCCACATCAGGGCCCACCGCAACCCCCCAAGCGCCCCCCCCTCCCCAGTCGCAGGCCCTCTCCCCAGCAAACTCACCTCTGCTCTCTCCTGCCCCCTGGCAGCGCATACCTACATCACGTTCGTTTGTGGGCGGGGCAAGGGGTGGAGTGGGCGGGCAAGTGGGGTGGTGTGGGCAGGGCAAGTGTCAGAGTGGGTGGGGCAAGAGGTGGGGCAAGAGGCGGAGTCAGGCAACCAGGCAGAGGTCAGGAGTGGAGGTGGAGAAGGTCTTACTCTGTGGAACGGGTCTAGGCTGGGGGGGCCCACTGGGCTTTTTCGATACTGTAACTGCCCACCTAGGCACAAAATGCGTTAAGCGTATATATGTGCTAATAAATTTTTTTTAACTTTTAATTATACTTGGGCTAATTCTTAACTCAGCAGTGATTTTTTGCCTGATGAAACCTCATCCTGCGCTTTCTATTGCACTATTTTGCCCCAGCTGCAGAAAACGTTCTGTAAAAACACAAAGCCTTTTAGGATTTTTATAATCACTAGATGTACCATAACATTTTATTGCTTATTTAAAAAAAAAAAAAATAATATATAACAGCAAACTGTTCTACTCATTTACTTTGGAGTATTTGCCACCTGCAACTGCACAAACATGAAACCCTGTTATGAAGATATTCTGGTCACATCTCCCTTGTGATGTATGGAAAGATCTAAGGATGTTTTGTGGGTTGTATCCAAAGAGAAGAAATACTTTCATGTATATCCAGGGCAAGATTGGATGACCTAGAGAAATCCATATTATGTTCAAAGAAATGTGTAGACTCCAACAAGCAATTTATAAATGCAAGCTGTGTTGGTACCGCACATTTGAAACATTTTTTTTTGATTTATCTGCAAAAACCACATGCTGTTATTATATATATATTATAATTATAATATTTACATTAGTCAAACCATGAGTGTTGGTTAGCAAAAAAGTGTATTGTCCAGTGAAACGGATGATTTGGCATTTATTCATTTCAATTATGGCACAATATGAATAGCAAAGCAACTACCCAAAAGGACACACACACTGTTTGTAGAAATAAATAAACAAAAAGCAATGTATATTGTAAAGTAAGGGTTCTTAAATAGTCTCTAAACTTATTGGGATATCTTTTCATCCCTTTTAACCATATTCTCACACTCAAACCTACTCTCCAATTCACAAGTCAATAAATCAATGGGAATGATGTATAACCCCCTGTAAAGCATTGTGGAATTTGTTGGTGCTATATAAACAGTAATCATCCATTTAAAAGGCATTGTAAAGGAGAATGAGTAATAAGAGCTCCGAATTCCCCAGCTGAAAGACCCAGGGTTTATATTGTTTCTACCAGTGCAGCTTGAAGAAGTATGTATATAATAAGAGTAAAGTACAAAAGTGATAAGACTTCCCATCACAATTTAAGCATGTACGTATGTAAGTATCTACGAAAAACACAATGTTTAAAGGAGAAGGAAAGTCGTCTTGCACTTGGGGGTGCCAAATGTTAGGCACCCCCAAGTGATTGTATTTACTTATCTGAAACCCCAGGCAGGTGCTCCTATCAGCAGAAAACTGCACCGGCCGGGGTTATACCAGTGAGCACCACGGACAAACTTTAAAGGGGAAGGATACCTAGTCGGCGCAAACCCCCCACCCCCCACCCGTTTGTTGCCCACCCTCCCTCCTCCCCCCTGGCCTACCCGTCCCGCTGGGCAAATGCCCCTAACTTGTTACTTACCCTTCTGCGCAGGTCCAGTCCAGGGAGTTCACAGGCGACATCTTCTTCCACGCGATCTTCTTCCTGCTTAGAGCGGCGCATGCGCAGTAGGAGCATTTCGCTGGTACGATCTACTGCGCATGCGCGTGACTTTTGGCGCATGCGCAGTAGATCCGTACCGGCTAAATGATCCTACTGCGCATGCGCCAAAACGCCATTCACAGCAGGAAGAAGATGGCGTGTGTGAACTCCCTGGACTGGACCTGCGCAGAAGGGTAAGTAACAAGTTAGGGGCATTTGCCCAGCGGGACGGGTAGGCCAGGGGGGAGGAGGGAGGGTGGGCAACAAACAGGTGGGGGGTTTGCGCCTACTAGGTTTCCTTCCCCTTTAACTAAAAAAACGGCTATTTCGTTCTACTGGGCATGGGTCTGCCCCGGGAAATTTGAAGCAATAAAAAGCCAGAAGAGGATCGCTCCATGGTGTTCACTGGAATAACCCCGGGCCGGTGCAGTTTTCTGCTGATTGGAGCACTGGCCTAGCGTTTCAGGTAAGTAAATACAATCACTTGGGGGTACCTACAATTTGGCACACCATGTGCAAGACGACTTTGCGTCTCCTTTAAAGTACCAGTAATTTTGTTTTTAAAAATTCGTTAGTTTACATTGGAAAAAAACCAAGACAAATTAAACTTTAAAATCGCAAAGCCTTTATTAAGAAATAACTTACTGAAACTCTGCTTCCGCTGCACTTCAGAAAGGGCAATGATCCATCATGCGGCGCTCGATTTCTCCTCCCTGGCTATCTCCTATAAGGGAGGCAGGGAGGAGAAATCGAGCGCAGCACGATGGATCGCCCGATCGCTTTCTAAAGATGAGCGCAAGCGGAGTTTTGGTAGGTTATTTCTTAATAAAGACTTTGCGATTTTAAAGTTTAATTTGTCTTGGTGTTTTTGTTTCAATGTATACTAACAAATTTATTAAATCTTTTTTTTAATGTTACTGGTCCTTTAAGAATATGATGGTGTCACAACTTTCAGGCATTATTGACGTGTGTGATGGTGCGTTCAACTGAAAAGAAAGAGTTAAACGGCACACCGGCTGCAGCTCCTAATGTCCCCGGCGTGCTACTTAGACTGGTCATTTTTCACATGTCGAGTCAGCACATTCATCATTACAAGTCATTACAAGTCACATATTACCCGCTGCTATAACTATAAATACAACACGTTTTACTTACATCTTGTGCAGCTTGCTCTTGAGCGCCGACACATCACGGTCATTGGAGATGCTAAAAACTATGGCACTCAATAAATTGCTTTCTTTGCGGTACAAATTTGAGCCCACGGATAGGACTCCAAGGGGCTATAAAGAAACACTCCTCAATGTTTATAGATTTGTAAAGGCACCAAAGAGACTGACCATTTAATAACACAGATCTGCAATGAATTATTTCAGGCAAAGGCTGGAAGCTCTACACTATTGTGTGTCCTTACAATGGAACAAATACAAACCGCAATTACAGGGAGTCCTCGAGTTACATTCACCCAACTTAGGGTAGGACTACACAGACGACTTTGATGCGATCCGGCGCTGGATCGCTTCAAAGTCGGCCGTGTAGTCCTACCCTTATACAACTCACACTTACAAACAGAGGCTACTACAGTAATGTATTGGGGTTTGCTTGGCCTTTATTAGCTTTAATAAACCACCTGCCCCAATCCCCGCTGGCATGTGTTGTCTACTGCAAAGCACAGAAAGGAATAAATAAATACTATGTTCAGACAAACATCTGTCTTCTTTCATTTTATAAGTAAATGTATATGTTTCAACTTACATACAAATTCAACTTAAAGGGGAAGGAAACCTAGTCGGCGCAAACCCCCCACCCCCCCTCCCGTTTGTTGCCCACCCTCCCTCCTCCCCCCTGGCCTACCCGTCCCGCTGGGCAAATGCCCCTAACTTGTTACTTACCCTTCTGCGCAGGTCCAGTCCAGGGAGTTCACAGACAACATCTTCTTCCACGCGATCTTCTTCCTGCTGTGAACGGCGCATGCGCAGTAGGATCATTTCGCCGGTACGTTCTACTGCGCATGCACGTGACTTTTGGCGCATGCGCAGTAGATCCGTACCGGTGAAATGATCCTACTGCGCATGCGCCAAAACGCCGTTCACAGCAGGAAGAAGATCGCGTGGAAGAAGATGTCGTCTGTGAACTCCCTGGACTGGACCTGCGCAGAAGGGTAAGTAACAAGTTAGGGGCATTTGCCCAGCGGGACGGGTAGGCCAGGGGGGGGAGGGAGGGTGGGCAACAAACGGGAGGGGGGGTTTGCGCCGACTAGGTTTCCTTCCCCTTTAAAGGAGAAAGGATTGAGAACTATTCTCAGCCAAAACAGGCCACGTTCTATAAACCCAATAATAAAAGCCACACGTCTATATCCCAAGTGGCCAGTTGCCAAATCAATTGGATTTTTTTTTTAAAAATTCCCAACAAATATCTGTTACATCCCAACTGGATATTAATCAGATCATCCTGTCATTTTGGTGGCACATTGCCGGCTGCTGGCTCGGTTTGGCAGAAAATGATCATTGATTGCCATGAGTCTGGCCACACACAGGGTGAGTGTCACAATATTTCACTATACCACTGTACAACTGGCGGATCAAGAAAGTACCACTGGAATCTGACCACACACCTGGCTGAACAGTAAATCTGCAAATTGGTGTGATCATTACTACATTGATGTAGTGCTGAGAATTAAACACAGACGTTTGAGCAGTTAAACTGCAGTTTCGCCTGTTCTTGTTCAACTACAACTCCCTGGGTTTACACAGAGTAGGTGAGAGGATTCACTGGCTCTGCAGAGTAAAGTTGTTTTTGAGCCTTAGTGATTTACAGCTGTGGTTTACCTTAAAGTTAACTTTTAGGGGCAGATTTATCAAGGGTTGAAGTGAATTTGAGGGAATTTTCGAATGAAAAACATCCAAAGTAATTTTTTGGATACTTCGACCATCGAATAGGATACTACGACTTTGAATTTACTTGACTTCGTTTCGAAGTAAAAATCGTTCGAATATTCGACCATTCGATAATCGAAGTACTGTCTCTTTAAAAAAACTTAGACTTCAATACTTCGCCAAATTAAACCTGCCAAATTGCTATGTTAGCCTATGGGGACCTTCTACAAACTTTTTTAAAGTCTTTACAAATCGAATAAAAATCCTTTGATCGTACACTAAAATAGTTAGATTCGAACGATTTAATTTTTATTCGATCATACGATTGCCAAATTCGGTGAAAAAACTTAGAATGCGATATTCGAATTCAAAGTTTTTCAATTCGATGTTCAATTTCAAAGTGTTTTTGTACTTCGAAATTCGACCCTTGATAAATCTGCCCCTAATATAGTATAGAATGTCCTATTCCTATAAACTTTGCAATTGGTCTTTATTATTTATTTAATATCGTTTTAGTTTTTGAATTATTTGCCTTCCTGTTTGGCATCTTTGTAGCTTTCAAATGGGGGTCACTTACCCCAGCAGCCAAAACCAACTATTGCTCTGTGAGACTACAATTTTATTGTTACTTTTTATAACTTATCTTTTTATTCAGGCCTCATCCTATTCATCTTCCATTCTTTCATTTAAACCACTGCCTGGTTGCTAAGGTAAACAAGACACTGAGGTGGCCATGTATCAAAGTCCATTTTTTTCTGGTTGGACTTTTTAAGCTCAAAAACATAATTTTTTCATAGAAAAAAAAAACCTTGAATTTTTCGTGATTTATTAAAATCCGATGGTGTTAAAAGTCTGCATAAAAAAGTACTCCAACTCAGACCTGTAGAAGTCAATGGCAGATGTCCCATATTAATACCGATCTGCGGTGGGTTTCATTCAATAATCCACAGATTTCGTGGTTTTCGGCCATCAAATACAAAAAAATCTGAGGGTTTTGGGCAACAAATCCATAAAAGTTTTTGTCGACAAATATGAAACAATTGTATAATTCGAATTTTTTCACGATTTTAGCGAGTTTTTCCCTGCACAAGAAATTTTCTGGAAAACGTATTAATGAATAGAGGGGAAAATCTGTGCGGATTTGGTCGGAGTCGTTTTCAGAAAATAGTGAGAACTTTTCGGATTTGGATAAAGAACCCCCTAGCAATTAGATAGCTGCTGTAATGCCAAACCTGCTGAAAAAAGCAGAAAAACTGTCAAACCACAAAAAATAGAAACCAAAAAACAATTGCAGTCGTCTGTAAATATATGAATGTCTACAGCAGACTAAAAGTGAAATGTAAAGGTAAATGACTCCTTTAAGAATACAACCCTAAAGTCCTGGACTGCCACTCCCAGCATGCTTTAATCCATGACAGATTGTTGGGCTTTTTTTATTGCAACAGTGGCAACTGATTTACAGTCCATCCATCACAAAGCTCACTGCTGCAGAAACAGAACCCAAAGAGAGCACCCCAGTGTCGGACTTGGACACTGGGGCCCACCCAAAAACCTTATACCAGGGGCCCACTCTCTCTGATATTATTCTTTCTCTCTTCACTCAACCTCTATTCTCCTAGTCTCTTTTCTTTACATACGATAATCTATTATTCCATCTATTTAGCCTTTTTGTTCTCATAGAAATAGGTAATGGCCATGAAATAGGCCAAATGTTTAGCAGCATGAGGGACCACTGACACCTGAGCCCACCGGGAGTTTTCCTGGCATCCCGGGGGCCAGTCCGACGCTGGAGCACCCGCAGGCTTCCCCACAGCTCCTTCAGTGACGGGGATGTTCCTTGCCCCTGTCCTACTGATTGGACCACCTGGGCTCCTTTGAGCAGATCCTGGCCCAGTGTTTTTGGCCTAATGTAGCGGCAATGGTGCTGCTCTTATTTTATTAAGTCTACCAGCTTGGATACACGTCTAGAAGTGTTGCACTGATTGCATTGAATTCAAATGCAAATCAGTGCAGCTAAGCTAACCTCATCTATTATATAGATATGTCCCTGATATTTTAAATGAATATGGTATCCTACCTTCCCATACCTCCCAACTGTCCCTTTTTCAGAGCAACAGTCCCTCTTTTGACAGCTCAACCCGCAGTCCCTCATTTGTATTGGAAAGTCCCTATTTTCTCTGCACTGAACAGCCAGAAAAAGAACAGAACAGAACAGCTAACAGGTGCAAATAAGATACTTTGTAACAATTTTCAGACACAAAAAACAGTTTAGATGAGAATTATTTTCAAACTTTAATAACCTGCCAAATTTTGTAAAATGAACATGGTAATTAGGGGGTGTGGCCACAGAAAGGGGCGTGGTCAAAAAATTCCGCTGCGCTACGTGCGGAAACTGTTTTTTTTGTCCCTCTTTTAACCTCCAAAATGTTGGGAGGTATGCCTTATTATATATGGAATTTGGCAAAACAGCACTAAATCATCAGACCTTTTCCCAATAAAATTTCCTTTACATTTAAATAAACTGTCCACACGAGGTCACTCTTTTTCCATTCATGCAGCAAGTAAGCGATTGCGTGAAATCACTCACACAAACACAGTTTTCCCTTCTCTCTCCATGTGAGGATGTTGTGTAGCACAAGCCACAAAGAGCACTTTTTAAAGGGTCCTGTTATATCTATTGAGCTATATTTGCAACACAACATGATCACCTTGATACAGTAATACAAACCTTTAGCATTCATTAGGGACCCCTCTTCCGTCTGTGCTTGATCTTTTGACAATGAATTCATGGGGTATGTAGCTGTACTAAAATAGGAGTAAGATTGATTAAAAGCAATAAATAAAAAAGTAAAAATAAAAAGTGTTGTTCTGTGGGCTAGCTCGCACCAATTTCATATTGTTCTAAGTGAGATAAATAATACTCCATATCGATAAAAGTGATGTGCAGAATGACAGTTTAGCTTCATACTGGAAAGATACTTTAGCGAATTTGACCTTTTTATGACGATTCTTTATTACTCCATTTTTAGCATTTTCTACCTTTGTGAATAAGCCCCTTGGAGTACGATCCACGAATGATGTATAATAAGAGAGAAGGTTTAAAGCAGTTGTGTATTGAAAATGAATAATGCACATGAATAACAAAGTCCTAGAGGGAGGGTAAAAAATAGAGATGGGGGGGGAGTCCAATACTCCAAAGGTCAAATACAAATACTTGATACTCCATGGGTTAAATGCAAATAGTTCGATAACTCCAGCAAATGTTCCACATGGGGCGCTGCCTCATTAATCTGCTGGTCCCAAGCAGGAAAAAGTCTACAAAAAATATAAAAGAATGGACACGCTCCTATGGTGTAAAATTGTATCAGCACCTTCATTCGAATAAAGATAAATTGCACTTACAATTTAGCAGAGAATGATTGTTCATCAAAAAAGTCTGTTCCCAACGCGCTTCATCATGTCCCAACTTTCTCAATGGTGGTGGAGAGCTGTATCAGCCGTATAGCACCCCTTATTTTAGGTTTATTTGTAGACTATTCATGAATGAGACCAATCTTCCAGAACAACTAGTGCTAATGGATACAAATCCCTTTCAGAGCATATACAACTAGAGATGCACCTAATCCACTATTTTGGATTCGGCCGAACCCCCGTGAGAGATTTGGTCGAATACCGAACTGAATCCGAGTCCTAATTTGCAAATGAAAATTAGGGGTGGGAAAACATTTTTTACTTCCTTGTTTTGTGACAAAAAGTCATGTGATTTCCCTCCCGGCTCCTAATTTGCACATACAAATTATGATTCAGCTTCGGTTCGGCCAGGCAGAAGGATTCCTGCTGAAAACGGCAGAATCGTGGCCGAATCCTGGATTCGGTGAATCCCTATATACAACATTTAAAGACAACATTAAAGTGATGATGATTTAAATCAAGTTGCCTTTAGAGATTTCACGCATGCAAAGCTCCACCTGGTGGCAAACCACCAATTCATCATGAAAGTATCACTGGGCCTGCATGAACATGAATTATTTGCCTTTCCAAAGAGGAGGACATGGAGAAACGTATCATGGAAATAATCATCACAAAAGGGCCAATGGCCAAACGTGGAGCTGCCTCCTAAGGGGGAGGCACTAACTGAGAGAGGGGACCAGTAAGAAAATTATTATGGATAAGGTTTTGGCTAACAGGCAGATTCAGAGATGCTTGGGGGAAAAAATCCTGCACAGATTTCCTTTGTGTATTGTGTTACAAATCTAACACCACAAGGGAAGAATTGCATTTTAGTGCTTCTGGCAAATCACCTTTTTGATTCCCATCAGGGGTGAGCAGAATAGCTAAACAAAAAGAAAGAAAAAGTACGACCCATAGTGTTGCACCTACCCACTTTTTAATCTGAGGTCCCAAAAGATATAAGTAAAACTTAACTTTTATTACTTAACCACATAAAATTGATATGAAACAAAAAAGTGTATACTAAAATATTAAAACAAAGTTAGGTACACAAGCTGAATCGACACTAAGTCAACAGCTCAGGAACGGTAACTGTAGACTGAGAGATTCTAGTGAATTGGTGTTAACAGTCACACCTGTTGTATTCCTATATTCTCACATACAGCAGGGCACTGGTTAATCGCTATATAAGTGGCCTTGACGGACCGGATGAGAATGTGGGTCACTATATGTCCTTTGTAGGTAATTAAACCAGAATGTGGCAACACACGCTTATATCTCTAAGCTATTTGTGCATATATATATGGCCACATATATTTGGCAATATAACGGCGCAAGTGGGGTTAAATGCGAGCAATAATTAGAAACCCCAAACTTCAGTGTCCTCTTAGGACCCGCTCCCCTCTCCTTTGAGTTAGAGCAAGAGTGCCGTATAAACAAGCGCAACCGCCTGATGCGACACTGTTGCCAGTGACGAGAGGAGGATCTGCCAGACGGTGCTGTCAACGCTGCCTCTGTTCCGCCCACACCTCCCTTACTTGGCGTGGAAAAAAGGAACTAGAGACAGTGTATCCGACTAGCGGAATGCATTAAGCTAGATGCAAAGAACGTGGTTTCCCAAACCACCCTTCCACCCTTCCGCCCTTTCACCAGTGCCCATTCATTTCCCGTTTCTACCTAACAATTAAAAATTAAATTAAGAGGCGCCTGACGCGCGTTTCGCTCGCCAACCTACAAGCTTTTTCAAAGGCAATGCAGAATAGGCAGCGGTCTAGGGTGCAGCTGCCAGAAGGTGCAAAAACTTAAAGGGATACTGTCATGGGAAAAAACATTTTTCTAAAAATGCATCAGTTAATAGTGCTGCTCCAGCAGAATTCTGCACTGAAATCCATTTCTCAAAAGAGCAAACAGATTTTTTTATATTCAATTTTGAAATCTGACATGGGGCTAGACATATTGTCAATGTCCCAGCTGCCCCATGTCATGTGACTTGTGCTCTGATAAACTTCAATCACTCTTCACTGCTATACTGCAAGTTAGAGTGATATCACCCCTCCCTTTTCACCCCACGGCAGCCAAACAAAAGAACAACGGGAAGGTAACCAGATAGCAGCTCCCTAACACAAGATAACAGCTGCCTGGTAGATCTAAGAACAACACTCAATAGTAAAAACCCATGTCCCACTGAGACACATTCAGTTACATTGAGAAGGAAAAACAGCAGCCTGCCAGAAAGCATTTCTCTCCTAAAGTGCAGGCACAAGTCACATGACCAGGGGCAGCTGGGAAATTGACAAAATGTCTAGCCCCATGTCAGATTTCAAAATTGAATATAAAAAAATCTGTTTGCTCTTTTGAGAAATGGATTTCAGTGCAGAATTCTGCTGGAGTAGCACTATTAACTGATTCATTTTGAAAAAATTTTTTTTTCCCATGATAGTATCCCTTTAAAGTACAGTAGACTCCACTCTCACCAACTGTTGCTTGTTCTAAGTTCTGGAAAGGGCAAGCGGGAGTGGTCCATAGTGGAGAGCTGGGCTAGTGGAAGGGGGTGCAAGTACCTCTTGGCCTGGCACTGATTCCCTTAGCACAATTGAAACAGCAAAAAGTGCTTGTTAATTGTGCCAATATGTGTCTTACATACATCATTTCCTATCATGAACATGTTCCTTATAGACAGGATAGTGTTAATAACAAAAATTCCAACTGCTGGGGATCACATGTGAATCAGAAATGTATGAAAATCTCCTTTTAAGTTGGCTGTACCTGGAATACTGCTAGTAATTCTAAGATAAGTGGGCTTTCCTTGAACCCAAATAAAGTCCACTGGGGGCTCATTTATAAACGTCGTGCAGGGCAGACTGGTTCACACAGTGAATATATTTTCCCTGTGCATGGTTATATTTCTAAAGCTGGATAAGAGTGTGTAAATAGAATTTGCGATTCCTTTTTTGCACTCCAAATGTCCATAAGAGCTTTGTATATATGGAAAATTGCAAATATTTATGTGTAAAACTGTTTAGCAAATTACAAATTTGAGTTGACTATTTTTGCACACAACAACCTGCAAAGTGGGCACACTCACGCAAACACCCCTTTCATTTGTGGGCCATTTGCGAAAAATGTATCTGCAATGCGAATTCACGATAAATGGAAAGACTGGCACAGCAGCGCAATATTTTAGCTTTTAGGAAAAAGCATGGGCAATAGAAACATTTGCAAAAAATATGCACTGTGCGAACTTTATAGATGACCCCCCTGGTCTGTAGGTAAACATGCAGGGATTGGTAGCCTTGTATAACCGACATTGTGAAAGAGCTATTGGCAGGGTCGGACTGGCATGTCGCGGCACTGGGTTGAAGCCCGGTGGGCCCTAGGCCTTATAATTACATTGGTGGCGCAGTGCATCCTGTGCCAGAGCCAGCTGATGCGTGAGTACCAATGGGCCCACTGGCTCCCTGCTCACCCGCCTGCCCACCCGCTTGACAGCCAGCCCGTCCAGCCTTCACTCTACACAGCCTGGCAAGATTAAGTCCTGTGATGGGACCCGGACATGACAGCTGGCTGGCCCTTGCGGCGTCTGCTGTGTCAGCCCATAACTCCCGGCCTGGCGTGACGCGGTCTCATCTGTGTACATGTGCCTGCACCAGCAAGTAACTCTGGTTACTGAAGAGCAGCTCTGGAATGTAGGGGCTGGGCAGCTGGTAGCAAGAATTGACTATGGGGTAGATTTACTAAGGTGCAAAATGGCTAACGCTAGCAACAATTTGCCAGAGTAGCCACCTGCAGGGACATCGCCAATTTACTAACAGGCGCAGGTGCCAATTCACTAGTGAAAAAGACAGGCACTAGCGGTCATTCACACTCTATCGCCAGGCGTCAATTCTCTCTGGCGAATGGACGTTACTCCACAAACTCACAAATGTGGATTTTACTGAACGATAGACCAGGCGATGTGCAATGGAGTACATATATCTTCCTCAATCCTCTGCCACTTACATCATATTCTGTAAATAGAAAATGCATGGTGACTTTTCATTTTTTCAAAATGATAGGCTGCAAAAGTCCTTAAATTTTTTTTTATATAACTGGTTTTCTCCATACAGTTTCTAACATATTAACTATACATTAACTATACAGTGGGCTCATGTGTAGGGCATTATAATAACTCTATTGTTTTTATTAAGGTTCCCCAGACACGTGTAATTAACAATTAACAAGTAAATGTAAAGTATTTGCTGCAACATATAACATAAAGACGTCCATACAACTTTAAATTTCCCGGCAAATGCAAATTAACCTGAACGCAAGATCTCTACTTTTTGCTAGGCAGAAATGAACGATAGCGTGTCTTCGCTTTGAAATGTTTGCATTACCGAAGTACTGCTAGCAAAAAGCCGCCAGAGTTCGGCGCCCAGTACGAAACTCCGCATGTTAGTGATTTGGCATTGTCTGATTAAATTTTTGCCCGGCAAAGTGTTGTGCTGAGTGCGAAGTGGACACTAGTGAATTTTCGCTGGTTAGTAAATCTGCCCCTATGAGTATGAGCAGAATGAGTTACCCACTAACTGGCTACTACTGCCCAGATGTATCTGAGTCTTCGCCACTGTGATGGGGAGGGAGGGCAGGGGTGTATGGGGGCCCGAAGTAGTGACCCTGGTGGACCCTGGGCCCCCCAGTCCGACCCTGGCTATTGGAAGACACCGAGGATGGTAGTTTATCAGTAGTGTCTTTTGGTGCCACGGATTTATCTATTACATGGTTATGTTGCATATTTGAAAGGTGCAGACAATTTCCCAATGTTTTTTTAGAAATATTTAGAGCGACGCAGTGTCTAAGCCAGGTCTGGGCTGCCGTGTCCAGCCATGTGGAAGCTGCAATAATTTGCTCGGTACAGCATGCGCAATTGTGTGTGATATGAATAAAATATGTTCATCTGAATCATTTGCATCTTCCATTGGCAGATTCATCAGTGGGTTTTACCAAGAGCAGATCTGAGTCCTCACCATCCCCCACCGTTCATTGATAAACACGCTGGGTTATCACTAGGACAAAACCCAGTGTCTGGAACATACATCAAATCTTGTATAATTACAGCATTTTGCCTGGGCCTAAACTGCTTTATTGGTCTCTGTTTTTAAGTATTTAATGAGTAATGCATGAAAACAAAAAACCCATATTTTTAGAGGGAGGCCACAGTCAAGCATTTTATATCTTGTGTAAATGATAATGATTGTATTAAGTTTATTATAAGGCTATACAGTGAATAGGAGTGACATTTTCTGTCTTATATCTAAGCTGAAGGAGTTAAAGGAATACTGTCATGGGGAAAAAATTTTTTTCCCCAAAATGAATCAGTCAATAGTGCTGCTCCAGCAGAATTCTGCACTGAAATCCATTTCTCAAAAGAGCAAACAGATTTTTTTATATTCAATTTTGAAATCTGACATGGGGCTAGACATTTTGTCAATTTCCCAGCTGCCCCTGGTCATGTGACTTGTGCCTGCACTTTAGGAGAGACATGCTTTCTGGCAGGCTTCTGTTTTTCCTTCTCAATGTAACTGAATGTGTCTCAGTGAGACATGGGTTTTTACTATTGAGTGCTGTTCTTAGATCTACGAGGCAGATGTTATCTTGTTTTAGGGAGCTGCTATCTGGTTACCTTCCCATTGTTCTTTTGTTTGGCTGCTGGGGGTAAAAGGGAGGGAGGTGATATCACTACAACTTGCAGTACAGCAGTAAAGAGTGATTGAAGTTTATCAGAGCACAAGTCACATGACTTGGGGCAGCTGGGAAATTGACAATATGTCTAGCCCCATGTCAGATTTCAAAATTGAATATAAAAAAATCTGCTCTTTTGAGAAATGGATTTCAGTGCAGAATTCTGCTGGAGCATTCATTTTGAAAACATTTTTTTTCCCCATGACAGTATCCCTTTAAAGTTGCCTGTGTAGTTATGATGCTCCAAGTGCATGGGACTGCTAACTGCATCTTGTTTACAGTTGTCTTACTCACTTATCATAATGGCCTCCATAGGGTCACTACTCTGTGTATGCAAAGAGAAGAACCAGGCAATGGAGGTGGCCAGTGTACACGTAAATGCATAGCCAACTCATCAATAGTGTATCAATTAAAGAGGGAATGCACTGAACCCACAAACAAAAAATGCATGAAAAAATATAAATTGCATTAAAACAAAACTTTCCTAGTTGAGCAAAACAGCTGCAGGGGCCATTTTGAGATTTTCTGTGTGGCTACCTTGGGGCAATAGAGGGCAATCTCAGGCTTCTGCAGTAGTCCTGCTTTTCACATACAATTAATATATGATTGTGATGAGCTATATTTGAATAACAATGGCAAGACCACAAGTTAGCATGATATGTTTTCTGGCAGGTATTCATATACTTGGATGAGCTGTTAGGGCAGAGACACACGCGGAGATTGGGGGAGATTTAGGAATTGCCTCTTCTTCGGGGTGACTAATCTCCCTGACCTGCCTTCCCGCTGGCTAGAATCTCGTGAGGCAACTTCGGGCGACTTTGTAAAATGAAGGGCTCTGAGTGCCATCCCACTGGCGATTTAGGTTCTAGCTGGCGGGAAGGCAGTTCTAGAAAATTAGTTGCCCCGAAGAATTCACCGGACAACTAATCTCCCCCAATCTGCACTTATAGTTCAACCACAGGAGAAGTCTAACGAAGACCCTATACTTGGCTGCAGTAGAAACATTACATTGTGGAGTTAAGTGGTATCACACTGGACCATTAAAGAGATACATCTATAAAACAGAAATATAGACAAGATCAGTGATGTCCATCTAAAGGTCAATGAGCTGGATGCAACCCTTCAAAACATCTGAAGTGATCAATACTGCCTCAGGGCCCCATCACTTCAAAACAAATTTATCTTAAGACTTCTTCATAGTATACAGCACGTAAGTGCATTAAAAAATATAGAAACTATTCCATATTGAGGCCAAGTCAATGTGAACAGAAGGACAATGAAGGTACCTTTGGTGTCACTGCTTGCTTGGAGCTATTGAAAAACTCAAGGAAAACTCAGCAAAATATGTTCAGTTCAGTCTCAGCTAAAGACGGGGCTGGAAAGTGACAGGTTGCATGAACCTAATAGTCACACAGCGTTCTTGACGGTTGCAGCATCGATTCTGCACCTTTCCCTTTCGCCCCCCAAACACATACCTTCCATCCCCAAATAATACATACACCCACCACTGGTTTGGAAAGAGATGGCGGCAGTTGTTTATTTTAACACAGCAATAAGAATAAATAACATGTATAACATTTTTAACCTTTTACTAACCGTTTGTATAACAAACCTTTTACCTTTATAACATAACATTATAACATTATTCCCCCATCCGGGGGGAAGGGGAATGGGGGTGGGGTGGCTGTACCCCAACTGTAAAGGTAGGTTCCTGTTCCATTCTCCCAAGCCCTAAACCGGGCTGCCTACATTCCCATGAGGACCCAGGCCTACCTTGCTACTTCCACTCACTTTGAAATACCCCCTTTTAACTTCCCCTGGGGGTCCTTATAAAGGTACCCTCCGCCAACTGCGACTTAAACCACCCATCTACGGGAGGGAGGGCGGGATGCTGCGTCCTGTCGCCTCCACGTCCCGGCGCCGAATGTAAGTATCCTCTCTTCTCCTACAGTAACCGCAAGCCCAGGGTCCCTCCAGCCAATCACCACCTGCAATAGAAAAAAGGGGGCGGGCCGGCACACTCCTAAGCCTCGTCAAGGCCCTGCTACCCCTACCCGGGTCGTGGGGTCCCATTCTGCTGCACTCAGCCGTACATGTTTTGTTTGTAAGCCAAAGGAAGGAACATGATTCAAGAGGAACAAGAACATTAGCACAATGTGTTTTATCACTTTAGCACAATGGCTTCTGTTATTTTCAGGATCACCAGTCGAAGTACAGCAAACCTATTTGTGATTGCTTCAGGATGGTGTAATTATGGAAACGCAAAGTCATCCCTTATGTGGTTCCTCACTTACGCCCCTGTACATCAGAGTGTCCTGCTGTCTCTTACTGCATCAATTTGTAGCGCAAAGAACTCTACAGCAAATGTGTTTTCTATGCTGGGTCTCATGGATGTAATGGATGTGCTGTGAGGCATGAGACTGCACGCTGAGTACATTCAGCCATCCAGGGAGCACAATGTTAGATGAGAAGAATTCGCAATGTGTTAATCACAGTGTCCATTGAGCAGCTCTTTGGCAACTGACTTAAAGGGAACCCAAAAATTGAAATTAAACTACATTTGTACAGTTATACAAGCACTAGCAACTGATGATGAATTTGACAGTAACCTTGCATGATTTATACAGATACACCCTCTGTTTATTTATTTATTTTTTATAAAGCTTTAATTGAAAGGATACCGTCCAGATAACTGAATTATATATATATCTCTACCACTCCAATACTCTTCAACAATCCTGTTGGGTTATCCGTTCTGGCGAATGACAGAAGTGCAGTCTTGCTTTTTGGAAGGGAGATACATTATAATCAGTATCTCTGTACTACTTGGCAAAAGCATGATTCATTTTCCTTATTTTTCTTATAGAACAGTTCATATATAGCTTTTTAATACAACTAGTGGTTTAGTATGGAATTTAAATTTGTGGCAATGAGAATAAAGGTGGCCATACACAGGCAGCTTATCTGTCTGTGTACAGAGATCTACACCGGGCCTGCCCAAGAGATATCTGAACGAAAATCATCCATCGATCAAGCAGGTTTAAAAATCTGGTCAGCAAGGACCCATTGGTTACTTAATGTGGACCTCACCCCGATGGGCTGCATTCCCCAAAGCTGTGATCCAATCCTTCAGCCCAATCAGATTCTGATCAGATCAGACCGATACACCCAATTTAGGGTGGGCACATCAGAAAAATATCTGCTCATTTGGCGATCATAACTGGCGATCATAACTGAAGAGGATCTTTCAATGTATGACTAATTTTATGGACAGTACACAATTTTCCATAGGGGTTGTACAGCTGAAGGTCCAGGGCCCAGATGCAGCATTTTTATGGCTCCTAGGACTGCCCAGTATGATCTGATCATTAGTATAATAAACCATCTACATGATGCAGGAAGTGTCCCCTACAAATCAACTCTTCTTCTGGCAAATCGCACCGGGATGGCACTCGGATCGCTTTGTTTTTAGAAGTCGCCAGAAGTTTCCTCGTGAGGCAACTTCGCGCGACTTCGGAAAACGAAGTGCTCCAAGTGCCATCCTGCTGGCGATTTATATTCTAGCCGGCAGCGAGGCAGTGATACGACCGCCCATATCGGATGCATTATGATCCGATCATTGGGCCCTAGGGCTCCCTGATCGGATCAGCCTGATATCGCCCACTTTAATGTGGGCATATCGGGGAGAGATCAGCTTGTTTGGCGCCATTGCCAAATGTGCGGATCTCTACGTCTATGGCCACCTTAAGTGGGATTATCTGCCATCCATGAATAAGTAGTGCCACTTTATATCAGTACAATTTGGCAAGGTAGGACCCCCTTAAAATTTTCTCATATATCATCAGATTAACCTCCCTCCCTGTCCGAACTTACTTCATGGTCATGGATGCCCTCTTCACCTGCAAGGGAAACCCACACACATGATTCCTGCATTGAAATTTATGCCATAGGGATATCAATATACCTTGTAACACTGCTGTAAAATGGGAGATTCGTAGGGGCACATTTACTAACATCCGAATTTTAACTTTAAATTTTCACCATACTTCACACAAATTTTCTCTAGTGTTACTTTCTTCTTAGTGAAACTTTACTAACCTACTGACTTAGGTCAATTTAAATTCAGTGGGTATATAAGGGTCATATGTATGTATTTATTAGTGAATTTGGTGAAATTGCTGGACACAGCCACTTTTTATTAAAAATGTCCAAGGAAGCAAAATCAAGACAATAGAGATCCTCCATTGTACTAGTCATACCTCCCAAGTGTCTTGTTTGTTGTGGGACAGTCCTGATTTTGACAGCACAGCCCGCAGTTCCGTGTTTTTTTTTACTGAACTGTTCAGTTTCTGTTGAACTGACACCAGAAAAATATACAACGTTTCTGAAACTTAATTAATTAGTAAGTAAGTAAGTAGTAAGTAAGTGGCTTTTTGGCAGAGAGCCCAGAACACTGAGCAGCTGCACTTAGATACATTTACAACAATTTTACGATAGGCAAGTCTCTTGGTAGAACTGAGACATGCTGCTTCATTAGCAAAACGGCCAAATTTTGTAAAATTGACATGGTAATTAGGGGGTGTGGCCATAAAATGGGCAAGGTCAAAATTTTTAACCCACGGTTGGTGTTTTTGTCCCTCTTTATATTTTTCAAATGTTGGTAGGTATGTCCTAGGCCATGAGCCCACCCTAAAACAAATGTGGCATTGAACTTGAAATGTTTAAAAAAGTGTAAATAAGATATTTTTAACAGTTACAACGTTTAAACAGAACCCCACTTTAAATATGAAGAAAACAGCATTTTGATGCTTTTTCTAAAGTTTTTTCGGAATACAGAATACGATGCCACTGACAGAATAATGTTGAGGACTTTGCTTCATCTTATTAATTCGCCAGTCACCACCTGGCAAAAAGGGTAACTAAGATAAACTTTCATGTTTTGATAAATAAGTGGATTCATGATGATTTGCCTGATCAAAAATTGGCCTGGCGAAACTGTGAAAAAGTTCTTTAGCGCTGAGGTTTATCGCTAGCGGAGCGTCTTACTCGCTTATTAGTAAATAGGCGATGTTGCTGCAAATTGTCTTTTTAGAGAAAATCTTTCAGAAAACCACCATTTGCTCTTTACTAAATGTGCCCTATTATGTGAATTAAGTTTAAAATTAGTTTCCCACCCACTACAATATTGTGTATAGTAGGGAAAGGCATGTTATAGCTCTGCTAATTTAGACTTACAGTCCTGATTGCCAAAAAATGCATTCCATATGATATGATATTGTATTAAAGGAAAACTATACCCTCAAAATGAACACTTAAGCAACAAATAGTTCATATCATATTAAGTGGTATATTAAAGAATCTTACCAAACTGGAATATATATTTAAGTAAATATTGCCCTTTTACATCTCTTGCCTTGAGCCACCATTTTGTGATGGTCTGTGTGCTGCCTCAGAGATCACCTGACCAGAAATACTGCAGCTCTAACTGTAACAGGAAGAAGTGTGGAAGCAAAAGACACAACTCTGTCTGTTAATTGGCTCATGTGACCTAACATGTATGGTTTGTTGGTATGTTTGTGAGTACAGTGAATCCTATGATCTCAGGGGGCGGCCCTTATTTTTTAAAATGGCAATTTTCTATTTATGATTACCCAATGGCACATACTAATAGAAAAGTATATTATTATGAAACTGGTTTATTTACATGAAGCAGGATTTTACATATGAGCTGTTTTATGAAATAACTTTTTATAGAGACCTACATTGTTTGGGGGGTATAGTTTTCCTTTAAAGGGATGGCTATATGCCAGTTTGTTCTGTCCCCAGCTATATTGCAGAATATGAAAATATTAGGGATGCACCGAATCCAGGATTCGGTTCGGGATTCGGCCAGGATTCGGCCTTTTTAAGCAGGATTCGGCAGAATACTTCTGCCAGGCCCAACCGAATCTGAATTTGCATTTGCATATGCAAATTAGGGATGGGAGAGAAATCGCGTGACTTTTTGTCACAAAACAAGGAAGTAAAATTTCCCCCCCTACCCACTCCTAATTTGCATATGCAAATTAGAATTCGGATCTTTCGCCAAGATTCGGGGGTTCAGCTGAATCCAAAATAATGGATTCGTGCATCCTTAGAAAATATAGCAGGAAAAAGCATACTGTACTCTTACTACACTCCTTCAGCAAACTCTGCTGGAGAGGGATAGTGGCAACTATAGTTTTACTATAACTCAAGTATGATGCACGTTTGGTCAGAACACATTCATAAACAAACAGATCAAACATTCTTATTATGAGAAGATATATGAGCAGTTTATTATTATTCACATACATAAAAGCAAGGTCATTCGAGGATCATTAACGGGAAAACAATCAGTGTACACAATTAATATTCTGCCCATAAACCTGGAGCAGAGTGAAAGACAAATGGCATTTGTATAGGTCTGTCCAAGATGATTTATCTAAAGGCCGGTGTCAATAAAGTGTTACACGGCTTCAGTCAAGTAAGTGAAAGTTAAAGTGTTCTGATTAGGTCGACATGAAATTAAATGGAAAATCGTAGATAACAAATGGTCTCTTTTTATGACTTGCAAATTAGAATGGAAATTAAAAAGCCTGAGCAAAGTACTCCCCACGCCTGGCAGATACAGACAACTGAGCAAAGTATTGGCTGCCACTGCATTCTATCAATAGTAGCTGCTCATCCTTTCCGTGACCTTCACAATAACACACTTGTGCTGTGCTAGTAGCTGTGGAATAGTGTAAATGGGAGAGGGTCTGCACTGGTCTGCTAAGCAGTGTTTAACCACAGAATTTGGTTTGTTACCTGCAAAATGCCTTGTTAAAGTACCTTCTTTAACTTCATATACACACGTTATTATAAGCCTTTTACTGGGCATTCTAGGTGCACTTTGAACATAGACATCCCATGGGGGTAGAGGTGACAGGTGAGTACTCGGTAAATGAAAAAAGATATATGTTTGCAGTCAGGGCAGCCATCAGGGGGGGACAGGGGGGAGAGTTGTAGGGGTCCTAAGGGTAAGGGGGGCCCAGCCACGCCACACTTACTTGATTAGCCGGGCCCCCCATCTTTCTGAGAGCTGCTGACTTTGGGAAGGCATGGACATTTAAGGGGCCCTTGCCACTAATTTTGTGGGGGGGGGGGCCTGGCCACCAATTTTGGCCACCAATTTTTTTCTCATGTGGGGTCCTAGCCACCAATATTTTTTAATGGGGGGCCCTGGCCACAAATGTTTTTTTATGGGAGGCCCTGACCACCAATATCTTTTTATTTTTTATTAACATGTGGGAACCCTAGCCACCAATATTTTTTTCGTTTTTTTACTGTGGGGTGGACAGTAGGTGGGGCTTGCGGTGGGCGCAGCCCAGGGGGCCCAGGAAATTTTGTCGCATGGGGCCCTGCGATTTCTGATGGCGGTCCTGTTTGCAGTGCACTAGGCTGTATCGTGAAATGCTCAAATACATTAGCCACAGATGCAGTGTTTTTTTGTATTTATCATGTGCTCACTTCCATATCTAAAACAGATCTGACATTGGTCATACATTCAATATATTGGCAAATGGACAGCTGGAAAGTGTACTATGCTACTTCAGCCAAAATATTTCAATCAGCATAGCTGTTTATTTTTCTACTGGGAAACAGGTATGTCCAACCTGGTCTCTGAGGAAGTGCGTAGACACGAAACGCGTAAGACCTCAGACGCTTGTGTGCAAAGCGCTTTGTAATGCAAAGTCTAGGTTTAAAGACAACCCCTCCATAACAAATAAGCAGCTAATGTTCATTAATTTCTATATATTAAAATTATTAAGCATGCATTCCTTAATTAAAAAAAAACAAATGCAATTCAATTTTAATACAGGAAGTGACCAACACATTTGACAGCAGTTTACCAAAATTAACCATTTTCTGACACCCAAACCCAGTTTCCAAGAAAGACTGTACTTCTTGTATAGACTGGATTCTAACATTTTTTTTTTTAATCAAAAGCAGCTGTAAATTTATTTGCATGTGATTACACCAGCCCATTAGATTAACAAGCTCATTAAAAGTACATTACTAATTGTAGATGTGGAGGAAAACCTAGTCTCATCTTTTTGTTAACGCAGAAAATAAAATGAATTCCGAACCCTAGTTGTAAGGGCTCTTACACACGAGCGGTTGAAGCTGCGCTCTAGTGCGTTCAGGTTTTCTGCGTTCAGCCGCAGGGGAGCGCAGGAATAGACGCATTACATTTTTTCCAATGGGGCTGTACTCACACAGGCGCGTGTAGGCGCCAAACGCAGGTTGAGACGCAACATGCTGCATTTTTCCTGCGTTCGGCGCTACACGCGCCTGTGTGAGTACAGCCCCATTGGAAAAAATGTCTGTTCCTGCGCTCCCCTGCAGCTGAACGCAGAAAAACGGAACGCAGGGGAGCTCAGCTTCAACCGCTCGTGTGTAAGAGCCCTAAAACTGTATTTTTTCATTCAAATGAGAGGTAAAACACGATTGCACTTTTTTTAAAATCCAGGGATAGTTAGCCATTTGTAATTTGAGATATTAACAAACTACAATTTCTCTGTCAGCTAAGCTGGTAAAAGGAGGGTTGGCATTTTGTAAGACCTATGGCACCAAACCTGGCATAACAAACTGGCGCTTGTGGAATTATTATTTGCTGAGTTATTGTGACTGTAATTTGTTTTTATTAATTGTGTAAATTAATCTTTGGGTGTTTGTCTGGTTCAAACTGTTTTATTTCTTCTATATTAACAACAGATACCTTATGATTCTGTAGAGGTATTATCTCTATAACCAAGATGGTTGCTGATTTGTGCATGTAATTTATTTGTGGTCTACATGTCTGGGCAGCTTTATGCCCCTGCTGTCCCTTTTAATTCATTCCTCAAGGCCACACTGCATACCCAAACAGTCTACATCAAAAGACAAATTTCACACATTCATCATGCATCATTATCTGGGCAAATATGTATAATTCATAGAGAATTCACATCTGAAAATAAAATGGGGATGGGAGATACTTAGTGATGGGATGCACTTTTAAATGATCCCTATTACAACTTTATTTAAAGGTTTTTAATGCGTGTCAGGAACAATAGAGAGAGAAAATGTGAAACCTGCCATGGATGCCTTTATTTTGCTGTTTTCTTAATGAGATGGATGCCCTAGGCTATATCCCTATCCAAGAGGGCAGCAGATGTGAAGTGTCCATTGGGAACAAGTGGGATTTCATCAGCATTCATGGGTGACCTCTCCTTTTCATGCACACTGATAGACATTATAAATCATCTTTACAACGAACTGTAATTATCGTTTGTGTGGCCTGGGTGCCTCTTAAAAAAACACAGTCTTTACACTTTCCTTATTGCTTAGATATTCTGTCTGGGTGTCACTGGTAGTTTGTCCCATTGTATTCCCAAGAGGCCAGGCTGCAGGGGTATTACACTTAAATTATTGAGAATGAATTCGCAAGTCAAAATATTCTATTGGGTTACGCCAAAGCCTGTCCAGACCTAAATTTAATCCTGGGGCTTGGCTACAAAAGAAAAATGTGATTACTCTGAAATAATACTGTTATGTCTATTAATGCTCCAATATCTCCTTGATTAGTGGTGTCCATAGACGTTCATGGATTTAAGCCCAAATTTCCCAAGGGTCTATTAACCGGTACAATGGTTTTTAAGGAATTTAAAATGAAAAATCATTATGCAATTATCAAATGTGTTTAAGCATTCATCAGAGGTAATTGAAATAAGCAAATAAATGTGTTGAGGCATATCAGGGAAAAGAATCATTTCTTGCAACAAAAATAAATAAATGTATTTTTTATTCCTCAGACCTCATTCCTCAGTCAGCTATTAAGACAGAATTTTAGTTGCAGCATTTTCTAACCACTGACGATTTTTTTTTAATTGTATATTTTTTTTCCAAATTATCTATTTATTTACCCTGTGATAGCCGAATGATCCATCAGTTATTAACATAATAATATGCCATTATGGCAGTCAGTCCTCTGTTTCATATTTAACTTTAAACACAATGCTCAAGGGAATGGGACAGTGGCGTAACTAGATATTAATGGGCCCCACAGCAAATTATTTTTCAGGCCCCCAAAATGTTTAGAGGTTGACTTGTTTCTCCAATATTTATTGAAATTGTATATGAATTAGGGCCTCATGGGGCCCCTATACCTCCTGGGCCCCCCTGCAGCCGCAGGGTCTGCTTCCTGTATAGTTACACCCCTGGAATGGGATATGGGGTGCTGGGTCACCTCTGTGAAATTGTGGTCCTCTGTGAATATGTAAAAAAGGGTGTGATTAAGCAATAGGAATGTTTTACAAGTGTGGTTTGAATAGGCAGTCATACAAAAGTATTTTTGTGCCCTGTGTGCCATTACCCTAATAGTACTGAACACATTTCTAATTTGCAAAAAGATTATACACACGTACACACAGTGCCGAGAATAAATAGGACAGGATTAATTTTTTAGTTGCAATTACATTTTCAGATAAATTTGAAAATCACTGCAATTAGTATAGAATGGAAAGTTGGGTTAAAGCAAACCTGTCACCCAAAAATAGTTACCCCCACTGCAGGTGAGGGATAATAGAGTCCTCACTCCAGTTGGGGGAAAGTATAGGTTTTTAAAAAAACCTAAATTTCCTCTTGCAAGCGATATACTCCTGGTACAGACTGAGAGAATTGTTGAGTAACAGGTGTCCTTTAAAGATTCTTTGTATAGCAGAAGTTGGTCCCCCATATGCTAATATGCAGGCCCGGATTTGTGGAAAGGCCACCTAGGCCCGGGCCTAGGGTGGCAGGATTTTAGGGGGGCGGCATGCTGCCCAACCACACCCACATTTGTTCAAAAACACTGGGGATGCGCTGGAGAGACAATAATTTTTTTAATTTACCGTGCGCCAATCCCCATTGCTCCTGTCACCCTGGAGGCGACAGGGGTGACGAACGGGAGTGGGCCTAGGGGCGCCCACCATGTAAATCCGGCCCTGCTAATATGTTAAACCAGTTTGGTTATTTTTTTGCCATGGAGGCAACCTGATCAAAACTTGTGCAGTATTGACCATAGTTTGATTAAACACGTTGGAAATTCTGTTTGCAAAAAACTGAAAGACCAGCTGCTTTATGAAGAAATTTGGTTTGTTATGTATGTGATCTAATTAGTCACAAAGTCAGCAGTTTGGAGAAAGAAGGTGAATGGCTAAATTGTAGTGATGGGCGAATTTGCGCCGTTTCGCTTCGCCGAAAAATTCACGAATTTTTTTCCGTGAATTTTCGCGGGCGTTTTGCGAATTTATTCGCCTGCCGCGAATCGCGCAAATTTGCCGCGAATTTGCGCCTGGCGAATAAATTCGCCCATCACTATAAATGAGAGCTGGCACTAATGTGTAATGTGTCTAATATGTTCAATGTCACCACTGCCTATGTTAGGGCTCATTTGCAATAACCCATGCAGTGGGCAAAGTGCAAAAAAAGACACCAATCGGGCATTTCTTTGCACTTTGCTCACCTGTGGACTACTCCCTGAATGGAATGTTGTTGGGCCTTGAATGGAATGGTGCTCACACTGCACACTGAGGAGCAGATGTATCAAGGGTCGAATATCGAGGGTTAATTAACCCTCAATATTCGACTGTCGAATTAAAATCCTACGACTTCGAAGTCGAAGGATTTTGCGCAATTCGTTCGATCGAACGATTCGAAGGATTTTAATCTATCGATCGAAGGATTATTCTTCGATCATAAAATTGTTAGCTAACATTGGCCTCGGTAGGTTTTAGGTGGCGAACTAGGGGGTCGAAGAAATTTTTAAAGAGACAGTACTTCAACTATCAAATAGTCGAATAGTCGAATGATTTTTATTTCGAATCGTTCGATTCGAAGTCGAAGGTCGTAGTCGAAGTAGCCAAAAAAAAATATTAGAAATTCGAACTATTTTTCCTCTATTCCTTCACTCGAACTTAGTGAATAGCCCCTGAGAGTGCAGTTTCAGGAGGTACTCGGTATTCCGCTTTTCGTCCAATTCCTCTATCCGTGCACAACATGCAAAAAAATGGATAATTGTGCTCCCAAGCAGGCACTAAAAACAGGGCTAACTGCGCCTCTTGACTCTGCACTTATTGCTTGACTTTTTATCTGGAAGTCAGTGCAGAAAGCAGTGTCCAGGAGGACACAAGTGCTTCAAATCTGAAAAATTGTAGGTTTTATAAGCACCACTTGTTTGCTTTATGGCGCTTGCTGGTTTGTTTCTCATGTCTGTTATCCTGAATTTCTTATTGAGCAGTGTGAAATCCCATAGACTTCTGGTATACTCACTGGTTTCGATGGATCTTGTTACCTCTGAACTCTGAAGATGCTTAGAAGAAAAAATGTATGTGAATTGATGAATGACAGAATGTATTGTCGATATCAAGCTAAGGCAAACTCATCTAAGGCCGGCATAGAAAGCAACAATCTGCCCATGGCATTTCACACACTCGTCCCTAACCTCATTTACAATTTTGTGTTCCACCTGGGAACCCTATAGGTAGGTAACCTGTACTTTGGAGGAAAACTGGTTTACTGCACTGAACAGAAGTACTGCACCTGGGAAGTCTTGCTCAATTCTTGTGTTTGATCAGCTCTGTGGAATATCTCTTCACCTTAGGCACTAGACATTAGACGGTTGGCTCTATGTGATAGTGACTCGAGTTGCCAAAACATTATGTAGCCCTGCAGATATCTAGTAGTAGATAAACAATAAACTGTTTTTTCCCTTCCAGCCTAGCCTGCTTCTTTAGTGCGTTGCCTTTGAACTGATAAAACATGCTTATTGCTCTCTGGGGATACATAAATAATCCAGATAAGAATGATAAGTGATTTTGTGTCAATGATATGCAACCTTAGATAACAGATAGGAATATTGTTATGTGTATATGGAACTGGGGTTGCAGAATAGAACAAACAGAATGCAGTTTTGTATAGAATTTAATACCATATATTCGCCATGCAGGAAATAATTGGGCCATGATGCATATAAAAACAGATTATGAGATACTTGCAGCAGTTTCTATAGCGGTCATCTTAAAGCAGGCAAAAGACATAAATTGCATTTTGATCTCTATTACAAGTAATCCATGTGCTGTTGCACTTCTGTCACTATTAATGATTGCATAAGCCACAACTGCTAGCAGCTTTGAGGCCCCATTAAAGATCCAAAATTGGTGGCCACAATTTTCTTACTTCTGTGGGAAGGGGGAGGCACTATATTATATACTCTATGGGGCTGATTCACTAAGGGTCGAATATCGAGGGTTAATTAACCCTTGATATTCGACTAGGAATTGAAATCCTTCGACTTCAAATATCGAAGTCGAAGGATTTAGCGCAAATACTGCGATCGTACGATCGAAGGATTATTCCTTCGATCGAACGATTCGAAGGATTTTAATCCAACAATCGAAGGAATATCCTTCGATCAAAAAACTTACCTTCCCCATAGGCTAACATTGACTTCGGTAGCTTTTAGCTGCCGAACTAGGGGGTCGAAGTTTATTTTAAAGAGACAGTACTTCGACTATCGAATGGTCGAATAGTCGAACGATTTTTACTTCGAATCCTTCGATTCGAAGTCGTAGTCGAAGGTCGAAGTAGCCCATTCGATGGTCGAAGTAGCCCAAAAAATACTTCGAAATTCGAAGTGTTTTTACTTCGAATCCTTCACTCGAATTTAGTGAATCAGCCCCTAAATGTAAAGCACAAGGTAAAGGAAAATAAGAATATGATCTTCATGCATTTATTATAAGAGATTGCCTTAAATCCTTGATTCTTTTCCCCCTTAGTTAATCCTGACCCTAATGTTGGCAAGACCCAGCACTAATCACTGAGAGATGAGATAAATCTGTCAGCTAAATCAATGTATTGTCCTCCAGCTCTTCCCAGCATCCTTAGTTACTGCTAGTGGTACCTCACAAGAGCTTTTGCTTGGCTGATTCCCATGTATGATGTGAGACGAGGGATTCAACTGAGCTTTGAATATAGTGTGTACTCACTTTTCTACAAGTTTAATAGAGGGTGCCACTGGAGTGCTTTTTAAATCACCCTGTTTGGAAAGCACAATGCACAGCCGTTGGGAAGATGGCTCTTTTGAGTAATCACTGACTGGTTATCTGCGACTGAGGCTGCTGAGCCTCTGAGATAACACAATTTATTTTGAGAAGGGAATTAATGTGCTGGGATCACTTTCAGCCTGACATAAGAATAAACCGATTTATCTAGTCTATTAGCTTTTGTGTAAGTTAATGTTTTACTTTATTTTAGACACACCAGAGAGATAACATCGTGGATCTCTTACTGGATGCCGCTACTTCTCAGCAGGACAGAAGTTCTATTCATTAGGGAATTAGAAAAGATGCTAATCCTAAGCTTGATGTTAATGTAAATTCTTGTTTAAAGAGGCCAGATAAAGCTATCACATATATTTCATTAATTGCATGTGTTAAGGGAATGAATGTGCACTCTGGATTGGAAAATGCAAGCTGAGCACTATTGATAACCCCCGGAGGAAGCTCAACACAAACGCAGAAGAAAGCCACTAACTGCTTGTAGTGTTGCAGGACTAGTTTTTCAGACAGTACTACTACAGGTATGGGACCTGTTATCCAGAATGCTCGGGACCTGGGGTTTTCCAGATAACGGATCTTTCCGTAATTTGGGTCTTCATGCCTGAAGTCTACTAGAAATTCATTTAAACATTAAATAAACCCAATAGGCTGGTTTTGCTTCCAATAAGGATTAATTATATCTTAGTTGGGATCAAGTACAAGCTACTGTTTTATTATTACAGAAAAAAAGGCAATCATTTTTAAACATTTTGATTATTTTGATAAAATGGAGTCTATGGGAGACAGCCATTCCATAATTCGGAGCATTCTGGATATCGGGTTTCCGGATAAGGGATCCTATACCTGTACTTGAATCCAATTGGTCACAATAGTGTTTTAAAGGGACCAATATATGCTGTCCTCAAATTATACATCCCTTAGCATACAAAGGCATGGCTCAACCCGCCTCCCATGCAAACACGAGAAATAAACTTCGAAACGAGTAGTGGGATCAGCCCCATTTCTTTATGAACTCACTCAGAATAAAATAGCACACACTCTATTGTAAATTATAAGGATATTATAAGCCGCTAAGTAATGTCATGACCATTTAAAGGCTAATACCCTCACACTTAACAACAGAGTGTGCATAATTATTTATAATACACACGTTTCAGTGAGTCATGTGACACAAATCACATTTAACTGATGACATCACGAAGCGCTGTTTAAAAATATATACTGGATATTATTATATAGTCTCTCTTAGCTGTGTATGGACTTATCATACCTTCTCACATCACATGCCAGTGGCCTTATTTAGAGACATTATCTGTCATTGCCAATAATAAACATTGATTTATTAATCACAAATATATTCTGCAGTTCTTGAAAGGCAGCACTAGCCCTGTCTGTGGGCAGTTTTTTCACAGCAGTGGGTGTTTTTTTATGGTGAAAAGACTGGGCAGGTGGAACAACTGGAAAAAACCCGGTTGGCCCTGGCTTTTGTGGGCGCCACTGGCCCAGATCCACTTTGAGGTTGGGGGGGGGCTACAGGATGGTTGCGGTTGGGGCCTGAGGGGTTTGTGGCTGGGGTGGTGCAGGCACGATTGTGGCCTCAAGAAGGTACAAGCTGGGGGGGGGGTGGGTTGGTTGGGGCCAGGGGGGTTTGAGGCTGAGGGACCCTGGGTTTCTGGGAGCCCCTGGAGTAGCGCTCCCAGTGGGCCCCAGACCTACTTTTGCAACCAATATGGCAGTACCTAGCTACAATGTTGTACAGAGAACATAGGTTATATGTCTATAATAATAAACTATGGCCTAGTAACTTGTTGTAAGTTGGAATTAATGGAAGCTGCTTAAAAGGTTTTTTCCTTGGAAAAGCGCAATGCAATTTTTAAACTAAAACATTTTCTTTTTTTAATCGGATTTTGTTCACAATAAATAAATATCAAAGACATATACATATAGCTTCAGTCTGTACATGAAACTGTATGCATTCAAGAAATCAGAGACAAGATCCATTAAAGGATAAGTAAACCTTAAAAATAAGTGAATGTAAAATGAATGAGAGTGATATTCTGAGCACTTTTGCCATTTATATTTATTATATATTTTGTTTTTATTCCAAGATATTAAGGGATACACGTGCTGTTAATATGAATTCATTTTCTTACCACAGCGCCACCTGCTGGTCAGTTTCTGATCATCCTGACCACCAAGTAGTCAAGGAAGTTGTTCTGCTGCTCTGCTGCTCTTCTGCTTAGTAAAAAAAATAGAAACGTTTCTAACAATTTTCCTAAGCAGAAAAACATCAGAGCAGCCTTTCTTTCTCCTGACAACGTCCTTGACTACTTGGTGGTCAGACTGGTCAGAAACTGGCGCTGTTGTAAGAAAATAAATTCATATTAACAGTACGTGTATCCCTTAATATCTTGTAATAAAAACAAAATAAACAATAGATGTAAATGGAAACAGTGCTCAGAATAACACTCTCGTTCATTTTACATTCACTTATTTTTAAGGTTTACTTATCCTTTAAAGGCAGCAAATTACAGACTTCCTTCTGCATTTCACAGTGTGACCCTCTTCCGTAACCAGTCGAACAGTTCAGACTGCTGATTCTCAGGGATAAATTATTCTCTGAAGGTTTTGGCCCTGGCCGCTGTTCACGGAAAAAAAAAAAAGAGCTGCCTCAGATTTTAGTCTTTGACTCATAAATAAAAGATTAAAATCAGCGACATGATGTTTTTTTCTAAAACTGCCCAACCAAAGCCAAGAACTCAGAAATAACATGTTTAACCCATTAATGATATTCAGTAGGTGAATTACTACAAAATTATTATTATCTGCACATTGTAGGTCTAACAGAAAAACGACAGACAAACGAGATGTTAGACTGCATATTTGATTTAGAGTGCATAACAGTGCACATTTTCCCTTGCACTGCATGAAAGCGAAAAATCATCAGCAATATAAACATATGTCCTACAAAATATACTATTTTAAACCACTGTTTTCTAACTGTTTCAATATAGTGGGTCCGTTATTCACTATACTACATTTATGAGGTGCCTTAATAAACTCCACCACATCAGGTCCACTAGACTTTTATTAGACAGCCCTGCTCTAATCTAGTTGGAGTTCATGAGTGGGGTTGGCAAAGTCAGGGCTGGCCATAGTATAAATGGGGGTCCTGTGCAATTATTGGTGTCATTACTGCTAATTTTGTGCATTGCAAAAATAGGCATTTCCTAGAGACATTCAGTGTATTTGCCTTCTCATGGCTATATTTTCATACACATAGATGGGTATGCCAGTGAACACATTCAATTCAATAGGGTATTTGTTGTCAACAGTTTAGAGCTTAATAGATGGGCGAATTTCTCCCGTTTCAACGAAAAATTCACTAATTTCCCCCCAAAATTGGCGAAACGTCGAAAAATTTGTGAAAAATTGTGAAATCGTAAAGTTCCAGAAAAAAATCTTGAAATTCAAACGTTTTCCTGAACAAATCGTGAAAATCAGACGTTTTCACACAAAAATCGTGAAATTAGAAGGATTCCACTCAAAAATCATGAAATTAGAAGGATTCCACTCAAAAATCGTGAAATTTGAAGGATTTCACTCAAAAATCATGAAATGTGAAGGTTTTCACCAAAAAATCTTAAAAATTGTACGTTTCACTCAAAAATCTTGAAATTTGAAGGTTTTCACTCAAAAATCATGAAATTTGAAGGATCTCACTCAAAAATAGTGACATTTTAAGGATTTCACTCAAAAATCAGGAAAATTGAAGGATTTCACTCGTGCCAGGCGAATTTATTCGACAATCACTATTAATAGATCGACTTTCTACTGAAGTCACCCTGTCAGGCACCAGATCCCTGACAATAAATAACCAATCACTTTGAAAATCAGGCATGCACAGGTTTATTTAACTAGAAATTGCATATGGTCTGTTGTGATAAGATATTAAAAAAAAAATAAAGTACAAAAACGCCATCTTCCATCTTTAGTTTAGCAGCTGAGTATAGCCATGGAACAAATAAGATTTCACTTGTGATCTAATCGTTGAAGGGAAAGGAAAATTCATAAAGGCTTTCCTGACAGCTTGAGCCAATATTGAGCCAATATTGTACAACTGATTGCTGAGTAATATTTGGCCTGCTCTGGACTAATTAGGGATGCACCGAATCCACTATTTTGGATTCGGCCGAACCCCTGAATCCTTCGTGAAAGATTCGGCCGAATACCGAACCAAATTACGGACGGGAAGGGGAAAAATGTTTTACTTCCTTGTTTTCTGACAAAAAGTCACGTGATTTCCCTCCCCACCCCTAATTTGCATATGCAAATTAGGGTGCGGATTCGGTTCGGCCTGGCAGAAGGATTCGGCCGAATCCGAATCCTGCTGAAAAAGGCCGAATCTTGGCCGAATCCCGAACCGAATCCTGGATTCGGTGCATCCCTAGGACTAATACTTCCATATATTGTAAGTTCTGAATTCAATTGCATATTTGGCAAACTATCAGGTACCCTCAAATAGTCACAGTGAAAAAGAATTTATTTAGTACCCAGATAAAAAATGTCTTCTGTCTTTTTTCTCCTAACATATTTCCTTTGCATGCATTCAACATCATTGTAGTTGTCCTTCCTGAACATTATGCAGGCTTGTTCTTCATTGGCTGATTTGGGTGATTTTACTCACCCTGCCAGTTAAAATCCAATAAGAAGCAGAATACAGTTTAATCTGTTAGGTGGGTTGACTTTGTTGTCTTTCTCTGAATATCCAGTTCCCTATTGGTGCATTAAAAAACATGAGTTCACTGATGAGCTGAACATACTATTTGCCTATTGTTCTAATCATGAAACATCTATTGTTTTTGTAATGTCTTGAGGGCAAAAATGAAAATTGATGTTACGCCATGTTTTGTTCTAGATAATTAGATTACCAGTATACAATAACACCCTTCACCTTTTGTTGTGACTGCTTTATGCATGGGGATTATTTGTGCACTGGTAATCTAATGATCTACTTTGCAAGGAGTTTCTTATATTTCCCTGTTTGCCCTGTTTAGCTCAAGAAATAACAAAAACCATAGAATTTTTGTATTTAAAACAAAAGGCAAAAAGTATGTTCAGAGCAAGACCTATTAATTGAACTTGTATTGAAAAAGGGGCTGAACAAATGGTACTTTGTTGTCTATATTTGGGATGCACCAATCCAGGATTTGGCCTTTTTCAGCAGGATTCGGATTTGGCTGAATCCTTCTGCCTGGCCGAACCGAATCCGAATCCTAATTTGCATATGCAAAGGAGGGAAATCACTTGACTTTTTGTCGCTAAACAAGGAAGTAAAAAATGTTTTCCCCTTCCCATCCCTAATTTACATATGCAAATTAGGATTTGGTTCGGTATTCGGCCGAATCTTTTGCGAAGGATTCGGGGGGTTCTGCCGATTCCAAAAGAGTGGCATCCCTAGTCTATATACCTCTACATACAGTGTAATACCTAAGTGACCCAAGTGACATTTCTGTACAGAGAATTGCAAATTGCAAATTACAGACACTGTTGTCCTCTAAATACTTCTTTATCTGTATAAAACATATTTAATTGAAATATTATTTTTATTTTGGACAAGCATATTCCTATAACTGTACAAGTATCTCATATGACCTACATGCATCAATGTACAGTTAGTACAAGTCTGTGCAATAGCCCATTGTTTTCATTTCCATGTAAGGAAAGAATATGATATACAGTAACACACTTTATTAGTGGGCTTTGCAATGCCTTTTTATTGTTCCAATGTTATTTCTATTTTTTATATTCAACTTTGAAATCTGACATGGGGCTAGACATATTGTCAATTTCCCAGCTGCCCCAAGTCATGTGACTTGTGCTCTGATAAACTTCAATCACTCTCTATTGCTGTACTGCAAGTTAGAGTGATATCACCCCCTCCCTCCCCCCCCCCCCCAGCAGCCAAACAAAAGAACAATGGGAAGGTAAGCAGATAGCAGCTCCCTAACACAAGATAACAGCTGCCTGGTAGATCTGAGAACAACACTCAATAGTTAAAACCCATGTCCCACTGAGACACATTCAGTTACATTGAGTTGGAAAAACAGCAGCCTGCCACAAAGCATTTCTCTCCTAAAGTGCAGGCACAAGTCACATGACCAGGGGCAGCTGGGAAATTGACAAAATGTCTAGCCCCATGTCAGATTTCAAAATTGAATATAAAAAAAACCTGTTTGCTCTTTTGAGAAATGGATTTCAGTGCAGAATTCTGCTGGAGCAGCACTATTAACTGATTCATTTTGAATTTTTTTTTTCCCATGACAGTATCCCTTTTAGTATAACTGGTTAGAAACTGAATGCACATCTGCCTCAAACTGTGCTCTGGCATAACAGCACCAAATGATTCAGGGGTTCGGCCGATTCCAAAAGAGTGGCATCCCTAGTCTATATACCTCTACATACAGTGTAATACCTAAGTGACCCAAGTGACATTTCTGTACAGAGAATTGCAAATTGCAAATTACAGACACTGTTGTCCTCTAAATACTTCTTTATCTGTATAAAACACATTTAATTAAAATATTATTTTTATTTTGGACAAGCATATTCCTATAACTGTACATGTATCTCATATGACCTACATGCATCAATGTACAGTTAGTACAAGTCTGTGCAATAGCCCATTGTTTTCATATCTACTGTATGTAAGGAAAGAATTTGATAGACAGAAACACTTTATTAGTGGGCTTTGCAATGCCTTTATATTGTTCCAATGTTATTTCTATTAGTAGAAGACAGTGGGTTGAATCATTTCTGTGACCATTTGCGCTGCATGGCTGTGCCTGACAGAGAACACAATTGTATCTCTGTTTTCTGTACTGCTAATTGCTGGCCGGAGCCTGCTGCTTGGGAACAGACCCAAGTTAAGTTGTGCCACTGGCAACTTTCCACAGCAGAACAGTAAAAATAAATCACAATACCAGCCCCGAACATAATTATACCATTTCTCTATCACTTTAAATGAAAGCTTGAACACAATTGCATTCCAATTAACAGTGAAACAAACTTACTCTAAAAACAGAAAGAATTACAGTAATAACAAAGTGCTTAGCTGCTCAAAGCAGAATAAATGGTCCATATATAGAATGCTGTTTAAGTATAACTGGTTACAAACTGAATGCACGTCTGCCTCAGACTGTGCCCTGGCATAACAGCACCAAATGGCACATAATTTATCTTACAGACAAATACAAGACGTCCTCTGCACTCAACCCATTAACAATAACTTACTTGCTGCTTTCAAGGTTAAAACTCCCAAACTTGGTTGCACTTTTAGTGGCCACCAGTGGGATCACCTGACTATAGTTGCAGAAAGTAAGTTGCAGCTAAAACTTGTGTATAATGAAGCAATAGAATTCTTAAAGGGATACTGTCATGGGAAAAACATTTTTTCCAAAACGCATCAGTTAATAGTGCTGCTCCAGCAGAATTCTGCACTGTAAACCATTTCTCAAAAGAGCAAACAGATTTTTTTATATTCAACTTTGAAATCTGACATGGGGCTAGACATATTGTCAATTTCCCAGCTGCCCCAAGTCATGTGACTTGGGGCATAAACTTCAATCACTCTTTACTGCTGTACTGCAAGTTAGAGTGATATCACCCCCCTCCCTTCCCCCCCCCAGCAGCCAAACAAAAGAATAATGGGAAGGTAACCAGATAACAGCTCCCTAACACAAGATAACAGCTGCCTGGTAGATCTGAGAACAACACTCAATAGTAAAAACCCATGTCCCACTGAGACACATTTAGTTACATTGAGATGGAAAAATAGCAGCCTGCCAGAAAGCATTTCTCTCCTAAAGTGCAGGCACAAGTCACATGACTGGGGGCAGCTGGGAAATTGACAAAATGTCTAGCCCCATGTCAGATTTCAAAATTGAATATAAAAAAATCTGTTTGCTCTTTTGAGAAATGGATTTCAGTGCAAAATTCTGCTGGAGCAGCACTATTAACTGATTCATTTTGAAATTTTTTTTTTCCCATGACAGTATCCCTTTAAGTATAACTGGTTAGAAACTGAATGCACATCTGCCTCAAACTGTGCTCTGTCATAACAGCACCAAATGGCACATAATTTATCTTACAGAAAAATACAAGACGTCCTCTGCACTCAACACATTAACAATAACTTACTTGCTGCTTTCAAGGTTAAAACTCCCAAACTTGGTTGCCCTTTTAGTGGCCACCAGTGGGATCACCTGACTATAGTTGCAGCAAGTAAGTTGCAGCTAAAACTTAGTCCCTGTGTATAATGAAGCAATAGAATTCTTAATGAATCAGATTCAAGTTGAGTATAGTACTGGCTGTACCAGGGATTATTTTGACGTAGTTGGCCAGGTTAAATATATTGCAATATATCGACAAATCCCAGTTTTATTTAAAGAGTAAGGCATTTTTTGGTAGACAAAAGTCTCAATGTCTTAAATATATTGATAATTGGTTGAGTGCAGAGGACTCTTGTATTTGTCTGTATGAATTTTGTGTTTTTAAAAATTAGTGGTGAGCACAAATTTCCCTTATTTGTTATAGTTTATGCAGGAGCAGTGGCCAACTCCATGTTCTAGCTCCCACCCTTTCCAACTATAGTCAGGTGATCCCACTGATGGCCAATAAAAGGGCAGCCAAGTTTGTGAGTTTTAACCTTGAAAGCAGCAAGTAAGTGGCAAGTATAACGTAAATATATTGTTAATTGGTTGAGTGCAGAAGACTTCTTGTATTTGTCTATATGAATTTTGTTTGCACCCCCACTTAATGGGTTTAAAAAATAGTGGTGAGCACAACATTTCTTTGTGTGTTACAGAATTTATCTTACCCATATAAGCAACATGCTTTATTGCAGTGCTCTGAGCAAGCCAGTTTGCCCACTAGCTCTTAGGCTCATATCACGCCAGGTGATGCTTCATCTGCTCAGGAACAAGTCATTCATCAAGGTGAATGGCACCACCGGTGACAGTGAGATTCTGAGTATTTACTGGTGACAGATATTTGCCATTTAAGTCTATGCCTGGCAGTCAGAGCTGTGACAGGAGTTGCTTCACTGGCTTAAATATGCCTGGTACGTCATGGGCCATAAAAAAGCCTTTCAGATTATCTATGAGTTATGGCTATAGTTTTGATCTGCAGTCAGTTCTTTTACTAATGCTTGGAAGAAAAATATACAGTAGCCATGTTAAATATTTTAATGGTTGGTCAGAGCCGGGCCACACTGGCCAGGCGCCCTAGGCGACCTGGCCAGCCGCAGCGCCGGGTGAGCGCGCGCATGCGCAAGTTGATGACGTTGGCGAGCATGGCCAAGTTGACGCCAGAGCGCATGTGCGTGTTATGTGCAGAAGCCCCAATCAGCGTGCACACATGCGCTGAAGCAGGAAGACGGGGAGTGAGTTGACCGGACATGGGGTAGGCGACAGAGCAGGTATATGCCTGGCGCCCCCCAGATTTGCGCCCTAGGAACGTGCCTACTCTGCCTACCCCTAGTTCCGGCCCTGTGGTTGGTTCTTAATGAATAAACATGGTTGTTTGGATATTGAAACAGATATGTGCTATAAATCTAGATTTTATATGTAACCTGCACTGATCGGAGTACATTAAGGGCAGAGACACAAGCTGCTATTTTTGGAGATTAGTCACCCAGCGACATTTCGCTTCTTCTTCGGGTGACTAATCTCCCCAAACTGCCTTTCCGCCAGCTAGAATGTAAATCACCGACAAGATGGCACTCGGATCGCTTTGGCTTACCGAAGTTGCCCAAAGTTTCCTTGTGGGGCAACTTCGGAAAACAAAGTGTTCCAAGTGCCATCCCGCCGGTAATGTGTGTCTCTGCCCTTAATAGGGGAAATGTTTATGTAACTGTAAATAGCATTACTGGGAAGATGTTAGAAATTTACTATGTGCAATAAGTTTTATTCTTCTTGCATGGATTATGCATTATACTCATGACGATAAGGGAATTTATAGCAATGCATGCTCTTATATTTATGTTGGCCATGGCACATATGAAAAGATATTCCCAATGAGATCATCAAACCAATCATTGCATTATTTATAATAGGAAAATAGTGGAAAAGGGGGTGCACAGATACATTGCCATATTCCCGAGGCCAAAAATGAGATATTTTGCACCTAACGTTTTGGGTGGAGACATACAAACGAGAATAAAGATACAAATGAGAATAAAGACGTCTCCTTTAGGAAATCCAGAGGAACTATATCATATGTTCAATTAAACTTAGGATGAATTAGTTACACACAGCAGGTGCCAGATACAGATAACCACTGCCTCTAAAAAGTGGTAAATAGAGCTGCATTTTTTATTGATGTTTTTTATAGTCTCTTTTTAAAGGGATACTGTCATGGGAAAACATGCATCAGTTAATAGTGCTGCTCCAGCAGAATTCTGCACTGAAATCCAATTCTCAAAAGAGCAAACAGAATTTTTTATATTCAATTTTGAAATCTGACATGGGGCTAGACATATTGTCAGTTTCACAGCTGCCCCAGTCATGTGACTTGTGCCTGCACTATAGAAAGGAACTACTTTCTGGCAGGCTGTTATTTCTCCTAATTAATGTAACTGAATCAGTCTCAGTGGGACTTGGCTTTTACTATTGAGTGCTGTTCTGTTATCTTGTGTTAGGGATCTGCCATCTGGTTACCTTCCCATTGTTCTGTTGTTAGGCTGCTGGGGGGGGAAAGGGAGGGGTGATATCACTCCAACTTGCAGTACAGCAGTAAAGAGTGACAGAAGTTTATCAGAGCACAAGTCACATGACTGGGGGCAGCTGGGAAATTGACAATATGTCTAGCCCCATGTCAGATTTCAAAATTGAATATAAAAAAATATGTTTGCTCTTTTGAAAAATGAATTTCAGTGCACAATTCTGCTGGAGCAGCACTATTAACTGATGAATTTAAAAAAACATGTTTTCCCATGACAGTATCCCTTTAAAGGTTTGTGTTGGTAACTAATTTCTGGTAACCAAGTTTCCTGTGCTGCCTGGTAATATGTGATTTAAAAAGGAAATTAGGCCCCATTCCGGGAACCATACCGTCCTCAGTATCTAACTACTGTAAGTGGGTGGCATAGTGGTGCTGTCCTTAATTCTATTACACCGCAGAACTGGGGCAAAGAATTTAAGGATTTTATATCTCCTAAATCTGCATAGGTTTTTAGATCCTCCTAAGCAGTGAAACATAAATTAAATTGACCCTATTGTGTGTGGAGGTGATAGGGACCTGGGACTGCAAGCACCACTGCCGTGAATGATATCCAATCACTGTGAAGCTCTGCAAAACATATTGGTGCTATAGAAATAAGGGATGAGAAAGGGGAAGTACACCTAAAATTAACTTTCAATATCTTCTAGATGAAAATAATCTAAAAAAATAATCTTTAAAACCGGTCCAATTATTTTAACAAAAATGAAATATATTATTTGCCTTTCTTCTCTATCTGTTTTCTACCTAAAATTAACTATGCTGGTGGGTTGCTGTGTCAGTGAGCCTTGTAATGCTGGAGCTGGGGCTTTTTATTGTTATTATTATCAATTATTATATTCTCTTGCATTCCGGCCTTTAGTTTCAATCTTTCCGGCCTGTCATTCCAGGAGACAATAAAAATAACACAAAGACATACGGCAGAATGCAACTGTCCAACTCATGCTAAACATTAAGAATAACCTCATCTTTACCACAAATAACTGATAATTAAGACCACATATGACTGACCTTATTTATATAGTAAATGTCTTTCTTTAGAAACTGGAGGTACTGATGTAATTGAATTGATAATGTGTGTTTCCTTGCACTTTAGACAATTATAGGGCAGATTTAACCATGAATTGATGCTTTATGTCCTGTCCTGAGGGATTTGGTGATTTAATCTGCTGATTTGTTTCACTATTATATGGTTCCCAGTAGGTAAAGAACCCCAGCTGCCTGGATTTAGGTCACACCCCAAGGAGAAGTATGTACCTTCTACATTAAGGCTTTTGGCATATGTTGCTTTTAAACTGCAATGTTTTATTTTCTTGTAAAACACCACTAGATATGACACAATTGTTACAGTGCTACTGTGCCTCTTATACAGCCATACATGAAGCACAAGTGCCCTATCTACAGTGAAGTGCAAGCTGAGTGCATAGCTATAAATTCATACCATTTAAGGAAACATTATTGAATGGTTAACACAATTATTTAATGTGTATATTCTCTTTACTGTGGATCTATTCTTTGTGTACACTAAGCGACAGATCAAAAATCGAATGGGATTTTTTCCACGATTCAAATTTTTTTTGTACCCATACTCACACATTTGAGTTATGTTATCGAAAACTTGAATGTCTGTGAGTTGATAATTGAAAATTCGAATGAAAAAATAAATTTTTTATCCGAAAACTCTATGGGGCCCATTTACTTAGCTCGAGTGAAGGAATAGAATAAAAAAAAACTTCGAATTTTAAATGTTTTTTTGGGCTACTTCGACCATCGAATGGGCTACTTCGACCTTTGACTACGACTTTAAATCGAATGATTCGAACTAAAAATCGTTCGACTATTCGACCATTCGATAGTCGAAGTACTGTCTCTTTAAAAAAAAACTTGGACCCCCTAGTTCGCCACCTAAAACTTACTGAAGTCATAGGCTTTGCTATCTTTTTTTGGTTGAAAAAAAATCGTTCGATCAATGGATTAAAATCCTTTGAATTGAACGATTCGAAGGATTTAATCGTTCGATCGAACGATTATACCTTCGATCGTAGGAACAAGGAAATGCGGTAAATCCTTCGACTTCGATATTCGAAGTCGAAGGATTTCAATTCGGCAGTCAAATATCGAGGGTTAATTAATTGAGTTTTTGACACATAAATTTGATCAATTTGAGTTTTTTCGGGACATGAACTAGATCATTCGATTTTTTTCCCCAGTCGTAAACATGCAAACATTCAAATTTCGAGTTTATCCGAGATAGAAAAACCTTCACACAACGGTCACATTCAATTCTTGATAAATATGCCCCTATGGGGCAAATTTATCAGAAATCTAATTTAATATTTTCCACCATTCAAAATTTTTTTTGCACCCAAACTCACACATTTGAGTTATATTTTCGAAAACTCAAACGTCTGTGGGTTAATAAGAAAAAAAAATTTGAAAATTTGAATGTAAAAATTTAGGTTTTATCCAAAAACTCCATTCAAGTTTTCTGAACATAAATTTGATCATTAGAGTTTTTCCCCCGTTGTTTTTCATGTGTGTTTTTGACATAAGGATTTTTTCATAAACATGCAAACATTTAAAATTCGAGTTTATCCGAGGTAGGAAAACCCTCACACAACTCACAAATTCGATTTTTGATAAATAGGCCCCTTTAGACTCCATAAATATATATAATTTTTTTAAGAACATCAAATACACTAAGGGGGTTATTTATCAAAGTCCGAATTTATCTCAATATTTTCTGAATAAAACTCCGACCAAATCCACACGGGTTTTTTGGCCTTATTTATTAATACACTTTCCTGAAAATTGTTTGCTGGAAAAAAATCTGAAAAAATCGTGGAAAATCCGATTTTCCACGATTTTTTCGGATTTTTCAATCGATTTTCAAAAATGTTTCCAATTTTTCACCCAACAACTCCTGAACTTTAGGGTATTGCCAAAAACCCAGCGCACATAAAAAAATCATTGGGACTTCTCCCTTTGACTTATATGCAACCTCGACAGGTCTGAGATGCCGGATTATCAGATTCTGACTTTTCCATCCTCGGGGTTTAAAAAATTCTGAAAATTTCTTGATTTTTTTAAAATTCCGATTTTATTTTAAAAAAAATCACGACCTTTTTGTGATTTTTGCATTCGGAGTTTAGTAAATAACCCTCTAAGGGGGTTACTTATCGAAGTTCGAATTTATCTCAATATTTTCGGAAAAAAACTCACCGATTTTTTTTGCGGGAAAAAATCATGAAAAATCCGATTTTCACTCCAAAAACCTCGGGGTATTGTCAAGAACCCAGCGCACATCAAAAAATTATTGGGACTTCTCCCATTCTCTACAGGTCTGTGATGCAGGATTCTCTGATTCTGACTTTTCCATCCTCGAGGTTTAATAAATTCTGAAAAATTCGTGATTTTTTAAAAGTCCGATTTTATATTAAAAACATGAATTTTTAGTGATTTTTGCATTCGGAGTTTATTAAATAACCCCCTAAAGGTTTCATATTTCGGAACTATATTAGAACTATTGCTAACCTAAGCATGCTTATTAGGGAAAATTATTTGACGATAACTATGAACCACTTATGACTTCCCAAGCTGAACTTGTATTTTGCCCCTTCCATATTAAATCTCCAAAAGTCTTCCTGTGTGTGTGGGGCAAATAAATACAAATCTTGGCCCATTGTTCCCTTGTTCCAGGATTCTTTATTTATATTTATTTATATTATTCTTTATTTTTTATTTATTCTTTATTTGCTACTTGGCTGACCTTTAGACTTAGTAGCTGCTGTTACGGATATCCCACAGGGACTGGCTAAATCACTGCACAAATATGATGTGACTGAAACATTATATATTAATAAGCCCAATATAAATAAAAATGACTTTCTCTCAGTGCAGGTGCGGCAGGGCAGCTACATAAAAATGTTACTAACAATTTATCACACAGAAGGAATCTACTGTAAATTCTACACAAGTCATGCCAATGCTCAAATAAAGAAAACCCTAAGACTTTAATTCAAGACACTTTCAAATGTAAGATAGCATTTTCCACTATAACTTTATTATTACTCCCTCCCATATTATTATAAGGTAATCCTTTGGTTGCTCTTGCACTCAGTACTGGTTTGCTTAGGATGACAGGAATTGTAATGTAGAGGCTGCTTTGAATCCCTTCACCCCTCAGGCCTTGATACAGAGTCACTGGGGCTCATTTATCAACACTGGGCAAATTTGCCCATGGGCAGTTACCTATAGCAACCAATCAGTGATTAGCTTTTTGAAGCCAGCTGCAAGTAGAACAACGAATGCAGCAATTTGATTGGTTGCCATGGGTTACTGCCCATGTGCAAATTTTCCCAGTGTTGATAAATGACCCCCACTGCTCTATTTAAGGTTGGAACCTATCAGCAAGATTCATGTTCTTCAGCTGTTTTAAAAGACATGCAACCATTTTATTCTATTATTCATTAGAAAAAGTACATTTTCTTTTGCTTGGGGTTTGTCTATGATTGTGTTGTATGGGAGCAAACAACTCAATCAACCCAAACTAGCCCTGTTATATTCCTCGTTTTATATTACAAAAGGAATATAACATAACCAATACGGGTGACAAGAAATCAAATTTGGTTAAATGAAAATAATGCTTATATTAATAAAGAATATAGGACAGTCTGCACATTCGATAAGGTTTATTATAAGACAGTGGGGTTACAGACAGTGTGCTCCTGAGTTTAAGGTTCAAGTATAAAGAGAAAAAGAAGACAGAGATTCTTTATATAGGGCTTTTCTCAAATTAATCTTTCCCAGTGGAAAAGTTTCAAATTAAAATGTACCAATTATTTAATGGTGTTAAAAATTCCCCATTTAAAAACATACCCTCATTATCTTTATTTCACGATTATCTGGGGCACATTCATGCGTTAATATTACATAATTCACAGCAATACATTCTCCTTTGATTAGAGATATATATGAAAGTGGTGTTCCTTCCTGACACCTTTTAGAAATATACATGTATACTATATAGGGGCAGATTTATCAAGGGTCGACTTTCGAGGGTTTATAAACCCTCGAAATAAAATCCTTCGAATTCGAATATCAAATTCGAAGGATTTTAGCGCAATTACTTCGATCAAAAGATCAAATAAAAATCGTTCGATTAGAAGGATTTTAATGGATCGATCGAAGGATTTTTATTCGATCATAAAAAAACTTAGAAAAATGATGGGGAAGGTCCCCGTAAGCTAACATTGAACCTCGGTAGGTTTAAACTGCCGAAGTATGAAGTCAAAGTTTTTTTTAAAGAGACAGTACTTTGACTATCGAATGGTTGAATAGTTGAACGATTTTTACTTCGAATTGTTCGAATCGAAGTCAAAGGTCGTAGAAGCCTATTTGATGGTTGAAGTACCCAAAAAATACTTCGAAATTCAAAGTTTTTTTTATTCGAATCCTTCACTCGAGCTTAGTAAATCTGCCCCTATACCAAATATATAAGTTTGAGTCCCAGGAAGATTTAGGGGCAGATGTATGAAGGGTCGAATATCGAGGGTTAATTAACCCTCGATATTCGACTAGGAACTAAAATCCTTCGACTTCGAATATCGAAGTCGAAGGATTTAGCGCAAATCCTTCGATTCCTTAGATCGAACGATTAAATCCTTCGAATCGAACGATTTGAAGGATTTTAATACAACGATCGAAGGAATATCCTTCGATCAAAAAAACTTAGGCAAGCCTATGGGGACCTTCCCCATAGGCTAACATTGACTTCGGTAGCTTTTAGCTGCCGAAGTAGGGGGTCGAAGTTTTTTTTAAAGAGGCAGTACTTCGACTATCGAATGGTCGAATAGTCGAACGATTTTAAGTTCGAATCGTTCGATTCGTAGTCGTAGTCGAAGGTCGAAGTAGCCCATTCGATGGTTGAAGTAGCCCAAAAAACACTTCGAAATTCGAAGTTTTTTTAATTCGAATCCTTCACTCGAGCTTCATGAATCGGCCCCTAGGTATCCCCAAAGTCCAGCAAATCTTAGGCTCTCCTCTGCCTGATCAAAATTATTTTCTTTAAAACCGGATTGCTGTGTTCCTCCAAAATATATCCTCCTATATATAAACATACAGATATCTCGTGCTTGATCCAAAACATTTTGATTCATTATCCAGAAACCCTTTATCCAAAAAGCTCCAAATTATGTAAAGGCTGTCACCCATAGACTCTATTTTATCCAAATAAAACAATTTTTAAAAAATGATTACCCTTTTCTCTGTAATTATAAAACAGTATCTTTTTACTTGATCCAAACTGAGATATGAGTAATCCTTATAATAAGCAAAGCCAGCATATTGGGTTTATTTAATATTTACATAATTTTCTAGTACACTTAGGGGCACATTTACTATTGGTCGAATATCGAGGTTTAATTAACTCTCAATATTCGACCGTCGAAGTTAAATCCTTCGAAGGATTTACCGAATTTCCTTCAATCGAACGATCGAAGGAAAAATCGTTCGATCGATGGATTAAATCCTTCGAATCGAACGATTCGAATGATTTTAATCCATCGATCGAACGATTTTCCTTCGATCAAAAAAAGCTTGGAAAGCCTATGGGGACTTTCCCCATAGGCTAACATTGATGCTCGGTAGGTTTTAGGTGGCGAAGAAGGTGGTCGAAGTTTTATTTAAAGAGACAGTACTTCAACTATCGAATGGTCAAATAGTCGAACGATTTTTAGTTCGAATCGTTAGATTTGAAGTCGAAGTCGTAGTCGAAGGTCGAAGTAGTTTTTCCTTCTTATTCTTCACTTCAGCTAAGTAAATGTGCCCCACAAGGTATGAAGATCCAAATTACGGAAAGATCCATTACCCAGAAAACCCCAGGGTACAAATACACTAAAGTGCAAATTCGCCAGTGTGACGTCATTTCATAACTTTGCCGATTTACTAACGGGTGCTGGCGTAAATTTGCTAGTGAAGTGGACCTACTCTAGCGCTACTTTACACCCTTACACCAGGCGAAGTTGCGCTATGGCGAAGGGACGTAACTACGCTAATTCACTAACTTGTGCATTTTACTGAACGTTACCTCTTGCGTCAGACTTGCCTTCGCCACCACAGACCAGGCGAAGTGCAATAGAGTAGATAGCAATTGCTCCAAAAAAAGCTGACATTTTTTCTAAGTCCCAAAAAACGCTGGCGTCTTTTACTTTTTTCAGGGTGATAGGCTGAAAAAGATCATGCATTTTTTTGGGGGTACCCTCCTTCCCCCCTACATTTCCTAACATATGGCACCTAAACTATACAGTGGGCACATGTATAGGGCAAAATAACAACTTTATTTTATTTTCTGAAGCTTTCCCAGGCTTGTGTAGTGTAATGTATTTGCTGCTACATATACGTCCATTCTACTTTAACTTGGCGCCGTATGCAAATTAGGCATCGCTAGCGTAACTTCGCTTTCCTTGACGAATTAACGCCAGCGCAACTTTGCTACCATTTGCCTCCCTGAGCACAACTTCGGATTTTAGTGAATTAGCGGCGCAATGGCGAAACTTCGCCTGGTAAAGTGCGGCGAAGTGCGACGGAGCCTGCGCTAGTGCAACTCCGCAGGTTAGTGAATTTGCCCCCAGGTCTCAAGCATTCTGGATAACAGGTCTCATACCTGTAGATTGGGCCTATTTTATCTGGAAAGCAGAAAGTAGAAGATTGCTGCTGAGAAGGTATAAGTTAATTCTATTAATGAAATGTCTTTAAACACGTGCAGCATTTTTCTTTGTGTATCCTTTATCCTCAAATCTAGCTAAGATTAACTTAAACTTCTCTTGTACTATAAATATTGTTCTTTTATTGACAAGAGACAAAAAAAATAAACGAACTTAACTAAATATTTGGGAAAATACTGTGTAAAAGTGAGAAGCAGTGGAAATCTGCAAGGAAATCAGAAAGGAAAGGTTATCTATATAAATGCAGAGAGGTAAATCACTCAATAGTTTTGTCAGGGCTTTTCTAGTAAATTGTAGTGCCATAAAACAGGCTGTTGAAGGTCAAGTAGGGAACTGGCAGAGAGAGACTTAATTAAGCAAATGTTCCCATATTCAGCAAAAAAAAAGAGAATCTGTTAAAGGTTTTTTCTTTTTCTCTTGAGAGTGGGTGGTGAAGGGGTAATGGTACATGTAACTACTCCACTGGGCAGAGATTTGCACCCGGAGAACCACAAGCTGACAGTTGCTGCTTGAGAAGTATGGACAATGAGTTACAGAGCATTTCCATTGCTCTCAGGGAAAACCGCAGAAGACTTGAAAGAACCAACAGATGCTTCCCAGGCTGCTGAAAGGAAACTGTACCACCTATGAAACTCCAGGCCTTGTATAAATCTAATCTCAGAGGTAGAAGATTATTTGTATTGATGTTGTGTATTTTTAAATACCACAAAAAAAGTATTTTATTCAAAAGTCATTTGATCAAATGTCTTAAAGTTATTGTGATGTCAGGTTGCTAATAAGTGGTTGTTAAGGTCACTGAACCTAGCAACTTGGACTATGAATGATCTATAACAATGAATAATGTAAACTATGGGGTGTTCCAGAAGGCACCCTCCCCCACTCAATTTCCTCTCTGGGTGCAATGTCACTGCAATGCTGCATTTAACTAGGTGCAACTCTTTGCCCTTACTCCAGCACCTAGAATGTGGGACAAGGTGAAAAATACTATTTAGAGATAAAAGAGTTATCTAACTCACATATGAACATTAGGTTAAGGTCTGGTTTTGTACCCAGCACCATGCCCAAGGCTTCATAAATGTGACCTACAATTAAATCACTTAAAAACCCAATATTTCTAACTGCAAATAGTAAAACTTATTTTGAAGGCATACTTCTACCTTTAACTAACTTGGCCAAGGTCAAAATGAGTTGACACAAGGACCAAAGGTTGTCTATTCTGAGGAATTTAAGCTGTGTGCACATTATATTAAAGGAGAACTAAACCCTAAAAATGAATAGGGCTAAAAATGCCATATTTTATATGCTGCACTCATTGCACGAGGCTAAAGTTTCAGCTTGTCAATAGCAGCAATGATCCAGGACTTCAAACTTGTCACAGGGGGTCACCATCTTGGAAAGTGTCTGTGACACTCACATGCTCAGTGGGCTCTGAGCAGCTGTTGAGAAGCTAAGCTTAGGGCTCGTCACTAATTATCAAGCAGAAAATGAGGTTGGCCTGTAATATAAGCTGATAGGGCTGACTAGGGATGCATCGAATCCAGGATTCAGTTCAGGATTCGGCCAGGATTCAGCCTTTTTCAGCAGGATTCGGATTCGACCAAATCCTTCTGCCCGGCCGAACCAAATCCTAATTTGCATATGCAAATTAGGGGTGGGGAGGGAAATTGCGTGACTTTTTGTCCCAAAACAAGGAAGTCAAATTTTTCCCCTTCCCACCCCTAATTTGCCTATGCAAATTAGGGTTTGGATTCAGATCGGTATTCGGCCAAATCTTTCACAAAGGATTCAGGGGTTCGGCCGAATCCAAAATAGATTCGGTGCATCCCTAGGGCTGACTATTAAATTCTGATGCTAATTGCACTGGTTTCTGTGCTGCCATGTAGTAATTATCTGTATTAATTACTAACCAGCCTTATATTGTGACATTTCTATTCTATGTGTACTGTATATTGTGAGTGGGTCCCTAAGCTCAGTAAGTGACAGCAGCACAGAGCATGTGCAGTGAATCAGCAGAAAAGAAGATGGGGAGCTACTGGGGCATCTTTGGAGACACAGATCTTTACTGCTAAAGGGCTGTGGTTGCCTGGGGCTGGTACAGAAGCTCAAAACATAATGTACAACATTTCTAGCTACTTCTTTAGTTTAACTTTCCTTGTCTTTTAAAGAGGCAAATAGCTGCCAAGCTGGCCAGTCATTGCGTCATGGTCATGGGTGCTTTCCCAACAGATTGCTCTTGTTGCTCAACATCTGGTCTCATCAGAGCTCAGCCTGTTCCACGCTGTGTTGTCTGGCCTGCCTTCCTAATGTTGTTCTCCCATCCAGTATCATTGGTGAGACGATCATGCCCTTTGCTCGTCCAGAACCTGTAGCTTTGCTCCTCTCTTAATAAGACCTGGCGGCATCCTATTAGCCAATGGCTCCTCCTGAGGTGAAAGGCGGCTGTTAAAGGCAGAAGCAAGAGCCGAGACCAGGGAGCCTAGAACTGGTTCTGGATTTGGAATGCCGTTCGTGACACTGTGCCTACTTTATCTGGATCTGGAAAGGCAAATAGCATAAGTGACACATCCGGACAACCTAATGCCCATCTGATCACCCTCCCACCTGACTCAATGACACAACTATTAGTAACCTTGTAACAATCACAAGGCCAGATCATACAGTTGCAGGTATTGCCTTTTATGCTCTTAACCCCAATTTAAATGGCAAACCTATTGGAAAATTGGAGTCGAGAGAAGCGCAGAAACAATTTAAATTGATGTTTTGGATGACAGATAAAATACCATATGTATTTACATGTAATGGTGATATATAATAACCACCCAAAGTGGCTAAAAAAACTGTTACGTTTTGGGAGTAAATACACAAGACTCCCCATGGTTGGATTTTGAGTTTACTTCTATCCAAGAGTAAATACTGGGCATTTTCTGTCTTCTATTTTATCAGGAGGGAAAATGAAAGCTTTATATTCTGCTGTAGCAGTTGGCTCATGACTGAAAGGATTCAGGCTTCTTTGCGCAGGGATTAAGGCTTTCTCTACACTCGTTGTGGGATTGTGTGGATCAATAAACATTTCCATAAAGTTCTTCTCCTATGAGAGGATGATGTTTCTTTGGATTGTTTCTTTATTCAGATATGAGAATTGGATGTCTAGCCTGCACCTTCACTCTCCTACATCAAAGTATTAGCTAGGTTTCTCGCTGTAATAGAACTCCCAGCAACCTCTGGTTAGTTGCAGGTTTGCTACCACAACTATATATTTCGGGGTTCCCTTAGATCTGAGACTGCAGCTCTAAATTCAAATACCCATTTCATGACAAAATCTGCTCGTTTGTATCTGCATCAAAATCAATTTGCTGAGAGAAAATGAAATTCTGCCTTTATCTTACTGGCAGTCATCAGAACCCTCAGATATGTATTTCTAGGCTCTTATTTTATATTCAGGGTAGCGCCGGTTTTATCTTCAGATTCTGAATTTCCTTGCTCTCTCTTAATCTCTACAATCTCTGGTGGGAAACCTTTCTAGGAATATTAAACAAGAAAAGATTTAAAGCAGATGAAAGCAGTTCTGCCTAGAGTTTGGAAACAGAAAGTAAATTGTTACAGTAAATATTACACTCTTTTTGTTGGGTTCACTGTAGTGAACTGTAGTGTTGGGTTCACTGTAGTCTGTGAACTGCTTCTAAAGGGAAAGTAAGTGCAAGATCATATAGTCCAGTACAACAACACTTAAATATATAACCATAGTCTTTTAATGGTAACACTTGAGGTGTAGTGATACCCACAGCATTGATAATGTCTTTAGCAACCAATTTATTTGGCACAAGTCATTTGCTTTGTGTAGACACAATGGGGCAAATTCACTAAGCGCCGAAGCGCCTAACGCTAGCGTCAATTCGCTAGCGTTGGCATTTTCGTTACTTCGCAAATTCACTAACGAACGCTTGCCTAAATTCGCTAGTGTTACTTCGCACCCGTACGCCTGGCGAATTTGCGCAACGGACGTTACTACGCAAATTCACTAACCCGCGCATTGTACTGAACGCTACCTTTTACGCTAGACTTCCTCAGACCAGGCGAAGCGCAATAGAGTAGGTAGGGATTGCTTCAAAAAAAGTTCAAATTTTTTCTAAGTCCCAAAAAACGCTGGCGTTTTTTCTATATTATGGGTGATAGGCTGAAAAAGATCAAAATTTTTTATGGGGCTCCCCTCCTTCCCCCCTACATTTCCTAACTCATGGCAACTTAACTATACAGTGGGCACATGTGTAGGGCAAAATAAACATTTTATTTGATGTTTTGAAGGTTTCCCAGGCATTTGTAGTGCTGCTACATATTCCTCCATTGAAATTTGAATTTGGCGCTGTATGCAAATTAACCATTCGCTTCGCTTAGCGAATCGATGCTAGCGCAACTTCGCAACCTTACGCTACCCCTGAGCGCAACTTCGGATTTTAGTGAATTTGCGGAGCGCTGGCGAAACTACGCCTGGCAAAGTGTGGCGAAGTGCGGCGAAGTTACGCCTGGCGCAACTACGAATCTTAGTGAATTTGCCCCAATGTGCTGACACAACCCTGAATTTACCACCAGCTCAAAGCAGGTATTAATTGTAATGCTTCTTTGTGTTTCCTTGGGTCACTTACCTTGCATGCACTCAATTCAATTAACCTTTGTTAATAGTGTTTAACAGTCTGCATTTAAGTGTCAGTTTGAGTCTGCATTTGTAAATGAGTCTTATAGTTCAATTTTAGCCATACAGACATTGATCGCCATATTGAACTGATCTGATTGATCCGACGCATGGGCTGAATAATTGATTTTATTAGCATGAAGGTGCAGCCCCCCATTGCATCACTGGTTGGCTAGTGACTCCATGTAGGTGCCAGCCAGGGCAAGGCACTTGTTAACCTGAGTTTCCTTTGTTGGTGCTCAGAGTTAAAGTGGTTGTTCACCTTTGAGTTAAATTTAAGTATGATGTAGAGAGTGATATTCTGAGACAATTTGCAATTGGTTTATATTATTTGTGTTTTTTGATTTACTTAGTTTTTTATTCAGCAGCTCTCCAGTTTGCAGTGTCAGTAATCTGGTTGCTAGGGTCCAATTGACCCTAGCAAACGTGCACTGGTTTGAATAAGAGACCAGAATATGAATAGGAGAGGGCCTGAATGGAGATATCAGTTATGAAAAATATCAGTGACAATACATTTGTAGCCTTACAGAGCATTCGTTTTTTAGATAGAGTCAGTGACACCCTTTTGAAAACTGGAAAGTGTCAGAAGGAACAGACAAATAATTAGAAAACTATAAAAAAATAAATAATGAAGAAAATTTGGAATTGCCATTCTATAACATGTAAAACGGTAACTTAAAGGTGAAACACCCCTTTAACCTTTTAATGCATTTATATTAGGGGCAGAGCCGGGCCACACCGGGCAGATGCCCTAGGCAACCTGGCTGGGCGCGGCGCTGGCTGAGCGTGTGCATGCGCGAGTTGACACCCGCACGCATGTACAGAAGCGCTAATTTGCGTGCATGATCGCCCGGCAGCAAATCTCCTCTCCTCTAACTGCCTTCCGTCGACTCGGCTACAATGTAAATCGCCGGCGGGGTGGCACCTGGAGCGCTTCATTTTCCAAAGTCGCCTGAAGTTTCCTCGTGAGGCAATTTCAGGCAACTTCAGAAAATGAATCGCTGCAAGTGCCATCGCAGGCGATTTACATTTTAGCCGGCGGGAGGCAGTTTGACGAGATTAGGAGAGGAGATTTGCCGTTGGGCGACTAATGCATTCATGCACGCAAATTAGCGCTTCTGGGCGGGCGTCAACTTGCGCATGCCTGCGCCCAGCCAGGTTGCCTAGGGCATCAGTTCAGGGAGATTAGTTGCCCCAAAGAAGAGGAGATTTGTTGCTGGGCGACTAATCTCCCCGAATCTGCCTGTGTGCCCTGACCCTACATGTATTTGATGAGCTACAAGAGCTCAGTCATTTGCACGGAGCAGATTACAAGAAAGGGCTCGATTCCCTGCCAATAGGTGGGAGAGAAACCAGTAAGTGTCTGCCGGGGACTCTGCTGCTGGTGCGACGCTGACGTCACGAGCTCAGGACACAGCCCCGCTGGGATTGGCTCCTCAACTGAGCGCTGACAGTCAGCAATTAGCGGCAGTCGAGAGAGAGAGAGAGAGCGCTCCTGAGCCTGGAGTCCCATCACACTGGGGACAGGGAGGCAAGTGAGCGGCCACTCTATGCAGGGATTATCAGCTCCACGTGCTGCTCCTCACAACCTCCATCCGTATTGCTGATTTTATTGCACAGAGAGTTTTATTGCATGAGGTGCACTTCCATTATCACCTGATTAACACACGGCATTCAGTGTGGCTTCTGTAAGTGACTTAAGTGCTTATTACTTTCTCCCACTACCAAGTGCTTTTTATTTTGCCTGTGTCTCAGGTGTGGCTATGGCTGCCTCCTACTTTATGATGGCAACATCCCCCGCGGGCAGAGTCAGGGGCACGGCTGGAAATGAATGGATGGTATAGGCGCTGATCGCGGTCGCTCACACATTGTAGTCACACGTCGGTGCGGCTGCTGATGGCTGTGTCTGGTGTCTTTGCTGGAGTTGGCTGCAGCCCTGCTGGGACATTACAGGGAGTGGTGATTATATACTATGAGCTCATATCCAAGGTGCGCTTAGTGGGAAAGTCAGAGGATTCTGGACAGAACAAAAACACAATCCTGTCGCACAATTCATCGCAATGAAGGGATAAAGCGCGTTTCTATCGCTCAGGATATCTCACACTATGGCTTGTGATAATTCATCCGATCAGTCTGCCCTGGCAAGGAAAAACCCCAGCCTGCTGGACATAGGTGCCCTCTGCCTGGACTCAGAGATCATTTTTGGATTTACCAGTCATCTCTTGAGGAGAAGAGGCAAGGTAAGTGTCACTCTGTGTATACCATGTGTGCAAACATATATAGCCCAGACCTGGGAGCTTACACTCCATGCAGTGTGTAAGTATAGGCAGCTGCTGGGATTAGCTGGGTGTGGATGTGGGCTCGTGGCAAATTGTTGCAGTTCCTGCTGGATTTCAGCACCAGGGACAGTGGCACCATTAGATTTCAGCACCAGGGACAGCGGCACCGTTAGTTTTCAGCACCAGGGACAGCAGCACCGTTAGTTTTCAGCACCAGGGACAGCGGCACCGTTAGTTTTCAGCACCAGGGACAGCAGCACCGTTAGTTTGGCAATGGAGGGCACCGCTAGATTTCAGCACCAGGGACAGCGGCACCGTTAGGTTTCAGCACCAGGGACAGCGGCACCGTTAGTTTTCAGCACCAGGGACAGCAGCACCGTTAGTTTTCAGCACCAGGGACAGCGGCACCGTTAGTTTTCAGCACCATGGACAACAGCACCGTTAGTTTGGCAATGGAGTGCACCGCTAGATTTCAGCACCAGGGACAGCGGCACCGTTAGATTTCAGCACCAGGGACAGCGGCACCGTTAGATTTCAGCACCAGGGACAGCGGCACCGTTAGATTGACAATGGAGGGCACCGCTAGATTTCAGCACCAGGGACATAGGAACCGTTAGATTTCAGCACCAGGGACAGTGGCACCGTTAGTTTGGCAATGGAGGGCACCGTTGGATTTAAGCACCAGGGACAGCGGCACCGTTAGATTTTAGCACCAGGAACAAGGAGCCGCTGGCTACTACCCACTTTTCAAGGAAGCTATGATATGAAATATAAGTTGCCAGGGGCAGGTTGGTCACTTACCCCAATGTGTCTAGAGCAGGGACTTATTGTACTAAGACTAGTTAGAACCTTATTGCAAGGGTTAACATTAATATCTGTCTGAGCCCCATAAAAGGAGTTGGCATGGTGAGAATATCAATGGAACTTTTTGCTTGAGGGGTCGCAGATTAAGCCACATTGATTCATCTCTTATGTGAAAGATAAAAACAGCAACCTCACAATTCTTCCTTTTACTAATGCATATGTAGCTCTCTCAGTTGTCACCTCTCTGCAACTGCTCATGCATCTTCATGCACATTATTAAGAACAATATAGAAACAAAGTGAGAGAACAAATTGAAGGCAAGTAGCTATGTAGGAAACCTCAGCTTTACTGTTGAACCTACATTGCCTTCTGATTTGATCAGAGGAGTCAGGGCCATTACTCAAGGCCATGAAATATTTAAGCAAGTTAGTGCAGCCTGGAAGGTGGTGAGAAGCGTGGCTGCCCCAGCGGTCTCCAATGGAGGGTTTTCTGTCTCTGCCATCCAGTGGAGTCATCTCTTCCCTACAACTTATTAATGAAGAGGAATTTCTAACTCTAGAGAGAAGTCTATAGGAACTTGCGGGGGGGGGGGGGGGGGGGGGTTATCCCCTAATCATCAATCAGCACCAATCTCTCTCTGAACTTTCTCTACAGCCACCTTGGGGAAAAGGAAGAAAACCAAACACTCATTTACATTACAGTCAGGGTCAGAAGGAACTATTGTGCATGGAGAGTTGTTTGTATAAGAAGCACATCAATTCTCTTTGATCATACCTTTCTTCTGTATAGGTGAAATGTTGAATGCCAATCGGCTCCTGAATCTTAGAAATTAAGAGAGCGTTTTTTTTGTCTCAGTCGCTTTATATGATTTATGTCTGTGCAAAGGAGGCTGTTTGTCTCTAAAATATAGTGTATATTGGCTGTTTGGTTTGAACACTTACCTATAGCCTATCTACTGGAAGCAACCCATAGCCTGCTGTTAGGTAGATGTCTGCTTGGAGCTGCAGAACACCTCATATGAGACTACACACCCTCTGGGGGGGGGCAGGGGGGTCTCACTTGGTATTTCAACTCTTCCCTCTCTCTGCCTGATTCAGGATACAGCAGCTATTTCCTAAGCGTGTAAGGACAGTTGCCTATTGTAGCTCAGAATTCTAAAATGCTGTCCACAATACGCTTAAAACATGCAGTAACCCCACCCCAAACAATTAACAACAATAACAGTGACTCTTATAATAATTATACCCTGGGTGGGGCACTGGACAAAAACCCCAAATTAAAATCCTGGTTTCAAGGCTCACAGAACGAAGCAGAGCCTCACAAATCACGCAGGTTTATTTATAAATAAATAAAGGGGAAGGCAGCCTTAGAGGGCTCAACAGACCATGTAATGTGTGAAGCCATTATTGTCGCACTGAGATGAATTAAACCTGTAGGGACCACACCACTTGAACGCTTTGTATTGACTGTATGCAGAAAAATGCACCGGCAAGCTGTTCTTGTATAGCAGATCGTTACAAAGAGCTGGCAGCGAGTGGGTTAATTAGACATTGCCTGAGATATGCACCCACACAACATGACTGATGACGAGTAAGCCGGGAATTCAAGGAAAGAAGTGAGATCATTAAAAAAAAAGATACTTTTTTTTTTTTATAACGATACATAGATCTGAAATATATCCACTTCTTGAATAATTCATTGGGTTTGAGTAAGAGAAAAGTGGAATTAGAAAGTGTACTATGGAAAAGGCTGTGCTCCCTGGGGTTAGACTTCACACTGTCAGCTTGGCTTAGCTTTATATTGGATCAGTGGAGCATGAGGCAAAGGGAAAGGGGAAGATTTTTATTTGGCCACGAGATGGCGCTAATGAACCAGACATTGTGCTCTCTGATTTTGATCCGAGTGGGTGCTGGCAGACTACAATTACTTCTAAAATGCCAAGTAGTCCAAAAAGAGATAAAACACATGTAATGCTATCTGTTTAAATTAACTAGTGTATTTTTAAATATCCTCAGATGATGCATAATGAAACACATTCTCTATCAAATAAGGAATTCTGCAATAATTCTGGCGAAAGTGTGAATTTGCAGACTTTAATTTTATTCTATTTTATCTTTTTTTTGCTAGCTGTGCAATGTCATTTACCCCCAAGGATGATCTCTTACATTAAACAACCATAGCTAACTAGTGCCATTCAACTGGTCATGTTTTAAACAAGTTACTTTACAGGATGAATATTGTGACTACTGAATTATAAAGTATAACCTACAAATATGTCATTTTTCTTTACTGTGCCAACAGCAGAAAGCCGGAATTTGCTGTCGGAAATGCCATTTAACTTGAAGTTCATCAATGCTAAAAACCTTGTAGATTTAATACATTTCCTAGTAGAACAAAGAGAAATTAGTTTTATATTGGAAAGAATAAAAAAGTGTTATGCTTAATAAGTCTAATAAGAAACATTTCTACTATGTAACATTTAATTGGTAAATGGTAATTAGACATTTCTTAAAAAATATATTTAATCCCTGCCTGCCAGAGACCCCATTGTAATTTGCAACCTTCCCTAGAGAGCGAAAGAATAAGCTGCACATACTGAGTCCTATTCAAGCAGTCAGGTACCCCCAGCCCTTGCCATATGCTTGGAAATCGGCTATGGATAAAGTGATAAAGCTCCTGCTGAGTTCATTGGAGTGGGGGGGCGTGGCTTCTCTTTCTTGTTCTCTAAGTGCAGACAAAACAGATATGATGCTACTCTCGTTATACAGAACACAAGAATGCACAAAAAGACTTATTCACAGTAAAACATCTTTGAAAACAGGAGTGAGATCATTATACATGGCAGCACCCAGGTCCGGACTGAGAATAGAAATAGGCCCTGGCATTTCAGGTACACAGAGGCCCAATCAGCTCACATAGAGGCCCAAACAGCCCCACCAGACCACTAAATACTGACTTTCTATGGGACCTTATAGCAGCCCCTCTGGCATTTGCCAGAACCCACAGATTGCCAGTCTGGGCCTGGCAGCACCCTAGCAGCATTGAATAGTTTATTAGCTAGATTTTGCATACTGTATAGTGTTGACAACTGTAACCTGGTATATTTGTATACTTTAAGTAGGGATGCACCGAATCCAGGATTCGGGTTGGGATTCTGCCTTTTTCAGCAGGATTCGGCCGAATCCTTCTGCCCAACTGAATCCTAATTTGTATATGCAAATTAGGGACAGAGAGGGGAATCACATGACTTTTTGTCACAAAACAAGGACGTAAAACATGTTTTCCTCTCCTATCCACTAATTTGCATATGCAAATTAGGATTCGGATTCAGTTCGTATTCGGCTGAATCTTTCGCAAAGGATTCAGGGGTTCGGCCGCATCCAAAATAGTGAATCGGTGCATCCCTAAATTTTAGTAAATCTGTAGGAATCCGGGGAAAGATTATTTTATCTTTAAAAAAGTTCTATTATCATGGGTTTCCTTCTAGGCTGATGCTTTGCCACTGTATATCAAATCAAAATCAGGGAAAGGTGCTGCTCAGATTCCAGCTACAGACTAGTTTTGCCCATATTAGGGCTCATCAGGGTAGTGCAGGATTTTCTAATCAGCATATGTGAAAGCAGACGATTGGTTTCACACCAACGGCACATTTGCAGTGAGAAATACCCCCTGCCTAATCTGTATGCAAAGTAGGAGGAATCCTGGGAATGAAGCCAAGTTTCTTTCTAGTTTTTTTTTCTTTAGGCTGAAGCTCTCCAACTTGGTTTTAAAGCACATCCAGGGTATATGTTGATCCTAACTACCTTGTTACCAGGTCAAACCAAGAGGGTATTCCACGAAATAGAAGATCTTAAAGCAAAGCATGGCTTCCTTTCCAGATTTTTACTGTTCTTTTATACAAATAATTTAGGGCTCTCACTTCACTACAACCATGTGCTTCATTGATGAACCCCAGCAAGGCCATGTGGAAGTAGAAATGTAAAGGCAGTGTACTAAAAATGGCTGCAGAGTGATGACTGGTCAAAATGGGACGAAGTTGTTATTCAAAAGGATAGTTAGCGAAGCTTTACCGTCTCTAGCACAGGCTCTATACCCGAGGCTGTTTTTAGGCCTGGATTTGTGGCAAGGCCACCAAGGCCCAGGCCTAGGGCGGCAGGATTTTAGGGGGGCGGCATGCTACCCAACCACATTCACACTGATTCAGAAACACTGGGGGTGAGCAGGAGATACAATCGTTTTTTACATTTCCCGTGCGCCAATCTCCATTGCTGCGCTGCAGTCCCGATGATGAAAATTTGGGAGGGGATGACGAACAGCAGTGGGTCTAGGGGTGCCCGCTATATAAATCCAGCCCTGCCTGTTTCCCCTTGATATGTTTAGCAGTGGAGACAGCAGGTGTGACAGTTTATATGTATAATGAAGATATATTGACATCATAGGGCAAATGCAGGACCTTTCACCATAACCCCCCAATTATATATTTATGGTCTGCATTTTCTTTATATTAACTGCAGCTGCTGATCCTGATAAGTATAACTGTAAGTAGTGATGGGCGAATTAAATCGCCAGGCGCGAATTCGCGGCGAATTTGCGCGTTTCGCCGCCAGCGAATAATTATTTTTTCGAAAAACGGATGCCGGCGTCAAAAACACGTAGTTTCGCGAATTTTTCGCCATTTCGAGAATTTCGCGCGAAATTTGCGAATTTTTCGGCGAATCGAAATGGCGCAAATTCACCCATCACTAACTGTAAGTATAACTCCTCACTGCTTAGGAAGTTGTCTAAACTTCCTCATGGTTCTTCTATTTAGATACCCTGATTTATTCGCTTATGTGGCCGCTATAGCTCACAGCAACCAAGCATTTTTAAAGGACACATCATACAGCAATTTTAGATATTGTCAGCATATGCATCAGGGATAACCAGGCAGTGAAGGGAGAGGCCTTTATATATTCCCAGAGTCACATTATTTGCCTGGGTTGTAGTGGGCAGGGCAAATTAAAATTAGGATCCCTACAGGCTGCATTCTGACAATCCTCTGGTAAATTAGATGGCAGCATTTCCAACAACTATTCCTTACAATATTTCAGCTTTTCATATATTCTGACTTTAGCCATTCTTTCTTATTACGTAAGGACACCCACCTTGCACACCTACCTCTTATCTATCTTATATCCCCTGGCTTCTGGTAGCCTTGCTGAACATTAAAGACAAAATAATTTCAACAAAAATCCACAAACTTCCATGAATGGTCAATGCGCAGAGCTAATCTTTAATAGATGCCTTGGTTCTTATTATTGACACGCTCAGTATTTGTGGCGACCTTTGGAGCAAGTCTGAAGGGCAGAGATGTATATTGACATAAGATAAAAAGATTATTCCTTTATCTCTGACTTGTAGATTTTATCATTTTGTAACATGAAAAGACCCAAAGATGTAGACATAGAAGAGCTTTTAGGGCTCCAGCAGCATGTTTACTGGCAGAAATTAACATTAAATCATAATGCCCCAAGATTCAATATAAACCAGAGCCTTAAAGTCTAGACATAATCTATTAGGTCCCAATCTCTCTACCAAGTCCTAACATTGAATTCAATAACATAAAATAGTTATGACAAAAGGTGACTGCCAACTAAAACTCCATGTGTCAGATTCAGCATTTCCTTAATTTTGTACTCAAAGATATATCAAGAGACCCTACTATGTACCCCCAATTAGCCATGCAAAGGACTAACTGTCCAGGTATATAAACTTTTGCCTCTCTTACTACAAGTGGATCTCTTGTAGTAAAAAATGGAGCTGAGCACATGGACAGGAAACAGTTCATAAAGGGTAAGTTGAAAAGTTTACACCAAGCCTTGTAACCCCATAGCTGGAAATGTAATTTTTGCTTCCAGTCAGGTAACAAATACTAACTGGTTGCTAAGGGTTACTAGACCTGTTGCAAATGTTGAGACTTTTATTAATGCCAAAGGCTCCTCGCTTCATCTCTCTCCTATGGAGTAAAAAGCACCAAGAGAGATGGGCTGTATGTTTCTCTTCTCTCCCTAGCATGTAGGCCACTCTGTGTATTTATTTCTATATATACAGGTATTGTACCTATTATCCGGAATCATTGGGACCTGGGGTCTTTCCGTAATTTGGATCTTCACACCGTAAGACTACTAGTATATCATATAAACATGAAATAAACCCAATAGGCTGGTTTTACTTCCAATAAGGATTAATTATATCTTAGTTGGGATCAAGTACAAGCGACTGTTTTATTATTACAGAGAAAAAGGAAATCGTTTTTAACATTTTGGATTATTTGATTATAATGGAGTCTATGGGAGACGACCTTTCCGTAATTCAGAACTTTCTGGGTAACGGGTTTCCGGATAACGGATCCCATACATGTATATGTTTTTGGGAGTATATACAGTGAATTAACTTTTTAAGCTATTGGTTTAGTTAGTGGTGATGGGCGAATTTATTCAACAAGCATGGATTCATGGCAAATTTTCACGTTTCACCACCCGTGAATGCTTTTACGAAACTGCAGCAAAAAAAGTAGCCGTGGAAAATTGTCCCACATCAAAATTATTTGGACCCCAATTGACTTTAATGCACTTGGATAATAGTTGTGCATATAAAAATTGTCGCTCGCATCAAAATTGTTGCACGTCATAATTATTATGACGCCCATTGACTTCAATGCCTTTCGCAAATTTTTCGCCGCTTCGTGAATTTTTCAGCAAAGCGAAACGGGACAGATTCGACCATCATGAATAGGTAATTTAATCCATAGGTAGAATCTTGGACCTTTCTACTAGCAGCAAAAAATCTTCCCTAATAGTGCAGGAATATGAAACATTAGTTTTCTATGATTTTGCGAGTTACAATACAAGAGAGCAGAGGAGCTGGGAAAAGTAGTGTGCAACAGCAGGATGGTCAAGTGTTGATCTTGCTGCTATAATAAGTAGTGATGGGCGAATCTGGGCTGTTTCGCTTTGCCGAATATTTAGCGAAACTGCATTGAAGTCAATGGGAGTCAAAATTATTTTACCGTGCGACAATTTTTGACGCGAGCGACAATTTTTAAATGTACGACTATTTTGTCCAAATGCATTAAAGGGATACTGTCATGGGAAAAACATTTTTTTTCAAAATGAATCTGTTAATAGTGCTGCTCCAGCAGAATTCTGCACTGAAATCCATTTCTCAAAAGAGCAAACAGATTTTTTTATATTCAATTTTGAAATCTGACATGGGGCTAGACATTTTGTCAATTTCCCAGCTGCCTCAAGTCATGTGACTTGTGCCTGCACTTTAGGAGAGAAATGCTTTCTGGCAGGCTGCTGTTTTCCCTTCTCAATGTAACTGAATGTGTCTCAGTGGGACATGGGTTTTTACTATTGAGTGTTCCCATTGTTCTTTTGTTAGGCTGCTGGGGGGGGGGAAAGGGAGGGGGTGATATCACTCCAACTTGCAGTACAGCAGTAAAGAGTGATTGAAGTTTATCAGAGCACAAGTCACATGACTTGGGGCAGCTGGGAAATTGACAAAATGTCTAGCCCCATGTCAGATTTCAAAATTGAATATAAAAAAATCTGTTTGCTCTTTTGAGAAATGGATTTCAGTGGAGAATTCTGCTGGAGCAGCACTATTAACTGATTCATTTTGAAAAAAAAATATTTTTCCCATGACAGTATCCCTTTAAATGCATACGTCTGTGTGAGTCTGCATCTCAACCTGCGTTCGACACTTACATACATCTGTGTGAGTCTGCGTCTCAACCTGCGCTGACCGCATGAAACCAGAACGCAGCTCAAAACACCTGTGTGTAAGGGCCCTTATCGCGAGCAGCAAATTGTGCATTTATTCAAGGGATAAAGTTGCTGTTGAGGAAATCTCTGAGCTTTGCAAACATGCACACATCCAATCTTCCAGGAGATTAGCCGTGCAGTCACTTGCTCCCTGTGTTTGACATACATACATGCTTGCACTAACTGGTCAGCTCAGGAAATGAACATATGTACATGTGTGTGTGTGTATAGAGCAGTGGAGACAGACAGAGGTTGAGGAAAGAAAACGTGGCCTATTTGTCCCATTTTTATTAAAGGAAAACTATACCCCCCAAACAATGTAGGTCTCTATAAAAAGATATTGCATAAAACAGCTCATATGTAAAATCCTGCTTCATGTAAATAAACGATTTTCATAATAATATACTTTTCTAGTAGTATGTGCCATTGGGTAATCATAAATAGAAAATTGCCATTTTAAAAAATAAGGGCCACCCCCTGGGATAGTAGGATTCACTGTACTCACAAACAAACCATACATGTTGGGTCACATGAGCCAATTAACAGACAGAGTTGTGTCTTTTGCTTCCACACTTCTTCCTGTTACAGATAGAGCTGCAGTATTTCTGGTCAGGTGATCTCTGAGGCAGCACACAGACCATCATAAAATGGTGGCTCAAGGCAAGAGATGTAAAAGGGCAATATTTACTTAAATATATATTCCAGTTTGGTAAGATTCTTTAATATGCCACTTAATATGATATGAACTATCTGTTGCTTAAGTGTTCATTTTGGGGGTATAGTTTTCCTTTAAAGAGAAAGTCTGTCTCAAGGGCAGGCGCATAGACACAGATATACATTATATAAAAGGTGGTCTCAGCTGCCGTCTGCTACAGATGTTTTGTTTTAAGAGTCATGTAATACAATCACGATAAAATCTATCCCACTAGGAGATCTGGAAGCTGTTGAAATGTCACGTTATCGCATGGCTAACGAGGGAATTTACTGGGCTGAATTCTGGCTCTTTGAGTGGTGGTCTTTCCTTAAATGATGAGCTCAGAGAGCTTTAAAACGGCAGTTTATTTGGGAAATCTGAAGGCAACATGAGATTTCACAAGTCATTTTGCTGAACCACCAGTAAGGATTAATCAGAAGTGAAATGTGTTGGCTCTCAGCGGCATTGCATAGATCTGATTTCTACTTTTTCTCCCCCACTGTTTTGTTTCAACTATTTTATTGGTTGATACTCTTTACAAATTCCATTATGTTGAATCACACGAATATAATCCACTGGGAAATTTCTGCAGTATGTTTTAAAATAGTCTTTCTGCGGATTTTTAGATTAGTGATTTTAGATTTTTTTATGTGTGATCATAAGAGGGTGCTGTTTCTAAAGACCCAAATGAAATCCATGCAGGAAAGTTGTTCTTCAGACAGTTAGTAGTTTTTGACATCTGCAGTTCCAGACTGGTTATGTGTGGATTCTGGTGAATACCAGAGGGTAGAGTCCTGTAGCGGGTTGCGTGTTACCCACAAAAAAATTGTATAGGGTATGCGTATAGGGTAGCGGTTCAAAGTGGGTAAATATGCGGTTCGCGGTTCGGGTTGCAGGTTGGGGTCGGTTCTTAGAAACTGAGTCCGCGCAGGACTCTACCAGAGGGGCTGCTTTAGGATGCCATAGACACTCACTTGGTTGGTAGGGGGCATTTCGGACCTTTGTGTACTTGAAATGTCAGGGATTCAGGGTCTATTTTGAAACCCAGTCTGGACCTCAGCAGAAGCCACTGCAATTCTCCCTGATTGCCAAGCTTGATCTGCACTCACGGTTAGAACTCTCCTCCAGTCAATCTAGCAAAAGCTAGACCACTTTTTTTATAAGATTCAACAATGACCTGCTTATTTGGTCATCTCACCAAATTGGCAGCTCATTTCTCAGTTATGGCCAATGGGTGGATCACATGTGAAGCCTATGCAGGGCTGTAAGGTGCAGACTATATTCACAGCTGACTGAAGACCCAAAGTGAAGTGATTTCCTTCTAGAGTATAATCTAAACATGCCTGGACAGAGAATTATTTTGGAACCAGATATTGGATATCTGCTGTACCCTAAAACTGTCCCCATAGTCATGCCACTGGCACCTAAATTATGAGGGGAGACTGTCAAGGTTGGGGTTGTTTTCTCTGGAAAAAAGGCGCTTGTGATGGGACATGATTACACTTTACAAGTACATTAGAGGACATTATAGACAAATAGCAGGGGACCTTTTTACCCATAAAGTGGATCACCGTACCAGAGGCCTCCCCTTCAGACTAGAAGAAAAGAACTTTCATTTGAAGCAAAGTAGGGGGTTCTTCACAGTCAGGATAGTGAGGTTGTGGAATGCACTGCCGGGTGATGTTGTGTAACTATGTAACTAACTATGCAGAATTTGGTGAGGCATGATACATTCCAAAAACGCACAGGGATCTGTAATTGCTATAAAGGTAGTGTCACATACTTTGAGGATCTTTGAGGGCCACAACAGTATGTTTAAAGGAGAACTAAAGCATAACCAAAGAAGTAGCTAGTGTTGTACATTGTTTTGTGCTTCTGTACCAGCCCAAGGCAACCACAGCCCTTTAGCAGTAAAGATCTGTGTCTCCAAAGATGCCCCAGTAGCTCCCCATCTTCTTTTCTGCTGATTCACTGCACATGCTCTGTGCTGCTGTCACTTACTGAGTTTAGGGACCCACTCACAATATACAGTACACATAGAATAGAAATGTCACAATATAAGGCTGATTAGTAATTAATACAGATAATTACTACATGGCAGCACAGAAACCAGTGCAATTAGCATTAGAATTTAATAATCAGCCCTGTAGCATCAGCTTATATTACAGCCAGGGAAGCTCATTTTCTGCTGGATAATTAGTGACGAGTCCTAAGCTTAGCTTCTCAACAGCCAATCAGAGCCCACTGAGCATGTGAGTGTCACAGACACTTTCCAAGATGGTGACCCCCTGTGACAAGTTTGAAGTCCTGGATCATTGCTGCTATTGACAAGCTGAAACTTTAGCCTCGTGCAATAAGTTCAGTATATAAAATAAGGCATTTTTAGCCATATTCATTTTAAGGGTTTAATTCTCTGTTAAACAGGCAACTGACAAACAATGGCACCAGTGATATCAGTTAAAGTCTATATTGGGGGACAGGTTGGTGCTACATAAAATCGAAGAGCCCATGTTCTGTTACCCTAAGGCAGGGATCCCCAACCTTTTGAACCTGTGAGCAACATTCAGAAGTAAAAGGAGTTGGGGAGCAACACTAGCATGAAAAATTTTCTTGGGTTGCCAAATAAGTGCTGTGATTAGCCATTTGGTAGCCCCTATGGGGATTGTCAACCTACATTGAGACTCTGTTTGGCAGTGCACCTGTTTTTTATGAAACCAAAACTTGCCTCCAAGCCTGGAATTCAAAAATAAGCTCATGCTTTAAAGGACACCTGTTGGGTAAAAATGTTATCCTCAACCAAAGGTGCGGGGGCATTTAAAAAAAAACCAAAAAACTACTGTTATCCCCAATCGGCTCTATTAGCCTGCACCTTTGGTTGGGGATAACATTTTATACCCTTTAAGGCCACCGGGAGCAACATCCAAGGGGTTGGAGAGCAGCATGTTGCGCACGAGCTACTGGTTGGGGATCCCTGCCCTAAGGTTTCCTTATAGAAACCATGTATTTAAAGTACATCTATAAAAACAATTAAAACCATTTAAAAGAGAGTCTGGTAGTGCATTAAACTAATTTTCCTTGTCATTCCTATCCCAGAATCACATGCTCCTATTCACCCGCTGCGGGTAGGTCATTTGCTGGAAATTTTTGTGGCTCTTCCTCAGAGGGAAGAGTTTGAACAGCTGCAGTCAGTTCGTCTGACCCATGGTCCTCCTCTGCTGAAATTTATTTTAAGGTCAAAAGAAAACAACAAAAACTCTCTTAAGTCCTAACCTGGTTACCCTGGTCATCTTTGATTTTACGATTAGACAAAATACATGTCCCAAAACCTGTCATTCTTTAAAGGAGACATATTGGATAAATGAAAAAACCCTAATTTCAATTTTTACATGGTGCTAAAAATTTATATTATCCTTAAAAAATTGCCCCTTTATTGAAGCTCCCTGTAGATGTTCTCTGATCCCTGTCTGTGTTTCAAATGAGGGGTGGGTGTGTCCTAATGGTCCCTGCTAGAAGCACAGTAGGAGGGGACAGCCAATCACAGCCCTGCAGTCACACAAGCACAGACAGGCTTCAGTTCCCTATCAGGTCCTGCTAGCTGCTGATTGGTTCCTGTCCTACAGTACAGTAAGCTGAGACCCGACAGGGACCAGGAAGTGGAAGAAAAAGGAGGGATTATTAGGGTTTTTGCAGAAATATTCAATAATTCAATACTCAAAACTTTTTTAAGCACAATTCTTCTATATCTAAATGAGTAGAACGCACTGGTTCATTCTTATTTTTTTACACAAAATGTCTCCTTTAAAAATATAAAGTTTTATTTAATATTACATCATGTCAGATTAAAATGAGTACATACTGACCCCAAAGGTGAATCTGACATGATGTAATATTAAATAAAACTTTATAGTTTTGTAGCTGACTTTGATTGGTTTTGAAAACTAGACCCCACAACCCTGATAATAAGAAGCAGAAAAGGCTTAGCTGTGGGACAGGACTACTGATTATGCTGAAAATAGTATTTAGAGACCCCCACGTAAAAGCTTTGATAAGGCCAGTCCTTCATAGGGGTTTCTCTGTTCTGTCATTTCTTGTCCCAGAACCACCTCAGTGGGGGGGGGAGTTTAAAGGATAAGTAAACCTTAAAAATAATTGAATGTGAAATGAATGAGGGTGATATTCTGAGCACTTTTGCCATTTACATTTATTATATATTTTGTTTTTATTTCAAGATATTAAGGGATACACGTGCTGTTCATATGAATTCATTTTCTTACCACAGCGCCACCTGCTGGTCAGTTTCTGATCATTCTGACCAGTGTCGGACTGGGACACCAGGGGCCCACCAAAAAACCTTAGACCAGGGGCCCACAGTACTATTTTTCTTCGTCTCTTCACTCAACCTCTATTCTCCTAGTCTCTTTTCTTTACTTACTATAATCTATTATTCCATCTATTTGGCCTCTCTTTTTAATTTAGTCTAGAAATAGGTAAAGGCCATGAAAAAGGCCAAATGTTTAGAAACAGGGGAACCCACTGACATCTGGGCCCACCGGGAGTTTTCCTGGTATCCCGGTGGGCCAGTCCGACACTGATTCTGACCACCAAGTAGTCAAGGAAGTTGTCAGGAGAAAGAGGCTGCTCTGATGTTCTTCTGCTTAGTAAAAAAAATTAGAAACCTTTCTAACAATTTTCCTAAGCAGAAAAACATCAGAGCAGCCTTTCTTTCTCCTGACAACGTCCTTGACTACTTGGTGGTCAGACTGGTCATAAACTGGCGCTGTTGTAAGAGAATGAATTCATATTAACAGTACGTGTATCCCTAAATATCTTGTAATAAAAACAAAATAAACAATAGATGTAAATGGAAACAGTGCTCAGAATATCACCCTCATTCATTTTACATTCACTTATTTTTAAGGTTTACTTATCCTTTAAAAAAACAAACAAACAAACATGTGGCTGGGAAGTGGGAAGATGAGCTGCTGCCCCTCCCTTCACTGCTGCTGATGGAGTCTCCCAGGCTCTTTCCTGACTCATTAGTCTGTACAGTCCTGGGCTGCTGAAAGGAGCCGCCTCCAGACCCCGACCCGCACCAGGCAAAAGCCTTTCGTTTGAAGCAAGGGAATTGCTGGCTATGGACGGGAATATCACTTAGTGAGCCACGTGCAGTACTGGTGCAGCCACAGCTCAATGTCATACAATTGCCATGGCCCCAGTGCTGGGAAGTGCAGGATATGGACAACGTTTGGGACAGCCGGTAAGTGACAGTCGTAGCTCCGCTCTCCGCTTACTGGATCCACTGGAACTTAGGAACATGGAGCATAAAACTAGGGGCATGTGAATGAGAGTCCAATGCCCATATGATATATAGGGACCTGCTGTGGTACAGATGTGTGTGTGAGATTCTTTATGACAGTTTAGTTCAGCTGTGTGTGTTTCTTTATGACAGTTTAGTTAAGCTGTATGTGTTTCTCTATGACAGTTTACTTCAGCTGAGTGTGTTTCTCCCGCAGGTCTCAGACCGACTGTCGGCTCGGGAGGTGTCTCAGTGCCATAGGAAGAGGCTACAGTCGGCGGATGAGATTGTGCGAGGCAGTCGGCCGCCTCCGGAGGGAGCAGGGGAATCCTCTGTATCTGAAGGGGCAGTCGCCGGAGAATGGTGCCCTTACTGTCAGGCAAAGCTGGCCGAGTTGAAGAAACAAGCTCTGAAACTGGCGATACCCGGCTGCGCCACGGTGAGTCTCCTGGGATGTCCCGCTCCTGTTTATTTGTTCGGCCGACCGAGCACTTGTGAAGCGTTGCGCTCGCTCAGCGCAGATCCCCTTATAATAAGCAGTGCGTACGCTGTGTGCGTCTTGGAGGCGAATAAATAGGCAACATTCAGTCCTATACCTTTAGTTTAATTTTTAGTATGTTATACAATAGCCATTGTTAAGCAACTTTTTAACTGGTCTTCGATATTTATTTATTTTTATAACGGTTTAATTATTTGCCTTCTTCTGACTCTTTCCAGCTTTCTAATGGAGGTCACTGACCCCATCTAAAAACAAATGCGCTGTAAGGCTACAAATGTATTGTAAATGTTACTTTTTATTACTTTATAGTCAAGTCCTCTCCTATTCATATTCCAGTCTCTTATTCAAATCAGTGCATGGTTGCTAGGGTACCTTGGACCCTAGCCACTAGATTGCTGAATAAAAAGCTAAATAACTCAAAAACCACAAACAATAAAAAAATGAAAACCAATTGGAAATCGTCTCAGAATATGGCTCCCTACACCATACTAAAAGTTAACTCAATGGTGAACAACCCCATTAAGCTCGCCCAGCGCAGATCTCCGTATAAGAAGCGGTGCGTACACTGTGTGCGTAAGGGATTTGGAGGCAAATAGGCAACATTCAATATATGGAGCTGCTTAAAGGGGTGGTTCATCTTTAAGGTAACTTTTATTATTTTATAGAACGGCCAATTCTAAGCAACTTTTCAATTGGTTTTCATTATTTATATTTTTTTATAGTTTTATAGTTATTTATTCTTCTGACTCTTTCCAGCTTTCAAATGGGCACTGCTGACTCCCTTCTAATAAAACAAATGCTCTTTAAGGGCAGAGACACACGCTCAGATTCTGGGAGATTTAGTCGCACGGTGATAAATTGGCTCTTCTTCGGCCGACTAATCTCCCCGAACTGCCTCCCGCCGGCTACAATCGAAAACGATTTCCTTGTGAGGCAACTTCGGAAAATGAAGTGCACCGATTGCCATCCCGCTGGCGATTTACATTCTACCCGGCGGAAGGCAGTTCGGGGAGATTAGTTGCCCCGAAGAAGAGGAGATTTGTAGCTAGGCGACTAATCTCCCCAAATCTGAGCGTGTGTCTCTGCCCTACAAAATGTATTGTTATTGTTACTTTTTTATTACGGATCCTTCTATTCAGGCCTCTCCTATTCATATTCCAGTCTCTTATTCAGATCAATGCATGGTTGCTAGGGGAATTAAGACCCTAGTTACCAGACTGCTTAAGATGCAAATTGAAGAGCTGCTGGATGAAAAATGAAATAACTCAAAAACCTTCTATAATAAAAAATGAAAACCAATTGCAAATTGTCTCAGAATATCAATCTCTACATCATACTAAAAGTTATCTCAAAGGTGAAAAACCCCTTTAAGCCCTTTAGAATATACAATGGGCGTGGTTTGCTCTGGGATTGACATGCTGTACCCCTAGGTGATTGACCTGAGCTCATTTAAAGGCAAGTCCAATGAATTCATGCTCAACTGATGGCATCCTCTCACTGCCTCTTCTGACCTTTCACTGCATTACCTAGAGCTAAAGGAGCTCATATGTGAGTGACAGCCCTCATTTCCCTCTATGATTTAATACAGCCCTTTATGAACAAGTCAGCAAGGTGGCACCTTTTCCTTTACAGCGCTAGCTGCTGAGTGTTGTAGTTCTGGAACAGCTGACTTGTGTTTCCGGTCATGACTGGTGTAGATGGAATTTATATTAGAACTGTCAAGCCTGAGACTCTCCAGTCTCCTTGGGGTGTATTTTATGGATGTTACGTTAAAGGGGTGGTTTACCTTGAAGTAAACTTTTAGTATGTTATAGAATGGCCAATTCTTAGCAAATTTTCAATTAGTCTTCATTATTTCTTTTTTTATCGTTTTTGAATTATTTACATTTTTCTTCTGGCTCTTTCCAGCTTTCAAAAGGGGGTCACTGACCCCATTTAGAAATGAATTATCTGTAAGGCTATACATTTATTATTATTATTATTATTATTATTATTGCTATTTTTTATTACTTATTATCTTTCTATTCATGGCCTCTCCTATTCATATTGCAGTCTCTTATTCAAATCAGTGTATGGTTGCTAGGGGAATTTGGACCCTAGCATCCAGATTGCTAAACATTGCAAACCGGAGAGCTGCGGAATAAAAAGCCAAATAACTCAAAAAACACAAATAATAAAAAATTGCAAATTGTCTCAGAATATCACTCTCTACATCATGCTGGAAGTTAACTCAAAGGTGAACAATCCCTGTAAGGGACAACGGAATTTCCAACTGCTGTGATTTTGCCCAGAGAGGTATTGATTTCTGCACACATTTAATATATGTTTATTACAAGGTTGTTGGGTTGGTATTAGGACGAATTTGCAGCATTACTTAAAGGAACAGTAACATCAAAAAATTAAAGTGTTTTAAAATAATACAAATATAATGCAGTGTTGCCCTGCACTGGTAAAACTACTGTGTTTGCTTCAGAAACACTACTATAGTTTATATAAATAAGCTGCTGTGTAGCCGGGCGACTAATCCCCCCGAATCTGACCGTGTGTCTCTGCCCTAAACTGCAACCTGGCTCATGAGGGTTACTGACCCCTACAGTTACCGAGGCCACAATTCTGTTATATCAGTTCCTTAAAGGGATACTGTCATGGGAAAAAAAAATTCCAAAATGAATCAGTTAATAGCGCTGCTCCAGCAAAATTCTGCACTGAAATCCATTTCTCAAAAGAGCAAACAGATTTTTGTGTATTCAATTTTGGAATCTGACATGGGGCTAGACATTTTGTCAATTTCCCAGCTGCCCCCAGTCATGTGACTTGTGCCTGCACTTTAGGAGAGAAATGCTTTCTGGCAGGCTGCTGTTTTTTCTTCTCAATGTAACTGAATGTGCCTCAGTGGGACATGGGTTTTTACTATTGAGTGTTGTTCTTAGATCTACCCGGCAGCTGTTATCTTGTGTTAGGGAGCTGTTATCTGGTTACCTTCCCATTGTTCTTTTGTTTGGCTGCTGGGGGGGGGGGAGGGAGGGGGTGATATCACTCCAACTTGCAGTGCAGCAGTAAAGAGTGATTGAAGTTTATCAGAGCACAAGTCACATGACTTGGGGCAGCTGGGAAATTGACAATATGTCTAGCCCCATGTCAAATTTCAAAATTGAATATAAAAAAATCTGTTTGCTCTTTTGAGAAATAAATTTCAGTGCAGAATTCTGCTGGAGCAGCACTATTAACTGATTCATTTTGATTTTTTTTTTCCCCATGACAGTATCCCTTTAACTTTCTGTTCAGGCCCTCTCCTTTCCATTTTCAACACTGCCTGGTATCAAGGTTCAGTGAGACCATAGCAACCCCAACAACTGAAATTCCAAAAAAGAGAACCACTGAAAAAAAAGCAAAACAACTACAAAAATACAAAATAAAAAAATGACCAATGGCAAGTAGGTCTTCGTCATACTAAAACTGTTTTCTTAATACTAAAATTTACTTTAAGGTCAACTACTACCCTTGCGTGTTACATAAACGATTGATATATTTCTCTATCACTGTTTTTACTCATTATTATACTCAGCTTTGATTCTCCAGCAATATCATTACTAAAGCAGTTCTCCGCTATATATAGGAATATGTGACATATTTCTCTTATATTCTTGTGCCCAGCCATGCACATTAAAAGGCAAATGACAGCAAGAGGGGGCATATTTTGAAATGAACTTGCAGAATTGCAGTTTTTTGGAGTATTTGCATTACAACTGGCCAGGAAACATGACTAAACCAAAGGGCGTCTATGAATCACTATCACATTCTTAGGCGGACAAGCATAATCTAGCTCTGCTGTTAGGATTATCTCCTAAGGCTAGGGAAACGGGCAAATGTTCCTCTATAAAAGGTAAAGCTCATTTTATGGCTTTCTAGGTTCTTACAAGATTTGTACATTTTCCCAACACAGCACAATCCATTCTGGTTGACATTAAACGTTCTGCTTAGCACTGCATCTTTTTTCCATCTTTGCTTTTCTTAGCTTTACTTTCACTCACACCTATAGGCTTGCCAGAACACTGCTGTAGGTAGAACTTTGCTTCTATGCTAGTAGATACATTTCCATTACAGCTTGAGAGGTACCCATGCTGCAATCCAGCACCAGGATCTCATCTATATACAGTACATGGACTCCTATTTGCAGTTTTATTTGGGATGTTAATGACTTGCAAATGTTCAGTTATAATATGCTTTGGAGCAGTGATCCCCAACCAGTAGCTCGTGAGTAACATGTTGCTCTCCAACCCCTTGGATGTTGCTCCCAGGGGCCTCAAAGCAGGAGCTTATTTTTGAATTCCAGGCTTGGAGGCAAGTTTTGGTTGTATAAAAACCAGGTGTACTGCCAAACAGAGACTCAATGTAGGTTGACAATCCACATAGGGGCTACCAAATCACCAACCATCAGTACTTATTTGGCACCCCAAGAACATTTTTCATGCCAGTGTTGCTCCCCAAATCCTTTTACTTCTGAATGTTGCTCACGGGTTCAAAAGGTTGGAGATCCTTGCTTTGGAGTGTCAAGTAACTCTCTTTTGGACCCCATGGACAATTAATTATGTGATAGTTCTGCTCTGAGGCTTCTTTGTTATTTGCAAATTGCTTTTTTATTCTTTGTAGCCTCAAATTTATTTTCTATCTCAGGGTCAGGGCACACACGCAGATTCAGGGAGATTAGTCGCTCGGCGACAAAGCTCCTCTTCTTCAGGGTAACTAATCTCCGAAGTCGCCCAAAGTTTCCTCGCGAGGCAACTTCGGGCAACTTTGGAAAACGATTCGCTCCGAGTGCCATCCCGTCGTCGATTTACATTTTAGCCAGGGGGAGAAAGTTCGAGGAAATTAGTCGTCCCAAAGAAGAGGAGATTTGTCGCTGGGCGACTAATCTCCCAGAATCTGCCTTTGTGCCCTAAACCATAATCTCCAATTAGTGATAAGCAAATTTCTCCCGGTTCGCTTTGGTGTAAAATTTGCGAAACTCGAAAATTCAATGGGAAAGTCGATGGGCGTCCAAAATTTTGACGGCGATTAATTTTTCCCTGCAAATTTTCACGGGATTTTCACTAATTAATTGCGTGTTTAATTTATGGAGAATGAGCTATGATAGAGTTGAGCAGTCGATGAATTGGGGTTGCCTAGTATGCAGGCTTCCAAAACTTCTTACACTAGTACCCCCAAAATACAATTGCTCCCAGACTAGGGAGATATCCTCCCTAGGGGGATCCAGAACAGGTGTGAATTGACAGAACTACCTATTTAGTCTCTGAATTACTCATGGAGGCTTAATGTTAAGTTTTATTAATATAAGATTTAGGGCGAACATTTAATTTGTGCCCTATATCTTTAATGAACTGGGACTGTTTTCAATATCACCTTGTTAGTAGCCAAGGATGAAAAAATCCTGCCAAAGTGTGGAAGGATAAAGTACCGGTAAATTACACATTTTGGTATCTTATTTTACCATCAGATAGCTGTGCTATAGTTAGGCCTTGGACTGTGTTTGGAAGTCAGTATGAATTTACCATTAAGTCATGCTATATTCTTGCATATGCCTTTTTAGGTTAAATAAGTGTAGCATATGCAATGTTTACAGTTAAAACTTTTATATACTGTACATATGAGCAGAAACAGCTGGAACCACTTATTATTCTAACCCTTCAATCAGGTCATTGCATTGAGCTTTTGTTCCGTCAGTGCACCAAAAACCAGGAGAGTGCTTTGTTGTCAGCTCTTTTTAGAATTTATATACTGTATATCACCCAGGAACAACCAGTTCCCTTTACTCTTTGGCCAAAGCTCTTTCATTATCATTTTGTTTTAATTTAAATTTTTTATGTGTTGATTGGCATTGAGCCCTGGCCAGCTCACAGATTGGCCAGGGATGCAAAAGATTATACCTTAAATGACCCGATATCCATGTGATGATGGGAGAAAGAAGTGCAGTGTGTCGGTGTTATTGCCAACAGAGCAGTGCAGTCCTTCAGTATCTGTGCCAACATGTGGAGCGCAGCCCATAAACAGCAATCCTTCAGCCTGGTCACTTTGCAGGGCTTTGAATGATTATTAGCTTTGCTGATTTTATTCTATTTGCTGGTGACTTTCTCTCTTCCTAAAACGTATACAAACCTGTTGCAGTGTATGACAATAATTATTAAAAGGCACAGGAAGGAAACTAGCCTCTCCCTTTGACGTTGGAATAATCCATTTATTAAGCCAGTAATAGTGCTTATTATGTAGAGGGAGCCATGGAGCAACGGAATGATTACAGCTTTCGGTGTCAACAAAAGAAAAGTTATTTTTATTATGTATTTAGAGATTTAGACCTGGAAAACCCCAAGCTGTCATTCTTCCTATATGCAACTGCCGCCTTCATTTTCATCAGAAAACTGCTTGAGGATGCTGAGAGTCTGTACACACTTATAGGTTAGTCATTTCCATTTTAAACTATCAATGAAGCAGCTTTGGTACCATCCTGTGGTCCTGGTTGTCTCTCAGGCCAGTGCTGATGGAGTGCTGCTGCTTTACAAGAATTGGACTATAATAGTTAATATAGTGTTAGGGGCAGATGTATTAAGGGTCGAATATCGAGGGTTAATTAACCCTCGATATTCAACTGGGGAATTAAAATCCTTCGACTTCGAATATCGAAGTCGAAGGATTTTGCGCAATTCGTTCGTTCGAACGATCGAAGGAATAATCGTTCGATCGAACGATTAAATCCTTCGAATCGAACGATTCGAAGGATTTTAATCCATCGATCGAAGGATTATCCTTCGACCAAAAAAAGATAGCCAAGCCTATGGGGCCCTTCCCCATAGGCTAACATTGACTTCGGTAGCTTTTAGGTGGCGAACTAGGGGTCCAAGTTTTTTCTTAAAGAGACAGTACTTCGACTATCGAATGGTCGAATAGTCGAACGATTTTCAGTTCGAATCTTTTGATTCGAAGTCATAGTCGAAGGTTGAAGTAGCTCATTCGATGGTTGAAGTAGCCAAAAAACACTTCGAAATTCGAAGTATTTTTTCTTCTATTCCTTCACTCGAACTTAATGAATGGGCCCCTTACTGTCTGAACATATACATATTGTGTAATGCTCCCGCCTTTGATATAAAGAACAACCTAGGTCAGAAGGCTGATGTTTGCTCATGGGCCGAGTGTTCCATAACTGCTGTGCGTAATCTTTCCTGTTTATGTTGTGTGCAATGAGGCAGAAGATATGTCTGATTAGAGAACAAACTGGATGATGCCAATCAAGAATCAATTATCTGCCGCGGATCTTATCATCCATGTGACACTTGTACAAACTGGCACAGACAAATGTAAGGGAATACGACTCTGATTCATCATTGCTTTCTGCCTGTGGTTTCATTGACTGTTTTCTTTAGGGTTTTTAATTTGGAGATGCAGAGTTTAAATGTTTTATATACCTATGTGAATAGCCTCTGTAGGAAGGATTTTTTTTTCTTTTTAGGATAGTTATTTGAAATCGGAAGTATCAAGTAACAACATGTGGCTTCCTTTGCCTTCTAAGGGGCAGATTTGCTAAAGGGCGAAGTAGCAAATTCTGGTGACAACTGGGGCCAGTTCGCTAGCAAAAGTGATTGACGCTAGTGCTCATTCGCACTCTATTGCCTGGCGGCGATTCGCTCTGGCAAATGGATATTACTCCGCAAATTCAGTAAAATGCGGATTTTACTGAATGTTACCGCCTTCACCAGCTAAGACCAGACAAAGCTCACTCGTGTGCATAGATCTTCCTCAATCTTCTGTTACTTACATCATATTCTTTTTAAACGCATCAGTTAATAGTGCTGCTCCAGCAGAATTCTGCACTGAAATCTGATTCTCAAAAGAGCAAACAGATTTTTTTATATTTAATTTTGAAATCTGACATGGGGCTAGACATATTGTCAGTTTCCCAGCTGCCTCCAGTCATGTGATTTGTACTCTGATAAACTTTACTGCTGTACTGCAATTTGAAATGATATCTCCCCCGTCCCTTCCTCCCCAGCAGCAACAGAACAGTGGGAAGGTAACCAGATAACAGCTCCCTAACACAAGATAACAGCTGCCTGGTAGATCTAAGAACAGCACTCAATAGAAAAATCCAGGTCCCATTGTGACAGATTCAGTTACATTGAGTAGGAGAAACAGCTGCCTGCCAGAAAGCAGTTTAATCCTAAAGTGCTGGCTCTTTCTGAAAGCACATGACCAGGTAAAATGACCTAAGATGGCTGACTACACACCAATATTACAACTAAAAAAAAAAACACTTGCTGGTTCAGGAATGACATTTTATATTGAAGAGTGAATTATTTGCAGTGTAAACAGTGTAATTATTTAGAAATAAAAATAACATCTTAAAAATCATGACAGAATCCCTTTAACCTCTGTTTATCCCATGTGGCCGATATGTACTTCAGAACAGCCACTTAGTTCATTCTAGATAATATTTTAAGGCCGTTTGAAATGGTATCTGCTTTTGTTTACTACTCTTGTCTCCCAAGTACACTACATACCTTTGTGAAGTAGAGACATTTTGATGAAGGGGAGGGAGACTTGACACTCTGCTAGAAGCTCTTCTACAAAACCATGCAATCTAGTGTCATACAGGCCGGTTTGCACAGAATGACATTTGCTCTTGCACAGGAATCATTTTGATGGTAACAATAGTATATAAGGCAGGAATAGGTAATTACCAGTGGAAATAACACACTTTTGAGCTTGAAAGGGGTGGTGGCTTTGTGGTTCTTCATCAGCAAGAGTGCAGAAAGCCGCCTAGTCATTTATACGCCTCTATAGCTACTGATTGATGCACCACGTTGGTTAAATATTTAGCTGCTGGGGCAGAGTTCACAAGTGAATTGCCCACTGGGACCTCTGTACTGGTATTCCTAAAGTGTCACTGAGCAGGCCTTAAGGATTTTATCTTGAGATGAATTTCTTGTATTCATAGAATTATTTCATGTGACAAAATGTGCTGCAATAAATGACTCTGAGCAAATTATTTCATTTATAAACAGCATGCGCAAAATGCAAACGGCCCAGTAAAACTGATTTTTCTTCAAATGCTAGATATTTACAGGTCTCTATCATTTGGGAGTAGACCTCTCTGTCCTTTGTGTTCCAGTGTATTTCCCTGTTATTGTGCTATGGAAAATGCCTGATGCTTTAAGCTGGCCATAGATGCAAAGATCCGATCGTACGAATCATCGTACGATCGGACTTTCCCATCTCCAAGACCCGCCACTAACCATTCAGATCAAAGTCTTACCAGTCAGATTAGTTAAAGAACAGATCAGCAATGTTCTGCCCCTGATATATAGGGGCAGATTCACTAAGGGTCGAATTTCGAAGTTAAAAATACTTCGAAATTCGACCCTCGAATTGAAATCCTTCGACTTCGAATATCGAAGTCGAAGGATTTAGCGCTAATCCTGCGATCGATCGAAGGATTTTTCGTTCGATCGAACGATTAAATCCTTCGAATCGAACGATTCGAACGATTTTAATCCAACGATCGAAGGAAAATCCTTCGATCAAAAAAAGGTTAGCAAACCTATGGGGACCTTCCCCATAGGCTAACATTGACTTCGGTAGGTTTTATCTGCCCAAGTAGGGGGTCGAAGTTTTTTTTAAAGGGAAAGTACTTCGACTATCGAATGGTCGAATAGTCGAACGATTTTTACTTCGAATCGTTCGATTTCGTTCGAATTCGAACGAATTTAACCAATTCGATGGTCGAAGTACCCAAAAAATACTTCGAAATTCGAATTTTTTTCATTCGAATCCTTCACTCGAAGTTAGTGAATCTGCCCCATAGTGTTGTATAGTGTCAGTGCCTCAGTAACATTTGGCTCTTATCCAGCCACCCTTAGAATTTCCTTTATGATTCTTTTGTTTGTATTCCTGTTACATATCTCTATGGTAGAAATAACAAGGACCCAATTTAGCAAGTGCATGAAAACAGCCAGTGTGATGTTTAACAGAATGAGAGTCTTCAGCTCAAACTGGTCCTATCATTCTTTCTGTGTGGGTGGGGAGACAGGGTTTGGTACAACATTATCTGATGGGCCACAGATTACAGTCTTGTGTGAAACCAATTTCTAAGACCCGCAGCCTGCAACCCGAACTGCAACCCGCATATTTACCCACTTTGATCTGCTACCCGACCCGGACTCGCAACTGCCTTTTCCGCAACCCGCTGACCACCATCAAACAGGAAATGATGTTGTTGCAAACCGGAAGTGACCTCATCAAAAGTGGACAGGGACAGAAACAAGTTTTGTAAAATTTTAAACAGTCTTAAATAAAGTCAATATAAAATAAGATAAGATATTTAGATGAGACCTGCAGCCCACATATTTACGCACTTTGATCTGTTACCTGACCAGGACCTGCAACTGCCTTATCTGCAACCCGACCCGCAGCCCGCTGACCACCATCAAACAGGAAGTGATGTTGCTGCAAACCGGAAGTGACATCATCAAACGTGTGCAGGGTCAGAAACAAGTTTTGTAAAATTTCAAAAGGACTAATATATAGTTATTATAAAATAATATAAGAAATTTACATGAGACCCGCAACCCACATATTTACCCAATTTGATCTGCTACCCGACCTGGACCCGCAACTGCCTTATCTGCAACCTGCTGACCACCATCAAACAAAAAGTGATGTTGCTGCAAACCGGAAGTGACATCATCAACAGTGTGCGGGGACAGAAACAAGTTTTTTAAAATTTCAAAAGGACTAATATATAGTTATTATTAAATAATATAAGAAATTTAGATGAGACCCGCAACCCGCATATTTACCCACTTTGATCTGCTACCCGACCTGTACCCATAACTGCCTTATCCGCAACCTGCTGACCACCATCAAACAGGAAGTGATGTTGCTGCAAACCGGAAGTGACATCATCAAACGTGTGCAGGGACAGAAACAAGTTTTGTAAAATTTCAAAAGGACTAATAAATAGTCATTATAAAATGATATAAGAAATTTAGATGAGACCCACAACCCGCATATTTACCCACTTTGATCTGCTACCCGACCTGGACCCACAACTTGCTTATCCGCAACTAGGGATGTAGCGAACCGCCGATAATGTGTTCGCGAACGCCGTTCGTGAACACCGGCAAAAATTGCGAACAGTTCGCGAACAGTTCGCGAACTTCGAACATCCGAAAATCGTTCGATTCGAACGATCGAAGGATTTTAATCGTTCGATCGAACGATTTTCTTTCGAATCGAACGAAAATCGTTCGATTTTAGCGATCGAATGGTCGAATGGTCGAACGATTTTGACGCGAACGCCTATTGGCGAACGTCGCGCGACGTTCGCGAACTTGCGGCGGACGCGAACAGCCGATGTTCGCGCGAACAAGTTCGCCGGCGAACAGTCCGCGACATCCCTATCCGCAACCTGCTGACCACCATCAAACAGGAAGTGATGTTGCTTCAAACCGGAAGTGACATCATCAAAAGAGGACGGGGACAGAAACAAGTTTTGTAAAATTTTAAAAGGACTAAAATATAGCCAATATAAAATAAGATAAGAAATTTAGATGAGACCCACAACTCACAGACCCCTTGACCCGCAGACCCGCTTCTACACCTGCACATGAAAATCCTACCCTCATTACGCTTTTTTTCGGGTAACCCGCGATCCACTACAGGACTTTACCACAGATGATCTCTTAATATGTAAACTTTTAGGACTCATTAAGCCCCCTGACATGTGCCAACCCAACTGTACCTATTGCACCAGTGGTAGTTCTGTCCAGGAACAGGTGAAGGGCCTATTCAATGTGGAACTGTAAGATATAGTTTGCTCTGGTGAGGATCAAGCTTTTCTGGCTAAAGGAAGAATAGCAGTCTGCTGAATGGGGCAGTAAGCAGAGCATGCTGGACGAAGAGCAATAGTGACAGTATCAATATCACATTGAGGCTCATTGTTTATTTCCTTTTATGCAGCACTTGGGAGGGGACTGGGGAATATAGTGTCTCAGCCGATACAGTGGCTGCAATCAAGCAAATGGCATTGGGAGTTTACATTTCTAACTGTAGATATTTATGCATTACTTTGATAATCATGCTAATATGCTAGAAGCACATCGATTCTCACTTACTGATTAAATTCCATAGCTCTAACACTAAAGGGAGAGGAAACTTTCAGTGATGTATCTCCAAGGTCTCCAAGCCAAACTGTCAGGGAAATCTTATAACTGTGCTTGCAATAAACCTTTCTCATTTGTTTCTTGCAACTGAGTAGGGCATCTGCACTATTATTCAGTTGTTTCTAGCAAGTGCGCTGCATTATATTATATACAATAGACTCACCATTGTTTTAACAAACAATGCAATTTTTCCTGCTAGCTAAAATCCGGGCAAAGTGGGGTCTGCCAAGGAAACCGGCACTTGACCTTCATTTGAATTTAAATATTTCCTGCTCTATGATTCTAAGTGATTCCAGTGAGATCTGTATATATATATATATATATATATATATATATATATATATATATATATATATATATATATATATAGTGTTTTTATGGCATATTGTGCTACAGGTTGTTGGATTGTGAAGTTTAGTTTAATTCTCTGGCCACGTTCAAGAAGCAAATCAAAGCAAATTCTTTCAATGTGACCGTGTGGCTGTAATGGACCTTATCATGTGCTGGGTGGCCAAGACATCTTTATCATGGGAACTCACACTTGCTTTCTAGGGATTTCCTTACCCAGGTGCACAGTTTTATAGACCTGTCCTGTGGGGTCAGCTTGTGTGGTCCCGTGTGGGTCTTTTTGATAAAAAACGATGGGTAAACGAATCCCCTCACCGTTATATTTTAAGCTCTGCAACAAATACTTAGAATGTAAGTATCTGTCACTGAGTCAAACCCCTGCCAGTCTTGTTCGGATCGGAGGTAGGGTTACAAATACAAAAACCTACTTTGTTGTCATGGGTAGTTAGTTTTCTAGGTAAGGGATAATGACGGGAGGTAAGACAGACCTGTTTTGTCTTAGAGCATTTGACTTTTCAGATCTTTCATTAACAAAGAAAATAGGAGGAGGGGTCCTCTCTCGACGAAGATACCCCAGTATTGTCAGTCTTGTGGTGAATATTTCAGTTGGGAGACTATTATATTCCGTGCAAATCTATTTAAGGGATTTCTGTAGGGACTAAACTCAATGATATCTTTCAAGTTGGTTTTTAGTGCACCTGGGTTAAAAGTTTAACAAGAGCCTGCAATTGTGACAGCGCTCTCCGGACCTCCACAGATATTGCCAACGTCAAGATTTAGGTTAAAAAGATATATATTTTATTAATACATTTCATATACCAACAAGCATCCGAGGTCTGACGCGTTTCGTGTCTTTGTTTCCTTAAGATAATAGATGAAAGAAGCCACAGTTTCTATTCCTGTGTGTTGAGATTCACAGACTCCATTGATGGAGTACACAACAGCTGAGACTTGTATATTCTGCTATTTGCTGCTATGTGAAAGCCACGGGTAACAATGAACAGTAATTGTATTGTATTGTCTCTATATGAAACAACAAAAAAAATCATTAAAAGATAACATCATTAGCTTTTAACTCAGCCATGTATCATTATTTATCATTGTTATATACTGTATGTGTCCCTTTAAATGGGTGTTATTTTTAAATGATGGTTTTATATTTCCCTAAATACTCAGTGGTGCTAATTTAACAAGATAGGTGCTACGCTGTACCCATAGTAACTAATTAGCCATTCATTTTGATCAGCCTGATACAAGTTGGAAATTGATCTAATTGGCTGGTAGTTTACCATGTAAGTAAAGGTGGCCATAGATGCAAAGATCCGCTCGTTTGGCGATGTTGCCAAATGAGCGGATCTTTCCCCGATATGCCATTAACGAACATGGCTATATCGGGGGTAACCTGATTGTTCGGCTGTACGGCCGAATGATCAGATTACGATGTGCCATGAGCTCCGGTGGGATCGGTCGGGTCAAAATCAAACCTGACCGATTGACCAAACGACCGACCTCCTCCAGGCGAAAGATGTCGGCACACGCCACACATGATCCGAAAATCGTATGAATCCTCGATTCATACGATCGGATCTGTGTGTCTATGGCCACCTTTAGTGAATTGACCCATTATGCTATCCAGGCCGTCTCCCATAGACTTAATTTTATCCATATGATCCAAATTTTTTTCTCTTGTGATAATAAAACAGTACCTTGTACTTGATCCCAACCAGAGTCGGACTGGGCCGACGGTACAACAGGAAAAAACCCGGTGGGCCCCCGACTCTAGTGGGTCCCACCAGGCGGCACGCGGGGGGGGGTTTTGCCAGACAGGGGCCCTGAGGCCTTTATACTTAAAGTATAAAGAGCAAAATTACACAAAGATCCCTTATCTGTAAAACCCCATGCATTCTGCATTACAGGTCCCTTACCTGTATAAGAGCTCTAGTTTTCACTACTGCGGTTAGTGAAAGTGCTCTTTTATAGTTCTTCAAGCCTTTTGCAGTAACTTAACTAGAGGGGGGCAGCCCTGGTGCGGGACGCGGAGCTGGGCCGCCCGCCCCCTCCATACTTGATTTTCGGCCCGCATATCAGTGGCGCGCGAGCTGCCGGGGGGGCCCTGAGGGGGTGCGGGTTCTGGCCTGCTCGCACCCCCTGCTCCCGCGGTAGTTCTGCCACTGGCCTTTTGTATGATAAAGACAAGGAATCAAGCAGCCCATTTGCAATAATTGCATAAAATATTATGAATGAGTGTGATCAGTGCTTTCTGTCTATGATGAAAATGATTTCTTTTTTAAATAACCAGGTCTGTTTTCCCAACACAACCTGCAGGGAAATGCTCTTAATTTATCGCTTACGTATATAGGTTTCTGGAGTCAACATGCAAATGCCACAATTAAAGTAATTTGCAATGTGCCCAGGGCCAGGAATAATATTATTAGTCCCCTAGCAATTAGTTATAAAATTATGAAAACTCCATATTTTATTCATAGACGTATCTTATTCCTGTAACTTTTTCAGCAGCTGAATAATAAATAGGCTCAGATGTTTTATGGCTATAAATTTTATATGAGTTTTATTTAGACAGATTTATGGTTTTTAATTACCCTGTAAGTTTTGTTCCACTGCTTCACTTTCTGGTGGGATATCATGGTAATATTTTACCTACATTCACCTGTAGCCTTAAAGGAATGTATGGTGACCAGTTATGGGTTTTAAAAACAGTAAATGTGCGGTGTGGTCTTTCTTGTTTAGAAAACCGATGCCATTGCTCTGTTTAAAAGATGCCCTTTTCAATACTCTTAAGGGCAGAGACACATGTGGAGATTCGGGGAGATTTAGCTGGGCGACTAAATCTCCCCGAATCTCTGCCCTTAGAGTGTTGAAAAGGGCATCTTTTAAATTCATTTTCGCCCCAAGTTGCCTCACTGTGAAACTCCGGGCGACTTTGTAAAACAAAGCGCTCCTTGTGCCATCCCACCAGCGATTTAGATTCTAGCCGACAGGAAGGCAGTTTGGGGAGATTAGTCGCCCGAAGAAGAGGCGATTTGTCACCGGGCGACCAAATCTCCCCGTGTGTCTCTGCCCTAATGGCTCTTCAAAATCAGCAGACTTAGAGATTGTCTTGGGGCTGCATGGCACCATCATTTCTTCTTTGTTTTCCAGAGGTAGAGCCTGAGCCATCTTTGCTACATCTGCCCACCTTAAACCTACGCCACTCATATCTATCATCATATTTATTTTCCCTGCCCTGAACTCAACCATGTTTTGTCAATTACTGTATATAGTCCATATTTTCTGTATTATGAATGGAGCATAGCAAAAGACCAATGAAAGCATTTATCTTAGTGAGACTCACTCTTTTGTGGAACAGCATTCAGGTTCTTTCAGGCACCTCATATTTAAAGGGATACTGTCATGGGAAAAAAAACATCAGATTTTTTTATATTCAATTTTGAAATTTGACATGGGGCTAGACATTTTGTCAATTTCCCAGCTGCCCCTGGTCATGTGACTTGTGCCTGCACTTCAGGAGAGAAATGCTTTCTGGCAGGCTGCTGTTTTTCCTTCTCAATGTAACTGAATGTGTCTCAGTGGGACATGGGTTTTTACTATTGAGTGTTGTTCTTAGATCTACCAGGCAGCTGTTATCTTGTGTTAGGGAGCTGCTATCTGGTTACCTTCCCATTGTTCTGTTGTTTGGCTGCTGGGGGGAAAAAGGGAGGGGGTGATATCACTCCAACTTGCAGTACAGCAGTAAAGAGTAATTGAAGTTTATCAGAGCACAAGTCACATGACTTGGGGCAGCTGGGAAATTGACAATATGTCTAGCCCCATGTCAGATTTCAAAATTGAATATAAAAAAATCTGTTTGCTCTTTTGAGAAATGGATTTCAGTGCAGAATTCTGCTGGACCAGCACTATTAACTGATTAATTTTGAAAAAAATTCCCATGACAGTATCCCTTTAACTTCATTTTATTTATATGCTGCAAGTTCCAAGTTCCAATCTAGGTTGCTTTGCCCCCAAACTACAGCGCTATTGTAATTAGGCATTTTAGTGTTCCCAGGCTATATTCTGTTTACTATTGTAAAGCTGGCTTTTCAAAAGTTCCTTCCTGTCCTTGTCATGCTTTCTTTCCCACAGCTAATCATTCTGTGAAGCTCATTATAAAAAAAAATTCACTTTAAGGACACTTTCAAGGACACAGTGACATTGAAATAAGCTTATATTGATATAAATTGATCATGTACAGAGCAGTTTGCCTTTTATCTGCAATCCCTGTATATCCTGTCTTGCTTCTCATCATTGACTTTCTGCCTCTCCTTCTTCTCACCATAGACTTTCTGCCTCTGCTTTGTATATACAGTAGCTTGCCAAATTGAAGTGTGTCTATTATTAGGGATATTTCAATTGTTGAAACGTATTTAACTATATATATATACAATTATATATATATATATATACAATATATATATATAATTCGAACGATTTTTAGTTCGAAACGTTCGATTCGAAGTCGTAGTCGCAGGTCGAAGTAGCCAATTCGATGGTCGAAGTAGCCAAAAAAAAAACTTTGAAAATTCGAAGTATTTTTTATTCTAATCCTTCACTCGAGCTTAGTGAAGTGTAAGTAGTGTAAGTAGGGCTGGGTCACAGAGACTCAGGGAATGTATTAGAGGAAAATAGTTACGTTGTTTTGGTTGAAATAAGAGCCAGTTTGAATTCTCTAACAGGTGGCAGACACACACTTGCTACAAATTCCATTTGCTCTTGTCGGAAAGAGTCTGTGGTTACAGTTGCACACTGTGGCATTTTCCATTCTCTGGCCTAAGTGTCAGAAAGGAAAGCTGTGAAATGTGTATCCTGTGGCCAAGAACTGTCGGCCTCTTCTTTATACCAGGACAATAATCTGTTATCTCCCGGCTCTGAGGAAGTGCCGGGAGATCCGGCAAGAAACGCGTAAGTCAGCCCTGTACACCCACCGCTGCAACCCTCACCTGTGTGTTTGTTGAAATAAAGCCGAAAATTTTACACGAACGCTGTTGTCCTCACATGGTGTCCTGGATCGGCGCCGAGTATGCGAGAGTACCGTTTGTTCTGCAATAATCTGTTATACCAATGTGTTTGCTGTCTGGGTCTTAGTTAAATGATGATGTCATACAAAAAGGGTCTGTAAAGCTCTTGGGCGGTCTGGGACCATTTGGGATATTGCATCTGTCCTACAAACTCCAGTCTGAAAGCCCTTCCTTAGCATTGTGTTAATAATCACCACATGTAGGTTAAAGGGATTCTGACGTGATTTTTATGATCTTGTTTTTATTTATAGATGACACTGTTTACACTGCAAATAATTCACTCTATAATATAAAATTTCATTCCTGAACCAGCAAGTGTATTTTTTTCTAGTTGTAATATTGGTGTGTAGGTGCATCTCATGCCATTTTGCCTGGTCATGTGCTTTCAGAAAGAGCCAGCACTTTAGGATGGAACTGCTTTCTGGCAGGCTGTTGTTTCTCCTACTCAATGAAACTGAATGTGTCACAGTGGGACCTGGATTTTACTATTGAGCGCTGTTCTTAAAGGGGACCTGTCACCCTAAGAAATAATTTCAAATTCTTTTCTATCATGTTAGCTGAGCAAAATAAACTTTACTTACACTGTATTTGTTATGTAAATGTTATTTCCTTCTGTCTTGGAATTATACAATCACAGCAAGCAGGCAGCAGCCATTTTGTGTACACGGTTATTAAGGGAAATTGTGTATCACCCCAAAATCTTGTGTATGCACCAGAATGGGGGACCTAATGTCCATGTGCAGTGCCCTACACAATTATAGAGCCTGAGGAGGGAAGGGGGAATGTGAGGAGAGCTGTGACATGTAGGAAGTGCTGAATGGAAAGTAAAAGTAATTGACTGCCCCTCCTCTATGCCACGGGCATAGAGGCGGGGCAGGTAATATTTGATTGACAGTTTAGATATTTAAACACCTTTATAACAGGTATGGATGTTTTAATGAAACATTTTTTGGGGGTTTCATATTTAATTTGCAAAGGACTTTCATTATGCAGCTTTTTATGTGTAGGTGACAGGTCCACTTTAAATCTACTAGGGAGCTGTTATATTATGCTAGGGAGCTGCTATCTGGTTACCATTGTTCTGTGGTTAGGCTGCTGGGGAGGAAAGGGAGGTGATATCACTCCAACTTGCAGTACAGCAGTAAAGAGTGACTGAAGTTTATCAGAGCACAAGTCACATGACTGGAGGCAGCTGGGAAACTGACAATGTGTCTAACCCCATGTCAGATTTCAAAATGAAATATAAAAAAATCTGTTTCCTCTTTTGAGAAATGGATTTCAGTGCAGAATTTTGCTGCAGCAGCACTATTAACTGAAGTGTTTGAATGTTTTCTTTCCCTATGACAGTATCCCTTTAAACATTCTGTTGTTCTTTTGCTTTCCAGTATAACCAGTTAACTTGAAATTCTTTCCACCAGGGGCATGTTTACACGATCGCCTGCCATGCCAGCCCTTAATTCCATCTTATCTTTACCGCACCATTTTCCATACATGACATCACTAAAAGGGGAAACAGTCTGCTGGACAGGTTGAAGTTTGCCCAATCCATCAATGTTTAACCTCTTGGCTCTGTTTCACAGAAAGAATTTCCTATTCTGTCTCTGCTCAGTGTGCTTTTTTGGCATTTGTTATATCAAACTGTTTAGGCAACGCTGCTCTTTCCTGATTCTGTTGTTAACTCAGGAAAAACAGTAGGTCATGATGAGCAACGCCCAGATCATGGCTTGTTTTAAATAGAAAAACACGTTAGAATCACGCGGGAGCATTTGGCTGCAGCTTTTCTAAGTCCCTGGGCAGCAGTCAAGGGGATGTGCTTGTAAATAGAAAGGGCTGCTAACTGAAGAGCTGAATTTATGGTCTTTTCAACTTCAGATGTAGTATTTAGAAGAATCTGAATTGTACTATACTCAGTGGCAATGTTTTTGTACTTTTTCTCTAAGATGTGCTTCCAACAACACCCCAGAGTATGTTCCTTCTCTGAAAAGTGGAATGTTTTACCTCTCACACAACCGTACTTTACCTACAATTATTTAATGCATTCTTAGATTGTAAGCTGTCCAGAGCATAGCCCTTTCTCTATTGTCTTCTAACTGTGTATATTACTGTAATGCCTTGTGTCCCTTTACTCTGTAAACCACTGCTGAAGACAAGGGTTCTACATAAATAATAGTAATGGGTTGGCTAGTATGAAATATTATGCCTTTTCTATCTTGACCAATATGACCTTGATTTGTCCTTCTCTGTACTGCAATGGTTCACCAAGAAGAAAGCACTTGATGGCATGTTGATGAAGATCTTCATTGCATGTGCTTCGTTTCTACAGGCTGGGGAAAGCCGTTTCCCTATTTAGTGGCCATAGGGATCTAGACTAGTTTGTTATGTGAATATTGTAGGTACCTTAAGTTGGCCATACCCTATAAGATCTTTCCCCAATATGTCCACCAAAGGCAGGGCTATATGCGGAACGTTGGGCCCTACGGCTAAACATCCGGATTACAATGAGTAGCAATGGGCTCAGACGGGTCGATCGCCTGAAAAATGGAACCTTCCCGATTGATATCGTGGCTAGATATCCATCTGGAAGACCCATTGGAAGTCCCCATACACGGACAGATAAGCTGCCGAATTGGTATAAAGGTCGCCATACACTGGCAGACAGGCCCGGATTTGTGGCTAGGCCACATAGGCCCGGGCCTAGGGCGGCGAAAAATATGGGCGGCATGCCGCCCAGCCGCATTGTGGGGACGTGTGCGTCCCCATTCAATGACTCCAGCTGCGCCGGCGCTTTTTCGCTGGCGCGCTGGGAAGGGGAAGTGTAGGCGGGCGCTAGGATGGCGCGGCCGCCTGGTCGGACCGCGTGGCCTAGGGGCGGCCGGGAAACAAATCTGGCGCTGCTGGCAGATTAAAGCGTCTATCGGTCCTTTAGACCAATTCGGCAGCTTAAATGCCCATGTGTGTGGCTGCCGACGGGTACTCCTGATCGGTATCAGGCCAAAAATCGGGCAGATATCGATCGGTCAAGTTTGATTTTTTTCTACGATCAAGGACGGTCCTGCGACCCATCAGAGCCCATTCGTAGTATTGTCATTCGATCGTTCGTCCCCAGGTCCAAGTGTTAGGATTCATCCGATATCGCCCAGACGTTAGTGGGCATATGGGGTAAAGATCCGCTCGTTTGGCGACCTTGGCAAACGGGCGGATCTTATAGTGTATGGCCACCTTTAAGGACAGATATCGGCAGCTTTAATCTGCCCTTGTCCCTTTAGTCTGTAAGGTCTACTGGGGCAAGGATTGTCTGTGGATGATGAACAACCTCTATAAAGCACTGTATAAACATGTCAGTGTTATATAAATAAAGGAAAATAACATAGCAGCAGGGAGTGTAAGTTGGGTAGATAGTTTTATCAAACAACCCCATGCAATGATGTATTTGCAAAATGCAGTCTTTGTTTTAGCGTCTGCAAACAAGACATAAAGCAAAAGTATGATAATTAATATAAAACACATGGTTAACATATATTTTTCAAACCAATGATAACGAGCAGTGTTGCATCAGTATTTCTTAATTAATGATCATTGCTTTTCGGTCAACAGTTCATCTAGGTAACATTTTATTATATTTCACAGAACGTTTATGTGTCCTGCATGAAAAACTTAAACTCAAATAACTTCTGACAGCAGTTCAAGGCATATTTGTATGTGGAATGTTCCCAAATTTTCCAATGCGTCCGGACAGCAGAGATAAATTGCACCAGACATTCTATTTTTTTTGCCAATTATTCAGTCTCAGAACTTATTTGATCGAGGACATTTTTATTCTGAATAGCCATGTCTAAACTACCGTACTTTTTTTTTTCATTCGCTCCCTGTGCTGCACTTGTATTACCTTTTTTGGTAGATAGTTGTATGGTTCCATTGTAAGGATAAAATCAAACAGGCAGGGTTGTAGCATTACAAGGAGCAGGCCAAGCAGTTTATTAGCACAATGAGCCATGGCTGATTTGTTATCTACAATGGGATGGGTATGGGATCTATTATCTGGAAGCCTGTTATCCAGAAGGCTCTAAAATATGGCAATGCCATTTACATTGTTTCTTATATAAACAATTCTTCATTTCTGACTTAATTTCTTTTTTTTTCTGTAATAACATGAGAATACCTTGATGTTAACTAAACAACCAAAGTGTAAATCTAATTTGCTGGCAGAACAAGCTTTGACCACTGTATTTTATTTAAATTTTAAAAATGTATTTTAGTAGCCTTAAGCTATGGTGCATCAAATTACAGAACGTTGCATGCATTCCTTATAATAAATCCCATACTTGTCTATAATTACCGAAAAGGTCCTATAAGAAAAGTTATGGGGGACTTAAAAAAGATTCTTCTGTGGGGTCCACTAACACCAAATCAAGTCTATTGTAAATGAAATGTTATCAATAGCTTAGCATAACAGCTCGTGGTTGTATTTTATTCAGCAGCTCATTAATTTGCATTTTAAGCAATATGGTAGCTAGGGCCCAAATTCCCCTAGCAACCATGCATTGATTTGAATAAGAGACTGGATTATGATTAGGAGAGGCCTGAATAGAAAGATGAGTAATAAAAAGTAGCAATAACAATTAGGGGCAGATTTACTAAGCTCAAGTGAATAATTCGAATGAAAAAATATTCAAATTTCAACGTAATTTTTTGGGTACTTTGACCATCGAATTGGTCAAATTCCATCGAATTGAATGATTCCAACGATTCGAAGTAAAAATCCATTCGATAATCAAAGTACTGTCTCTTTAAAAAATACTTCGACTTCATACTTCGCCACTTTAAACCTACCGAAGTCCAATGTTAGCTTATGGGGACCTTCCCCAGCACAAAGTTTTTTTTGGTTGAATAAAAATCCTTCGTTTGATTCGAACGATTTTTATTCGATCATTCGATCGAAGCTTTTGCACTAAAATCCTTCGAATTCGATATTCTAATTCAAAGGATTTTACTTCGAGGGTCGAATTTGAGGGGTTTTTAACCCTCGAAATACGACCCTTGATAAATCTGCCCCTAAATGTGTAGCCGTACAGAGCATTTGTTTTTTGAAGGGGTCAGCGAGGCCCATTTGAAAGCTGCAAAGAGTCGGAAGAAAAAGGCAAAAAACTATAAAACTATAAAAAAATAAAAAATGAAAACCAATCGGCCTTTAATTAAAATAGTAATTAAAAGTAAATCCTTTTTGAACAGAGTAAATTTATATTTAAGAAATGAGAATAATTAAAGGTGAAGTTTTACCAAAGTGTACTAGGCTGTAGGTCATAAATAATCGTTTCTAATAACAAGTTTAGAATAACATTCAGTGTGACACCTATGTGCAGTATTTAACAATTTGGATCAACAAGAGAATGTGCTAATTGGTTTATGGGAATGTACTGGCTGTGACATGCTGTCAGCAATATGATGGGCTGAGGATCGCAGGAGTGCAGAAGTTTGGGAAACAGACAGATGCCTTTTGAAACATTGTTTGCCAAGAGTGAAGTTGCTGTTTAAAAAGAAAATACTAAGTTACATATATTTATATATATTTGTGTGTTTGGTGTAGAAGTTTTGTCTGCAGACAAAAAATTTTTTTTTAGCACATTGAGCCAAAACTTTCAAATATACATTCCTTTAAAGGAAAATGATACCTTGAAATTGAATTCATAAGCATCAGACAGTTTATATAACATTAATGGGCACATTTATCAAGGTTCAAAGTTAAAATTCAAATGTTCGACTAGGGAATTGTTAAAATAGTTTTTTAAGAAATTCTCGATTTTCGAGGGCCCTATAAGAACTCCAATTTGACTATTTGCCACCTAACATCTGCCGAATTGCTGTTTTACTCTATGGAAGACGTCAATTTGGAGTTGTTTGCAGCCTTTCTGACATTCAAGTTTTTTGCGCTGATAAAACTCTAATTGAATTTGAAAAACTCAAATCAAATTCGATTCGAGTTTTTGGGTCGATCCTATTCAGCCGACTTTGAAAAATTAGATTTTTTTAAATACATTTTGATTGGTCGAATGTCGAGTTCATGGGAGTTTATGGGAGTTTTAAAAAAACTCCCATGAACTCGAAATTCGACCCTAGATCAATCTGCCCCTAAGTGACATATTCTTGCTAAACTAGAATTTTCAAGTAAATATTGCCATTTAACATCTTTTGCCTTGAGTGACCATTTTATTATATTTTCTGCGCTCCCTCAAAAATCACCTGACCAGAAATACTGCAGCTCTAAATGTAAGGGTCAGGGCACACAGGTAGATTCGGGAAGATTAGTTGCCCGGCAACAAATCTCTTCTTCTTCAGGGCGACCGATCTCCCCAAACTGCCTCCCCTGCCTTCCTGCCGGTGAATTACAGAGCACTCAGAGCAATTCAAATTATTTTAGAGACAATATATAATAAATTTCAATATTCGAATTTTCAAATTTTTTTCAAATTCTAATCGACCTTGGACTATTCCCTAGTCGAAGTACACAAAAATTAGCTTCGAAATTCACATTTTTTTAATTCGAATTTTGACTTCTGCCTCTTAGTGTTTAGTATGATGTAGAGAGTGATAGTCTGCAATTGGTTTGAATTTTTTATTATTTGTCTTTTTTGAGTTATTTACGTTTTTATTCAGCAGCTCCAGTTTGCAGTTTCCCTAATTTCCAAATTACCTTAGCTACCATGCATTGATTTATATAATAGGGTATGAATAGGTGTGGGCATGAATAGAAAGATGAGTAATTAATAAGTAGCAATAACAATACATTTGTAGCCTAACAGAGCATTTTTTTATATGGGGTCAGTGACCCCCATTTGAAAGCTTGACAGAGTCAGAAGAAAAAGGCAAATAGTTAAAAAACTAAAAAAACATAAACAATGAAGATCAATTGGTTTATAACCGTGGTCGGACTGGGCCGGTGGGACACCAGGAAAAAAACCCGTGGGCCCATAGTTCTTGTGGGCCCGCTGGACCAGATCCGCACCCTGCATCTCTTTATCTCATCCATATGTCTTCCTTCATTTGCCACTCACGGCAAAAACAGTGCACGTAAGCGCGATTTCGATTTGCGCATCTTCATGTCTGCCAGTCATGACAAACTGCGTGTGCGTTTTCACGCATGCGCACGGCAGGGGGCGGCCTGACGCAGAGCCCTGGTGGGCCCTTGGTCCCCCAGTCCGACCCTGTCTATAACATACTAAGGAGCCGATTCACAAAGGGTCGAATATCGAGGGTTAATTAACCCTCGATATTCGACTGGGAATTAAAATCCTTCGACTTCGAATATCGAAGTCGAAGGATTTTAGCGCAAATAGTTTGATCGAACGATCAAAGGATTATTCCTTCGATCGAACGATTAAATCCTTCGAATCGAAAGATTCGAAGGATTTAAATCCAACGATCGAAGGAATATCCTTCGATCAAAAAAACTTAGGAAAGCCTATGGGGACCTTCCCCATAGGCTAACAATGAGTTCGGTAGCTTTTAGATGGCGAACTAGGGGGTCGAAGTTTTTTCTTAAAGAGACAGTACTTCGACTATCGAATAAGCGAATAGTCGAACGATTTTTAGTTTGAATCCTTTGATTCGAAGTCGTAGTCAAAGGTCGAAGTAGCCCATTCGATGGTCGAAGTAGCCCAAAAAACACTTCGAAATTCGAAGTATTTTTACTTCGAATCCTTCACTCAAAGTTAGTGAATCGGCCCCTAAAAGTTAACTGAAAGGTGAACTACCCTTTTAAAATAATATGCACTCTCTTGAATTATTTTTTCTAAAATGGGTTTCATAGCTGTTTGCCTTTTTGCCTTTTTTGTGACCATGGCTACAATGGCAGTGTTGGGTGGCTTCAGTGTCATTAAAATCAGAGACCCTATACAAAAATAGGCACATAATAATGAAAATGAAAGTCAAATATTATTTTAAATATTATAAATATATTCAAGATCGTTTAAACTGTAGTGTTCTCCCTAACAAATCCCATTGTTGACTCTATTTAATGCGTTTTATAAATTTTACAGGTGGGCAGCTGTCTGCACTTGAGGGCAAATTCCCAATGTAATTTCAAGATTGTGCAAATATATTCTGTTTAGGAAACCAGACACCCTAAGGGGGAAATAATGGGTGGGAAAAGAAAGAAATAGAGCGTTAGCATGATTGTAAATACCTTGAACCTGGGAAGAGGGAGAGAAGGGGGTGGGCTACAGGCCCCCTGGCGATTAAGCATTGCTTCTAAAATGCCACCTTCCCATGGAAAACATGTTGTGGATATACTGGGAAACAGATGTTGCCATGATAGTTGCAGTAAAAGTGAAAGACAGGTCTACAGTGTTTTCACTGCCAATGCATTTAAGCAGCAGCAATGAAACAGAAGCTGTGATAAACTAATTGGGACGCGGAATATTATTTTGCCACATAGACTGCCTGGTGTGCTAACGGTTTTCTAGCTGAGTATTACTGCTCCAAATATTAGCAAAATGTCCATTTCTCTGTACTGCGAAAGACTGAGTGCGGCATTATACCCTCCAAGCCAACGAATCACTAATTGCACATTGAGGTGGATCTGGCTGTTTAAAAGGTTGTAAAAGAAATGATTCAGAATCAGATAATTGGCAAAACAGCTAAAGCTGTGTGACATCATACAATAAATAGCATCAATTAAGAAACCCTAGACTTTACCCCTTTCTTTTTTCATGAATGCCCTTGACATCATCTAGAGAAGAGTCAGCAGTATGATACTTTATAAAAGTGTTGTATTGGTTACACTTAAAAAGAGATCTGATAGTGCGAAGACTTTAAACTTGCCATCTCTATCATTATTTTTGCTTCATCACCATTATCATCATCATCTCCATCATTTGCTAAAGAGTTTGCCATATGCTACTCTAAAGGGCACATTAACTAAGGGTCGAAGTGGATTTTCGAATGAAAAAACTTTGAATTTCGAAGTATTTTTTGGGTACTTCGACCGTAGAATAGGCCAAATTCGACTTCGATTCAAAATGAAAATACTTAAAAAACCTCGCCACCTTAAACCTGCCGAATTGCTATGTTAGCCTATGTTGACTTCTTGAACCTATAGCCAAAATTGAGCTAGGTTTTAAAAAGTCGAAGTATTTTTTTGGAAAATCATTCGATCGATTGAATTGTTCGATTCGAATGATTTCTACGATTGATCGATTTTAATTCGACCGAAAACAGCTAAAAAAAATTCAAAAACAAAAGTTCGACTATCGAATTTGGCCAATTCGATGGTCGAATTTCGAAGTTTTTTAACTTCGAAATTCGACCCTTGATAAATGTGCCCCTGTATATACATTCAAAAGAAAAGTTTTTCAGTCTTTTTTAGTAAAGCTTGCTATAATTGAGCTGTTTCTTCTAAATCCGTTACTACCCAGTCTATTTGCCCAATAATAGGGATTCTACTCAGTGTATTAACAATCTTCCATCCATGAAAGTTTATACAGTATATATGATTATAAATACAGGCATTTACTTGGTAGTCATTGACTTGGAAGCCAAACGGGCAGATCTTTCACCAATATGCCCACCAAAGGCAGGGCTATATCGGGGTAATCTGAACATTCGGGCCTAAGGATTACAACAAGGAGCAATGGGCTCCGATGGGTCGGTCAGCGGAGAAATTAAACCTTCCCAATCAATATCATAGCCAGATATCATACGGGAAGACCAGTCGGAAGCCCCATACATGGGCAGATAAATTGCCGAATCGGCAGCTTTATCTTCCAGTGTATGGCTACCCCAAAGATTCGGGGAGATTCAGTCACCCGGCGACTTATCGAGTCTTCTTCAGGCGACTAATCTCCCCGAAAAGCCAACTCACCGGCTAGAATCTAAATCCCCGTCAGGATGGCACTTGCAGTGGCGGAACTACCGGGGGAGCAGGGGGTGCAAGCGGGCCAGGGCCCGCACCCCCTCAGGGCCCCCCGGCAGCCCACGTGCCACTGAAATCCAGTGTGTACAGAGGGGGGGCGGGGGCTCGGCTGCGCGTCACGCACCAGGGCCCGTCCCCCTCTAGTTACGGCACTGGGCACTTGGATTGCAACGTTTTCTGAAAGTCGCCCGAAGTTTCCTCATGAGGCAACTACAGACAACTTTGGAAAACAAAGCACTCCGAGTGCCATCCAGAGTTAAAGGGGTCTTTTTAATTCCTTGTCATGTCCACATTCCCTGCAAATATTTTGGTCAAGCACTAAAAGAATAATTCATTAGTGTTATTTCTTTTTGTGGTTAAAGACCCGGGATGTATTCTCTTAGCTACAAATGCCTTCTGTGAGGATAATTTGTGTTGTGGGTGAAGACAGTCTAACGATCCACTCACTGCAGGGGCTCTATAAAGTGAGATAATAGGAGAGGAAGTTGTAACAGAATGGATGAAGCAGAGGCTGCTGAGAAAGTGTGAAATGTAAATAAAGCAGATTGCTGGGGCTTCCTGTTTCGGCTCTATTGTGCATTCCAGTGTCAGGATTCATCTTTGCTCGGGCCCAGTAAAATGTGCCAATTAAGTGCCTAGAAACTAAGATTGAAATGCAAAGGGAGCTTAGACAATAAACTTAGATTCCAGAAACCTGTGCTGTTGTAATAAATACACGCTAGCAATTTTATTTAATTTTTATGGTTAGTTCACACAATTAGTTTGGGGTCCATTTGAACAGCTGTTAAGTAATGTTACTGCATCTAGCCACATCTTGATCTAACATGTAGACACTACAGGTCTCTGTGCATGAAGAAATTACCACTATTCACCATTCATATATATTTACACCCCGATGGGCAAGCAGATCCACAATGCCTGAGTATATACCCTTAATAATTGCAAAGACCTGTGTCTGCTTCTGCTTCTAGATACAATAATCAGCAGCACACCCTGGCCTTTAAAACTAGTGTTCTGCCTGATGCTCAGTGTCTCAAGGGGGATCGGCACCCTCCAGTATGTGCCCAATAAAACAGATACCAGCACAATAAGGCTATTACAAGCAGAATAAACTCTGTGTATTTATTTAGCGACGTAACGCTTCGGGGCAAGCCCCTTCATCAGATGTTTTTCTACACTCTCCAAAGACAACCAATAGTAAGGTTCATTCAGTGACATAGGCCCACAGTATACCAGTGCAGTTACCCATACAGTCAGCAATTGTCAGCTTTGATCAGTAATGCAGTTAGAATATTGATTGGAGATGTCTGGTGCCAATGAATGAGCCCTTTAGGGTCAAGGCACACGCTCAGATTCGGGGAGATTAGTCGTCCGGCGACAAATCTCCTCTTCTTCTGGGCGGCTAATCTCCGCGAACTGCCTCCCGACGGCTAGAATGTAAATCGCCGGCGGGATGGCACTTGGAGCACTTTGTTTTCGGAAGTTGCCTCACGAGGAAACTTCGGAAAACGAAGCGCTCTGATTGCCATCCCACCGCCGATTTACATTCTAGCCGGCTGGAGGCAGTTTGGGGAAATTAGTTGCCTGAAGAAGAGATTTGTCCCCCGGCGACTAATCTCCCCGAATCTGAGCGTGTGCCCTGACCCTTAAAAGAGCATTTGTGCATCAGTCATGATGTGCTCCATGCAACTGTACCCATACCTGTGACTGGGCAGTTAGTGAAGTATTTAAATAACTGTAACTGTTTGGTATCACCGTTCCTTTTGTGTAATTAGCAGGGTGACACCTCCCATCATTGTGCATATGCAAATGTGCGAGAATAAACATTCTGAGGACATAGTACTCGATCTTTATCTTTATTGCCTCTTGTAAGTAAAAAATATACATGGACAATAACACTTTAAATATACCGGGTATCATTTCCCATTTTTATTCTGAAATAGGAGCTCGCCTCTAATTGTATATGCCTGTGTTTGATGTGTTGTAAAACCCCCCTTATGCTGTTTTAACCCAATAAACAGGCCACAGAGGGGAGGGGGCAATTTGTTGAAAAACCAGTGGCAACATAAAGGTTAAAGACTTCATCTCATTAACCCAGTCAGTTAAGTAATATGGCACATTGCAAGGCATAACCCCACCAGGTATGTTCTATGAGAATTCCATTTTTTAATTAAAGTTTCTTTCCAAAGTCCTGAATTACAGGTTGGCAGAGCTCCTCCTAATTAGAGTCATTAGCTTTCATCATTTCTTTACACCCAGTGGACCAAGTCAATTTGTGAGAGTATAGAGTTACAAAGGTCTGCATTATTCCATTGGTCCCATGAGAGAGCAGATGTTCCGAACACTTTGTGGGATGAGTTTCCTGTGCTAAACTCCAATTCCACTAGCGCTAGGTAAGAGATCACATTCAACACTACAGCCTTTACGTAGAATATAAAAGCCTATTGTTAATTAGTGATCAACTGTACATCTCATGCTCTCCATTCAACTGTATTGAGCAGTTTCTAGTAGCTTTAAGTTAAAAAATATTGCAAAGGGGTTGATGTGATTAACGGTCACCTTTTGTATCTCTGTGCTGGGAAACTATCTTTAGTATTAGTGGGATTATCCAATGGCAAATTTGGATTGGTGGAATTTGATTGTGACTGTTGAAGTGATAGATGTGCTTCTGGCATGTGCCGAGCACTATATATAACTTAATCATGTGTAACACTTTCAGTGGGACTCTCAGTAGATCTCTAGTTCTCTAACGCCGAGAGATGCGTTTGTCTATTTTAATGTCAGTGAACTGGAAAGCATCTTACTATGTCGTCAAAACGTCAATGAGAAGGAGTTCAGAGTCCTCTACTGTTTAGAATCTGGATGCTGTGACCTTATCATATAACGGTCAATCATCTGTCTTCTTTGACAACTGGAAAATGATGCACATTAAGTGTACTTTATGTGTGTAGTCTAGCGGAAAACTAACTTCGGTGCTTTGAACAGCCATGTGCCCAAACCATTCCTATTGGCTTCTGTATAGTGATGGGCAAATAAATTTGGCAGGTGCGAATTCGTGTGAATTTTTGCGTTTCACAATACATTTGCGGGAAAAAATTAAAAATAATTTGGGTGCGCGTCTGAATAGTCGCGTGACAAAATTATTCGCACGCACATTGACTTTAATGCATTTGACCAAAATAGGCGCATGTACAACAATTGTTGCAGGCGTCGAAATTGACTTGCGTCAAAATAATTTTTTGACTTCAACGCGTTTCGCAAATTTTTCGCCATTTTGAGAATTTCGCTGGAAATTTGCAAATTTTTTTGGGTGAAGTGAAACGGGACAAATTCGCCCATTACACTTCTGTATGAATTGCATGTAGGTTGGTTTGCTTTCAGGCAACATTCACTTTACAAACATGTCCACAAGCGCTTGCAAGCATTTCACATATAGGTCAGTTGTGTGGTTTTTGGCAACTGTAATTATGCCCTGCATTTGCTCTACAAATCTCTCAGAATTACTCTATGCCATTGCCTAAAGGTGGCCATCACCAAACTAGCGGATCTCTCCCCAATATGCCCACATTGAAGTGGGCGATATTGGGCTGATCTGTTCGTGGGCCCTAGGGCCCAACGATCAAATCAGAATGCATCAGATATGGGCGGTCGGATTACGGGACCGAATACATGCATAGATGCGGCCGCGATCCGACAGGATTTTTTAACCTGCCCGATCGAGATCTGGCCGACTTTCTGGGGATGGCCCCACACATGTGGATTGAAATAGATTTCATTACATCTCTTTGGGGGTATAATAGACTACAGGCTCCCCTGGAAACAACAAACCTTGTTTTAAGATGCAGCTGATTGTATGACAAAAGCCATACTGACCATTAATACTCATGTTAATCCTTTGTTACTGATTACCAGTGGTATACCATTTACTTGAGTAATCCTTGCTGCATGTACACATTTGCTGCCTGTAAATGGCATGTGAGTGTGTCTGGGTTCATTGTAAATGAATGTGCTGTACTTGGTGAATTACCAGGGCACTAATGCTGTGTGATGGACTGATTGGCTTGACCTTAGTATCTAACTGAAGGACAGCTGTGTTTGATAGATAATCGTCCCTAAACATGTAATAATGTTGATATCCAGTAAATGCCCATTTTTTTTTCCTTGTGAGGAATTCCATATGCATAGATAGAAATGCCTTATTTATAAAGAAAAGGGTCTTGTTTGGAACAGGATGTTTGGTAAAAAAAAAAAAAAAAGATTAAATATCAACAACTGTGGCACATTTATTTGATTCTTGTCATTTCAGACATTCCACGTTGAGATTTCCTTTGAAAATGATCTTTATTTGTGTATCTTCTACGCACCACTAATGGCAACTAGAGCAGCCGTGGGACTCTCTAAGTATCGAATGTCCATAGGCTGGCATTTTAACATAAAAATGCGGGTATTTAAGGGTATGACTCGTATTTCTTGTTGGTGATATCATGTTATATACATTATATGATATATTATACCCATTTTACATTAAAACAAGAGTTAAAGAGGGCAGCAGCTTGAAAGGGGTCCTGTACTTATTACCGCCAGCTTGAAGTTGCCCCTGGAATAGGCAGAAATACTCAGTATATATAGTTATGCCATTTTGCACCCTTTAATTTAAACCTGTCCAGAAAAACATTATAGTTTTCTAGGTAATAAAGAAACCCCTCCCCCCAAGTCTTGTTAGAGGAACTAGGGTCATCTACTTAGAGTAACTTCTTTGGAACGTAAATAGAATCCATGCTATTTTCTGACCAACCAATGATATTGCCCAAACGTTGTAACGTGCAGGGACCCTAATAAATCCCATTGACACCAACTGCTATTACATTCACCCATTTGTTATGGACTGGTCTGGCAAGAAAATGGCTATTGTGAAGGCATTGTAAAAATGCAGTTTGACGTTAAACTGCACTCATCCTTTATGACCCTTTGTGTCTTTACAATAGGTCCCTTCTATTACCAGATCACTGAACAATACTCTGTATATATTAGTAACCTGTCCCTGTAGCATGCTCATTTGGCCTTGGCTATGGACATCATTGTGGCATGGCAATGCTGAATTACCTCATTGTCATTGCTTAGCTAATTACATTCTTAAAGGGATACTGTCATCGGAAAACGTGTTTTTTTCAAAACGCATCAGTTAATTGTGCTACTCCAGCAGAATTCTGCGCTGAAATCCATTTCTCAAAAGAGCAAACAGATTTTTGTTATAGTCAGTTTTGAAATCTGACATGGGGCTAGACATTTTGTCAATTTCCCAGCTGCCCCAGGTCATGTGACTTGTGCCTGCACTTTAGGAGAGAAATGCTTTCTGGCAGGCTGCTGTTTTTCCTTCTCAATGTAACTGAATGTGTCTCAGTGAGACATGGGTTTTTACTATTGAGTGTTGTTCTTAGATCTACCAGGCAGCTGTTATCTTGTGTTAGGGAGCTGCTATTTGGTTACCTTCCCATTGTTCTTTTGTTTGGCTGCTGGGGGAGAAAAAGGAGGGGGGTGATATCACTCCAACTTGCAGTACAGCTGTAAAGAGTGATTGAAGTTTATCAGAGCACAAGTCACATAACTTGGGGCAGCTGGGAAATTGACAATATGTCTGGCCCCACAGTGCAGAATTCTGCTGGAGCAGCACTATTAACTGATTCATTTTGAAAAAAAATGTTTTTCCCATGACAGTATCCCTTTAAACTGTGGTGAGCTCATTGCTGGGAGCAGGCAGCCTATAATAACTCAGCTGGATCCTACTACTGGGCAGTGGGAATAAATGTATTGGCTGGTATTGCCTACTCATGCATCATAATGCTCAGCTATCACTTACTCTTAATGTGTGCTGGCATGGAAATCTGCAATATTTGACTGCAGTCTTATATACATATATGGCATTATATGTAACTAAAAAGGCATTTTCTGTTAGTTATTTTGAAGTCTTATACGAAGAGTTTTTATAATCAGACTGACACATTGATGGCCATCACATTATATCCTGTGTTGAAAGGGTTGAGATTTATGATCTTTGTTTGCTTGAAGAGTTATTTGACGTTGCCGATATTTGCAGAAAAAAGTAAAGGTGAAGTCACCACATTTTACCATAATACCAGCAAAATTGAGGATGCATACTAAAGTGCACATTCAAAGAAGTAAGTAAATCCCCCCCCACCCATTAATTTTTTATGAGAATCCATTAGATGAAGGGCCCCCGAACTTCTTTACTCGTGTCGTGAGCCACAGGCAATGTAGAAAAAGTTTGGGAGCAACACAAGCATGAAGAATGTCCTGGGAGATGTCAATAAGGTCATAAGGGTATTTGGGAAACCCTGTGCGGATGGACAGACTACAGGGGGCATTACTTGACAATACACCTACTTTTTATGCAATTAAAACTTGCCTCCAAGCCTGAAATTAAAAAAATAATCACCTGCTTAGAAACCACTGAGAGCAACCTGAGCAACATGAGCCACAGATTGGGGATCACTGCTTTAGATCATGAGTCTTCAGCACATAACTTTCCATCTGTTTATTAACTACTAAAGAGATTTCAAAACTTTGAGTCTGGCTTTTAATGCAAGAGATAATAAGATCCAACTGGGAGACCGGTAAGGCTACTGGCTACTGAATACTAAAGTTCTTTCTTTAATGCCCCATGTATCTATAACATTGTTATAAGCTGCAAATGGGTTGAATAGCAAGGAGAAACTTGAGCCCAAAAAGTCTAAACATCTCTTAATTATAGTATAATCCTCAGCATTCTTCTAACTCAAGAGCCACAGTTAAAAGAATTAAATGCTCGATAGACATAGCACTTTTGCAACAAATGACTGTGGGTCAATGTTATTGCCAAGTGCTTTGTTCAGATAAAACGGAACAGCATTTCTGCCATACGGTCATAGACGATAGTTGGATATCCTTTACGTGACCCACTTTAACATGGCTTACTTGTTTTTCTACTCACGGTGTATTTCTGTTAGCTGTACCCTGTCATTGTATCATCATTTCCCTTCTAAAATTCAAAGCATTCAGAATGTGTTTGCTCAAAGCAAAAATAAAAAATAGGTTTGCTGTCACATAGCAGGCCGTTGGTGAAGGTCACTGATCTTCATGTGAGGTTGCCCTCCTTGTTTTTCCACTTGGCTTTCATTTCCTCCATCCTAGCGGGAGAGACAAAATCCTCGCCATAATCTTAACTGCCCTTAGGAGCTGACTGCGAAACAAAAGTTTACCATGTGATAATAAAACAGTGCAGACTTCACTTTCAAGTTTAATGAGGGGTCTGATCTTTCCATGACCGGTTGTGTGTTTCCTTTAACCTTCGCGCCCATCCGCGGGGCCAGGTGTTTTGCTACATTAAGTAGAAACACGACCAAGTAATCTGGTTGCACAGTTGGTTGAACAACAAACAGCAGGAGAAGTACAGCTAGAAATGATAAAAAAAAAACCTTGTTAGAAAAACTGGTGTTAAATACTCTCTAGCAAATAAACCATCAAAATTCCAATACAGGGACAAAAAAAAATATTCCAGCTCTGGAATATTAGAAGCTGTAAAGTCCATTCTACACCCCGTTGGTAGATCAAAGCAAATAAGTTGGATGCTTTGCGTGTGACTACAGGGAAGTTACATCTGTCAGCATTCCTCATAGCCATTTATGTATAGAAGAATCCGAAAACAGCATGCATGGAATGAGTTATTTTATTTGGTTTAAATTGAAGTCATTTTTTTCCATGCATTCTCTATCTATATCTGGTTTATAATTCAAGCTTTATTAATATTTAGCCTCTGGTATCCTTAAGGTGGCCATAGACGTAACAATTACGATCTTTCTTGGAAAAGATCTTTCAAAGAAAGATCGTTCGTTTCAATACACACGTGTAGAGCTGAATCGTTAGATATACAGGTAGAAACAATAGAATTCTACCTGTATCTGACGATTCAGCACTAACAATGGGCGATGTTTGGGTCCCTTCAAAGGCACCCGATCAAAATTTTCCGTCCAGCCCGATCGACAAGCCGACCGATATCCAAGTCTTCTGCCGATATCGGTCGGCTCTTTTTCCACCATACACCGAACGAATATCGGACGAAAATTCATTTCGTACGATATTATCTGTGCGTCTATGGCCACCTTTAGGGTAGTTACAGCCCCACCCAAATCCAAGCTAAATCGGTGAAAGGTCCTACTGGATATTGAATAAAATTAGACGTTTTTATTTTGCCTGTTTTTAGGTTTATTATCAATCCCACTCTTATACTTAATAGGCTGACTATGCCTGTCCTGTTTTTTCTTTTTGAAAGGGTAATGTCTCACGGGCGAATTTGTTTTCAGTAGCTGAACCACGGTGACAATGTGCAAAGAAAAAATTCAATGCTTAGAGATATTGCAAATCTGATAGTGCTACTTATAAAGTTTATATCTGTAAAACCACTGAGTGAGGTTTTGGTTTATTTATTTATTTAATTATTTTTATTTCTTTCCCTTTTATTTTATGCTTTGTTATCTATTTCCCTTTGAATTCTTTGACTTTAAAGAGATACGGACACCAGAAATTAAACTCTTTTTTACATCTATCATAATATTGCCTTTGAAAGCTAATTATACCTTTGCCATAAAGTATTTGCACAATGCTTTTACATTACCTGTCTGATGCCCCATGTTCCTCTATGAGGGGGCTGCCATATTTGTGCAGCAGGAGTCCGTTAGCATTAGAAACTGTAACTAACAGGCTGAGATGGGACAGTCAGGTTGGCAAAACAGTCAGGTTTCGAAACTTCAACTAACAATTACTTACGAAAACAAATCTCTCAGCAAAAAACGATCAACATGACCTATAGGTAACTTTTAATGTACATTCATATTTTAAAAAGTAGTTGTTTAGTGTCAGTATCACTTTAAGTATATGTACTCATTTGTTTAATTCCTTGGTATGTCATGCAGCATTGTATATTCTTTTTCTATGCTTATCTTGACATACTTCATATGTTGTAAACCATAATCTGTTGTGTTTATGAAAACTCAATAAAACATTGTTAAAAAAAAAAAAAAAATTCAATGTTTTCGAGGCAATTAATGACTTAATTTGACAACACAAGTCTTTTATACACATGACAGTAAAATTCACAGCAGCAAAAAGGGAACTTTGACTTTTCATAGAAGTATTATTTGATTTAACAATATTACACTATTTTTCTTAAAGGGGTACTTATCTTGAAAGCTTTTTTAGCACTCAAAGGGTAATGCAATGAGAGGTTCAACATTTACCCAGGTTTCACTAATCAGTCGTTATCATTTATTGGTCAGGTGTTATAAAGCAAAAATCTCATTGGTTGCTACGGATTTCTAGATTACTAAGCACTGATAATAACCGATGACATCACTAAGCACAGTTTATATAACTTACAAGGTATTCATGGCTCATATGAATATATAAGGGGCCGATTCACTAAATTCGAGTGAAGGATTCGAAGTAAAAAAACTTCGAATTTCGAAGTATTTTTTGGGCTACTTCGACCATCGAATGGGCTACTTCGACCTTCGACTACGACTGCGAATCGAAGGATTCGAACTAAAAATCGTTCGACTAAGCACAGTTTATATAACTTACAAGGTATTCATGGCTCATATGAATATATAAGGGGCCGATTCACTAAATTCGAGTGAAGGATTCGAAGTAAAAAAACTTCGAATTTCGAAGTATTTTTTGGGCTACTTCGACCATCGAATGGGCTACTTCGACCTTCGACTACGACTGCGAATCGAAAGATTCGAACTAAAAATCGTTCGACTATTCGACCATTCGACCATTCGATAGTCGAAGTACTGTCTCTTTAAAAAAAACTTCGACCCCCCTAGTTCGGCAGCTAAAAGCTACCGAAGTCAATGTTAGCCTATGGGGAAGGTCCCCATAGGCTTTCCTAAGTTTTTTTGATCGAAGGATATTCCTTCGATCGTTGGATTAAAATCCTTCGAATCGTTCGATTCGAAGGATTTAATCGTTCGATCAAAGGAATAATCCTTCGATTGTACGATCGCAGTATTTGCGCTAAATCCTTCGACTTCGATATTCGAAGTCGAAGGATTTCAATTCCTAGTCGAATATCGAGGGTTAATTAACCCTCGCTATTCGACCCTTAATGAATCAGCCCCTAAGTGTTGATCTTTTTATGGGGGTAGATAAACCTCTCTAAATCTTCATTATTCTCCATCTAAGCCTTTGGATGTACATAGGAATACTTTATATTTTTAGTTCCGGTTTCCATTTAGCATAAATAAGGGTCAAACGTTAGAACAGATGGCACAAAGGTGTCAGAAAGTAAGTGGGAAATTTTAAAGGGCTTTTGATCCCTGCAGCCAGGATATAGAACAGGACAAGGTCCAGTTTATACATAATAAATGTTAAATATTTTCAACAGCTAAAATGGATCCCATGTGTGAAAGGGATCACGTGCACGAGATGTGACGCCATGTTATCTTGGGTTTAAGGAAATATGTTTGCTTTGATCATAGTTCCTAGAGTTAATTATTCACTTTTTTTTCTTTTCAGAACCCGCAATTTTCAGCTTTAATTTTTGACAAGCTTCAAGTGCCTGACTATTTGCAAAAGAGCAGGAATGAAGGAGAGAACAGATGCGATATCTGCGCGACTCACCTGAATCAGTTAAAGCAGGAGGCCGTGCAAATGATTCAAGCTCTTAATCAAGCTGGCTGCTCGGAAATACTTGATTGTCCTCCAACCTCTGTGCCTGTGGCTAGTGTCATTCCCAGGCTGCCCCCTCAAAGCATGATCACTGTTTCACCCCAGAAAGAGTTGATGATGATTGCGGGGCAGGTGGGGAGACCTTCTGGAAAATCAACCAACCTTTTCCATGGGGCAGAGAGGAAGAAAGGACTTGGATGGCCGCAGGGCGGTAGCAGCTTTCCAAACTCAAGTGTCCAAGTTACAGTGGCTCCCAGCAGCCTCGGTGGAGCATTGAGTTCTGTAACTATTCAGGCGCAACAATACCTGGAGGGTATGTGGAGTATTTCCAGAGTGAATAGCTTTCTACCATCGACCTGCCTAGTAAGTACTCTAGATACCAGCTACAGTCTATTGTGCTTGTCTCTACATTGATGTGACGTTATTCTAGTTATGTATGGTTTTATCTATTAGGCCTGTACATTATGTAGTGCTTTCTAAAATGAATACAGTAACAACGCAACTGCACAAACATTGAGTGAAGAAGATTACAGCCAAACTACAACAATGGACATAGCAATTAAAGGGGTTGTTCATCTTTAAATGAACGTTGAGTACAATTTGCAAATGATTTTTATTTTTTATTATGTGTGTTTTTTGAGTTATTTAGCTTTTATTCAGCAGCTCTCCAGTTTGCAGTTTCAGTTATCTGATTGCTGGGGTCCAAGTCGTATGAGAATTCAACTGTTTAGCCAAAAAAACCCTACCCTCCACCCACGTAGACCCCCTCCCTCCTCCCCCTAGGCTGGCTGCCCTCCAGGTTGCCCCTAACTTTATACTTACCCCTCGGTGCAGATTCAGGCATCGGACTTCACCGCAGCCATTTTCCAGGTCTTCGGAATTGCGAATTCGCAGTTGGAGCAATTTACTGGTTTGTGACATCTGCACGATTGACCATTCTATCGCTCTTTCTGTTTCCAAAATTTTAGGAGGTATGTTGTCAAGGAGGTATGATGTCATAAGGAATGTGGCTTATAGGTCATTTGTTTGATTGTAACAAAGTTTCTGTAGCAGAGTAACACAATGGAATAAGGATGTGATTATAGTAAAATACACATATGAAAACAACCTAAGGGCTCATACATACAGGCATATTTTTAATGCATTGGAGACTCAGGTTTGAGTGCAGCTGACGAATTCCATTTATTCTACCTGTTTGTATAATTTCAATATATTCATACAATTGAATAGACGGAAATTCCAGCGCCAGTATATATAGGCCCTTAAAAGTGATCTGGATTGAAAGATGAGTCACATGGCTTTCAATTGCATTTGGTAATAAAAAAAACAGCATTGAATTATTAATAGCTACAGTTTTTATAAAATATTTTATATACATTGCTCAAATGAGAGTAGTGACACCTTTGTGAAATCATATCTCATCAGACCGACCTTTTGTTTCACAGGTTCCCATCATTGTATTTGGAGCAGATGCTTTGTTCAGAATCCCTTTTTTTTGTCATGTTTTGGTCCTTAACATCTGCCGTTGTGTAGGAATCCTAATGAAGCAATGAATATTTAAATAGAACCGAAATAGAAAATGTCAGAGGTTGTACGTCTTAATTGGATGACCGGGGGTAGTGTGTATTATTGAAAATAGAAAATTGCTTTAATTTAGGAATTAAAAATCTAAAATGGCAGTCCTTTTCAGGATATATTTTGCTCACTAGCATATTCATTACATTTTTAATTTTTTTTTAATATAAAGGATTTATAGTGAATATGTAGCAAATGTATAGTATAGAAATCATTTGGCAGCGACTGTTAGGGATTACTGCAGATTGTAAGAAAACATTATTATAGTACAGGTATAGGATCCCTTATCCGGAAACCCGATATCCAGAAAGCTCCGAATTACAGAATGGCTATCTCCCATAGACTCCATTTTATCCAAATAATACAAATTTTTAAAAATGATTTCCTTTTTCTCTGTAATAATAAAACAGTAGCTTTTACTTGATCCCAACTAAGAAATAATTAATCTTTATTGGAAGCAAAACCAGCCTATTGGGGTTATTTAATGTTTAAATGAATTTCTAGTAGACTTAAGGCATGAAGACCCAAATTACAGAAAGATCCGTTATCCGGAAAACCCCAGGTCCCGAGCATTCTGGATAACAGGTCCCATACCTGTAATATAAAAGAATTTCCAGTGAATATGTAGCTAATGTATAGAAATCATTTGGTAGCAACAATTAGGGATTACTGCAGATTGTAAGAAAACATTATTATAGTACTTCAAATATAGACACATTAATGTATTCTTTATAAATGGGAACATAAAGTCCAGGTTGTCTATAATGGAAGATAATGGCTTGGCCAATGCTGAATGCATTCATCTTATGCGCCATGTATTGCTAACAGCCGGCTAATGCGAGCATTACAGCCCATGAAATCCATCATAGTGTAATAATAGTACAGTTTTGGTCATTGGTTTGCACTAGTGTTTTAGGCTAAACCAGTAATGAGGGTATGACTAATGTTTGGATTTACAGGCATTCTAATCATAAGTGTAGGGCTACTAACTGTTCCTAGTTTCCAACCACATCTGCTGTATTTTACTGGTGGCTACTCGCGGTCAATGAGCACAGCAGAAAGGTCCATTTGCTGTACATGGTCTAGTTGTCCAATAGACCTGCAGGACGTAATAAAGACCAAATCAGTGGATACATGACTAAATACTAAGGATGCACCGATTTCAGGATTTGGTTCGGGATTCGGCCTTTTTCAGCAGGATTCGTCCACTCCTTCCGCCTGGCCAAACTGAATTCGAACCCTAATTTGCACATGCAAATTAGCAGTGGGGAGGGAAACCGTGTGACTTTTTGTCAAAAAACAAGGAAGTAAAAAATGTTTTCCTCTTCCCACCGGGAATTCTTCCGAATCTTTCGCGAAGGATTCGGGCGTTTGGCTGAATCCAAAAATAGTGGATTCGGTGCATCCCTACTAAATACACCATCAAACTGATCGTTAGGGGAAGAACAGTTTACATGGGTCTAATCAGGGCCGCCATCAGGGGGGGACAGGGGTGACAAGCGTACCGGGCCCGGGCATGAAGGGGGGCCCGGCAGCGCTGCATTTTTTTGAAGATCCGGGCCCCCCTTACGAGCGCCCGAGCCGTACGTCTTGCCTCTTCAGTGCCGAATGCGGAAGTGCCGAAAAGCCGAAGCCGATGCGACGAAAAGACCCGAAGTCACGGAAAAAGCCGAAGTCACGAAGCGCCGAAAAGACCCGAAGTCACGAAAACAGCCGAAGCCGAAGTCCTGAAGCAGCGCAAAGACCCGAAGTCACGAAAACAGCCGAAGCCGAAGTCCTGAAGCGGTGAAAAGACCCGAAGTCACGAAAGGAGGCGAAGTTGAAGTACTGAAGCCATGAGTTCAATTCTACTGAACACCAGTTTGTGTTTTTTTTTTTTTTTAATCCCCTGGCCACCAATGTATTATTTTAATATTCTATAGGCCCCTGCCACCAATCTTTTTTTTAAAACTTTTGTTTTTGGGGCCCCAATTTTTTTTTTTAACTCGTAAGGGGCCCCTTGCCACCATTGTTTTTTTTTGGGTTTTTTTTTTAAAAAAAAAATTAATTTTCTTTTTGGTGGCCCCAATTTTTTTTAACTTGTAAGGGGGCCCCTGCCACCAGTTTTTTTTTTTTTTCAAAAAAAAATTTTTTTTTTTTAATTTTTTTTGGGGCCCCAATTTGTTTTTAACTTGTAAGGGGGCCCCTGCCACCATTTTTTTTTTTTTCAAAAAAAATTTTTTTTCTCCAAATTTTTTTTTTGGGGCCCCAATTTGTTTTTAACTTATAAGGGGGCCCCTGCCGCCAATGTTTTTTTTTTTTTTCAAAAAATTAATTTTTTTTCAAATTTTTTTTTGGGGCCCCAATTTGTTTTTAACTTAAAAGGGGGCCCCTGCCGCCAATGTTTTTTTTTTTTTTCAAAAAAAAATTAATTTTTTTTCAAATTTTTTTTTGGGGCCCCAATTTGTTTTTAACTTAGAAGGGGGCCCCTGCCACCAATGTTTGTTTATTTTTTAGTTTTTTTTACATTTTTTTTTGTTGGGGCCCCAAGTTTTTTTTTAACAGGGGGCCCCTGCCACCAATGTTTTTTAAAAAAAAAAAATTTTAATTTTTTTTTTTTGGGGCCCCAATTTTTTTTATAAGGGGGCCCTGACCATCAATAGCTTTTTAAAACTTGTGTGGGGGGGGTTACTTTTTTAGCGCTGATGTCTGTGTGGTCTTTTAACTGCGATGTGGGCGGGATATGGGGCGGAGCTTGGTCGTCAGTGTGGGCGGGGCCCAGGGGGCCCCAAAAATTTTGTTGTACGGGGCCCCGTGATTTCTAATGGCGGCCCTGGGTCTAATTATTTGGTCCTTGGGATGATTTACAAAGAAAAGATGCAGGAAATGGGGCAAATACCATTTCCAAGGTTGGCAAAGCACCTCACATACTGAAAGAGGTCCTTGGGTGACTGATCTTTTAGTTCTGATCAGATATTGCCTGCTGAGAAAGCACCCAATATATAGCACCCAATACATATCACCCAATACATAGCACCCAACATGTAGCACCCAATATATATCACCCAATACATAGCACCCAATATATAGCACCCAATACATAGCACCCAATATATAGCACCCAATATATTACACCTATGGGAGTAGTCTCCACTACGTCTACAAACAAAAACCCACATAGACAGGTATCTCTATAGACAACAAGCTATTCTGTTAATCGTTATTGCAGTAAATAGAAAAAATACATAGGTTTGAAACCCTGTTTATAAGCGGGGCATATTCCCCCATTTAAAAACATATTTTTCTAGAGAAAATAGATTTATTTTGGGAAGCAATGTTTACAAAGAAGCAGCCAAATTGTTGTGACAAAGATATGCGGTATATTTTACTAACATTTGCAGCATAAACAATCAGCCTTTATTTATGTCTCCGCTCTGTTTATGTAGATCATTGATTTCATCTCAGCGTGTGTTTGTCTTATTATGGATTTATAATTAGTGCATAGCCACCATAATCAATTGCAAGATTATTAGGCAGGTAAATAAACCCGCAGCTTTGAGGTGATGTCATTTCCCATTGTTACTGAGAATCAATAGCTGAAGCAGGCAGAATTGCTCCTGACAGATTCTGGAAGGTGGATCATTTGGGTTTTGTGAAGACTTCATTGATTGTGGAAAATATATTGCTCTGAATTGGATGCCGTATTGATGTTTGTGCCTTTTTGTGTTTAATCTGTTGCAGCACAGGGATGAATGAGCCCAAAGGATTGCATTATCAATTGTGGGTAGGGATGGGCGAATTTGACCCGTTTTGTTTTGCCAAAAATTCGCCGCCGGCGAATTGTCGCAGACGTCCATTAAAGTCTATGGGCGTCAAAAAAAAATTGTTGCGCGTCTTTTTTTTTGACGCACGCCGCCATACATGTCTATGGGTGTCATTTTTTCGGCGAAACAAGGCGAAAAAATTCGCCCATCCCTTATATTTGTGGGTGCAATCACCTGCACAATTAAGGATGCACAAACATTATTCGACTCTATTCTGGTGCCAGCCTTAAAGGGATCCTGTCATCGGAAAACATGAAACGCATCAGTTAATAGTGCTACTCCAGCAGACTTCTGCACTGAAATCCATTTCTCAAAAGAGCAAACAGTTTTGTTTATATTCAATTTTGAAATCTGACATGGGGCTAGACATTTTGTCAATTTCCCAGCTGCCCCTGGTCATGTGACTTGTGCCTGCACTTTAGGAGAGAAATGCTTTCTGGCAGGCTGCTGTTTTTCCTTCTCAATGTAACTGAATGTGTCTCAGTGGGACATGGGTTTTTACTATTGAGTGTTGTTCTTAGATCTACCAGGCAGCTGTTATCTTGTGTTAGGGAGCTGTTATCTGGTTACCTTCCCATTGTTCTTTTGTTTGGCTGCTGGCGGGAAAAAGGGAGGGGGTGATATCACTCTAACTTGCAGTACAGCAGTAAAGAATGATTGAAGTTTATCAAAGCACAAGTCACATGACTTGGGCAGCTGGGAAATTGACAATATGTCAAGCCCCATGTCAGATTTCAAAATTGAATATAAAAAAATCTGTTTGCTCTTTTGAGAAATGGATTTCAGTGCAGAATTCTGCTGGAGCAGCACTATTAACTGATTCATTTTGAAATCATTTTTTCCCATGACAGTATCCCTATAAAGTTAGCACTCCCAAGACATTTTACACTGCCTAGCGCCTAACAGATGTCATTTTCCTGTATATTCCTCAGATTTTTCTTCTATTTCACAGTAACTATGGCTGCACCTGAAATAATTACATCCAATCCATTAGTGAAGATTAAAAGTCAGGAGTTCTCTTTATTTTTGCTTCAGAATAATTTCCTTTTCCTTGAGAGCAAGCTGCAGTTGAACATAATAGCACATAAATAATTTATGACAAGACTCTAAAAATTTAAATCAGTAGTGCAGGATGGCAGCGATGCAAACTGTTATTTTAAGCAATCCCGTCAGTAGAAATCACTTTTATGGAGACACATATAAAAGGTAAAAAAAAAAAATCAATTATCCAGATTGCTGCTTCATTTTGCATTTTACAAGTCACCCATTAGCTATTTAGCAAATCAGATCTGTCTGCGTCCCAACCTTATGGTTTTAAAAATGACGGGTTATACTGCCTTGTAGGTTATCTGGCATAGATGGTTTTATTGTAATACGGCTTCCTATCTAAAAGCAAGAGCAAATGGTTAGCCACGATTCGCGAAACCACCACGAAAATTCGCCAGAGAAAATTCGCAGTCAAAAAAAAAAAAAAGGATGCCGGCGCATCTTCGCTAGAGAATTTTCGTGGCGGTTTCACAAATCTAATCACCAGCAGCGAACTGCGGGAGTTTGCCGCGAATTCGTGGCTGGCGAATAAATTCGCCCATCACTAACCAAATTCGTCCATCACTACAAATGATACTTTGGTAATGCCTTTGGAATTTTAGAGATATTGGCAATTCTATAGTTCTGGTACATGGTGCTTTTCTGTTAGTCGCAAGAGGGTGAGTAGAGTGCCATTGCATTTGCTGTTTGAGAAAGCAGCCTGGCTGAGAAGTAGGGTAGGGGTGGGACTTGTTGGATGGAAGCCAATCAGCCCGACTAATGGGGTTGGCATCACTAGGCACATGACACATGCAACGAAGTTATATAAAAAGATACCAATAGCAAATGACAACTATATATATATATATATATATATATATATATATATATATATATATATATATATTATATATATAGCAAAAGGGTGACCAGCAACACCGAGATAGCTTGTAAAATGCTTAAAGTTGTATTGTACATACATATATATATATATATATATATATATATATATATATATATATATATATATATATATATATATATATATATATATATATATATATATATATAGTCCCAAAGTTATTCCCAGCTCTCCATTCAATTAATCAATCTTTGACCCAGGTACTATCCATGTGTGCCTTCATACAAAAAAATGTGAAAAAACGGATGCAAACTAAGATTTTTTAAAAAATTCAAAAATACTTTTATTTCGTTCAAGTTTAAAAGTTGATCAGGTCAAAGTTTCGGTCTCCATCTAAGACCTTTGTCAAGGGTCTTGACAAAGGTCTTAGATGGAGACTGAAACGTTGACCTAATCAACTTTTAAACATGACTGTATGATATATATATATATAGCATGTATAGCATTCCTAGAAACACAATATAGAAATGTTGTGTGTGCTTATACAGCCCATATGTGTAATGAAACAATGGCGGATCATAGGCGTCTTCCTGCAAATCTCTTCCTAGCACTCTACTCCCTATGCCTATGGGTGCAATGTGTAAAGAAAGGCCTACTCATCTGTCAAGTACAGCATCTATTGGACAAATATTGCTATGGGTTACTGCACAGGTGCTATGTTGTTATAGGATGCTGAGGGTTACTGTCCAGGATGCATTTTGCCAGGTGATGGTATATGAGCACCAATATCTTCTCTTTGCTTTCTTTATAATAATATTTGTATGCCATTTTAGGAGGCCGTCACGGTTTCCTGCTGATTTACTACTTATTTATGCTACTCTCTTTATATTCCTGCAAAACCTTAATATAACTTTATTACCACAACCTAAAAAAGGAGGAATAAATGTTTACCTTTCTTTGTCTTGTCCCTGTTGATATTAGGTTCCTGCCCATAACAGGGTGTAGAGTTGTAAAATGTGTTGAGCAGGGAATTCCCCCTGAGCAAGAATGGGCTGGGGGATGGCCAGTTAGGGCTTAACCCTCACCCGCCGATTGCTGCGGTTATTTGATTGTGAATGTGTGCCCGGCAGGTGGGTGGTCTTTGACTAGTGTAGTGCCCAGGTATTGGGTGATTTGGGTCTGGATGGTAGGGCTACCGGGATAGAAATACCTGTGCCCGGCAGGTGGGTGGTCTTTGACTAGTGTAGTGCCCAGGTATTGGGTGATTTGGGTCAGGTGGTAGGGCTACCGGGATAGAAATACCTGTGCCTGGCAGGTGGGTGGTCTTTGGCTAGTGTAGTGCCCAGGTATTGGGTGATTTGGGTCTGGATGGTAGGGCTACCGGGATAGAAATACCTGTGCCTGGCAGGTGGGTGGTCTTTGACTAGTGTAGTGCCCAGGTATTGGGTGATTTGGGTCAGGTGGTAGGGCTACGGGGGGTAGAAATACCTGTGCCAGTCAGCTAACAGGGTCTTTGGTGAGCGTCAGCCAAGAAGTGAAGTACTGCAACCACCCCCCCACCCAATTGATTTATTAATATATATATTTGTAAAAAAAACTGTTGCAGCATTATTTGTGGAATTCAGGTGCAAACAATTGGTGGCCATAACAAGCAAATATACCATAGATATTATTATTTGTAAAGTTGTTTGGATAGTCAAATGGCGGCCTGCTGGGTATGAGCAGAGGTTGGCTGATTTTATGATATGAAAAAAGGATAGCTTATGTTTTCACCTACATCGTTATGTTTAAATGCTAATAAAACAGTGCTGTAGCCTACCCTCCAACCAAAGGATTTCCTGGTGTCATGTGCAATTATTTCTCTATAGATTGTTATGCTATTTAGTATTGTTTTGTATTATGAGTACATCCCACCTCGCCCATGAACTCCAATGCTCCCATCCCAGGCTTTTCCCCGGAGCTGAAGATGCCGATACCTTGTTAGGTACATCTTCTTTTACAAGGGGGGAAGAAAATGAACAAGAGGAGACTAGACCAAACACCCATTAATGGGGTAGTAGAGAATTCTTTGTTTTGTTATGACTGCTGTACATTACGCATTGTGTGTATAGCACATATATATGAGTAAGAGAAATGATTTATGACTTATAGTTGTCATTTAACCTTATAAGCTTAATTAAACTAATTAGAAAACATGTTTCTGATGGCTGAACAAATTATACACAGATCCCATTTTGGCTAATTAATGAAAATCTCTTGGTTTTGTGGATGTTTGTATGAAGGGGTAGATGGGAGGAAAGAGAAGGGAAGGGTTGAGGCTAATACAAAGAAAAGAAAACCAGTGTTTATATATAACATCATGTGCTGTTGTTGAACATTTGTTTCAAGGCCATTTTTCACATTGTATAAAAGGGAAAGGCACATACTGGTAAATCAGCAGTGAAAAGCAGCCATCAAATTAACCCACACCCTTTCTTTGAGCTGTTTGCAGACTGTCAGTTAAGATTTAGACTCATTTTGTCTTCGATTAGTTAACTCTGCAGCTTTTCAGCACACACTGACACCTGCCAAAATATTTCAGGGATTTAGTTCTTTAAATCCCCTTCACTGTTGTGTACACAAGCAAAGCCCGTGTTGTTGCTATATTAGTTATGATTACTTTTAGTACACGTGAGAATAACTGCGACAATGTATTAGGACAAAAGGTGTGTGAATACTATGGCTAAGAATCAAGGTGTGGTTGTGCTAAGCAATGATGACCTCTCTCAAGCAGAGTCTTCCCACCTTTTGCATAACTCTATCATTGTTATTAATGTGTATACCGTGCACTCATTGGAAATCTTAATATTAGAGCATTTTTTGATCAAGTGCAACCAATCAGACGCGTTTTCATTGGTTTTACTTAGCTAGACCTATCAAATTGCATTGCTCTCCATGCTTCCACCAGGCTTTGGTACTTAAATGACAACTAAAGCTTAACTAAAGGAGTAGCTAGAAATGTTGTACATTATGTTTTAGGCTTCTGTACCAGCCCAAGGCAACCACAGCCCTTTAGCAGTAAAGATCTGTGTCTCCAAAGATGCCCCAGTAGCTCCCCATCTTCTTTTCTGCTGATTTACTGCACATGCTCTGTGCTGCTGTCACTTACTGAACTTGGGGACCAATGCACAAGATAGCTGCTGTACTTGACATCTGCCTTTGGCAGATGAGTAGGCTTATATTACAGGTCAATTTCTCATTTTCTGCTTGATAATTTAAGATGACCCCTAAGCTTAGCTTCTTAAAAGCTGCTCAAAGCTTGTGAGTATGTGAGTGTCGCAGACACTTTCCAAGATGGTGACCCACTGTGACAAGTTTGAAGTCCTGGATCATTGCTGTTAAGGAGAAGCTGACAATTTAGAACAGTGCAATACGTTCACTATAGTTGTTGGGCAGCATGCCGCCCCCTAAAATTCTGCTGCCCTAGGCCCGGGCCTTGGTGGCCTCTCCACAAATCCGGGCCTGGATGGTGCATTCCCCCTGAGCAGAGCAGAGACTGTGAGTGTGATATCTTGATAAGGGATTATTCCTGACAGTTCTAACTGAACCAGATAAAGAACTCTACAAACCATAAAATATCACTGATCATAATTTTCTATTTTGTTCATGGTTGTCAAACTGTATAACGGTGCCCAACTTGTTCCTGCGTCTGGCTGCAGCACTTCCTTGACATCCACCCGATACAGCAAGTCTATCTAACTTTAGTATTTGACCTATATTGTACTTATTGTGCCTTCTCCAGTGCCTACAACAAGGCAGATGTCTTGCACTGGTTTCAGTTTGTTTACATTTTATTTTAGCCTGATGCCCCATCCATGGATGGAGAAAAGGAAAACAAGAACACTGAAGTTTCTTCAGGTCCCCATAGTAATGAGCAGTCTGCAACGGGAAGCACCCCGAGTTTATTTGCACCCCCTGCAGTGTCTTCTGGGACGTCTGCTGCAGCCTCTTTCTTTATCAGGTAAGTCAGTAAGAAATACTTTAAATAATTGGTTACACTGGAAAACCTCAATAAAACTCTTGCTCTACACATGGTATGAAAAATTGATCCAGGTATGAAAATTATCTCTAGTACTGGACATATAGGGGCACATTTACTAAGCTCGAGTGAAGGATTCGAAGCAAAAAAACTTTGAATTTCGAAGTTTTTTTTGGGGTTCTTTGACCATCGAATAGGCTACTTCAACCTTTCGACTTCGACTTCGAATTGAACTATTCGAACTAAAAATTTGACTATTCGACCATTCAATAGATGAAGTACTGTCTCTTTAAAAAAAAATTGACTACCTACTTCACCACTTTAAACCTACCGAGCATCAATGTTAGCCTATGGGGACCTTCCCCATAAGCTTTCTAAGCTTTTTTTGAGAAATCTATTCGAAGGATTTAATCGTTCGATCGAAGGATTTTTCCTTCGATCGTTCGATTGAAGTATTTGCGTTAAATCCTTCGACTTCGATATTAGAAGTCGAAGGATTTTACTTTGATGGTCGAATATCGAGGGTTCCCTTAGTAAATGTGCCCCATAGTATACTGACATCTCTAGTATGGAGGCTGTGGTATTTTCTCAGCAGTTATTTTCCCTGTGTCTGTTTAATAATATATATGCTCAGATTAATGAACTGTCTTCACTATATTCACTACCTAAACTAGATATTCCCTTACTCTCCTAGAGTATAGGAATTATTACTAGAGATCCTTAGATAAAGGGGAACTCCGGTTTCCAAACCAAAATTTGATAAAGAGGCCTACATAACACAGATATACCTATCACCGTTTTCGGTTTCATCAAAAAGTATTTCTATTCTGAAATCCAGCTGTTTAACAGTTCTTCTCTTTCTGCATCATTTGAAATCCTGGCAGGGAAGGAGGGACTAAACACTGATGTTACAAATTGTAACAACTTCTCCACAGTTTACAGACAGCATGCAGGAACTACATAACCCAAAATGCATTGCACTGTGATGTTCTTTTCCTTATTGAAATCACGTGTGCAGGGAATTGTGGGGTTTGGAGGATGCAGGCCGAGGACAGATGGCTGTTGATACAAAGTAACAGTAGTCAGTCAGCTCAGCAAAGTAGTCAGACAGATCAGCAGGAGAGCAGGGGGCTAGGCTTAGGAAACTGTCAGAAACCATTAAAAAAAATGAAAAGTCTGCATATTTTTTAATTGATGTATATTGCAAAGTTGCTTGAAATTGTGTTTACTTTTCCAAAAGCTTAAATTATGTTTTTGTGGAGTTCCCCTTTAAATATGCGGCACCAACTAGGATGAGGGCGTTAGGATTAAGTGAGGTTAAGGTGTCCAGTTCATCAGTTGTTGAACCTACTGGGGCTCAGTTACTAAGACTGGGCCCTGGTGCATTAACTTGTACCAACCAATAAGAGATTTGTTTTCAGTATTCAACCACAGTAGACATATAAATCAATGTATTGATTGGCTGCTATGGGATATTGCTCTGGAGCAAATGTGACCATTGTAAGTGATCCTCACTGTGTTTACTTGACCCTATCCCAGAGCAGACTCCAACTATCTAGCAAATGACTCTTTCACATGTCACAGCTCTTCTATACTGACTACATCTGCCTGGGTCTGCCTGAGATATACATCTAAGGGTAGGACTCCACGAGTAGGGATGTAGCGAACGTCGGAAAAAAAGTTCGCGAACATATTCGCGAACTTGCGCAAAAATGCGAGCGGTTCGCGAACGGTTCGCGAACCCCATAGACTTCAATGGGAAGGCGAACTTTAACATCTAGAAAAGACATTTCTGGCCAGAAAAATGATTTTAAAGTTGTTTAAAGGGTGCAACGACCTGGACAGTGGCATGCCAGAGGGGGATCAAGGGCAAAAATGTATCTGAAAAATCTGCCTGTGTGTGCTTGGAAGAGATAGTGTAGGGGGAGAGCTGTTAGTGATTTCAGGGACAGATGATAGTAAGTTTGCTGGCTAGTAATCTGCTTGATACTGCTCTGTATTGGAGGGACAGAAGTCTGCAGGGATTTGAGGGACATTTTAGCTTAGGTAGCTTTGCTGGCTAGTAATCTACTGTTCTCTTTAAACAACTGCCATACGTTGACCTTGTAGGCATTGTTTGCCCAGTTTTTTTGGACGCAGCCACTGAAGCACAGTTGCCAGAAAAAATATGCCATATAAATGCTGAAAATAGTCATTTTTCGCCATACGTTGACCTTGTAGACATTGTTTGCCCAGTTTTTTTGGACGCAGCCACTGAAGCACAGTTGCCAGAAAAAATATGCCATATAAATGCTGAAAATAGTAATTTTTCGCCATACGTTGACCTTGTAGACATTGTTTGCCCAGTTTTTTTGGTTGCAGCCACTGAAGCACAGTTGCCAGAAAAAATATGTCACGTAAATGCTGAAAATAGTCATTTTTTGCCATATACGTTGAGTCAACGTATGGCAAAAAATGACTATTTTCAGCATTTATATGGCATATTTTTTCTGGCCTCTGTGCTTCAGTGGCTGTGGCCAAAAAAACTGGGCAAACAATGCCTACAAGGTCAACGTCGTTGACCTTGTAGGCATTGTTTGCCCAGTTTTTTTGGCCACAGCCACTGAAGCACAGAGGCCAGAAAAAATATGCCATATAAATGCTGAAAATAGTCATTTTTTTGGTCGCAGCCACTGAAGCACAGTTGCCAGAAAAATTATGCCATATAAATGCTGAAAATATAAATTTTTTTGGTTGCAGCCACTGAAGCACAGAGGCCAGAAAAATTATGCCATATAAATGCAGAAAATATGCATTTTTTTGGTCGCAGCCACTGAAGCACAGTTGACAGAAAAATTATGCCATATAAATGCTGAAAATATAAATTTTTTTGGTTGCAGCCACTGAAGCACAGAGGCCAGAAAAATTATGCCATATAAATGCAGAAAAATATGCATTTTTTTGGTTGCAGCCACTGAAGCACAGAGGCCAGAAAAAAATTAAACCAGTAGGGTTTGCACCCTAGTTTGTAACGGTGGCGGAGGGAGGAGGAGGACGCTAAAGGACAGCTGTGTGTGGAGTCATGAGGCTTGAAGAGAAGGACAGCTGCATAGAAGTCAGAACAAGTCTTCCGGCGTGCAGTAACCCTCCGAGATCCACCCCTCATTCATTTTAATAAAGGTCAGGTAATCGACACTTTTGTGACCTAGGCGAGTTCTCTTCTCAGTTACAATCCCTCCTGCTGCACTGAAGGTCCTTTCTGAGAGCACACTTGAGGCTGGGCAAGACAAGAGGTTCATGGCAAATTGTGACAGCTCTGGCCACAGATCAAGCCTGCGCACCCAGTAGTCCAGGGGTTCATCGCTCCTCAGAGTGTCGATATCTGCAGTTAATGCCAGGTAGTCCGCTACCTGCCGGTCGAGGCGTTCTTTGAGGGTGGATCCAGAAGGGTTGTGGCGCTGCCTTGGACAGAAAAACATTTGCATGTCTGACGTTACAGACTGGCCAAAGGGCTTTGTCCTTGCAGGTGTGCTCGTGGCAGGATTACTGGCACCTCTGCCCCTGGAATGTTGATGAGTTCCTGAAGTGACATCACCCTTAAAAGCATTGTACAACATGTTTTGCAGGCTGGTTTGTAAATGCCGCATCTTTTCGGACTTGTGGTATGTTGGTAACATTTCTGACACTTTATGCTTGTACCGAGGGTCTAGTAGCGTTGCGACCCAGTATAGGTCCTTCTCCTTAAGCCTCTTGATACGGGGGTCCTTCAACAGGCATGACAGCATGAAAGACCCCATTCTCACAAGGTTGGATGCAGAGCTATCCATCTCCGCTTCCTCATTATCAAGGACTGCATCATCCACGGTCTCCTCCCCCCAGCCACGTACAAGACCAGGGGTCCCCAAAAGGTCACCACTAGCCCCCTGGGAAGCCTGCTCCTGTTGGTCCTCCTCCTCCTCCTCCACAAAGCCACCTTCCTCCTCTGACTCCACTTCTGGCACCTCTCCCTGCGTTGCAGCAGGTGCCTGGGTTCGTTCTGGTGATTCCGACCAGAAATCGTGCGCTTCCAGCTCCTCGTCACGCTGGTCTACAGCCTCATCTGTCACTCGTCGCACGGCACGCTCCAGGAAGAAAGCGAAGGGTATTAGGTCGCTGATGGTGCCTTCGGTGCGACTGACCATATTTGTCACCTCTTCAAAAGGTCGCATGAGCCTGCAGGCATCGCGCATAAGCACCCAGTAACGGGGGAAAAAAATCCCCAGCTGTGCAGATCCAGTCCTACCACCCAGTTCAAAAAGGTACTCGTTGACGGCCCTTTGTTGTTGCAGCAGACGTTCCAACATAAGGAGCGTTGAATTCCAGCGAGTCTGGCTGTCAGAAATCAAACGCCTGACTGGCATGTTGTAGCGCTGCTGAATGTCAGCAAGGCGTGCCATGGCTGTGTAGGAACGTCTGAAATGGGCCGACACCTTTCTGGACTGGGTGAGAACGTCCTGGAATCCTGGGTACTTGGAGACAAAACGTTGGACTATTAAATTTAACACATGTGCCATGCAGGGCACATGTGTTAAATTGCCTAGTCTCAACGCTGCCAACAGATTGCTTCCATTGTCACACACCACTTTTCCGATCTGCAGTTGGTGTGGGGTCAGCCACCGATCGGCCTGTGACTGCAGAGATGACAGGAGTACAGATCCGGTATGGTTTTTGCTTTCCAGGCACGTCATCCCCAAGACAGCGTGACAACGGCGTACCTGGCACGTCGAATAGCCTAGGGGGAGCTGGGGGTGCACAGGTGTGGAGGAGGAGAAGGAGGACCCAGCAGCAGAGTAAGAAGAAGAAGAAGACGAGGTAGAGAGCGATGGAGGAGTAGAGGCGGTGGCAGAACCGCGTGCAATCCGTGGCGGTGACACCAACTCCACTGTTGTTGTTGAGCTACCCATTCCCTGCTTCCCAGCCATTACCAAGTTCACCCAGTGGGCAGTGTAGGTGACATACCTGCCCTGACCATGCTTGGAGGACCATGCGTCAGTAGTCATATGGACCTTTGGCCCAACACTAAGTGACAGAGATGCGGTAACTTGGCTCTGCACATGTTGGTACAGGTGTGGTATTCCCTTTTTAGAAAAAAAATTGCGGCTGGGTACCTTCCACTGCGGTGTCCCAATTGCTACAAATTTGCGGAAGGCCTCAGAGTCCACCAGCTGGTATGGTAAAAGCTGGCGGGCTAAGAGTGCAGACAAGCCAGCTGTCAGACGCCGGGCAAGGGGTGACAGTCAGACATTGGCTTCTTACGCTCAAACATGGCCTTCACAGAAACTTGGCTGGTGGCAGATGACTGGGAATGGGAACAGGTGGTCAAGGTGGAAGGCGGAGTGGAGGGTGGTTCAGACGGGTCAAGGAGAGCAGAGGTAGAGCAGTAAGATGCTGGACCAGAAGGAGTGTGGCTTTTAGTTTGCCTGTTGCCTTTGAGGTGTTGCTCCCAAAGTGCTTTGTGCTTGCCGCTCATGTGCCTTCGCATAGAAGTTGTACCTATGTGGCTGTTGGGCTTACCAAGGCTCAGTTTCTGACTGCACTCATTGCAAATTACAATGCTTTTGTCAGAGGCACACACATTAAAAAAATCCCACACTGCTGACTTTTTGGAAGTGTGCGATCTGGCGGTAACAGTAGAAGTTGGCGGAGTTGGCGGTATTGGCGGCAATGGCGGGTGCGTTGGCCGGCTGAACACAGGTGCCGATACATGTTGTTGCCCTACTGATCCCTGCGGGCTGTCCTCCCTGCTTCTTCTAAGTCTTATTCTCCTACTGCCTCTCTGACTCTCCGTCTCTCCATCTGAACTACCCTCCTCTTGCTCTCTTCTACTAGGCACCCACAAAACATCAATCTCCTCATCATCATTCTCCTCAGATGCATCAATTTCTTCTGACACATCACAGAAGGAAGCAGCAGCGGGGACCTCCTCCTCATCACTCATTATGTCCATCTCTATCGTGTTCTCTGCCAGAATTAAATCTGGTGTAAGGTCCTCATCTCCTTCATCTTCTTCTGGCAATAATGGTTGCGCATTACTCAGTTCAAGAAACTCATTGGAAAATAACTCCTCTGACCCCAGTGAAGAAGGGGCACCGGTGGTGGAGGAAGTGTTACGTGGGGTGGCCATAGCAGTGGAGGATGAGGAGGATGTTGTGGTAAAGTTAGAAACGGTAGAGGATGGGGTGTGCTGTGTAAGCCAGTCAACTACCTCTTCAGCATTTTGGGAGTTCAGGGTCATTGGCTTTTTAAAACTGGGCAATTTGCTAGGGCCACAGGATTGCATAGCAGCACGGCCCCTAGCACGGCCTCTGCGTGGCGGCCTGCCTTTGCCTGGCATTATTTTTAAAAAAACAACAACAACAACAAAAACTCAGTTGGTTTTTCTGGAAACGATAATACACACAGCTAGATGGCGGGTTGAAGAAAACACTGTGCAAATAATGCCTACAAAGTCAACGTATACACTACTACAGCGGTGGATACGGATTACGTAAAATATATGAATGCTGCTTGAAAAAAAGTAACTCAAGTGGTTTTTCTAGAGACGATAATATTATCAATATTTAGACAAAATGTGAACAAGGTCACACAGCTCGATGGCGGGTTGAAGAAAACAGTGTGCAAATAATGCCTACAAGGTCAACGTATACACTACTACAGCGGTGGATACGGATTACGTAAAATATATGAATGCTGCTTGAAAAAAAGTAACTCAAGTGGTTTTTCTAGAGACGATAATATTATCAATATTTAGACAAAATGTGAACAAGCTCACACAGCTCGATGGCGGGTTGAAGAAAACAGTGTGCAAATAATGCCTACAAGGCCAACGTATACACTACTACAGCGGTGGATACGGATTACGTAAAATATATGAATGCTGCTTGAAAAAAGTGACTCCGGTGTTTTTTCTGGAGACGGTAATATTATGGATATTTAGACAGAATGGGAACAAGGTCACACAGCTCGATGGCGGGTTGAAGAAAACAGTGTGCAAATAATGCCTACAAGGCCAACGTATACACTACTACAGCGGTGGATACGGATTACGTAAAATATATGAATGCTGCTTGAAAAAAGTGACTCCGGTGTTTTTTCTGGAGACGGTAATATTATGGATATTTAGACAGAATGGGAACAAGGTCACACAGCTCGATGGCGGGTTGAAGAAAACAGTGTGCAAATAATGCCTACAAGGCCAACGTATACACTACTACAGCGGTGGATACGGATTACGTAAAATATATGAATGCTGCTTGAAAAAAGTGACTCCGGTGTTTTTTCTGGAGACGGTAATATTATGGATATTTAGACAGAATGGGAACAAGGTCACACAGCTCGATGGCGGGTTGAAGAAAACAGTGTGCAAATAATGCCTACAAGGCCAACGTATACACTACTACAGCGGTGGATACGGATTACGTAAAATATATGAATGCTGCTTGAAAAAAGTGACTCCGGTGTTTTTTCTGGAGACGGTAATATTATGGATATTTAGACAGAATGGGAACAAGGTCACACAGCACGATGGCGGGTTGAAGAAAACAGTGTGCAAATAATGCCTACAAGGCCAACGTATACACTACTACAGCGGTGGATACGGATTACGTAAAATATATGAATGCTGCTTGAAAAAAGTGACTCCGGTGTTTTTTCTGGAGACGGTAATATTATGGATATTTAGACAGAATGGGAACAAGGTCACACAGCTCGATGGCGGGTTGAAGAAAACAGTGTGCAAATAATGCCTACAAGGCCAACGTATACACTACTACAGCGGTGGATACGGATTACGTAAAATATATGAATGCTGCTTGAAAAAAGTGACTCCGGTGTTTTTTCTGGAGACGGTAATATTATGGATATTTAGACAGAATGGGAACAAGGTCACACAGCTCGATGGCGGGTTGAAGAAAACAGTGTGCAAATAATGCCTACAAGGCCAACGTATACACTACTACAGCGGTGGATACGGATTACGTAAAATATATGAATGCTGCTTGAAAAAAGTGACTCCGGTGTTTTTTCTGGAGACGGTAATATTATGGATATTTAGACAGAATGGGAACAAGGTCACACAGCTCGATGGCGGGTTGAAGAAAACAGTGTGCAAATAATGCCTACAAGGCCAACGTATACACTACTACAGCGGTGGATACGGATTACGTAAAATATATTATGGCTGCTTGAAAAAAGTGACTCCGGTGTTTTTTCTGGAGACGGTAATATTATGGATATTTAGACAGAATGGGAACAAGGTCACACAGCTCGATGGCGGGTTGAAGAAAACAGTGTGCAAATAATGCCTACAAGGCCAACGTATACACTACTACAGCGGTGGATACGGATTACGTAAAATATATGAATGCTGCTTGAAAAAAGTGACTCCGGTGTTTTTTCTGGAGACGGTAATATTATGGATATTTAGACAGAATGGGAACAAGGTCACACAGCTCGATGGCGGGTTGAAGAAAACAGTGTGCAAATAATGCCTACAAGGCCAACGTATACACTACTACAGCGGTGGATACGGATTACGTAAAATATGTGAATGCTGCTTGAAAAAAGTGACTCCGGTGTTTTTTCTGGAGACGGTAATATTATGGATATTTAGACAGAATGGGAACAAGGTCACACAGCTCGATGGCGGGTTGAAGAAAACAGTGTGCAAATAATGCCTACAAGGCCAACGTATACACTACTACAGCGGTGGATACGGATTACGTAAAATATATGAATGCTGCTTGAAAAAAGTGACTCCGGTGTTTTTTCTGGAGACGGTAATATTATGGATATTTAGACAGAATGGGAACAAGGTCACACAGCTCGATGGCGGGTTGAAGAAAACAGTGTGCAAATAATGCCTACAAGGCCAACGTATACACTACTACAGCGGTGGATACGGATTACGTAAAATATGTGAATGCTGCTTGAAAAAAGTGACTCCGGTGTTTTTTCTGGAGACGGTAATATTATGGATATTTAGACAGAATGGGAACAAGGTCACACAGCTCGATGGCGGGTTGAAGAAAACAGTGTGCAAATAATGCCTACAAGGCCAACGTATACACTACTACAGCGGTGGATACGGATTACGTAAAATATATGAATGCTGCTTGAAAAAAGTGACTCCGGTGTTTTTTCTGGAGACGGTAATATTATGGATATTTAGACAGAATGGGAACAAGGTCACACAGCTCGATGGCGGGTTGAAGAAAACAGTGTGCAAATAATGCCTACAAGGCCAACGTATACACTACTACAGCGGTGGATACGGATTACGTAAAATATGTGAATGCTGCTTGAAAAAAGTGACTCCGGTGTTTTTTCTGGAGACGGTAATATTATGGATATTTAGACAGAATGGGAACAAGGTCACACAGCTCGATGGCGGGTTGAAGAAAACAGTGTGCAAATAATGCCTACAAGGCCAACGTATACACTACTACAGCGGTGGATACGGATTACGTAAAATATATTATGGCTGCTTGAAAAAAGTGACTCCGGTGTTTTTTCTGGAGACGGTAATATTATGGATATTTAGACAGAATGGGAACAAGGTCACACAGCTCGATGGCGGGTTGAAGAAAACAGTGTGCAAATAATGCCTACAAGGCCAACGTATACACTACTACAGCGGTGGATACGGATTACGTAAAATATGTGAATGCTGCTTGAAAAAAGTGACTCCGGTGTTTTTTCTGGAGACGGTAATATTATGGATATTTAGACAGAATGGGAACAAGGTCACACAGCTCGATGGCGGGTTGAAGAAAACAGTGTGCAAATAATGCCTACAAGGCCAACGTATACACTACTACAGCGGTGGATACGGATTACGTAAAATATATGAATGCTGCTTGAAAAAAGTGACTCCGGTGTTTTTTCTGGAGACGGTAATATTATGGATATTTAGACAGAATGGGAACAAGGTCACACAGCTCGATGGCGGGTTGAAGAAAACAGTGTGCAAATAATGCCTACAGGGCAAATAATGCCTAAAAGGTCAACTTATACACTACTACAGCGGTAGTAAAATAAAAAAAAGTAAAATAAAAAAAAAATGAATATTAAAAAAAAAAAATTAAAGTTGGTGCTGCTGAACTACTAGGAGCAGCAGATTAGCACACCAGTCCCACTCCCCAACACTGCTAGACTAATAGCACTGGGCTCTTATAGTAGTAGTAGTAGTAGTAGTAGTAAAACAACAAAAAAATAAATAAAAGCAGTCCTTACAAGGACTACTGTTATTGCAGCAGTCAGCAGATGAGATCAGAAGCAGGACAGCTGCCCACTGCAGCTACATACAGAGCACTGCAGTAGAAGGTAGATTACTAGCCAGCAAAGCTACCTAAGCTAAAATGTCCTCAAACCCCTGCAGACTTCTGTCCCTCCAATAACAGAGCAGTATCAAAACGATTACTAGCCAGCAAACTTTCAACTGTCCCTGAAATCACTAACAGGCAGCAGCTCTCTCCCTACACTATCTCTTCAGCACACACAGGCAGAGTGAAAAAACGCTGCAGGGCTTCGGTTTTTATAGGGAAGGGGAGTGGTCCAGGGGAGAGCTTCCTGATTGGCTGCCATGTACCTGCTGGTCTGGGGTGAGAGGGCAAAAAAAAGCGCCAACAATGGCGAACCCAAAATGGCGAACGTCGCGCGACGTTCGCGAACTTCCGGCGAGCGCGAACACCCGATGTTCGCGCGAACAAGTTCGCCGGCGAACAGTTCGCGACATCTCTATCCACGAGCGATTTTGTTGCGATCCGACTTGCTGCGACAAAACGCAGAATAAGGAATAGAGGTAGGAGAATAAGGATAAGAATAAGTTAGGAGATAGAATTGTCGCATTGGGGTCGCATGGTTTTGCAGTGTCGCAGCGTTGATCTGACATGACACGACTGTCGGATGCAGATGCATCGTCCAGTGGCGTAACTACCAGGGGTGCAGGAGGTGCGATGGCACCTGGGTCCGCACCCTCTTGGGGCCCAGCGGAGCCACGATAATGGATATCGTGGGTGGTTGGGTGGAGATTTTACAGCGCACGTGATTCATAGGGGGGAGGGCCCGACAGGGGGGCCCAGGTGCTCATCCTATACCAGGGCCTGCCGGTGAGTAGTTACGCCACTGGCATCATCTGTATCCGACAGTCGTGTCACGTCGGACCGTGTCAGATCAGCGCTGCGACACGATGCGACAATTCTATCTCCTACCTTATTTTTGTTGCAGCGCATCAGATCGTTACGAAATCGCTCGTGGAGTCCTACCCTAAAGAGTAGATCGATTAAAATGACAGGACTGTATGAACGCTCTCACTGGCTGTGGGTTAAAGCATTTCATTATTTACTAATGAACAGTAATGTTATACATAATCTGGGGGTCACTATCCTATGAACGTCTCCTGTTAGGCATTTGGCCATTACATTGGCCATAAAACAGAGTCAATAATTAAAGTTTAGTCATACTGCAAACACTTTATCAGCTGCAGGCGTAGAGAAACAGCTTTGAATGACTCAGTGTGCTGAATGTGTTGTGACTGAGCATATGATTAAGGTATTGAAGCAATACGGTACTAATGAAACACTGGGATATATGCAGCAATAGCAGCCACAACTTCTAAATGAATAACGTGTGTTGTTCAGCGCATCACAGTCTTCAATTAGTTCCAATAAATTGTGCCTAAAATCTAACACTAGGGAGGCCAAATGTTTCCTTCTGGCACAAGTGCTCTTTTTGTGCAAAGCCAAAAAAAAAAAAAAAAGGGTTTCAGAGCCACATAGATAAACACTTTAACTTGCTAATCATCTATATCATTCCATGGTATCAGATGAATCAGATCAGGTGTACTAGCAATAAGAAATGTCTTTGCATTCACACCTCTTTATGAATTCCAGAAAGCTTTGTCTGCCACTCATTACCGATGCAGCATTCATCTTGCCTTCCTCGCCTCACAGCTATTTTTTCATGTTCCATCCACTTGAGTGAAGCACCTGCCCTCAGTCTGCAGAGACCTTTTAATGGACAGGCTTCAATTTCCCTTCAGTATGAAATGTTAAGGAATATGCTGCATTGGATTAAATTGCATGGAAGCGAAGTACCATTGGTGTTCTCAGTTGTCTCATATCATTTATTACCGGTGTTGTGTAGAAGAGTTTTACACTCAGTATGCTTTTAAATATTTATGGAAACTGAATTTGTCTTGCATTATCAAATTTAGGGATACTCAGAATAGAGATCTGCAGAGGGTCAGGTATTTGCGGAATACTCACAAAGTAATTGGGTTTTGGGTAGAAAGATACCGCTTCACAAACCATGCAGGAGGTCCATGGGTACCCCGCCTGGGTATCTGGTTCAGCTGAGGGTCTATACCTCCCTCCCATCTAGGATTTTTTTTTCCCTTGTCTTGGTTGACTTGCCTCCAGAGTGACGGCACTTCCTGACCACAGTGATGTCACTTCCGGTTGTGCAGGCCCATGGGTCAGGTCAGTGCCGGGCCAGGCCAGCCAGGCTCCCCAGGTTGCCAGGTCTAACTTCAAAAACAGTCAAAGTCAGCTACAAAACCAGCCCAAAACTAACCAAGAGGCACTTCAAAAGTAGCCAAAAAATAGCACAATATATGCAGTGAAAAAAATTCTAAAAAAGAAATGAATATATATGAAAATATTGTTTTTTCAAATTTTTTCCATGAGGATTTGCCCGTCTCCAGGGGCGTAACTACAGAGGGGATACCAGGAGGTATAGTGGGACCCATAAAGCCCTAATACATATAACATTTCAATAAATATAGGTAAAACAGGTCAACCTCTAGACATTTTGTTGGCCAGCAGATTTTTGCCCCAAAATTGTCTGAAATTGAGGAAAGTCACCAAAAAATGTGGGAATTCTTAAGAGTGACAGGAGACTGGGGTACAGAGCCCAAAATCTGGTAACTTCTGAATTCTACAGAATTGCATGCAGTTTATTGTAGTCCTACATTGAACTTGGCAGTTGGCAAATTGGTAAACAAAAACTACATCATCCAACATGCATTGGGAGATGCAGGCTTGGCGCATTAGGGCAAGAAATAACTTTGGCTGGTTTCCAAAGTACAATTCAGCCCGAATCCGTACCTTTGTACTTTCAAAACCCACCTGGGCATAAAATTAGTTGCCCAAATTGGCTGGGCCCAGGCAACCTGGCCGCCTGCGTCACTCCCTCTGCCCCTGCCACACGTGCACATGTGGGGGAGCACAAGCATGTGCAAACGAGCATGCATCCATGCGCTAGTGAGCATTTGCGCATAGGTGCGCAACAGCGGTGCTTGCTTGGCCCTATTAATCAAGTAACACTGCTGGACTAGGGTTAGGCGATATGGAAGGTACATGCCTGGTGTCCCCCAAGCTTTGCACCCTAGGCATGTATCTCTCCTGCCTACCCCCAGTTCCCAGCCTTTGCGGGTTGGTTAGTGGGTCTGAGTAAGGAGTATAGTGGAATGGCAGGTATGGGATGGGTTGCAGGTCAGCAGGTTGAGGTTGAGCACGGGTCTGGTTGACTCCAACACAGAATCAGTTTTTATCAGGAAAAATATTGAACCAATTCCATACTCTAATCTACATATTAAAATTTAAGAATAATTTAAAAATAATTTCATTATATATAAAAAATGTCAGTTAAGTAAACTTTACGGTTTGAATTCAGTCTGGTTTAGCTCTAAGGAATAGGCCAAAGGTTCTGAGATCCTGAAATAAATGCCCTGTACCTTAATGCCTGCCCATTTTTTGTATACCTATGAGCAGATGAAAAATGACAGCAGGGCCGGGCCAAGGTAGTTTGGCACCCTAGGCAAGAGCTACAATTAGCGCCCCCCCGATAGAGCATTACAATTTTCCACCTTACCATGAATATTTAAATAAAGAAAGCAAGAAAGTGGACAACACATTAATGAATGAAAGAGTTTTCATATATATATCTATATATATATATATATATATATATATATATATATATATATATATATAAAATATTAACAAAAATAAGGTAAATGTCAGAAAAACAAAACAGTAGGATAATTGGATCCTGTTAAACAAAGTGCAACTAAAGGGTTCACTTAACACCAATAATGAAATGTCCACAACATTTTACTTTTAACACAACTCCTATGAGAATAGTGCAATAAGCTGGCCCCCTGTAACTGTGCCAACAGCCAGATATAATACTGCCCCCCCTCCAGCAGCCATCATACTGCCCCCAGTACCAGCAGCCATAATACTGCCCCCGTAACAGCAGCCATCCATCATACTGCCCCCCTGTAACTGTGCCAACAGTCAGCCATCATACTGCCTCCCCTGTACCAGCAGCCATCTACTGCCCCTGGCCCCAATCTTTACCTGTGCCAGCAGCAGCCAAAAATAAATTAGATCATGTGGCCCCCAAACATATCTATGTACCTGTGCCAGCCTAGCAGCATTATTAAAAAATATGGCCCCAAATCTGTACCTGGCTGTGTCAGCAGCAGGAACCTTCACAGAACAGAATCCAATCTTCAGTGCCTGCAAACAGACTGCAAGGCTGCGAGCACTGAGCCACACCAATGCGCCCATCCACCAGCTCTCTCCCGCGTCGGAGTCAGTGACGTCGCTGACGTGCATACGTGTAAGACGCGCTGGCGCTGCACCACCAGCAGTACTAAGTTGCCGACAAGAGGGAGAGGGTGGGCGGAAGTGCTGGAAGGAGGCGGAAGGAGGCGGGAGGTTTTACCACAGGCCTGAGTGCCATAAAAACGGTGAACGGTCAAAACAAATAAATAATCGCTTAAAAAAAAAAAAAAGAAAAACGAAAAGAAAATGGAAAAAAAACCAAAACATCCTTTTTAATGTGCGCCCCTCACTAATGGCGCCCTAGGCAGCCGCCTACCCTGCCTACCCCTAGTTCCGGCCCTGAACGACAGTGAGTAAATTAAATAAAACAATTTAATAAAAATGAATGAATGTAATCCCCAGACAGTCCAAACGCCACAAAACTAAGATCCCTGTGGACTGTAACCCACGGGCTGGACATGTCTCCAGTAACTAGATACACCGATACAAGCTGCACTGGAAATAAAGCAGTAATCACGGCACCAAAGAGGAATGTTAGCCTATGGGAACGGTCCCCATAGGCTTTCTAATGTTTTTTAGGTAGCAGAAAAATCCTTTGAATCGAACAATGAAAATCCTTCGAATCAAATAATTTTTCTTTCGATCGAACTATTTGCGGTAAATCCTTCGACTTCAATATTCAAAGTCAAAGGATTTACATTCGGCAGTCGAATATCGAGGGTTAATTAACCCTCGATATTCGACCCTATGTAAATCTGCCCCTATATAAACTTCCCCAAATATTTATGTAAGTTTTTTTTTTTTTTTATGCAGTCATACATGATTTCACAGATTAAAAGGAAACCATGATAGCGTATCTTTGTTCAGATGACTTCCTCTAAAGTTAACAGGGCAATGCAGCCACTCCCTGACATTAATTCAATGTGTTGTGATTTTAGGACTTAAAGCCCCTCTGATTTCCATAGTGGGTGCTGCACAGATTTCTCTGAAAAGCAAGAGGGGCTTCAAGTGGTCTCTACCCACTATTCTCTCATTGGCTAAACCATACTTGGCTGATCTTCAGGTTCTCCTGAAGTCCATTGACTGGTGTTGGCTAACTAGGCTGATTAAACATGGGCATTCATGGGCTCTGCCATGCCACTCTACCAAATGCCTTGAAAAAATGGCACAGAAATCTTGAGAGGGACAGGGATACCATAAATCTGGTCATTCCCAAGTATGACCTCTGTGTGGTATTGGGAGTGCAGAAAGCTTTTTTTTTCGTGTATTGTGTAGATTATTTTTAAAGATAAAAGAATCCACATAAAATGAGTTTCCAGATTGTCTTTTTTTATTGGAGAGAATGCTGATGATAGGCATGAAATAACCAAACCATATGTGACTATAAAGCCTGTTATCTTCACTTACTAGACGCCTGCTGGAGGATCAGAATGTGGTAGGCAGATGGCATTTGATCTCGTTAAACAGACGTGTTTATTTTTGGGGGTATTTTGCAATCTGCCATCCATGGTTTATCTAGGAAATCCTTCCCTCATTGAGATGCTTCCACTTTATTACTCTTGTAACTGTGTTATCAGCCGAACCCTATTCTTTAATGAGCTGCATATGGAACCTCCAATTTTGATTGCTTCTTTAGGGAAAGAAGGGAACTGGTGCCTAATAATCCTTCAGAACAGGAGCGGTGAAATTGAGACAGGCTAATTATGTAAATGTAAAGATTCCTGCTTAATCACCAAGTAACACTCAATTGAATTGCTGCTGTAAACATAAACGATCACCAATTCCGCAGAACAACAAGCTCTATGATTGAGTAGCCAAAGACTTGTATATATGTATGTTTATTAAAGAAGCATTCAGCTAATAATGGATTTGGATGCCAGACGAGTTACATATCTAATGTAGTTTTGTTTTTCCTTTAGCTTCACTGCTTCCGTTGCTATTTTCCTGTAGTATACAAAACAATACTGCACCTTGGAATGAATGGTTTACATGACTACGTCAAATTGAAGAAATAGAGAAGCAGGACGAAATGCAGAACTTGCTGCTAGTGTTTAATTGGCACAACATGTTTCGAGCTTACAAGTGAAACAAACTTGACAAAGAGCGGTAAGCTCGAAACATGTTGTGCCAATAAAACACTAGCAGCAAGTTCTGCATTTCGTCCTGCTTCTCTATTTCTTCAATTTGTCTTATTACACCACGAGTGGTGGTGTTTTGAGAAGCAATCACGATTATTATTCCCTCCATTTTTTGGAACTTTGGATATTTTTGTTACATAACTAGGTGTCTATAAGTTATAGTATGGCAGGCAATGTGGCAGATTCTAAAGGTGGCCATAGAGTCCAAGATCCGCTCGTTTGGCGACATCGCCAAACGAGCGGATCTTTCCCCGATATGCCACCAAACTGCGTGGCTATATCGGGGGTAATTGGCCGAACGATCGAATTACGATGCGCCAAGCGGCTCCGACGGGTCGGTCGGGTAAAGATCCAACCTTCCCGATCGATATCGTGGCCAGATATCGATCGGGAAGACCCGTCGGAAACTCCCATACACGTGCAGGTAAGCTGTCAAATCGGTCCAAACGACCGATATCGGCAGCTTTATCTGCCCGTGTATGGCCACCTTTAGATATTTTCCTCATTCATCCTAAACACCAGGAAAATTTTTGTCAAGGAGCATAAATGTCAGGCCTTCAGAATGTGTTCAGCTGCTTTGAGCTGCCATTCTGCTCTGTGGGATGTTAGAGATCAACAGCAGCCCTGGACTCTAACGCCCCACTGAATCATTAATGCCTACTGCAAAATACATGCTAACTGTTAAATATGAAATCTCTAATATTATTATCACCTTGAGGTGGGCGATATCGGGCTGATCTGATCGTGGGCCCTAGGGCCCAACGATCTGATCATAGCGAAGGGTAAACGGGAGGTTGGATGGCGGGACCGCATCAACGAACAGATGCGGCCGCGTTCCGATGGGATTTTTAGTCTTGTCCAATCGACATCTGGCAAGTCAGATATCGATCGGAGAAGTCCGTTGGAGGGCCCCATACACGGGCCAATAAGCTGCCGACTCGGCCACCTTTACACAATGTGATCATCAGATTCACACACACTATGGACAATTTCAGGAGCCAATTAACCTTTTTGATATTTTTTTTACGAGTTACAGCTATAAGAACAAGGATAAGATGAAGTCAATTAATGTGCCAATTAATTAAACAATCTTCTGTGACACTAATTGCTCAACTCTTACGCCAGGTTAGTGCAACCTCCTACATGAAAAAGCACACTGGCCCAAAATTTTTTTAAAATGTCTCTAAATAGTATATCACTAAAACAATGGAGTCCAAATGAAATAGCTCTATAAAGGCAGACTCATACACAACTCCACAAGCCCCCCAGGTCACCAAAAGAAAATCTTATTAAAATGCATTAGCGCTGGATTTTACTTTATTAGCTTGCCTAGGAGATATTACAAGATGTCATACAACTGTCATCTTTACCTGTGTAAGAGTCACTGTAGCAGAGTGGGTGCTGAGTACCCCATGTGTTAATCATCTCCTTGAAATATCAAAGTTCGTTTGCCCTTCTAAAAAAGGGCAAGTCTTACACTTTGGTAATAGATGATGATTAGTTCTAATAAAATGTCTTGTTTTCATTTGCTTGGCTGTCACCAGAAAAGCACCTACCTCTGACTGAACAAAGTGAGCTGTTAAAAATTTCCCATTTTTCGCTTGGAAATGCATCAGTGGTTGGGTAAATAAATAATCAGTGGGTGCCATCACCAGCCACAACATGATTAATGAGAGAGACCGAGAATTCTTGTTTCCGATGATTAATTACTTCCCCAGTCGTTATATTGGGCCAACATAATACATACATTTAGACAAATTCAGCCATCTCAGTATTTTGTCATGTTGATCATTTAAATATTTATCTATTGCTTAAATTATTTGATCTTTGCTTCAGTCTTAGTAAGGATTAAATAAGGTTTTTAAAGCCTGTAGTCATAAAGTTGTAAATAAAAAAAAGTGAAACATTGACCCTGGCTTCTAAAGCTTTTTTTTATTTTTATTTTTTTACTCATTTTGTAAAGCTTTTTATTGACCCTACAAAGTTTACATGTACCTTATTTTTGCTTTGGGAATTAACTATAGAACATAGGGGCAGATTCACTAAAGGGCAAAGTTGCTAACGCTAGTGACTTTTCGCCAGCGTTGCCACCCGCAGGGGCATCGCCAATTCACTAACAGACGCTAATTCACTAGCGAACGGGACCATGATTCTTTGAATCAGAGCACCATGTTTCACACTTAGGGGCCCATTTACTTAGCTCGAGTGAAGGAATAGAAGAAAAAATACTTCGAATTTCAAATGGTCAAAAATGGCTACTTCGACCATCGAATTGGCTACTTTGACCTTCGATTACTACTACAACTTCGAATTGAACGATTCGAACTAAAAATCGTTTGGCTATTCGACCATTCGATAGTCGAAGTACTGTCTCTTTAAAAAATTCTTCGACCCCCCTAGTTCGCCACCTAAAACCTACCGAAGCCAATGTTAGCCTATGGGGAAGGTCCCCATAGGCTTCCTTACAATTTTCTGAGCGAAGGAATATCCTTTGATCGATGGATTAAAATCCTTTGAATCGTTCAATTCGAAGGATTTAATCGTTCGATCGAAGGATTTTTCCTTCGATCGAACGATCAAAGTATTTGCGGTAAATCCTTTGACTTTGATATTCGAAGTCGAAGGATTTCAATTCAGCAGTCGAATATCGAGGGTTAATTAACCCTTGCTATTCGACCTTAAGTAAATTTGCCCCTAGTTGTGGAACCCAAAGGGCCATCCTTTTCTCTAGATGTATGTTTAATTTAAAATAAATTAAGGTCTGATCAGATCTTAAGTAGTTCTAGGATCTTCACTTCCCTGCCCCAGCGGCATCGGATCAATTCCCTAAGCTGCTATTTTGTTTACTGTTATTGTTACTGGGCAGTCTGGAAAAATAATAATGGCTCAGGTTGGAGACTATCTTTTCTCACTTTATATTTGAGTGCCTCGGGATATGTTATAAGTTTGTTTTATTTCTTGCGCTGACACTGAGCCGCAAGGAGACGAATCTCAGGGGAGCCATAAAAGACAACTTCCATTAAAGTGGAGAAGAGTTAAATAAAAAGCAGTCAGTAGGTTTTAAAACTAAGGGGAAAAGTCATAAAATCCTATTCTGTAGTGCCATTAATTGGAAAGAGGGAATCACATAAGTTTCTGAACTGTCACCAGGACATTCATAAATTTTTGCAAACTGTGACCTATTAGAGATTTTTTTTTAACAGATGGTGCAGGTCGAGAGTGGAATTGACAGTGAGAGCAAATCTAGAAAGCAATCAAAGAGGTGGTGACAGAGCTCTTTAACCCAATTTTATCTGGGTAACAAACCCTGTGGCATGTTAGCTTACAACTAAACAAATACTAATTATTAAAACCCTGAAAGCCAGGATCATGGCTATTGTGGTGGACATAACATAGGGAAAATTAACTTATCCTGAATTAATTTGATATGGTATATAGTCTATAGGGTTGTAACTATTGGGGAAGCAGACCTTGGCCTTGGATAGTTGAACCCAGGGGCGTAACTATAGAGGAAGCAGACCCTGCGGTTGCAGGGGGGCCCAGGAGTGTAGAGGGCCCAGTGAGACCCTAATTAATTAGCAATTTTAATATATCTTGGTAAAATAGGCCAACTTATAAATATTTTGGGGCCCTAAAATGAATTTGCTATGGGGCCCAGTAACAACTAGTTACGCCACTGGTTGAACCCTAACTATTTTGCATAGATAAATAAAGCAACAGCAATATCTTTCTATGTGTAGCAGTCTATGAAGTAGCAAGGCACACTTTGCTTATAAATATTCACAAACATACAGACAGAAGGTATACTCTGTGCACACAGCAAGGCTGTGGCTCTACTGCTTTTTAGGCCAAAGTATACAGACTATCCCCATTTTTTAGCAGTAATGTATACTGTAGTTACATTGCTATGAGGACTATTCCAGTTGAAGGAACTCCCAGCCCTCAATTTGTTGAAAAGTACAACACTCACCTGTCCAAGGATCCTGGGAAGTTGGGAACACTAGTTCACAACATCTGAAGGCCGTGTGTGTCTTTCTTTACAGTCAAAGCCCCAGTTAATCATAACAAATTCCTTCATTTTTTTGTTATGAAGAGAGGATTTAATTTGCGATCATGCTGAAACAGAAGTGTATTTATTAGGGCACGCAGCTCAGATACCCCGCAAGACTCATAAAACTGAATGGCCATCGTTAGCAGTGCTGTAAAGCATTCATTTTCTTCCCATCCAGAAAGAATGCTCATTCACACGTACTTTCGTTTTATTGTCTTGGAATTTCCAAAACAGAACTGCCTTTTACTGCCTCTCTGGCATAATTTAGCCTTTAGCAGATTATCGCAGCAAGTATGAGCATACAATATATACACTGTGGGAAGAAGGGGTGGGTGGTTGCAATGTCACGCGTTCGCTAATTGTGTTCATGTGTGGTTTAAATTTGACATGGGGTGTGCGGTGTGTGGCTTCCTAGAGCAGAAAAAGCAGTTAACAAGTGAGCGTACGGTTACTTACAAAGGCAGGTAAGCATTCTTCAGTGGTATCGCCCGCTATAATAGGGATATATGCAGCGCCTACATATGTTGAGCAACCTTTTTCCAGAATGAACACACTAAAGGGCCCGATTCACTAACTTCGAGTGAAGGATTCGAAGTAAAAAAACTTCGAATTTCGAAGTGTTTTTTCGGCTACTTCGACCATCGAATGGGCTACTACGACCTTCGACTACGACTTTGAATTGAACTATTCGAACTAAAAATCGTTCGACCATTCGACCATTCGATAGTCGAAGTACTGTCTCTTTAAGAAAAAACTTCGACCCCCTAGTTTGCCACCTAAAAGCTAGGTGTTAGCCTATGGGGAAGGTCCCCATAAGCTTGGCTAACTTTTTTTGATCGAAGGATATTCCTTCGATCGTTGGATTAAAATCCTTTGAATCGTTCGATTCGAAGGATTTTATCGTTCGATCAAAGGAATAATCCTTTGATCGTTCGATCGCACTATTTGCACTATTTGCGCTAAAATCCTTCGACTTCGATATTCGAAGTCGAAGGATTTTAATTCCCAATCGAATATCGAGGGTTAATTAACCCTCGATATTCGACCCTTTGTGAATCGGCCCCTAAGAGTAAAATTAGAACCAAATTATCTGATGAGCACCTTGAGAATTCACTGAGAACTGCAACTACTTCCATTCAACCAGATATTGATACATTAGTTTCTCAAACACAATGTCAAAATCCTCACTAGGTTTATGATACCCTCTTTTCTTTTACTTTTACAATAAAATAAATCAAAAGCTAGCGTTAGTGTTCCAATGTGGCCCAGGGAAGCCAAAAGTTTGGACACCCCTGACCTAGAAAGAGCTACAACAGTGTGGCTGCCCGCCTAGGGGGCTCAGAGCAGTGGCTGCAGATCCCAGTTAGGGTGAGATTTGGGGAAGAAGAAAGGGAGAATAGAAGAAAAATGCATTTTTTTAAACTTGATACTTCCTGGAAGCACTGCTTGAAGGCTTATAAGGGTGAGTTTTGAGTGAACTTATTTGCTGTTCAAGATACTCTCTACTGTTGATACGAAACTATGGCTGCAACAGCAAAAGCTGGTTCTGAGCCAAGGGAGGCTTTAAGCAAGTGCTGGAACTCAAACAGGGTCCTCAACCAAAAGAAAAGTTAGAAAGAGAAACTTGATGAAAAAAATGCAGTAAAAAATGACAAATTGAAATGACTAAATCAAACAGAAATTTACATTTCACAATGTAATATTCTTCACAAGACAGTTATTAACTACCAGTTTTAATTGTTTATACCCTTTTTTAAACTTTATTCAAGGTAGTGTGTTTCGAGTAGAAAAAAAATGATTTTCATTAAGAACCCGATATTCACTGGTGCCAACACTTCTCAAAATGTAAATAAGTTCCGATTGCAAATATTTTCAATAATTACTTTTATTACACACCTCCAATAGATTTTGAACTCAATAGAGCAGGTACACACTCATTTACCAACTCTGGTGGATTTACTGTTCTGTGTTGCTGCACCAATTACCAATCATAAATTAGCTTTGATCTGTCCGGTGCAGTAAGAAGAATGAAGGCAGATCTCTGATTGGCTGCTCTAAGTCACTGCACCAATGCTAAACTGCTCTTATGTTAGTAACAGAGAGCTTCTAAACTGACTCACAAGGCAAGAGTGCTGCTCATGAATGACGGTATCATCACAATAGATCTCCACATATGGGCTCTGCCAAGGCCAAGGTCAATCTGACTAAAAACATGTGTCCAAAAATACTGGGGAAAAGCAGACTAGACAAGATTCAATAGACTCAGTGATCCCCAACCAGTAGCTCGTGAACAACATGTTGCTCTCCAACCCCTTGGATGTTGCTCCCAGTGGCCTCAAAGCAGGTGCTTATTTTTGAATTCCAGACTTGGAGTAAATTTTTGGTTGCATAAAAAAAAGGTGTACTGCCAAATAGAGCCTCCTGTATACTGCCAGGCTGCCATAGGGGCCACCAAATTGCCAATCACAGCCCTTATTTGGCACCCCAGGAACTTTTTGCATGCCTGTGTTGCTCCCCAACTGTTTTAATTTTTGAATGTGGCTCATGGGTAAAAAAGGTTGGGGACCCCTGGTATTATGTTTGCCACTGTGTATGTTTGTGCTTTATAAATACATGAATATATTAGCATTGTCCATTTAATTATAGCATTAGCTATTTAAAGTAATAGCATGTAAATGTCTTACATGAACTACTGTATCCTGGCACTAGCAAAGGTGCGCATAACAAAGCCATCATTGAATTCTCTGCTTGCTGACAGACGGTTTGTCAGCTTGTTGTACAGTATTTATTGTTTGTGAGAAACAGCAAGCAACTCTCTAACCTCTGTGTAATAAATGTTAAGGCCGAACTAAAACAATTCAGTACAGACACTCGGTTTGAGCCGCTGTGAATTAAATGCCATGTAAGTTTCCCCTGTCTTCCCGAGAGCCATGACAAATATTATTTTCATACAAGTAAAAAAATCTCTCCTAGAAAATGACAGCTTGACCTTTTTTCATTGTGCACCGCGATTGTTTTTTTCTGTTTTCTAGATAATAATTGTAATTTCCAGCAAGATCATTATTAGCTCTGCTCAATTACCACAACCCATTAAAATGTACCTCTGATTTCAGATACATTTTTAAGCCAATAGGGAAAGATAAGAACATTTAAATTAAAGTGTACTGTTCTTTAATAATAAAATAATAAAAGGACACTGATTCAATGGCATTACTATATCTGGGGCTGCCATGTAACTATGCAATGGACAAATATTGATTCTTTTTTGCAAGTTGTTACACCACATCATTGAATTCCATAGCTCTGTATTGTATTTATTTGCTATGTATAAATATTATTGTTTTTTGTAGCATTTTCTGTAGTCCATGCTGTATGACTATTATACTCACTCACAAGGAAACTTCGGGCGACTTCGGAAATCGAAGCGCCGCACGTGCATCGGCGCTGGCGTTTTATCATTATAGCAGGCGGAAGGCAGGGAGAATTGTCGGGGAGATTGTCGCCCTGAAGAGGAGGCGATTTGTCGCTGGGGTGACTAATCTCCCCGAATCTGCTCGTGTGGACTGACCCTTAGGGTTTAGAGACTGACCCGTTGGGTTAGGCCACAAGTGGCGGTTCGTAAAACGAATCACCGCGTGCGATTAGCGCCAGCGGTTTTTCATTTTAGCCAGCGCAGGGTGAGGGCAGGCATTTGGGGAGATTGGTCGCCGCAAAGACGAGGCGATTAGTCACCAGGTGACCAAATCTCCCCAAAACGCCCAGTATGGCCTTACCCTTAAACTGTTTGGGAATTAGCTAAACGTTCCAGCCACATTCAGAAGACATCAGGACATTGAGTGGTTATCTTCTGGGCTGACTTTGCAGTTTTTTAGCCCCTCATCTGCACATAATCTTTTGGCCTATATCTATGATTTATTCTTCCCCCATTTAGACAACAGTTATAAGATACTGAAATGCTCCTATATTCTGTACAGTTTCTTCACATTATCAGTCAAATGCTTTCACTCATCAAAAAGAGTTCAACTGCAGAGTTGTTTCATTTAAAATTCATTGTGGTCATGTACAGAACCAAAATTAGAAAAAAGTTGTCTCTGTCCAAAGATTCATGGTCCTAACTGTATATGCAACCTCGGCAGTTCTGATATGCCGGATTTTCGGATTCAGACTTTTTCCATCCTCAGGGGTATAATATATTCCGAAAAATGTGTGGTTTTTTTTTCTACTAAAAATTTTATTCTAAAAAACACAATTTTTGGGCGTTTTTGGCATTTGGAGTTTAGTAAATAACACCCTAGGTTTTAGCATAATCCAGCAAAATGTGTTATATCAGAATATCATCCCCCCAAAATAAGGACAACACTTGGGGGGTTATTTACTAAACTCCGAATGCAAAAATCCTGAAACATTAGTGTTTTTTTTTAAATAAAATCTAACCTTTCAAAAATCATGAATTTTTTGAAATTCATCAAACCCCAAAGATGGAAAAGTTAGAATCAGAAAATCCGGCATCTCAGACCTGTTGAGGTTGCATATAAGTCAATGGGAGAAGTCCCAATGATTTTTTTGCGCTGTGTTTTGTGCAATACCCCGAAGTTTTCGGGCAAAAAAGAAAAAGTTTTCGGGATGAAAATCAGAAAAAATCGTGAAAATCTGATTTTTTTCCTGCATAGCAAATTTTAGGGAAAATGTAAGTGTAAAAAACCAGAGCAGATTTGATCGGAGTTTGTAGCAGAAAATGTTGAGATAAAATCGGACTTTGATAAATAACCGCCTTGGTAATACTCCTTTTGGAAGTAGGGAAGCCTAATTTTGAGACAGTAATTTGGTTGAGAATAACAAAAGGGGGTAAGGAATAGTTCTTGAGTATTTGTGTCTCAGAGCAGCACAAATTTGACTGGATTAAAGTTAATCTTTTTGCGGAATACTAACAAAGGGAGCACAACAGAAGTTTATTTAATTGGCACAAAGAATAGCACAGGAGTGACTTCTTATTGTGTTAGAGGCAGAAGACCCGTGGAAAAAAGTAGGAAATTTCCTTCTCCTAATCCGTTCTTAAGTGTCAGATTCAACTATGTTTTCCACTCCTGAGCAAAGGAAATGTCTGGAGCTGAATGAGATGTGCCAGGAAAGTACACACAATAATGTGAGACACTTAAACATGTTGTTGTGCTTTTGAGTCTATTCTCTGGTGACCTTTGTGCTGAGAGTATAAATAATGGCCAGTGCTTTCTTTGTTCAACTCAGCAGTTTGGGACAGTTACAACAGTGGATAAACTTTAGCTTAGCTGCACGCTCAATATGAACAAGCACAAGCAGGGGCTGAGAATTCTAGGTGAATTGAGGGGGGTATGTGCTAATAATTATCTGACAATTGGGGCCATGGTTGGTTGGTGGCAAATAAATTGCACACGCCTCTGTTTATCCTAAATGAAAACTGAAGTCTACAGATTTGATCAGTTACATGTTCTAAAACACAGCTGGCTAAGTCGAGGCCCTCTTGATGATGCAGCCAGCCCCAAGGATTCTTGCCAAAAAGATGAAGTTTGATGACTCTATTCTAAATAGACATACTGGAACAATGAATGAGAACTTGTTCACGTTTACAAAATGAATTGTTTTCAAATCGTATACCACTAATAATACATTTCCTCCTTTTTTAACCATTCTAAAACATTTTTCTAACATTTATATTTTAAGTGGCGCACAGAGGCAAATTGGAGAGGCTTCAGATGGTTTTTTTTTGCCTTCCTCTGGATCAACTGGCAGCTAGGCAGATATAAAAAAAAAAGAAATAGGTCGAACTTGATGGACGTGTGTCTTTTTTCAACCTTACTTACTATGTTACTATGAGTCTTGCTACCATTACAGAAGCCATTGTGGAAAGTGCATACAAAAATGGTTGTATCGATTGAGGCCTTTTATGCATTTTACACACTGCTGGCTTCCTGTATAGCTGGATTATTGTGCAACTGAGACTGGAAAGAAAAAAAGCATTCCTCCTGAATGTTTAGCTAATATATCTGCATAACCAGTGTCGGACTTGCCCACAGGGATACCAGGAAAACTCCCAGTGGGCCCAAGTGTCAGTGGGCCCTTCTAATACCAGGAAAACTCCCAGTGGGCCCAAGTGTCAGTGGGCCCTTCTAATACCAGGAAAACTCCCAGTGGGCCCAAGTGTCAGTGGGCCCTTCTAATACCAGGAAAACTCCCGGTGGGCCCAAGTGTCAGTGGGCCCTTCTAATACCAGGAAAACTCCCGGTGGGCCCAAGTGTCAGTGGGCCCTTCTAATACCAGGAAGAAAACTCCCGGTGGGCCCAAGTGTCAGTGGGCCCTTCTAATACCAGGAAGAAAACTCCTGGTGGGCCCAAGTGTCAGTGGGCCCTTCTAATACCAGGAAGAAAACTCCCGGTGGGCCCAAGTGTCAGTGGGCCCTTCTAATACCAGGAAGAAAACTCCCGATGGGCCCAAGTGTCAGTGGGCCCTTCTAATACCAGGAAGAAAACTCCCGGTGGGCCCAAGTGTCAGTCGGCCCTTCTAATACCAGGAAGAAAACTCCCGGTGGGCCCAAGTGTCAGTCGGCCCTTCTAATACCAGGAAGAAAACTCCCGGTGGGCCCAAGTGTCAGTCGGCCCTTCTAATACCAGGAAGAAAACTCCCGGTGGGCCCAAGTGTCAGTGGGCCCTTCTGCTCGCCCAACCATTTGCCTTGTATGCCTATACAACATCAATTGCCCCATTTCTATATAAAAATAAAGAGAAGAAATTGAGGAGGAGACTGATGATAATATTTGAGGAGAAGTCGTTAAAATTGAATGACAAACAAAGGAAAAATAGTTTGGAGAGTGGGCCTGTGGCCATAGATTTCTGGTGGGCCCCAGGCATCCCTGTCCGACACCGTGTATAACGTGGTGATAACAAGTGTCCATGCAAATTATCACTGCTAATTACAGAGCATACAGTCACAGCACTACCAGAGATGTCTCATCCCTTGTGATAATTGTTCTGCAGGTATTTGGATCAGCCACTGAAAAAATATTCTTATCTTTTGTTCAAGTTTTTCTGATAAGATCTTTATTAGAGCAGGTTAACATGGTGGCCAGTACAGAAAGCTTCACAGGTACAGGGGGAAGTAGAAATACTGTATATATATATATATATATATATATATATATATATATTTATAGATCAAATTAAAAATATAGCTAAAGTAGACTTTTTTGTATGCCAGTGTCCTGGTCATATTTATGCCAATGTGTATTCTTATAGTACTGAAAACATGTACAATATCTCTGTTACTGTTATCTCCAAGCAGCCCATCTGGTGTTCTGGTATTTTGGGGACCATTACACGAGTTTTATGGCATCAGTTAAAATTCCGCAGTCTGACTCGGCTGTCAAGCTGTTAAAGCTGCGAAAAAGTTACATCATAATTCCTAACTCTGCCTTCAGAAAATTGACATTATATTTCACTCCCCATCAACATCTATATGTCTCCTGTTGGTCTCCGTGTGAAATCTGATTAGACTGAATCGACTTGTTTGTTAAATAGGCAGGGATGACAAGAAACATCTGTTCCATTAATCTTACTTATCCTGAACGCCTGGTAACATTGTTTTCCCTTTTATTGTATACAGAGCAGCACAGAAGCTCAATTTGTCCTCAAAGCGCAAGAAGTATCATCCTCCTCTTCCTCATTCGCAAGAGTATTCCGCATATACCACCAACTTCAGTGGCATCCTCCAGCTTTGTCCGCCACCTGCACCTCCATGTCTAATGAGAGCCGTGTCTAAAGTCAAGGACAACCCAGGCATTGGAAAGGTAAACGTCTTTCATTAATATTTGGTATTGCCCAAAGTGACCCCAAAATAAGGGTGCCCAGACTTTGTATGTATTCAAGCTTGAAGCTCATACATTATTCTGCCTATGAATTCTTATTTTATTGATCACTGAAATGTCTATACAGGTGTCCTCCAACCTTTGTTACCCTTGAATCACATTCAAATCTAAAAAAAAATTGGAGAGCAATACAAGCATGAAAATAGTTCCAGGGGTATCAAATAAGGGCTGTAGTTGGTTATTTGTGGACTGTTATTATAAAGGAGGCTCTGTTTGGGAGTACTCCTGGTTTTTGTGCAGCCAAAACTTGCCTCCAAACTAGGAATTCAAAAATAAGCACCTGCTTTGAGGCCCATGGGAGCAACATCCAAGGGGTTGGTGTACGATGTTGCTTGGGAGTCACTGGTTGGGGAACACTGGTCTATACATTATATACATACAAGACTTATCCTGTATAAAGGCAAAACATATAAAGCAAGAAAATATTGTAAAAGGGGTACTATAGCTTCTTCTGACTTCATGTACCCACAGTGTACGTTTTATGGATTTCCATATTTAGAAAGGATGACTCAGTCAGCAGAATTGGGTGATCCTTTAAAATTACCCAACCATGTTCTATATAGGTTGGATTCCTATACATATCAGAATCATATGTGCTGTCATGCAATTAGAGCTACAGTTTTTGTCTTCCAGGCATTGCTTAAGTGTCTTAATTGGCTCGATAATGAAAATGTCAGGCCATGAACAAAAACTCCTTTTGTGGGACTGTAAAAATGCCTTGAAGGGCTGCATTTCATCTCTTGGTCTCCAGTTAGAGAGTCTTGTTCTAGTTGATCTCTAACAGTTGGGACATTAAAGGGGATGTAACGGCAAAAAAATAAAATCCCATTTTTACTTTTAATGAAAAAGAAACCTATATCTAATATACTTTAATTAAAAAATGTGTATAATTTTTATAATAAACCTGACTGTATGCAGTGAAATCCCCCCTTCATTTTACTTGCTCTGACAGCTGCAGATAGGAAACTTCAGACGGTCCCTAACTGCTCGCAGGGAAACTGATTAGGGGGGACCTCCCCCCACCTTACTTCCCTGACCTCAAGCCACTTTGTTTGTTTCCCTATAAAGCAGCGGACGACTGGGGAGAGATTAGTATCCGCAAACCCAGTGCAGTCTGCATATTCTTATTAATCAATCAGTCTTGCTGTATCGGCTTCTGGCAGATATTATTTGACTTGTGCTGTTTTGATAATTTATGACGACCCCTAAGCTTAACCTCCAAATTGAAGCCCAGACCACACTGAGCATGTGCACAGTCTTGGTCTCGCAAAGATGTTTAATAAAGTTACAAGATGACAGCCCCCTACGGACAACTTTGAAAGCATAAATCATTTGTTTAATTAGGCTTGTGGTGCAGTAAGATTATGTTTAGTATACAAAATACAGCATTTCTACCATTATTATATTTAAGACTTTAGTTCCTGTTCCTGCAGCCTGTTCCAAAAGCACCATAGAAGGTGGGAACAATACAAGCAAAACACTTTTTCTGTCTCCTCTAGTACACTGTGACATTACATTGCCCATGTTTTCTGAGGTTAAACACTATTTTACATACTTAATGGCATTGCAGCCCTTGCACAATCTACCATAATTGATAAATATAATTGAGCAAATTACCCTCTCTGTGTATTGATGTGCTGGAAACATCAAACTGTTCCATCTGCTTAGGTAAACTCAACCTTTAAAAGCAATGAGCCAATGCAGGTTGCTCCTTTTAGCTGCAGTTTTTTTTTCCTGTGGTCTCTCTGGATGTTATTAAATTTAATGTTGGAATAGTACAAATGATGTTTGAAAGCTGTTATGATGACACTGGAAAGGAGTTGGATTATGTTCAATCTCTGCCATTAATGTGCTACTTAAGGTAATTTATCATCTCCTGGCATTAAAACACATCCTTTTCTGTGAGTATGCTGCAGAGCATCTTATTTTCTATTTCCTGACTACCTTAGCGTGTGCCGAGGAATTTTTATGTCAAATTTATTTTTTTTCTGCTAAAGAGGGTCTCTATTCAAGTAACGGTGTAGCACTTACAGGAATAGACGTATTTACTAAGATACTGACAATTTGCTTTCCTTACGCTGACAGAATAATTATTATAAAACAGATATAGTGGTGCATTAAACCCCTACACTAAACTTTCTTCTTTTAAAATCTTTATTTTCTGTTAACTCCTTGTTTCCTACCTTTATGTGCCTTTATATGTATGGGCCACAGTGGAATGGAGCATTTTATTGGAATACTGCATTTATTGACTATATTTATTGGTATAAGTGTTAAGGTGGCCATACACTCACAGATTCTATTGTAGGAAACAAATATTTGTACGACATTCGGTGCATGTATGCTGACCGATATTGGCAGAAGACTTGGATATCGGTCAGCTCCTCGATTGACCCAGGATGAAAATTTGGATCGGGTGCCTTTAACGGCACCCAAACATTGGCCACTGTTTAGTGCTGATACAGGTAGAATTCTATTGTTTATACCAGTATATCTGACGATTCAGCGCTACATGTGTATTGAAACGAATTATCTTTCTTGGAAAGATCGTTTTCAGAAAATATCGTAATTGTTACATCTATGGACACCTTTACACATTTGGCTGGCTGCTAAACAGATTTATAATGTCACACACTTAAACACTCACTTGCCCCAGCGAGCATCAGACAGCGCCCCTTAAGCCCGGCAGACATCGGCCCTAAGCTCTGGCAAGTGTCAGACAGCGGGCCTTAAACCCCGCGAGTGTCGGACAGCGGCCCTTAACCCCGGTTGGATGGCTTTTCAGTTAATAAAGGATCATTGTAAAGGCAAGCACCTCTAGCAATATATATCTTATAAACTTATAGGGGCACATTTATTAATGGTCGCATTTTTTTGCAAAAAATTGACAAAGGAGCAGAAAAAACTTCCAGATTTATAATGCGACAAAAACTGGGAAAAATCCGAATCCGAAAATCCACCAGCTAAAACCTGTCGAAGTCATGTAAGAAGTGATGTCCCTTTTACAATTGGAAGATATTTGAGGGCTTCGGGCATTGGGATGCTGGTTTTTGTGCATAAATCCAAAAAATTACTTTTGAGCAACAAATTCAAAAAGTTGCAAGATTAGAATTGCCACCCGTGCATTTTTCGTTTGGATTTGTTTACTAAATTAAGGGCATTTGTTAGGGTAGGGAGTTTGGTTGAATTTATTTTTAATTAAAATGAGAAAAACACAAGTTTTAAAAAATACCCCCATAGTAATAAAATCACACTTTCCCCTTAGTAGCACAGCCTATCTGCAGTCCTAGAGGTGCCAAGGTTATGGTTCTAGTTGCAGTATGAGCTGCTTTCTCAGTACAGTGGGTGCAGGCTGACCTAGGAAAAATTCCACTGTAACTCACAATTATGGGATTCTTTATGCTGAACTAATAAGGAGTTATTGATATTCTACACCAGAAGTCTATGAGTAAGTACTCAGCCTTTATAAATGCCACGTTTTTAAATTCAGCCTTAGTTGCCAACAAGTAAAGCTCAATGGTTCAGGTTGGTGGTGGCCTGTTTTACCAGTTTGGGTATTCATCGTTAGGACTCCCCTAAACCCCTATAGACATTCCACTCACAGTTTATGACTCTTCTTCCTTTTGTTACACCCCTGCATGAACTCCCCAGAAACAGCAGATGACTTGTTTTTACATTTACTTGCCCTTATGTAATTGAACATGAATGTATGATCATAAAACTTTAATATATACTTTGGTCTTATTGGATAACCATTCTCCAAACGCTCTCTTTTTAAATGCATGCCCCTTAGTAATATGTATGCCGAGCCGGCCCGGCGCCCTAGTCGCCGGCAGGTCGCGCACATGCACAAAATGATGCTTGTGTTGTGCATGCGCAAAGTGCCTAAATCGACGCGTGCATATGCGTGAAAGCACAAATACAGGGTCAAATAGATCAGACAGCCGAAAAGAGGGGACCAGACATGGAGTAGGCGACAGAGGAGGTACGTGCCTGGCGCCCCACAGCTTTTGCACCCTAGGCACGTGCCAACTCTGCCTACCCCTAGTTCCGGCCCTGTATGTATTGGTCTATAAAAGCTTCAATTTGGGGTGGCAGTCTATGAAACATGCTTACTTACATGTTTCTTACTATGGACCGTGTATGTCGTTGGAATTGGTTGCTCCTTGGATGCAAGGCATAGTCCTGAGGAAGGAGTCTCCATTGTTCCCTACAATTAATGTGGTAGCACCCCTTTGACAGTATGTGTGTTTTTCAGCTTCATTTTTATTCTACAACAATCTTCAAATTTACTTATACTGATACTGAAAGCTACAGAGTATAATTGCACTTGTCTTTATATGTTAGTGTTGGCTTCTAAATAGCTTCAAAGATTGTACAGAAATGTCTCATATCAGTATCAGATAACAGACCTGCATACTATGAGACTTGGATTCATATTAGCATTATTGGGTAATGCACTGATTCCCTTTGGGTAATTGATATTCCAGAGAGAAGTTGTGAAGCTGCCCAGCAGTCATTAGATCTTTTTATTGACATTGAAACCTTATTGACATCCCCTCAATGAGAACATATTTCCTTTTCATTCTTCACCTAAGATAGAGTGAGCAAAATTCAAGGGTTTTTAAATAAAAATTGCCAGCTGAGGGTCATGGAAGCAACTTGTATAAAAATATCTTCCATAAACCAATTTTGCAAAGGTTATGCATATCTGTCAGGTTCAATTAAATCCAATGAAACATATTGGCACTGAGCACATAGTTGCCTAATTATATTTACAGTGCTGCAGAGATGCTAGAAATTTCATTGGGAAACAGTCTGTCAGATTATGGAATGAAGCATGCTTTCAAAGCCTAAATACCCAAGAGCTTTTGCCGAGAAACAGAAATAATATCTATTTCTAGTTTTTAGAAGTATGTTACAGGGCTGTGAATTTCTATTGTGGCAATGGCACATTGTCACCTCACCTGAGCAAAACACTCATAGAAACCAATGTCAGTGGGGCCCACAAGAAAATCTCACTCACTCACTAATTGCAATCGGTCTTCATTTTTTATTATTTGCTGTTTTGAAATTAACTTTTTGTTTAGCAGCTCTCCAGGTTTAAGGTGGCCATAGACGTAGAGATCCACTCGTTTGGTGATGTCGACAATTGAGCGGATTTCTCCCTGATATGCCCACATTGAGGGGGGCAATATTGGGCTGATTCGATCGTGGGCACTAGGGCCCAATGATCGGATCATAATGCATCCGTCACGGGCGTTCGGATCGCAGGACCGCATACACGCACAGATGCGGTCGCGATCTGACGGGATTTTTTAACCTGCCCAATCGAGATATATCGATCGGGGAAGCCCATCAGATGGTCCAAAACATGGGCCAATAAGCTGTCGACTCGGTCTGTGGGCAGCTTTTATCGGCCCGTGTATGGGGCAGGAGTATGAATAGAGGAGGGTAATAAACAGAAAGATAATTACTAAAAAGTAAGGATAAAATAAAATTGTAGTCTTGCAGAGTAATTGGTTTGTGGCTGCTGGGGTCAATGACCCCCGTTTGAAAGCTGGAAAGAGTCAGAATAAAAAGCCAAATAATTAAGAATCTATAAAAAAAATATAATGAAGACCAGTTGAAAGATTGCTAAGACTAGGCCATTCTTTAATATACTGAAAGTTAACTACCCCTTCAATAGCTTCTCCTTATATACTATCAACTATCCTTGCTGTTATTTTTTGTCTTTGTTCTCATATAGAAATGGGGATGGGCTTGGTATAGGCATACAAGGCAAATAGTTGGGTGAGCAATGTGACCCACTGACAGCTGGGCTCACTGCGAGTTTTCCTGTTATCCTGGTGGATCAGTCCAACACTGACTGTAAGAGGTACAATCACACACACTGAGCCAATCATGATTGTCGCTACCCGCTGGCTGGAACTTTGGGCACTCTACCCAGGAACGCCATCAGAAATCACGGGCCCTGTAAAAAAAAATTCTTGTCCCAGCCCCAAGCCCCACCCCACAATAAGGCCACACAGACATTAGCACTAAAACAGTAAAAACACTCTCCCATAAGTTATAAAAAGCAATTGGTGGCCAGGGCCCCCCTTCAAGTTTTAAAAAAAAACATTGGTGGCCAGTCCCCCCTATAAATTAAAAACAATCTAGGGACAGGGACCCCCTATATGTTAAAAAAGAAAAAATTCATGGCCAGGGTTCCCCTGTAAGTAAAAAAAACAAAAAAACATGGGTGGTCAGGGCCCACTGTAAGTAAAAAGAAAAAAAATTGCTGGCCAATAAATAAAAAAACATTGGTGGCCAGGGCTCCCCTGTAAGTAAAAAAAAAATCATTGGTGGCCGGGGCCCCTGTAAGTAAAAAAAAACAAACATTGGTGGTCAGAGCCCCCTGTAAGTAAAGAAAAAAAAACATTGGTGGCCAGGCCCCCCTGTAAGTAAAAAAATTAAATTGGTGACCAGGGTAGCCAGGTGGCTTTCAGCAGCTCAAGGGGGGCCCGACTAATTTGTGAAATGCAGCACAGATGGGCCCCTCTTAAAGCATAAAAACCATGGGCCCAGTACAACTGCCCCTAGGGCTGGCCTGGCTGGTTTGAGGAGTTCCAGTCCGACACTACAATCACATGATTAGACCACCAAATAAGAGTTATTTAAAACAAAACAGAATATCTGGGCTGCAGCTTTTTGTACACTGGATTCTGTTCTGCAGGTTTTATTATCTGGACTGCAGGTGTCATTCCATGCTGCAGACTGTACATATAGTGCTCACATATTTAATAAAGCAACACAAGACCCTTTTCCCCTTGACAGCTCCTGATATGATAATGTGGGTGACCTTGATGCATTGTTGGGTGTATTCTAACATGGTAAAAGCGCTGAGGGTTTGTCAGAGCTAAAAAAGAAAACCAGAAAAGCTGACGTTAGAAATATAGTTGCATAGATGTAGTTCACATCGGGTGGGGGGAGGGCTGCGGCTGATGGAATTGATGACTGAGGTCAGGATCAATATAGTTTTTTTCTTATTTTGGTCCCGGCAGCTGTAATCTAATAATAGGTGTAAGGGGAATGAAAGGAGAGTAGATAGATGCATTTATCTTGAGTCAGTTAGCAGTATTTAGCTCTGAGTGCTGCAATTATATAGACAATATATGGAACAAATGGACTAGTCTACATCCTTGAGCCATTTACTCTGCTTCCAATGTTGATGCATTTGCAGTGTATGTATTGTATGGCAAGCTACAGGCCTTGTGTACACTTCTCTCAACATCATCTTCACTGTGTTGTTAGATAATGGCTAGTTAAAAATGTTCAGAAGGGTTTTTTTTCAGATCATTAAACCCAGTTTGGATCCCAGATGGATCCCAGCCATTACAGTATCTTAACTTGGGAGTGGTAAAGAACAGCAGTTGAAAAGAACAAAGGCTAAAGACCCCCATGTAAAAGTGGTATTAATTAAAGATAAGCAATGTGAATTAGTTAGCACAGGCCTGCTTTGTGGAATGGAAATGCTTAGCAAACCTGGACTCCAAAGCCTAATTGGAATGCAGAATAGCGGTTCTACAACTGATTCATATAATATGAGCCTTCAGGTGGAGAATGAAGCAATTTTTTCCCTGCATTGCTCAATTTCATTTTGCTTGACAGCACTGCAAAGTCTTCTTGCTACTCAATAAACAGGGAAAACACAAATGAACATGCCAGTGACATCACAGAAGGGTGGTCCAAAGAGGGGCAAAAAGGTTAAAGGCTAAGAGAGAAGAGGTCCATACGCTGACTGCTGTCTAAACACCCTACCCAAAGTAACCCTCAATGAAATCTTTTGTTTAGTCAGGCCAAATGCCGCCTGATAGGAACAGAGGATGATCACTTAACGTTATACTGTTATTTTTTCAAAACGTATCAGTTAATAGTGCTGCTCCAGCAGAATTCTGTACTTAAACCCATTTCTCAAAAGAGCAAACAGATTTTTTTATATTCAGTTTTGAAATCTGACATTTTGTCAATTTCCCAGCTGCCCCTGGTCATGTGACTTGTGCCTGCACTTTAGGAGAGAAATGCTTTCTGGCAGGCTGCTGTTTTTCCTTCTCAATGTAACTGAATGTGTCTCAGTGGGACATGGGTTTTTACTATTGAGTGTTGTTCTTAGATCTACCAGGCAGCTGTTATCTTGTGTTAGGGAGCTGTTATCTGGTTACCTTCCCATTGTTCTTTTGTTTGGATGCTGGGGGGGGGGGGGGAAGGGAGGGGTGTGATATCACTCTAACTTGCAGAACAGCAGTAAAGAGTGATTGAAGTGTATCAGAGCACAAGTCACATGACTTGGGGCAGCTGGGAAATTGACAATATGTCTAGCCCCATGTCAGATTTAAAAATTGAATATAAAAAAATCTGTTTGCTCTATTGAGAAATGGATTTCAGTGCAGAATTCTGCTGGAGCAGCACTATTAACTGATTCATTTTGAAAAAAATTTTTTTTCCCATGACAGTATCCCTTTAACAATAAGCTTACACTGGAAAATACCCATTAGTATTAAATGTTACGGCTTTCTTAATAATACATTGTTATTTCTTTAAAAAAGTTGCTAAAATATTCTTTGTTAATAATTAAAGGAACCATATGGCAACTTTAATGCAAAATAAAGCTTATTGCATATCATTATAATAAACATTGTGGTTGTGCTGTTTTACATGCGATTCACTTTTTAAGTGGCCATCTGGTCACTAACTAAATTTATGGAAACACTTACTTTAGCGTCTGCTGCATCTGTATAAAGTGTGGCCTGGGAACATGGAGGTAGGCAGGAATTATACATGCCTAAATGCCTTATAGCTCACTTATGAAGATGGTAAGGAAATGGCTGTAAGTGGTAAACACAAATTCAAGTGTGCTTCTTCAAATGACAGAAATAGTGATGGGCGAATTTGTGCCCTTTCGCCGAAAAATTCGCAAATTTCCAGGAAATTCGTGAAACGGCGAACAATTCGCGAAACGGCGCCGACGTCTCGTTTTTGACGCCGGCTCTCGTTTTTTGCCGCCGGCGGCGTTGAAAAAAATGGAATTTTTTTTTGACGCCGGCGGTTCGTGAATTTATTCGCTGGCGGCGAATTGCGCTAATTCGCGCCTGGCGAATAAATTCGCCCATCACTAGACAGAAGCAGATTTTACAGAGCACAAACAAACAAGATGTGAACATTGATATAAAAAGCATACAGGTCTCCACAATCGGCAACAGTTTTACTTGCTCTTTTTTTCTGTCAGGTAGATATTTTTGGGCTTAAGGTGACCATAAATGGGCCGATAAAAGCTGCAGACAAACCCGGTCAGCAGCTTATTGGCCTGTGAATGGGGCCCTCCGGCAGGCTTCCCCGATCGATATGTGGCCGAAAGTCGGCCAGATGTCGATCGGATAGGACTGAAAATCCAGTTGGATCGCGGCAGCATCTGTTCATTGATGCGGTCCTGCAATCCGACCTCACGTTTATCCTTCGTTATGATCCAATCATTGGGCCCTAGGGCCCACATTCGGATAAGCCCGATATCGCCCACCTCAAGATGGGCATATTGGGACATCGCCACACAAGTGAATCTCTAAGGGGCCCATTTACTTAGCTCGAGTGAAGGAATAGAGGAAAAAAACTTTGAATTTCTAATGGTTTTTTTGGCTACTTCGACCATCGAATGGGCTACTTCGACCTACGTTCGACTATTCGACCATTCGATAGTCGAAGTACTGTCTCTTTAAGAAAAAACTTCGACTCCCTAGTTCGCCACCTAAAAGCTACCGAAGTCAATGTTAGCCTATGGGGAAGGTCACCATAGGCTTTGCTAGCTTTTTTTGGTCAAACAAAAATCATTCGATCGATGGATTAAAATCCTTCAAATCGAACGATTGAAGGATTTAATCGTTCGATCGAACAATTTTTTGTACGTTCATTCGATCGAAGTCAAAGGATTTAACTTCGACAGTCGAATATCGAGGGTTAATTAACTCTCGATATTCGACCTTAAGTAAATTTGCCCCTTAGTGTATGGCCACCTTTAGACATGCAGGAATCTGCTTTAGCCAAGCAAAATGCACAAGACTTGACACGAGTGGAAATAATGCTGTTAAACTATACTGTACATTGTGCGCAAGGCTCCTTACTGAGCACCTGGAAATAGCGATTATTACTATCAAGTCTTCGTAAGTTTTTCTCATGGCTGAAAGGCGAAAATGAATTTTTAATTAGTTATTTTAAAAACATATTTGATTGACTTTTAAATGTCTACCTGAGTAATATCTTAAGGTTAGAGGAAGCGCTAGAGGAAAGGTAGAGAGAAGTCAGATGAGATTCATGCAGCTTTACTAAGGATACAGCCTTGAATCTGTCGCCAACAATGAGGTTTTTGAAGTAGCTATTCCATTTAATTTAAGGTTCACTTTGTTGTAAGTCTCTTTTTCCCCATTTATCGCACTAGCACAGTTAACAGAATATATGGCTCCCTTTTAACAAGGAATTAATGCAGTGCCAGGATACTGGATTCTTTTATGGAACCTTGTATAACAGAGAGATCTAGCAAGGAAGTGGCACTCACTTTAAACTCTTTATTAGGTGGCCTGACAGATAGGGAACAGCTCCAACCATTTCAATTTCATCCTTGACGATTCTTCTATAAGAAATGATTTCAGGATAGAGGTGGTAACTAGTTGCCATGGCCTTATACCCCTACACTCAAATCTGTGGCTATAAATCCTGCAGTCCTTGCCAATGAGTTATACACCATTATTTTGTATTTTAGTACAGTCCGTTTAGAAGATGATATTGATGATGGCCGTCAAGCATATTACAAATGATAGGCTTCATTAAGTTCAGGAGATGTAAAGACTCTGTATATCATCACCATCGTCCATGTCCATTTACAATAATATCATTTTGACATCACCGATTTCTAAATAGGTACTAAATGTTGAGTTTTAGGCCTGTTTCCATGTGAAAAGGCTCAGTTAAAATGCTCACATACCTCTAGGCTGGCCCTGACAACTGACATTAACAATAAAGGAGGAGCAACGGGCAAGTTGACACATGGCCCGTACAAAGACCATTGCAGATAGATACAAGTGCAATTTCTCCCTCATTTTAGTGCATTGTGCTAGGCTTAGAAAGCATAAATGGCCCCAAGGGTAACTGGGACATATGTGTCACATAACAATCCTTTAATTGCCTGGTAGTTAAGACTGGAGGCCTGTGAACAGGGTGTAGTCCTCCAAAGGACTTTTGAAAGGTAGTGCTGTCCCAGGTTCTCTATGAAATTGGCAGATTATTTGATTTAAGATGGATTTGTATTTGTATGACATTAGGATTTGAATATAATTTGACCATCCAGCATGTAGAATTTCAAATAGTTGGCCTACTACTTGGCCTACTACACAGAAATGTTGCACTGCAGGGCGTGGCCATACACAGGGAGATCCACGGGTTTGGCGATGTTGCATCGCCAAACGAGTGGAAATCTCCCCGATATGCCCACATTGAGGTGGGCGATATTGGGCTGATCCAATTGTGGGCCCTAGGGCCCAACGATCGGATCAAAATGGAGGCCATATGGGTGGTCGGATCTCGGGACCGCATCAACGAACAGATGCCGTGATCTGAGGGGATTTATTTTACCCTGCCCAATTGACATCTGGCCAACTTTCGGCCAGATATTGATCGGGGATACCCGTCGGATGGCCCCACACATGGGCCAATAAGCTGTTGACTCGGACTGTCGGCAGCTTTTATCGGCCCGTGTATTGGGGCCTTTTGTAATGGCAGACAATTTAGGAAACTGGTGAAAGTAATGTTTGCAATGGCACTAATTTCTGAGAAAGTTAAAAACTCTTATTCCATCAACCGGAAGTTTCTGTTGTGCAGTATTTGGGTCAGTGGGTGGGTATGAAAATGTTAGAAAAGTCATACAAGTATTTATAGCAATGGGTTGTTTTTGTTCTGGCAGCCAAAGGTCCAGCATTAGTATTTCGATTTGGCCAAATCAGTGTGTAATTTCTAGATTCCCACTGACGTTTTCCTGGTGCCACCCATTTTTGCTAGCATCAAATCATTACCAACTTGGTTTCTCACACCACCCAGGAAATGAGCTATAGCTTTTCCCCCAGAGAGATTCTCTAATTACAGGAGCTCTACACTTTTACTGTGGAACTTCAGGGACAGCAGGTCGTACTTCATGTAGAGCTTTAGAGTTCCAGGAAAAGCAAAAATCATGTTTAAACAGGAGCACTGCCACTTCTAAAGCAAAGGCATCATCTTGTGGCATTAGACTAGTGTTTATGAAAGTACATATATTTATTTATACAGCAATCATCATCATCATCATCATCATCACCACATGAATTATTTGTGAGATTAACTATGCATTTTTATGTCCTGTGGAGCACTAGCTTTCCAAAGCATATCCCAAAGTTGGATTCCTAGGGTTTTGATATAATCAAGTTGGCTCAGCCTATGGGCCGTGTATACTATCGTAATCTTATGGATCTTAATCAAATTAACTCCTTGGAATGGAAATATTTGGCTTATACCAAGAAATCATTAGGGATTACATGGTGAATTCTAATATCTGTATACATCCAGTTATCGTTATTTTATGTAAAAATTCATTGTCTGTTTACCAGGTATATCTGTGAGCTCATTGTAGGGCCACACTCAGGGGCAGATTTACTTAAAAGTCGAATATCGAGGGTTAATTAACCCTCGATATTCGACTGTTGAAGTTAAATCCTTCGACTTCGAATATCGAAGTCAAAGGATTTAGTGCTATTATCTTTGCTATTATCTTTCGATTCGAAGGATTTTAATCCATCGATCAAACTATTTTTCTTCAACCTAAAAATGCTTTGGAAGCCTGTGGGGACCTTCCCCATAGGCTAACATTGACTTCGTTAGCTTTTAGGTGGCAAACTAGGGGGTCGAAAGTTTTTTCTTAAAGAGACAGTACTTCGACTATCGAATGGTCGAATAGTCGAACGATTCGAATCGTTCGATTCGCAAGTCGTAGTCGAAGGTCGAAGTAGCCCATTCGATGGTCGAAGCAGCCAAAAAAACCATTTGAAATTCAAAGTTTTTTTCCTCTATTCCTTCACTCGAGCTAAGTAAATGGGCCCCTCAGTAATTGGAACAAAACCAACCCATCTGCCTGCTGCCCAACCAAAGTTAAAAAACACAGAAAACACATTTACCGTAAATTATGATCTATGCCATGACTATGGACCTCAGATATTGTTCTAAGTTCTAAGTTGACAGACTCAAGTGTTTTTTTTAGCACATGTCCAACATTGTGTCTGGATTTGTCTAGTGCTCTATTCCAAGCACCCAATTCCATGCCAGTGTTCAGTGGACAGCTTATCTCCTTGGTTTACAGTATTTCAATTCATGAAAACTATTCCTGCCAGCTATGAAGTTAAAAGCAAAGGCAATTAATGTGTCCATAATAGGAGGATTCACACCCAGGTAATAACCATGAAAGATAATCAATGTGCCTTCTTTCTTTGTCTGCTTTCTTCAGGGATCCTATACACTGTCTTTTTATTTTGTGTGCAGCTAAAGGTTAAGCCCCAGGCAGTGAGTAGAAAGCACAGCACAAGTACTTATTATGCAATCAGCTAATCAGATGCCCAGTGCAACCCAGCCTTGCAAGCTGGCTGCAGGAACATGCTTTGTTTGCATTACAGAAATGCTGCATTTTATATCATTTCTTGGGAAAACTACACTTTGTATCTCAGTGGTAGACAGCCTCTCTATCCGGATGTTTCAGATTATATTTAGAAATATGGTCCTTCAGTGTTAACTCATTTTTGGTAAGTGTAATGTAATTCTAGTAAGTGTCTGTCCCCCTGGACATACATATAAGAATAAGCAGACAATGCTAAATTATTCTTTTTCTTCTCTGTGCTATAGTTCTACAATTAAGTCCCTAACAAATAAAATCAAAATCATCTGAAAGGGCTCTTACTCATGAGCGTTTTTACCTGCGCTCCCCTGCGTTCCGTTTTTCGGCGTTCAGCCGCAGGGGAGCGCAGGAATAGATGCATTTCATTTTTTCAAATGGGGCTGTACTCACACAGGCGCATGTAGGCGCCAAACGCAGGTTGAGACGCAACATGCTGCATTTTTCCTGCGTTCGGCACCTACATGCGCCTGTGTGAGTACAGCCCCATTTGAAAAAATGAAATGCGTCTATTCCTGCGCTCCCCTGCGGCTGAACGCCGAAAAATGGAACGCAGGGGAGCGCAGGTAAAAACGCTCATGAGTAAGAGCCCTAAGTCTGGTTTGTTGACCCCAGGGGGCATGTACTCTAAGAGTACAACTACACGGGCGATTTCCCCGCGATTGTGCCGGATCCGACGCTCTGCTCAAAAACGCAGGCGTCAAATCGGATGCGACGGAAAACAAGGTAAGAAATACACGTCAGATGGAGTCACAGGGTTCATCCGACGCGACACGACTGTCAAATGCAGACGCTGCATGCTGCGTCTGCATTTGACAGTCGTGTCGGACAAAGGCTGCAACACCATCCGACGTTCCTGCTGCTTGCCTTGTTTTCCGTAGCATCCGATTTGACACCTACGTTTTGGCACAGAGCGTCCGATCCGGCACAATCGCGGGGAAATTGCCCATGTAGTTGTACCTTAAATCCTGCCTGTGCATTTACAGCTTTTTTATGGCTAAATACAGGTCACTCAGAGCTCTTTGTACCTCATAGTGTAATCACCATAACTATTCTCCCTTTAGACCAGTAAATAAGCATAAAAAATGCAAGGTTTCAGCTCTTGGCAACTTTTCAACAGCTGTCAATAAAATATAAAGAACTTTGGGATGTACCCATTACAGCAATGTCATGCACTTTTTATGTACAGTTTCCTTTTTAAAGGAAACAAAATGTACTTTTTAGTTTTCTGTGAGCCTTGTTCCCATTTGAAGTGCTTTTTTTTCATAATACAAAGCAATTTTTCAGAACCTGACCTCTTTAGGTTAAACATTTGTATATTATTTTTGGTGTGTGCTTTTTATGATGTATCAGCCAACAACTGTTGATTGAAGAACAGCATTGTACTAGTTAGGAAGTATCATGGGGTATGTGTCCCACAAAAGATCTTTTGGTGCCCCTTAAACTATTTAGATATCTGGTAGAAATTAGCTTTTAATAAATCCTTAAAAATGCCTGATGCATTTATACATAAATCATAAGGAATATGCAGAAACACTTGCAAAGATGTTTGCTTTTATTAAGTGTACCTGCAGTGGGCTAGGAAAACTGACTGCTGAATGGTTGCCTTGGACTTCGCCTGTATTCCTACTCCTTCCACCAAAAATATTGTGTTTAGCATGGAAGAAAAATAGCAAAAATGGCATTTTGTCACAGACATCTGGTAAGAGTCACACCTATGTGCATTCAGTAATACAATCCCTGTTGACTTTTAAAAGGGATTTGTATCAGTTCATTGTGTTGTTTTGTTAACAAAACCACTGAAGCAAAGCACAACAGGATTTCCTAAAGTGTCATTTCATCTTAAATCCCAACTCCCCAGGCTTGTACAATTGTGTAAATATTGTGGCTGCTTCTTAGTCTCCCAGAGACTATTGTCACCCAGAGAAAAGTTTGCTTTGCCCATTCATTCTTCCCTAGAGTTGCTGAAGTATAGTTATCTAAAGCAATTCAGTGGCAGCTGTAGGTTCTGTTGCTCTAGCGTCTGTGCTTGAGAATTGGCCTCCTACTGTGGGCCACAATCATTAAAATGTTAGCAGCCACCAAAAACAATGACCCCCTGCCACCACCACTAGCCAGTCCTTGTCCCTTAATCAACAATAAATCAAGCTTTCCAAAAATAACCTCTATTAACAAGGTCTTTAAAAAACTTTTATTTTTTTGTCTGCGTCACAGAAGAACCTAAAGCATGGACAATGAGATAATGAGGGCACAGCTATGAACTAATGAGAACACATACCCTAAACAAACTGTTCTTTTGAGTGAAATTTTTAAAAAAAAATCTGTTTAATTACAATTTAATTAAAATTCTAAAATCCCTTTTGTTTTAGGTGAAAATTATGGTAAGAATCTGCCCATTCCAAGGACCTCACAGTGCATCGGAATCGATGTCTTTCCTGAAGGTTGACCCCCGGAAAAAACAAGTGACGCTATATGATCCATCTACTTGTGGCCCATCTGTCTCAATTCATAGAAGAGCAGTGGTTGCTGTTCCAAAGATGTTTGCCTTTGATTCAGTGTTTCCACAAGATGCTTCTCAGGTACAATGAGGACGTGACTGCAATTTCAATCTGAAAGCCATTAAAACCACAGTTATGCTGTCCAATTTAGACATAACTGACTAATGGGCCCATGCCTTAGGGTAGGACTACACGGACAGTTTTGGCGCGATCCGACGCGCTGCGACAAAACGTCGCCGACAAATCACATGCAAAGGAAATATGGTAAGAGATAGAAATGTCGGATGAAGTCGCAGCGTTGATCCAACAATCATGTCGCGATGGAACTTCATCCGACATTTCTATCTCTTACCTTATCTCCGTTGCATGCGATTTGTCGCAGTGTGTCGGATCACACCGAAAACGTCCGTGTATTCCTACCCTTAAGGTAGCCCTACACAGAAAGATCCGCTCATTTGGCAACATCTGTTTGGATAAGAATAGAGGCCAAATGGGCGGTCGGATCGCAGGACCGCATCAATGAAAAGAAAAGCCTAGTCCCACCTGATGTATATCCTCCATATACTATTCTGTGGGGATCATTGGCTAACTTGGCTTTCAAGTTGGGGGGGATCAATTCTGCTGTCCCACATCCCACACATGAAATGATGTTCATAAAGTTAGGTTGCAAATTGTATAGTCAGACAATGTATGTAGCTGCTTAAATTCCTACCGCTACAAGACAAAATTCTTCTTTTTTTTCCTTTGGTATTTTATTCTTTTCTTGCAAACACAGTTTTTGAAATTTGTAAGGCATAGTAAAACTATACCAAAAATGTATGAACCGTGCAGCTAAAATGACCCATTCAAGCAGTAATTGTACTTAAATTATTATTAACAAACACACACCCTCAAAAACAAACGCATACACAAATGCTCACACTTGAGTTAACAAGTAACAATGGCAGCCATTGACCTCCAGTAGCTGAATCATTAGAAATCCATTTAAAGATGTTCTGAAGGCATTTCTTTGTTCCACTTTCCCTTTAGGCCGAGGTCTGCTCTGGAACAGTTGCCGAAGTAATCCAGTCTGCTGTGAATGGCGCAGACGGATGTGTATTTTGCTTTGGTAACGTCAGGCTTGGTGAGTTCCTAGATTCGTTACACTTAATTGCTGTGTCAGCTTGGTAATTACATGCTGTCAGCAAACATAAAGACTGGAAATAGATTATTGTTCTTAATTAGTCGCCAAACTTGTTGGATTAATGACTTCTTCTATATTTTAGATAAATTATATACACAAAAACAGGAAATTCAGCTAGTATTGTCAGTGAACAGTTGATAGGAGTGGAGTCGAGCATGATTTATTCACAACCAAAACTAAAACTAGCAAGCAAATGTTAGGCACCCCCAAGTGATTGTATTTACTTATCTTAAAGCCCGGGGCAGTGCTCCTATCATACAGAAAACGACACCGGCACAGGGTAATTCTAGCGAGCACCACAAAGCGATCCTCTTCTGACTTTTTCTTTGTTCTCGTGGCTGTGCATGTGCAGTAGAGCGAAAAGCTGAACTTGAACTAAAAAGTTGGCTATTTCATTCTACTGCACATGTGTCTGCCGCGAGAAATTTGAAGAAAGAAGAAGCCGGAAGAGGATCACTCCATGGTGCTCTCTGGAAGAACCCCGGGCCGGTGCCTATAGCATGAATAGACTTTAGTGGTACTTAAAGGGATCCTGTCATCGGAAAACATGTTTTTTTTCATAACGCATCAGTTAATAGTGCTAATCCAGCAGAATTCTGCACTGAAATCCATTTCTTAAAAGAGCAAACAGATTTTTTTTATATTCAATTTTGAAATCTTACATGGGGCTAGGCATTTTGTCAATTTCCCAGCTGCCTCTGGTCATGTGACTTGTGCCTGCACTTTAGGAGAGAAATGCTTTCTGGCAGGCTGCTGTTTTTCCTTCTCAATGTAACTGAATGTGTCTCAGTGGGACATGGGTTTTTACTATTGAGTGCTGTTCTTAGATCTACCAGGCAGCTGTTATCTTGTGTTAGGGATCTGCTATCTGGTTACCTTCCTATTGTTCTTTTCTTTGGCTGCTGGGGGGGTAAAGGGAGGGGGTGATATCACTCCAACTTGCAGTACAGCAGTAAAGAGTGATTGAAGTTTATCAGAGCACAAGTCACATGACTTGGGGCATCTGGGAAATTGACAATATGTCTAGCCCCATGTCAGATTTCAAAATTGAATATAAAAAAATCTGTTTGCTCTTTTGAGAAATGGATTTCAGTGCAGAATTCTACTGGAGCAGCACTATTAACTGATTTATTTTGAAAAAATTTTTTTTCCCCATGACAGTATCCCTTTAAGGTTCACACAGTGTCAATATGACTAAAGTTTTGTGTGCCAGATGCTTTCTACATCTGAGAAAGGGATTGAGTAACATACCTTCCCGAAACGTTGGTATGTGGTGTGAATTGGTGTCAAATTTAATCTCGTGAAATAAATGCTCACTTTTTTGGCAAGTGGATAAAAGTTTTTTATATTTTATCCAGATGCTTTCATTATGCCAGCTTCTTGTAAAATGTTTATCTCCAGGAAGGACTTTATTTATCAGTACATTGAGATAAGTGAAATATCATATTGATTCTTCCGCTAAAATAATAGGAAATAATATCCATATATAAAGAAGTAGTGCCCCAAATAGAGGTGAACAGTAGTAGAGTTTTTGTTTGCTTGTACTAAGCAACAGCGCTACGAAATATGTTGGCGCTATATAAATACATGTAAATAATAATAATATTGTGCCACAAACACAAAAATGTCCCTTCTAAGCCATATTTTTCAAAAGCCACAGCAGGTCAGATTAGTCCAGCTTTTTACACTGTATCTTTACAGTTATCTATAATTGTTTTCAGGAGAATCCTATAATGTTTCGAAAGAAATCTCTAATCAACCATATCCTCAATCATTCTCTGCATTTTAATGTGTTTGGCACATTCTAAAAACACAATAATAATTCATTGTAGAAGTCTGCATTCTCTTATAAGAAGCTAAATGAAGTCTGCTTGTTCTGTTTAAAGGAGAATTCAACCATAAAGTAAAAAAAAACTCTACCCTACATAGACCCCCCTCCCTCCTCCCCCCAGCCTTGCTGCCCCCCCCCCGGGCAAATGCCCCTAAGTCTTTACTTACCCCTCGGTGCAGATTCTGTCCAACAGAGTTCACGGACGCCACCTTCTTCTTTTCGGTAATCTTCGGGAAGTAAGTGCCGTAGACAACGCGCATGCACCGAAAATCACGGTGCTCTCATTCCGATTACCGAAGAGAAGAAGATGGCTGCCGTGAACTCTGCTGGACAGAATCTGCACCGAGGGGTAAGTAAAGACTTAGGGGCATTTGCCCCGGGGTAGCAGCTAGGCTGGGGGGGGAGGAGGGGGGTCTATGTAGGGTAGGGGGGCAGGGTTTTTTAACTTTTTTTTTAAATTATTCTCCTTTAAATGCTGTTAAAAACGTTATAGGGGGCATTCCATATTTATAGCCACATCGTCAGACATTAGTATACAGGTTGAAGTGCTTGCAAATGACTGCATTGTTTGAGAAGACAATTACAATCTAGCTCTGCTGTCACTGTAGGTAAATCCTACACCATGATTGGCAAAGATGCCTCTACACAAAGCCTTGGCATCATCCCATGTGCAATCTCCTGGCTTTTCAAGCGAATCAATGAACGGAGAGAGAAAACTGGAACTCGCTTCTCTGTTCGAGTATCTGCTGTTGAGATTTTCAGCAAAGATGAAAACCTGAAGGATTTGTTAGCTGAGGAAGCCACGGGGAGTCTTCAAGATGGCCAGTCCCCTGGGGTCTATCTGCGAGAAGATCCGATCTGTGGAACTCAGGTATAAGGAAACATTTTGAATCATTTATCTATTCTCAACGAGTAATTGTGTTTCCATATGATTGGCTTCTCAGCGGTCTTACATTGTAGACCTGCTAAAATGCTCTCTTCCCTTTATCCCAGAATCCCTTTTCCCATGGCTTACATATTTGTTTTCTTTAATTTCTCATGGGGGATCATCAGTCAAGGAGGAAAGTTCACCCTCATCCTAATTAGTAACCTTGCTTTCTTTTTAATGCATTCAGCTTCAAAACCAGAGTGAGCTGAGAGCCCCTACAGCAGAGAAAGCGGCTCACTTCCTCGACGCGGCACTTGCGGCCAGGAGCACAAGCCGACCAGACTGCGATGAAGAAGAAAGAAGGAACTCGCATATGCTTTTCACTCTTCATATATATCAATATCGCATGGAAAAAAGTGGAAAGGGAGGAAGTACGTTGTTAATAACCCTTTCCAAATTATATATTAAACACACAGTAGACAAGCTGATTTCCCATGTTTATTTAGATCTCTGCATATTTTTATTTTCAAAAATTGAGGGAGACACCGTATTATTACTGAAGCTTTCATCTTGTGGCTTGAGATCTATTCGATTTGCTAGGATACACTTGGGGGTAAATTTATCAAAGAGTGAAGTTCCGCCACTAGAGTGAAATTCCGCAGCTCTCCATTCATTACTATGGGATTTTGAAAGGCGTATTTATCAATGGGTGAAAGTGAAAGTTCACCCTTTGATAAATACGCCTATAAAAATCCCATAGAAATGAATGGAGAGTGGCGGAATTTCACTCTAGTGGCGGAACTTCACTATTAACTTCACTCTTTGATAAATATACCCCTCTGTATGATTGGTATAGAGCAATGAACCTCAACCAGTAGCACGTGAGCAACGTATTGATCACCAACCCCTTGGATGTTGCTCCCAGTGGCCTTAAAGCAGGTGCTTATTTTTGAATTCCTGGTTTGGAGACAAGATTGGAATTGCATAAAAGCCTCCTGTAGGTTGCTAGTCCACATAGGGGCTACCAAATAGCCGATCACAGCCCTTATTTGGCACCCCAACTCTTTTTATTTTTGAACGAGGCTCACGGTAAAAAAGGTTGGAGACCCCAGGTATAGAGAATGCAAAAAAGCACTGCTTTGAAAATACAATAAGCTTAATTTTTTTATCTAAACAGTTGATCATCAGAAATATTGGCATTACATAGTCCACAATCCCAACGATGCACAATTTTAGGAGGCTATGTGTTCATTAATATAGAGCTATGAGTTAAAACTGAATTATGTATACATGCATCCTATGTAGAAAATGATTATGCTATAAATTCATATACAGTAGCAATAACAAAGTTAATATGGACAGGGGATATTGTATTATTTGTTTTCTGTGTAACCAACTGTGATCTAAGTCAAATGATTCTTTATTATATAACATAGCAAATCCATAACCTGAGAACCTCATCTATAGTGACAAGGTGCCTTGTATGACCTTCAAGCACTGACTAAGAGGTTAACATAGGGGAACAAATATCCTTTTAAAAATAGTTTGGACTGTAATTAACCTTTTTTTACCTTAACAGTTCAATATTATAAATTACTCTGCTTTTTTTGGAATTTTTTTGCTAAGGTTCAATGATCAGGATCAAAGCATGGAGTTTGTTTCATGTAACTCTTTATAGATTTATGCTGCATTCTTAGTGTTGAACCATTTTTATTTAAATTAACCCAGAGAAAGAACTGGGTTGCTACACCCAGCATGGGGCTTTTGATGGTCCTCTCAGTTCTGAAGAAAGGTACAATGGATGGGAATTATAATTCTGAATTGAATTACAGATGGAACGTAGATAGAAACTGGATGAGAGTAGATGGCTCATAGACAACAATAGGGTTTCCTATTATTGCTAAAATTCAATGATTCAATGAGTCTGATGAATGTCAAGGGATTATGAAAAGGAAGGAAGTTGCAGAGGACTTGAATTATAGCGAGATTGTGTGTAGCTGGGAAGCACTAAAACGGTTTGTCATTGTACTGAAATGGTAATTTTTTAAATTTACATTTGGGGAAAACAAGCTTTATAAATGAATGATCTGATGCCATAATATTATGGGGACGTTTTATCAAACACTAAGGGCCAGATTTACTAAAGGGCGAAGTGAAACACTAGCGACTTTTCGCCAGAAATCACATCCGCAGGGACATCGCCAATTCACAACAGACGCAGACATAAATTCGCTAGCGAAAGATACCGTCACTAGTGTTCGTTCACGCTCTATCGCCAAGTGACTTTTCAATCTGGTGAATGGTCGTTACTCCGCAAATTTAGTAAAGTGCAGATTTTACTTAAAGTTACCTCTTTTACCAGATTTGATTTCGCCAGCTCAGACCACGCAAAGTGCTATAAAGCAGCTAGATCTTCCTCAATCTTCTGTCACTTACATCTAGTGATGGGCGAATTTATTCGCCAGGCGCGAATTTGCGCGATTCGCCACCAGCGAATAAATTCACGAAACGCCCGCGAAAATTCGCGGAAAAAAATCGCCGGCGTCGGAAAAAACGTGCGCCGGCGTCCAAAAATGGGTGCCGGCGCCGTTTCGCGAATTTTTCGCCGCTTCGCGAATTTCTTGCGAAATTCACGAATTTTTCGGTGAAGCAAAACGGCGCAAATTCGCCCATCACTACTTACATCATATCCTGTGAGCTGAAAATGCATTAAAGTTCAAAAAACGCTGGCGACTTTTCCTTTTTTTAAGCGGGATTGCCTGCAAAAATCCTAAGAAACTTTTTTTGGTTAACTGGTTTTCTAACATATGGAACATTCATTTTACAGTGGGCTCATGTGTAGGGCATTATACTGTATACATTCTCTTGTCTTTATTAAGGTTCTCTGGACAAAGTGGTAACTTCAAGCATTTGCACCAACATTTATAATAAAGACATCCATACAACTTTAAATTACCCGCCATATGCAAATTGACCTAAACACAAGATCACTAGCGAATTTTCGCTAAGCAAAAACGAACGCTAGCGCATCTTCGCTATGAAATGTTCGCACTGCCGAACTAACTTCACATATTAGTGAATTAGCGCAGTGGTAGCGAATTTTCTCCTGGCAAAGTGGTGCGATATGTGTGAAGCGCTCGCTGGTGACAATTCGCCCTTTAGTGAATCTGCCCCTAAAAATTACCCCCCCTGCTATAAATAAAAATGTTACTGTTGTCAGCAAAAAAAGGTTGAGAAGTTCAAGTGATTTTTAATAAATCTCCGAAGGGAATTCATTGCAGTAGTCTAACCCAAAGTGTTATTACTTAAAAGTAGAATATTTATTTAGTATTTTCTATTTTTTTTTAGTGTCAGGAGGAAGGAGCAGACTGCACCTTATTGATCTGGGCAGCTGTGAAAAAGTTCTAAGCAAAAGCCGAGATGGAGGTGGGGGTCTCTGTTTGTCCCTGACGGCACTAGGAAATGTCATTTTGGCTCTAGCGAATGGAGCAAAACACATACCATATAGGTAAGTGTATGGCACATGTTGCTTTCATTTTTACAGATGATTTCATGACAGAATTGGAGTATATGAAGTGCAAGGGTGAGGCTCCATTAGCAGTTTAATAACAATTAAACACTTTGCTTGTGCAAAGTCACTTTTGAGCAGGCATTTTGCCAGGCCTGGAGCAACCAGAAGTCAAATTGTAATTAAATTGGTTTGCTTAGACATCATTCATTGGGCAGTAAATGGGCTGTGATTAAATGTTCTTGAGCTGACATTCCGAATAAAGCACTGCAAATGATTAGGCTGGAAATCATGGGTTACCATTGGTCCTGGAGGCGCAGATAACACATGCACGTAAGGCACAAGACAAATGTGGAAGTGGTTACCTTTTTTGTACAATGACTGAAGCACAAAACAACACATAGATCAGGATTCATTTCTTACACAGTAATAGAAAAATGAGTCCCATTGTTTATGTTTCGCTGTCATTTTTCTCAAGGAACGGTGGTCTCTCACCTTGACACCCCATCTTTTGCAGAAGTAGAATTTACCATTACTTACAATGTTCACGAATGTGTACTCTATCTTGCAGATGGCTCATAGCCAACTAGGGTTGCCACTTGTCCGGTTTTGACCCGGACAGGCCGGTATTTTGAAGGGCTGCCCGAGTCAAAACTTCCTGCCTGGTTTTCCAAATAAGGAAAGCCGGGCAGGATTCCCCATGATTGTAGACAAAAATTGTCAGCACAACTTTGTTAAATCTTCTTAGGTTCTTTGTATGGGTGCAAGTTCTCCAGTGGCCACTTCCCACCAGCAAATACTGCAAAAAGTTTGATCTGAACAGCACCACAATACTTGTAAAAGTTAAAATGCCTTTATTGATTAAGTGTCGGGCATTACCGCAACGTTTCAGGCCTCACTTGGCCCTTTTTAAGCGTGAAAAAGGACCAAGTGAGGCCTGAAACGTTCCGGTAATGCCCGACACTTGAGCAATAAAGGCATTTTAACTTTTACAAGTATGGTTGTGCTGTTCATATCGAACTTTTTGCAGGATTCCCCATGATTGACACGGCGATCGGGCCAATTGCTGCATCATAGCCCCACCCTCTGACATCACAGCCCCACCCTCTGATGCCACAGCACTGCCCCCCTCTACATCAAGGCCCCACCACCCTGCCCGGTTGAAAAGGTGGCAACCCTATACCCAGCCCTGTAGGAGAACTGTTTATTTGACCTAATAGCACAGGGACCCCAAGGGGCATATTTATCAAAGAGTGAAGTCAAAGATCGCCACAGTCCACTATAGTGAAAATCGGCCACTCTCCATTTATTTCTATGGCATCTTTAAAGGCATATTTATCAAAGGATGACTTTCACTTTCACCCACTGATAAATACTCTTTCAAAAATCCCATAGAAATTATTGGAGAGTGACAGAAGTTCGCTCTAGTGGACTGTGGTGACCTTTAACTTCACTCTTTGATAAATATGCCCCCCAGTGTATCTTAAAAAGCATCTTTCTGGGTATAACTCATTTTGTATTTTTTGGAGGAGACTGATAATTTAAGACAGTGATCCCCAACCAGTAGCTCGTGAGCAACATGTTGCTCTCCAACCCCTTGGATGTTGCTCCCAGTGGCCTCAAAGCAGTTGCTTATTTTTGAATTCCTGGCTTGGACGCAAGTTTTGGTTGTATAAAAACCAGATGTACTGCCAAACAGAGTCTCAATGTAGGCTGACAATCTACATAGAGGCTACCAAATGGCCAATAACAGCCCTTATTTGGCACCCCAAGAACAGTTTTCATGCTTGTGTTGCTCCCCAACTCATTTTTCTTCTGAATGTTGCTCATGGGTTCAAAAGGTTGGGGATCCCTGATTTAAGAGCTAAAAAGTTGTGGCACGTCTCCTGTTTATAATATAGCTCAAACCATTCACTCGGGACTTTTAAAAACACAGGTCACCATCTGGGACACAAAACAGCTTGAGAAAAACGGTTGAAGTTAGTTAAGATAATAGGATAGTTACCAGATATAGTTTCCCATCAATATTATGATTAGTGATGACTAATGGCATCATTCCTTGAATTGTTTGCAAATTCTGATGTCAAAATTGGGAGTAATTAATTCCTGCATTGCCAGAGGGACATTAAACAAATTGCCTTACTCTTAATTGCCGAGTGGTTGGGTTAAATTACTGCTGGCTGTCATTTATAGCCCTGCTAACAGCTGGTATTTTTTAATGTTATCCCTTTATGTGCATGTTGGCATGCTCTTTCAGTACTGAAATACCAAGGATAAAGGTTTTGCTTTCTAGCAGTGCAAATGCCCAGTGCAAGTTTTTAATTCTGCTTTCCACTTGTTAAACAGGGATAGCAAATTGACCATGCTTTTGCAAGAATCTCTGGGGAATATCAACTGCAGGACTACCATGATTGCTCACATCTCAGATTCGCCAGCTAATTACCAAGAAACCCTTAGCACTGTTCAGCTCGCTTCTCGCATTCATCGAATGAGAAAGAAGAAATCCAAGGTTAGTAATTGGATTCCCTTTAATGCCTGTAGCAATGTAATACGTTGCACGTCAGCCCGCCAATACAAGAGTCCTGAATTCTGACTTTTGGAGCTCAGTACTGATTCAACGTTTTAGCTGTTTAAATTTCAGTCCTGCTTTTACTGTACAGGGAAGAGTAATCAGTGTTAAAATGGATTCTTCCTGCTGAAATATGCAGTGTAATGTGTTATCCAGTAGTCCTATAAATGTGATAGAAATCAAGAATTGAGATTTACACACCTGGCTCGGCACATGTGCTGTAAATGTATATGGATCTGTAGTATACAAATGCATTCTAGGGTAACTAGGATTATAGTCATACTTTTTTTCCTTTTGGATAGTGTTTAAGAAGTTTACCCTAACAGCCCCCCCAAAACCCCATTAGTATATATTTTAAGTATTAGATAGCAAATGTTTTAACACTTACACATCAATGTTATAATCATGTTGCAATGCTGCTATGTCTTTAAAATTGTGGGGGCTTTTATGATTTTCTTGCCTTTACATCCCCTTTACTGTTTCCAACTCCAGCTGCAGGGACAAAGATCATGGAGCCAGATTTAAACAGATAAAACTGTGATTCTATTTGAAAGATTATTTTGCTTTAGCCACTGGTTCTACAGAGTTGGAGAAAGTTTCTATTAAACAATACAAAAACTATAAAATCCACATTAGATTACATGACAACACAGGACCCAGTGCAGTCTCTATATTCTAATTATTAATCAGTCTTGTTGTATCGGCTTCTAGCAGATATTATTTGACTTGTGCTGTTTTGATAATTTATGACGATCCCTAAGCAGCCCAGACCACACTGAGCATGTGCACAGTCTTGGTCTTGCAAAGATGTTTAACAAAGTTACAAGATGGTGACCCCCTGTGGCCAACTTTGAAAGCATAAATTATTTGTTTGGTTAGGCTTGTGGTGCAGTAAGTTCATGTTTATTCTTAGTATACAAAATACAGCATTTCTAGCCTTATTCTATTTTAGACTTTCTCTTTAAAGACTGTAATTGTGCTTCTACATATAGCTAACATAGGATGCTCCATAATTCTTAGCTGCAATGTGAAGAAAGCTTGTAGATTTCATGTGTCCCTTAAAAGAGTCATGTGTGAGACTGAGACGCCTGCATCTGATTTGCTCTATAAACACTCTTTCTTCTTTTATAGTATGCCTCCAGCTCATCTGGGGGAGAAAGCTCTTGTGAAGAAGGCCGTGTTCGAAGACCCCCTCACATAAGGCCTTTCCACCAAAGAACAGTTGTACTTGACCCAGATTTTCCAGCTCTGGGAATGCACAGTGATCCAGATTATTCCTCAAGCAGTGAACAGTCATGTGACACTGTTATATATGTTGGGCCAAATGGTGCTGCTTTATCGGACAGAGAACTGACTGACAATGAGGGGCCTCCTGAATTTGTTCCTATAATACCATCACTCCTCAAGAAGAGAAGTAAAGATAATTTATCTAGTATCAGAAGTTATGAAAATGATCATTTTAAATGTAACACATTTGCTGAACTTCAAGAGAGATTAGAGTGTATTGACGGAAGTGAGGAACCTGCCAGGTTTCTTTGTGAAGAACCTGTTGCAGCACATTGTATTCAAGCCATGCACTATGAAGACAATTTTCATTCTAAGTCAACAAAGGAAAACACATTACTTGGAATTTGTAAAAGACCAGGTTTTCAAGATATGGTTTCACCTAAAAAAGGGCAAAACATTACTATTTCAACTGCTTTTCAGCCAAATACTTCAGATTCTGAAACAATTGCACCTCAGTCTGCACATGAACACCCTCAACAACATGCCAAAGCTGAAAATGTAAAAGTAAAATGCATCTCAGATGGAAACCAAGAGACAATCATGGATTTACCAAGTGTGTGTAAGGCACAGGAGAAACCAAAAGCAGCCACAGAGACACCAGTGAAAGAGAAAGCCTTAATGGTAAGACGGCATCTTCCCAGCCCAGCTCCACCTCCTGTTCAGACCACTCAAGTTGGTTCACAGTCATGTAGCAGTAATAATGTTGGGGTCAGAACGCCTCCAATTGGAATGAGCCAACTGAAATGCCAAGATAAGCACACGATAGTCGGAAGCACATTACCAGTTAGCAGCAGCACACCAAAACCGCCTGGCCCAATAGAGGTTTGTAGGTTTCGATCAGCTGTAAAAGCTAATTGCTTTGACCGAGACATTATAACTACTACAGTGACACTGCAGAAACCAGTAGAGCTCAATGGAGAAGATGAACTTGTATTCACTGTCGTAGAAGAGTTGTCTATTGGAGGTATTCTTGACAATGGTAGACCTTCCAGTATCATTAGCTTTAACAGTGACTGTTCATTGCAAGCCCTCGCCTCTGGCTCTAGACCAGTTAGCATTATTAGCAGTATTAATGATGAATTTGATGCATATACTTCACAGGTCACAGCTGCCGGTGTAAATATTGACATTGTGGTTCCATTGGCAGAGGATCAGTGTACAATTAGCAGCAGACGTTCATCTATTAGTTCCTGGCTTAGTGAAGTAAGCATTTGTACAATTAAAAGTGATAGAGCTGAGACCTATGACTGTATTATTCCTCACTCTGCTCATAAATCTGACGAGCTTTCAGAGTGTTTAAATGTAGGTTCAAAAAATAATACCGATCAAATAAGTCAAAGCTTGAAAAGTTCTTTGAATGACAGCGGCTTCTGTTTTTCAGAACTGGAGAGTGAAAGTATGAGTTCAAGTCCTTTATTTTCCAGCAATGACAAAAGCTTCAAAATCTCTGAGCTCACCAAAACCAGTCAAGTTGCTCACTCTGCAAGTAATAAGTCTAAGTCTAGTGGCATCCGGGGTACAATATCCTTTGAGACTATCCATTCTAGTCTTCCTCGGAAACATAATACTACCTCAGTCACCACACACAGCCATGCAGCGAATTCCAAGGAACCAGTATATGGTGACCCATGGTTTGTGAGGGCAGATACTTCTTTGGAAGGAAAAACAGATAATCAGACACTTTCCCAAAAATCTTCCATTTCTGGTACAGACAATCAGTTAAAACAGGGCTTGATAGCTGCACAAAATATTAGCTGTGCATCCAAACCCCTGAAATCACAAACATTAGCATGCTCTCAGCGTGTTGTTGATGGATGTGAAGTGGATGCTAAATCTGCCCCCAAAAAGACTGAACCTTTAACTAAAGTGCCGCAGCTTAAGAGAGGGGCCACAACACTGGGAGTAGTAACTACCTACAATTCACAAACTGATTATGCACCCAACGGCATTTCAGGTGGAAGTCTGAAATCATCAGGTGGTAAAAAGAATCCAATTAAAAAATCTAGCATGTTGCCCAGGCCTGGTGGGACTGCTCCACCGGCACCTCCTGTACGTAAATCAAGTTTGGATCAGAAAAATGAACCTCTACATGCAAATGGTAGACTAGATGGATTAGAGGGAAACTGTTCTAAAGAAGATGCAGAAAAACAATGTAGCAACACAGTGTTTTCCAAAGGGGACAATTCATTGCCTAAAACAGCATCAAGCCTAAAGGCTAAAGCAAACAAAAATGAATCCGTTCAGCGCTATGGGAGCCATACGTCTCTTGAAAGATGTGATAGTGTAACATCCATTGGCTCAAAAACAAATGGGACTCGTGATAATAGCAACTCTTGCATTTACAAGGTAGGAAGAGCAGTTCCCAAACTTGGGAATCCTATTGTGTCTTCCACTGTTTCCTCACCTCCATCATGTTCAACAGCTGCCAAAACCAATCAGGCCAAGAATTCTCTCACTCAGAAAGCAACAAATTTAAATAAAAACCGCAGTCTGTCCACAAATGGCTCAAAATCTCTTAGTTCTTCAGTTAAGTCACTGAACCAATCAAGTGGGAAAAATTCTAGCATTCCACCAAGCGGAAAGGCAGGCTCCCGATCAGTTCAGTGCATGACTTCCAAGCCAAGGGGAACAATAATGGGGACTAAGCAAGCACTGAGGGCATCCAATAATAGGGTCAACGAATTGGCCTCTGGAAGCTCTGGAAAGATTAACCATTTCAAAGGTTCTACAGACTCTGATAGTGGAAATGACAGTGGCATAAATCTGAGTGATGAAAAGTTGCAGACTCCGTTTCTTCCATCACCGTATAGCAAAATTACAGCACCAAGACGAGCTCAAAGATATAGCAGTGGGCATGGCAGTGACAACAGTAGTGTTCTGAGTGGGGAGTTACCACCTGCTATGGGAAGGACAGCTCTGTTTTATCACAGCGGTGGCAGCAGTGGGTATGAAAGCATGATTCGGGACAGCGAGGCCACTGGAAGTGCATCCTCTGCGCACGATTCCATGAGTGAAAGTGGAATGTCAACAACTGGACGAACGAGGAGCTTAAAATCCCCAAAGAAAAGAGGTACATTTTTACAGGAATATTCCTTATTCTATCTCTGGTCTGTGGTTTACCTTAGTGTGCTTTATTAAAAGAGGTTTGCCTATTATCCATTCCTGTGCAGGCATTCAGAGCATTCCTTGGCTATCTGGTTCAAATGTTTATTAGACAGCTGCGGGTAAGTAGACCAGGGCAAGGGTTAGGCCAGGGGCACACAGGTCGATTTAAATGGCAACGGAGTAAAGCTCATCCACTGCCTTCCTCTTTATTAGTGTGTTCAGTGACAGATGTAAGATCAGCCGGTCAGCGCACACCTACAGTAGATTTTGCAGCAAAAATGCATACACTTCCCAAGCTGAAATCTGTTGTGTTGCCATTGGCCTTTATAGGTATATTAACAGTTACCTAATCTAGACAAATGACACCGCTACAATATAATCTCATTTTTTTTGCATTTACTGTATTCTTTATTTAAAAATAGGCATAGATAATGCTTTCATAATTTCTGCTCTATTATTATTCCAGTTTGAATGTCTTTGTTGATTTAAGGCAGAGACACGCGTGGAGATTCAGAGAGATTTCGTCGCCCGGCGACAAAACGTCTCTTCTTTGGACGACTAATCTCCCCGAACTGCCTTCCCGCTGCCTAGAATCTAAATCGCTGGCGGGATGGTACTCGGAGCCTTCGTTTTCCGAAGTTCTTCACAAGGAAACTTCGGCAACTTCATAAAACGAAGCACTCCGAGTGCCATCCCGCTGGTGATGTAGATTCTAGCCAGCTGGAAGGCAGTTCGTGGGAGATTAGTTGCCTGAAGAAGAGGCGAGTTGTCGCCGGCCGACTAATCTCCCCAAATCTCCACGTGTGTCTCTGCCTTTTCACATAAGAAAGAACAAAAGAAGGAGACAGAAAGGGAATTGCTTAGTGCATACGTTGAATCTTTTTCCTTACATAGTCCAAATTAACCACAACAATGGTTTTATCAGAAAACCTTTGGACCATGCCTCTTATATCAGCTCTCCAATGCCTCTCTGTATAAGTTGCATTTGCCTGTTGTTGAACCAATGAGTAAGGGTTATACACATATAACACCTAGGGTCACATGTTCCATGTTTCCCCTAATCTCAAGCCACTTATACAAAAAGTTTTTTGTAGCTTTTATAACGTATGTTTTTTTCTTAAAGGTCTTCAGCGTCGGAGACCAGCTCCATTACCAGAAACGGCAAATGTAACTGGTCAGTGGGTGGATCTACCGCCTTTGCCAGGCAATTTAAAAGAGCCATTCGAAATCAAGGTGTATGAGATCGATGATGTGGAGCGATTACAGAAACACAGGCAAGAGGAACCCGAGGTCAGCGGTCATTTCGTAACAGATTAAGAATCGCTCTCTTGTACCCACAAATTGTGGTCAGGTTAACAATGCATTTAGAGGAAGTGTCGGCACTGAAATAGTCAGTGGTTCTGAATTTCTAACTCGTACTGTACATCAGGGTTTCTTCTGTCAGGGACAATGCAATTAATACATGAATACATTATGAGCAAATTTTATCTTGTGATCCAGCTGGATAAAAGTTTATAGCTCCTGGATTATACTGGGATCATTAACTCTTTAAAGGAGAAGGAAAGGCTTCGTACACTTGGAGGTGCCAAATGTTAGGCACCCCCAAGTAATTGTAATGACTTACCTGAAACCCCGGGCGGGTGCTCCTATCAGCAGAAAACTGCACTGGCCCGGGGTGATTCCAGCAAGCACCACGGAGCGATCCTCTTCCGGCTTCTTCTTTCTTCAAATTTCCCTGGGCAACCGCATGCACAGTTAAACGAAATAGCGACTTTTTAGTTAAAGTTCGGCTTTTCGTTCTACTGCGCATGTGCAGCCGCGAGAGGAAGCCGGAAGAGGATCGCTCCATGGTGCTCACTGGTATAACCCCAGGCTGGTGCAGTTTTCTGCTGATAGGAGCACTGGCCCGGGGTTTCAGGTAAAGGTGGCCATACACGGGCCGATAAAAGCTGCCGACAGACCGAGTCGGCAGCTTATTGGCCCGTGTATGGGGGCCCCCGACGGGCTTCCCCGATCGAGATCTGGCCGAAAGTCGGCCAGATCTCGATCGGATGGGGTTAAAAATCCCGTCGGATCGCGGCCGCATCTGTTCGTTGATGCGGTCCCGCGATCCGACCGCCCGTTTGCGAATGCTAGGATCCGATCGTTGGGCCCTAGGGCCCACGATCGGATCAGCCCGATATTGCCCACCTCAAGGTGGGCATATCGGAGGGAAATCCGCTCGTTTGGCGACATCGCCAAACAAGCGGATCTATCCATGTATGGCCACCTTAAGTCAATACAATCACTTGGGGGTGCCTAACATTTGTCATCCCCAAGTGAACGAAGCCTTTCCTTCTCCTTTAATTAATTTGTTGAAGCAGCTATTAAATGAGATGTGGTTAGTGCAAACTTGCTGTTCTCTAACATTGTGCATGTCTATTGCTTTTGTCCCTAAACTATTATTTTTTCTCTCCCAACAGCCCTTTCAAGATGTTGAAAAGGTAAGCTCTTTTACACATTCTGTAAGGAATTTACAATTATCGTTAGTATCATAGAAGAGACCCACTGGTACAGCCTAAAGATACCACAATTAATGCACATAGCCTGCCTACAACTTGTGCATCTATTATTGTAAGAAAAAGTGTATCCTTCTGCCTGACTCTCTGCTGAATCTAGGGAGATATTTATATGTATCTGACATTCCCTACATGCATTAGGCTGTTTTTAAATTAATTAGACATAATGAATTTCAGACATACTTTGTATTTAGCATGCTAATGATGTTCTCTCCTTATGCTTAACTAATATTTGTAATGTGCATGTTTACCACTGGCTATTCTGTTAATTGGAAGGAAGTAGTGCAAAGTAGTTAAAGGACTTGTCTATCAAAGCCCTTTGACTTGAAATGGTGCAACTGCTATATAGAGTGCTATACGAAATCAACGGACCAATGACCTTTCCATTGCCAGTTGTGCCATATTATTACCTATGGGGGTTAGTGATGGCAAACTTTAGAATTTTTAATTATGAAAATTTGTATTAATTTGATCAATTTGCATATTTATAAAAAAAAAATGTGCTCATGTCTGGTCGCTGAAGGCCAGCAAGTAAAATACATTTTCTATAGGCAGATATTTGATCATTTTTGTCTTTAATTTCAGGGCTTGATGTACTTCAACAACAAACTGAGTTTACTAGAAAGACGTCATCAGAAAGTTAAAGACGTTAAAGCAAAATATGAAGTGCTGAAACAGGAGTTGGAGGAGGCTAAATGCAGGTTGATGATGCACCCACACAAGTGGAGAGGACAATGTATGTATTATCAACAACCTTATTAACCTTTTAAAAATAGCTTTATGTTGTTAATGTGTATGAAGCATCTTAGTGCTACTAACTATAAGGTCAGAAACAAGCACTTGACTTGATGATATGGAGAACTGTCATCAGGCATAACATCTAAACGTTGCATAAAAGACTTTTAATCACAGTTCTAATTATTCTCAACCGACTATAATGTATAGACCAGGGTTGCCAGGTCTAATTTTTAAAACCAAAAGTCAGCTACAAAACCAGCCCAAAACAGTAGCCCCTAAATAGCACAATTTGTGCAGTGAAAAAAATTCTAAAAAATAAATAAATTTGTTAAAATACACCTTTGTAAAATTTTCACTGCTTCACAAATTTTCCCATGAATTAAAATGACACTAGTGATGGGCGAATTTGCACTGCTTCAGTTCGCCGGAAAATTTGTGAATTTCGCGAAACGGCAAAAAATTTGAGAAACGGCGCCGGCATCTCGTTTTTGACGCCGGCGCCCGTGTTTTTGATGCCGCCAAATTTTTTCGGGCAAATTTTCGTGGGCGGTTCACGAATTTATTTGCTGGCGGGGAATCACGTGAATTCACGCCTGGCGAATAAATTCGCCCATCACTAAATGACACCGATTAGCCCATCACCAGGGGCGTAACTACAGAGGGGGGCCCAGGAGTTATTGGGGCCTCATAAGGCTCTAATACATATACAATTTCAATAAATATTGGTATAACAGGTCAACCTCTAGATATTTTGATGGCCAGCAGATTTTAGTCCAAAAATTGTCTGAAATTGAGGAAATCACTGGAAAATGCGAGAGAGCTTAAGAGTGACGGGAGACTGGGGTAGAGAGCCCAAAATCTGGTAATTACCGACTTCTACACAGGTCAGTCCCATTGCATGCTGGGTATTGTAGTCTTACATTAAACTTGGCACTTGGCAAATTGTTAAACAAAGACTACATTACCCAACATGCATTGGGAGACGCAGGCTTGGCAGATTAGGGAAAGAAAAAACGTTGGCTGGTTTCCAAAGTACAAACCAGCCAAAGGCCCAAAGAGTAGCCCAAATCTGTACCTTGGATAGTTTGTACTTTCAAAATTAGTAGCCCAATTTGGCTGGAAAACAGCCAACCTGGCAACCCTGATATACTGTAGACCCTTGAGTACATTCAAGCACACCACAGTTCAGACAAAACATAAATGGGGTAATGTAATTAAAGGCACTAAGTTTGCCCAGGGGCAGTAACCTATAGCAACCAATCAGCAGGTAGAATTTCCTGGTCACATGTTTAAAAGCAAACATCTTATTGGTTGCTTCTGGTAACTGCTCCTGGGCAAACTTAGTGCATTTTATTACATGTGGGGGAAATTGTCTGTTATGTCTACCTACCTGTAGACAAACAAACATTGGCTCAGATCAGTAATGGCTTCTAGAGTTACGTGTAAGGGGAGAAGTTGTTGTTGTAGCTGGTCTGGGAGCTAGAAAAACAAGGGGAATGCTAAATGTTTTGTAAGTGGTTAATGGAAGTTGGAATTTGTCAGGCCTTGTTTACCCTGCCACAAAATAAAGAAGTAGCCTATTCTAATGCTTCGGACTGTGAGAAGCTACTGCTATTCCTATAGCTTTTTTGAACAGACCCAGCATCTCCATTCCATGGACTGAAATTGCTGTAGAGCAGTGCTTCTCAATCAGTGACTCATGAGTAACATGTTGCTCACCAACCCTAGGCTGTTGCTCCCAGTGACCCCAAAGCAGGTGCTTATTTTTCAATTTCTGGTTTGGGGGAAAGTTCTGGTTACATAAAATCAGCTGTACTGCCAAATGGAACCTCATTTAGACTGCCAGTGTAAGGGGCTTCCCAATAGTCAATCACAGCCCATATTTGACATCCCTAGAACTTTTTTCATGCTTGTGTTGCTCCCCAACTCTTGTGGCTAATGGGTAAAAATGGTTGGGGACAACTGCTGTAGAGTAACATTTATCACAATATTAAGGCTTAAATTGTACTAGAAGCTGGTTAATGCCATGTTTATGTGGAGCAGTCATTAACCATAAATAAATATATTAATATAAGCTAGTGCCAGGGCCCTTAAGAACAGATGTGTTGACCACATTGAATGTCTGGCAATGGCAACCCCCAAATACTTGATTCAGTCTTTGACTTTCAATTATGAAAAGAGAATTTCAAACAGAAAAATTTGAAAACATGTCTAAAGCTCAACTCGAAATGCAAAAATCACAATTTTTTTTTTATTTTTTATAAAATCAGACTTTTTGAATTTTTCAGAATTTATTATACCCCAAGGATGAAAAAGTCTGAATCAGAAAATCTGGCATGTCAGACCTGTCGAGGTTGCATATTAGTCAATGGGAGAAGTCCCAATGTTTTTTTGATGTGTGCTGGGTTTCGTGCAATACCCCGGAATTTTCAGACAAAAATCGGGTGAAAATCAAATAAAAAATCCAAAAAAACATGAAAATCTGATTTTTTTCCTGCTAAGCAAATTTTCGGGGAAATGTAATAATAAATAAGCGTAAAAAACCAGAGTGAATTTGATCGGAGTTTGTAGCAGAAAATATTGAGAAAAATTCAGACTTTGATAAATAAACCCCTATGCTTTAGAACTGTGTGTGTGTGGCTGGGGTGTGGTTTCAATCCAATTTTCTTTCTGCTTGACTGTGTCTGTGAAACCATCTTCAGTTAACCCTAACTCGAAACTTTCTTTTCCAAAAAATGAATCTCTATTGAAATGTTGTCTTTCCTCCAACTATTGTTTTTTCTTAATTCTTTTCTTCTCTTATAAATCAACAGTTGAGGTGGACCCCAGTCTTGATAAGGAATCACAGGAGTACCTGGAGGCATTGGAACAAGTCACAGATGAACTCGAACTATGTGTTAATGTGTGCAAGTCTCATGTTATGATGGTGACCTGCTTTGACATCGGGACGATCTCTGATCAGCAAGATGGTGGAAGAGAAGTGGAAGTCTAAAGATGGACAATAGGAAGAAGATCTAAAGATGGCTGTGCCGTGTGTGCAAAAATTGTAGATTTGAATGTGAAAATAGATTGCAAAGAATGTGATTGGATTTATACCGATGAAGAATTGTAATGTTTGAAAATTAACGCAGTGCCTCAAGACCTTAATGATGCAAGGGAGTGTCTAGCTCTCGGGTCCCAGAGAGACTTCTCCAGTACCTAAAAGATTTTAGCCAATTGCAACCTGAAACTCATACAACCCATTATCAAGGACTGCAATGGAGGACCCTCAGGAAGGGAAAATGGTTTATAAAAACAAAAAAATCTCACAACAGAGAGAGAAAAAATGAAAGTGCCTTCTTTTTTATAAGACTATTTTGTTTTAAATTTCATTTGGTGCTAGAATAAAAGCCAGCAAACCTAAGCGAAACCATCTAACGTATTGCCATTAAATATTTTATACTGTACAGTGTTTGTAAGATTACCTGTAAAATGTTTTTTTTTTTTAGCCGGAGCAATAAGTAAATTATGTTTTCATACCTGAATTTGCCTTCTGATGTTATGGAAATGCTGCTTTGTGCTGCAGAGCGAAACTGTATTATAATTTTCTTGAATGAAAAATAAATGGAGCTATTTTTTATGAACATGTATCTAAGTGTATAATGAAATTTTATAAAGTTATCATAACTTTTCGGTTTTTCTAGATTTCCTTTCTAAAAATGTTCTCCTGGTATGTCTTACACGATTACTGACCGGAGGTTGTTTTTTCTAATGAACCTCGATTCTCTTAAAGAACTCAATTGTTGGACATCTTCATTTTTCTAACAGCACAATGCAATTTCTGAATTTTTTTAATTTTCCTTTTTTTTAATAATTTTTCTAAGGAAGGCAAACCCTCAGGAAAAATCTATACATGCTGCATGTAATGTGTGCATTTTTGTAAGGGAATCACTACGTCTTAACTGTACGGACCTTTCAAAAGGTTTACTTGTGTATGTAATATTGCATTTCATAATAATTCATATTTTCAAATCATTTCGTTTTTATATGAGGTTTACAAAACCGTTGTATAAATGTAAAGAATGTTCAGTTTTTATCTGTGAATAAAAGATGAATTTATTAGTATATTATAACTTTGTGATAAATTTATGAAATTATTTTAAAAATCTAATTTTTTCAATTCGGGTGAATGGGATCGACCCGCAAACTTGGGTCGAATTTGAATCGAGTTATTCTCTGAAAAAAAACAAACCCTATCCAGAAAACCACAGGTCCCAAGCATTCTGGATAATAGGTCCGATACCTGTACAACATTGTTTTCCTCCAAGGGGGGCTGGATCTTATAAAGTCTGAAAACCATTGACTTTGAGAGTAGAAGTGAAGACCAGTGGGTTTATTTATCAAAAATCAAATTTCTAGGGTTTTATCTACTTCAAATAAACTCACAATTTTAAAAAAACTTGAATGTCTATATATTTATTAAAATAAGTGAATGTAAAAACCTTGATTGAATGCAGATGTAAAAAAAATTCGAGTTTATGTGCGCAAAAAAAATGAGAGAACTCGAAAATCGCGAATTAAAAAAAAATAGCTTGAATTATGCCTAGGGCAACTCCCATTGACTTCTACATGAACTTGCAAACTTTTAGATGCTGAAGTTTTACACACTCATGTTTTTGAAAATATAATTCTAATTTGTGAGTTTTTGTGCAAAAAAATTTGAATTCGGCTTGAAATGCAGTCTTGCGCTTCAAAATCAGCTGAGTGTGCTTGTACTAGAGCCGACACAAAGCTTATGGACGTGAACACAGAAAAGGAGTTTGGTGGTGGTCGGGGGTAGTGATGGGTGAATAAATTCGCCTGGTACGAATTTGCCGGGAATTCCGCGTTTCGGCGCGGGCAAATAAATTTGCAAATCTCCCGCGATAATTCACTGGGGTCAAAATTTTTTGTATGCGTGCCCGAAAAGTCGCCATCGTCAGCTTGGACGCGGTTGTCAATGTCCGATTTTCAAGATTTTTCGTGAAAATTTCAGATTTTCACGATTTTTTCGTGAAACTTTCCGATTTTGCGATTTTTCCACAAATTTTTCGCTGTTTCGCGAATTTCAGAAATTCGCCCATTATTAGTTGGGGGTTGAAATCGGCCTGCGGATTTTAGCAGGCTGATTTCGCCCCCTTCTGGCCCTAGCCTACAGAGATAACCAATACACCATTTCAATGATGGATTATATAACTGTACTCTAGCCAGTGCATCTCAAAACTAAGTAGGAGACCAGCAATGAAAGCGCATGCAACTGTGAAAGTAAAAATACAATAAATTCTATAGGGGAGTTGCTTTGAGATTTGGGGCGCACTAGGTGAGACAGTGTAACAGGCTTAAGGTATAAAGGATTTGCTATATACTGGGGCTCATTTATAAACTTTGCCCAGGGCAGATTGGTTCGCACAGTGAATATACGTATTTGCCCTGCACATGGTTATATTTATAAAGCTGCATAAGAGTGTGCAAACAGAATTGCGAAAAAAAAATTTCACACTGCGAATGTCTATAAGAGCTTTTTAAAAATGCCATGTGCACACTCTGCATTTGAATTACGCCACAACTTTGGTGGCAGAGAAAATACCAGTTTCGCAAATTGCGAATTTAAGTTACTGTCAACGCCAACCTCGCACAGTAGGCGCACTCAAGCAAACACTCTTGTCGTTTGCTAGCCATTTGCGAAAATGTATTCTCAATGCGAATTCGCAACAACCGTTAAGACGGGCAGAGCAGTGCAATATTATAGCGATTAGGAAAAAACATGGGCAATACAACCATTTGCGAACAAATATGCGCTTTCTTAATGACTCCCACTTTCTTGGAGAGGCGAAAGATATAGAGCGTTCTTCTCTCCGTTACTATGTAATGCTGTAAATGGTGCCAATTTCTGCCGTTATATAAAAGTGTTCTTCAGAGAACACCATGGACCACTGAGATCTGAATGTTCTGTTAGAAAAGTAGCTAATGTCTCAGCCATAAATCATGATAGGAGTTAACCATTCATGTCTTGACGCTTCCTTATTATAACACAAAAGATTTTTTATGAAAAAATGGGGCCATGGGGTGAGTCCTTCCTACTCTGACCCAAAGGCAAAGCTCCCTAACAGCACTACAGTTCTCAGGGTCTTAAGCCATTTGATGCCTGGCATCCACCTTGCAGTTAAAAATGCCCTTTCTGAACTCTGTATTTACAAAATATTTATCTCTCCATAGTGCATACACACTCTCCTGCAGATGGCTAGTCATTTATATTTTATGATGTTGTAGACTGCACACAATTTCAGTAGTCTTTTTTGCACAATCTTTTATTTATTTTTTTATCCTTCTGGGTTTATGATCGCTAAAACAGAACTGGATGAGTTTCTACCTAGAATCCATAAAATGCCATAGCCATATATCTCTCTCCGCAGAATATGCCTCTTACAGGACTAACCTTCGTACTGCTGCCCTTCCCCATTGCTTTGATACATAGCTCGGCTACTTTCAAGTCATCGGGAATAATGGCTCCCTTGTCCATTTACTTTAAAACTGTCATCAGTGAGATTAATCCTGTACTCTATCTTTCTCTTTCTGTATCCCAAGTGCATTGCTGCAGTGTTTTTGGTGTAAAGTCGGGTTTCACCTACGTTAATCTTAATTTAATTTTGCCTATACAGTATATATACCACTGTATACGGTATATATATATATATATATATATATATATATATATATATATATATATATATATATATATTGTCAGGTATTTTACCACTTTGAAATGATGGAATGAGCTGTGAGTGCTTTCAACTACCTGACTGTACTTTCTATGGTTAGCACCCAGCCGTGATACTTTTGAATGGAGAGTGCCGTTGGAGTTGTATGTGTATATATATATATTTATATATATATATATATACCAATTATTCTCAGACTAGCACTCCCTGTTATAAAAATCAATTATTTTATTGTTACATCATATCTATACCCGACTTTCGGTCCCTGTTGGGACCTTTTTCAAAAAATTAAATAATTAATTATTATTAATTAAAGGATATATATACATTTCCCTCTGATACCGGCACTCTCGATAACTGCGGTAAATGTGCCTGGGTGCAGAGACAGTAAATTAAACGAAATATTTCCAGAAGAATCCGCACTCACAGGTCTTTGAGAAAGGCCGTGGGTCGGCCGAAACATCAGACCATGTTTTAGAAATAAAACTTAAATTTTAATTAAAACCTGTGAGTGCGGATTCTTCTGGATATATATACCAGTTGCAAAATATGAGGATATTAGAATTTACCTCGGAGTTCCATGACCTGTATAATTATTTAATTAATTTAATAATTAAATAATGTATTTTCAAGTTCTTGTTATGTTTTGCGGAATTCTTTTGCTGACAACAGCCGTTTCCTTGGATGCAGAAAAGATATGCGAGTTAAATCCTTATTTATGAGAAAGTGGTAATTTGGGGCACCATCCCACAGGCCCAGAGCTCCAGGAGTGTACCAGACTGCAGTGGGCTAAAAGTGCTGTGACTTCAACTAAACCTCTGTCCTAATAATGTTGTGATAGTAAGGCCATCAGGGCTACATTTTGTCCAAATTTTGTACTGTCCATTTGGACATTGGCAAAGTGAGGTCTGTGTCTTGGATGTGATCATAGGTCTCAGAAAGTATTAATCCACAACTGATATAAAGAAAGTATTTGATGTTCCCACTGAGTTGCATTAGGATAATCTACTTCTCCCAGTATTATAATTACAATGATATAATTGCTGAAGCTGAATAAACAACATGTCAAGTTTAAGCCTATGCCAAATATGATCCCGAGGAATTCAAACATAATCCAGCCCTGAAGCTATTCGCAATTCCACAACGGAGAAAATTATTTCTTGCCTGATTGTTAATATTACAAATAGATTTCCTCTTGTTTCTAATCAAAACTCTTGTAACCTTTAAATGAAATTTTCAGTATATTTACTTCAACTGTGCTGTTATTGGTTCCTATGCCTGAATTCCAGATGTCAGATTGTTCAGTAATGCAAATTCTAGTAGTGGGACCAAATATAAAGCATACACACATCCATTGGAAAAATGTTATATATTACATCTGAGATCAGTTTCAACTAACCCTCATTTGGTGGATTAAAATATCACCACATATTGTAGATTTACATATAGAGTATTTTGTAAACACCTTTTCACCCTTCCGCATTCAGCTCATCATAATTTCTCCATGGCTGAATCATAGGAATGTGTTTCATGATCCTAACACTGGTAGCCATATTCTCTACATAAAGAAATAGACGTTAAGCTAATTTGCTAACGCTGGGCACACATTCCCCATTGCAGTTATCCATTGGAGCTAATCAACAATTAGTGGCAGATTTATCAAGGGTCGAATTTCAAATTTGAAAAACTTCAAAATTCGAATGAAAAAAGACCAACTGAAATTAAATCAAAGGTTTTTTTTTTTGACCGAATAGGTCCATTTTCGAGCGAATTCGAGTCGTACATATCTAAGTAATAGCATATTCGAATCGTATGATTCAAAGTTTTTCCCCAAAAAAACGTAGATTTTTCAGAGTCCACCAATTGACTCCAAATAGGTTCTAGGAGGTCCCCCATAGGCTAAAACAGCAACTCGGCAGGTTTTAGATGGCGAATGGTCAAAGTTGCATTTTTAAAGTGACAGTTCATGATACATTTAAATTTTTTTCCAAATTAGAATCAAATTTGGACTATTCCCTAGTCGAAGTACACAAAATTTAGGTCGAATTTTGATTTTTTTTCATTTAAAATTTTCACTTAACATTGATAAATCTGCCCTTAAATTTGATTTGTCTACTGTGGGTAGAATTCTGACTGATTACCAGGAATGCTTATATTATATATACTGTCTGCAGTGAACTAAACAAAGCTAAGGGCTGACTAGTCGATTTTGTTACTGAGCCCTGCTTCTGATACCATTGTACCTAACCCCATTTAACCACTACCCTCTCTCTGCTGTGTCCCTTGGTTTGATAATGCTGTCAGAGAAATTACACAAAAGGGGTGCAAGCTGGAAAGACAGTGGAGGAAATCAAAATCTGAACAAGACAAGAATTCTCTTTAGCAACACCTCATAGATTACCAGACCATAAGGGGTATAATAAGGGTATAACTTCATGCACAATTTCCATGCGTTTTTGTCTGATGCGACGCACTGCGCCAAAATGCAGATGTCAAGTCAGATGCAACGGAAAACAAGGTAAGCAACAGCAACGTTGGATCAAACCTCTCTGGACCCAGAGAACTTGGCCAACAACAGACCAGTGTCAAACCTTCCCTTTCTTGATCTCTTTGCTGTGTTTGATACTGTAGACCATAACATCTTAGAACATTCTGTGGTGCAGAAGGTACAGTGCTCAACTAGTTCCAATCCTTTTTGCCAGACAGGTCACAGAAGGTCATAATGGTAATACACTCATCAGCATCATTCCCAATACTTTATGGGGGCAGATTTACTGTACCAGCGACCACTTCGCACACATCGCACCACTTCACCAGGCGCAAATTTGCTACCATTATGCCACTTCATTAAAATGCAAAGTTGGAGTACATAGATCTTCCTCATTCTTCTGTTACTTACATCATATTTTTAGTGGAAAAAGTCCAAAAAACGCTGGCGTCTTTTTCTTTTTTCAGAATGATAGGCTGCAAAAGTCCTTAATTTTTTTTTCCGGTAACCGGGTTCCCTCTACATTTTCTAACATATGGAACATAAACTATACAGTGGGCTCATGTGTAGGGCAATATAACAACTCTATTGTCTTTATTAAGGTTCCCTGGACTTGTGTAATGTAATGTATTTGCTGTAACATATACGTCCATTCAACTTTAAATTTCCCGCAGTATGCAAATTAGCCTAAGCGAAGAACGAAGTTGCGCTAGGCAGAATTGAATGCTTCGCTTTGATTTGCTCGCATTGCCGAAGTAACGTTAATGAAAATTCACCAGCGTTCAGCACCCTGGATGCAACTTTGCATTTTAGTAAATTATCGTTGTCTGAGCGAATTTTCGCCTGGCGAAGTGTTACGACTAGGGATGTAGCGAACCGCCGCCGATGTGTTCGCGAACGCCGTTCGCGAACACCGGCAAAATTTGCGAACAGTTCGCAAACTGTTCGCGAACTTCGATCATCCGAAAATCGTTCGATTCGAACGATTGAAGGATTGTAATCGTTCGATCGAAGGATTTTCGTTCGAGTCGAACGATCGAAGCCATTGGATCGAATGATTTCATTCGATCCAATGCTTCGATCGTTCGATTCGAACGAAAATCCTTAGATTTTAGCGCTCGAATGGTCGAATGGTCGAACGATTTTGACGCGAACGCCTATTGGCGAACGTCGCGCGACGTTCGCGAACTTGCGGCGGACGCGAACAGCCGATGTTCGCGCGAACAAGTTCGCCGCAGAACAGTTCGCTACATCCCTAGTTACGACGGCTGCGAAGCCACCGCTGGCGAATTCTCGCAGCTTAGTAAATTTACCCCTATGTTTGATAGAGAAAGAGGTTAGTAAATGCTGAGCTGGGGAGGCAGGGAGGTACATCCATTAGAAAAGAAAAGCAGCATTAGGGTTTATGTAGGTAGAGTGACATGTTCCTAATAATAGTGGGACATGTCACCATCCCTTTAAGAATTTTATTTAACAGCTTATTAAAATACATTTCTTTCTAATTAGGGCAATTACCTCAAATTTATTTGGGCCTGGGTAGGAACTTTTATACCTTAGCATAAAATGTTGAATTCTTTTGCTTATCTGATAAATTAGATGAGCTGTAAATGACATGCTATGATAGATAATAACTGTAAAAGCTTGGTCAGCCCACTTATAAGTCTACAGACTATTATGGTTGGACTCAAGAGGGGCTATTTTCAATGTGATCATTTTACTTTTAATATTATAGAGCATATTACAATAACCATTTTTATTATGAAATTCACTTCTTTCCTTTCAGCTGTTTCACGGTGACTTGTAGTCATGGACTTTTAATTTAAAATGGGAAATAGGAATAGAGGAGTTATAAGCTCTAGTTAAAAACTGGTGGAAAAAGCAATTTATATTTATCAGGGTATTCCCTATACAAAGCATACATGCATGGAAAATGAATTTCTAAATCATTTGCTATGTAGCAAAAATAGAAAATGTTATATATATATATATATATTACATGACCTTTAGAATATTGTTTTACTTAAGGGTATATTATTAATTTCACTGACTGCTTTGTTTCCAGGTCTTTGGTGCAGAGTGGTCTTTTGGTTTTCAGGGGGTCCAATGGTATTGGGGCCCTGTTGTGTGCAGAAGCTTGGATTTTTTGTTAATGTATATTCTTTTTATGCTGGAGGTTTTTCTTAGTAAATAAGGGGGCAGATTTACTAACCAGCGACCTCTTCGTACCCATCGCCATCGCCACACTCCAGGCTGAAATTCACTCAGTCAATGCTATTTCACTGAAAAGAGAATTAATAAAGACAATAGAACCTTAATAAAGACAATAGAGTTGTTACAATGCCCTACACATGAGCCCAGTGTATAGTTAGGGGCAAATTTACCTAGGGTCGAATATCGAGGGTTAATTAACCCTCGATATTCGACTGCCAAATTGACAATTAAATCCTTCGAATCGAACGATTCGAAGGAATTGAATCCATCGATCGAAGGATTATCCTTCGATCAGAAAATTGTTAGGAAGCCTATGGGGACCTTCCCCATAGGCTAACATTGGCCTCGGTAGGTTTTAGGTGGCGAAGTAGGGGTTCGAAGTATTTTTTAAAGAGACAGTACTTCAACTATCGAATGGTCGAATAGTCGAACGATTTTTAGTTCGAATCGTTCGAATAGAAGTTCGAAGGTCGAAGTAGCCCATTCGATAGTCGAAGTAGCCAAAAAAAACATTTGAAATTCGAAGTTTTTTTCCTCTATTCCTTCACTCGAGCTAAGTAAATGGGCCCCCTAATGTTCCATATGTTGGAAAATGTATGGGGGAACCCGGTTACCCAAAAAAAAATTATGTACTATCACTCTGAAAAAAGGAAAAGACACCAGCGTTTTTTGGGACTTAGAAGCTTTTTCCACTGAAAAGATGATGTAAGTAACAGAAGATTGAGGAAGATCTATGCACTTGCACTTCATCTGATCTGAGCTGGTGAAGGCAAGTCTGGCGAAAGAGGTAACGTTCAGTAAAATCCACATTTTAGTGAATTTTGCAGAGTAACGTGCATTTGCCAGAGCGAGTTGTCACCTTGCGATAGAGTGCGAATGACCGCTATCGCCTATCTCTTTTGCTAGCGAATTGGCGCCTGCGCCCATTAGTAAATTTGCGATGACCCTGTGGGCGGTAAGGCTGGCGACTTGTCACCAGCGTTTGCCACTTTGCCCTTTAGTTAATCTGCCCCATAGTGTGTTGATTGCTCAAGGCACCTTTAAAAGTGTCTTTATAAGTATCAGATAACCCTTCATTGCACCTGAAGATGAAGCAATAGCTGGTAGATCATGGGTTTAAAAAGTAAAGCTTTAAGGCACCCAGATGACACATTAGTTCTGTGTGGTCCTATCTCAGGTGGTTTGCACCAGAAAAGGTTCAGTGGAGAGAAAGATACCATAGAGGACTAATAAAAGTTTTGTAATGGAAAAAATATTCGCAATTCAAAAAGTTATGCCTTTGCACAAACAAATTTTCCTCTGTGTGGATTTAATTTAGCATTTGCGAACCCGGGAACTTCCGAAAGTTGGGAATGTTATAGTATATACCAGTGAGCAGTGAATGTAATAAAAGTTCTTCCTGAAAAAGTTGTTATGTTTGCTCCAAAAGATTAGGACACCTTTAAGCATTTCTTAAAAGTGTGCAATGCTCAATTAAAACTCACAATGCAGCTTAAGGAAGAATATTACATTGGCAAATTTTTAGTCTTATTTGTGCAAATTGTTTTGCTCTTTGCGACTTTTATTACATTTCCCATAAGTATTTCGTTAGTTGCAAGTTGCTCTTGTAGCTGTATGTGCAGCTCTGGCCATAGGCATAAAATGCTCGTTAGGAGCAACACCGCACTAGCTTAACCAGTGTTCCCTTGCCAATTAGTGTGCATTTTTTTGGTGATGCATTAGTGACTCCAGGCAAAAGTCCACCCTCAAAGAGCCAATCTCAGCATTTTAAGGAAACTTCCTTGTTTGACTCTGAAAGCAAGGAAAGTACTTCATCTAATCCCAGCCAATGAGAGGTTCTTGACTCCTGAAGGAGTATTATATTTATGAGCAGTGATGGGCGAATTTGTCCCAGTTCGCCTATTCGAAAAATTAGCGAATTCCTAGTGAAATTCAAGAAACAGCTGTCAGGGAGCCGGGAGCTCCCTCCAGGGAGGTAGTCTGGATCAAGGAGGAAGCCCTCTTGAGGGTGCAAGGTCGCGGTATCCAAAGGGTTAAGCAAAGCGGAAGGTCAAAGTCCAGGCAAGAGTTCAGTGACAGGCAGATCAGGATCAAATAACAAGAGTCCAGGCAGAGGGTCAAAACCAAGGCAGGAGCAGGAAACAGGGTACAGGATACAGGAATCAAGGCTTGGAACAGAAACCCAGGTTCAGGGAAGCATAACCTATTCTTGGGCGCCATTCTGGCGTCCTGGGAGCCTTTTTATATTCAAATTTGGCGCCAAAGTGACGTCATTGACGTCCTTACGCCGGCGTGCTTGCGCCGGCGTGTTTGCGCATGCGCGTTTACGCCTGCATCAGCGTTGCAGCGCTGGCGTCCCAGCGCCCACGTTGGCTGACTTGGGCGCCGCCATTTTGGATTATTCGCCGCCGGGAGCAGACGCGCCTCTTCGCGCTCCCGGCGGCCTTGACAACAGCAAAACATTTGTGAAACTCTAATTTCGACGACTGCGTCAATTCTGGTGCTCGCATCAATTTTGACGCCGGCGTTAAAGTCAATGGGCGTCCGAATAATGTTGATGCGCAAGGGTTTTGATGTGAGCGACTTTTCCGACTCATCTGAAGTTGGTGAATTTTCTGAAGCTGGTGAATTTTTTGAAGCTGGTGAATTTTCGCCAGCAAATTTTCAAGGAATCCAACCATAAATAGAAAAAGTCCTTTATGTATTCATCTGTGTATATGTGCTTCTCAACGCGCTACAATCCCCGTGCTGGAGTGCAAAACATTACTAATGAGAAAAGAGATAGCCGGAGAGCACGTAATTCTTCAGTTAAAAAGTCATCTCTTTATTCGCAGACATCTAGTGCAGTAAATATCTGCGAATAAAGAGATGACTTTTTAACTGAAGAATTACGTGCTCTCCGGCTATCTCTTTTCTCATTAAATTTTCAAGGAAGTTTTGCGAATTTATTCTCCGACAGCGAAACACAGAAATTTGCCGCAAATTCGCGCCTGGCAAATTTATTCGCCCATTTCTATTTATGAGCTGTTTATGGGGACAGTTACAAGAGGTCCTAACCCAACCCATTATAGCAAATCAGTACAGGGAGAAAATCGAGGGTTGATCTGATTTTCGACATTGTGGCAGCATTTACCAATACTGTTACGTAACCTCTTTATAGCAACCTTTTGCCTAAGCCTCTTCTCATCTTGTCTGCTTTTTTTTGCATTTGATCTTTTTAATTTCAATATAAAGCATAATTTACATAATTTAGTGATGGGCGAATTTATTTGCCAGGCATGGATTCACAGCAAATATTTCACATTACGGCACCCGAGTATGTTTTCATGAAACTGAGGCAAAAATTTGCTGGCGAAAAATTTGCCACATCAAAAAAAAAATTGTCGCACATGTAAAATTGTCGCGTGTCGAAATTGCAGCATGTCAGAATTATTTGGACATCCATTGACTTTAATGCATTTGGACAAATTAGTCGCGCGTATAAAAATTGTCGCACGTGTAAAAATTGACGCCTGTTGACTTCAATGCAAATTTTTCGCAGGTTTGCTAATTTTTCAGCGAAGCAAAACGGGACAGATTCGCCCATTACTACAGCCCACCTCTGTGCATTTTTATTTTACTGTAAGAACAAAACATTGGCCAAGTGGTGCATTAACATAATAGAGGTGCAAACATTTGAGAGCTAGAATGTTTGAGGTGGCTATCATTTTTGTATCCAAAGTGTCTGTAGTCATTTGAGGTTGCACAGTCTGGAGGACTCTGTAAAGAGCCTTGCTAAGTCAATACTAGCCACATTCTGTCTCTGTAAAGTAGAAAGTATTTAAGCGTGTTGAAAGAATTTCAAAGACACCCTTATAAGCATAAATAATCAAATGGGCCTGCTTGTAATGTTTCCAATCTTGCCCACCCGCTATACTGAGATTGAACAGAATATAGAGAGAACTGGCTTCACTCATATACAAATACTTTACATAGATCTAGTCTGATCCATAAGTGTTTATATTAAAAATGTTTTATGATGATCTCTACCTGGTGCTGGATAAATACAAGAGTGTTGTTCTTTGGTTTTATGGAATGTGTACATTCAGCATTTAGATGACATTTACTAAAACTTGTGTGCTCAGCTCTAACTTTTGAGTGGAGAGGTTACAATACATAGTAACACAGTAAGTTAGGTTGAAAAAATACACACGTCCATCAAGTTCAACCTTTTTAGTCCATTTATAACCTGCCTAACTACCAATTATCCCAGAGGAAGGAAAGAAAACCCCCCATTTGAAGCCACATTGTGTCTTCATCCGACAGTCATGTCGGATCCATGCAGTTTGCAGATTGAAGCATTTGCACCAACATCACTTATAAAGACGTCCATACGACTTTAATGTACCCGCCCTATTCAAGCGAAGTTTCGGTAGGCTGAGACGTAACCACGCATTTTAGTGAATTAGTCATTTGTGCCTGGCGAAGTGGCGCAAAGCACGGCAAAGTGGTCACTGGCGAAAATTCGCCATTTAGTGAATTTTTCCGAATGCGTTCTTGTAATTGTAAATGTAACCATTTCAGAGCGTCTTTTTTTTAACAGTGGAACTTTGCGAAGGGCTTCTTGCCAATAGATTGGCTTCACATGTTCTAATTGTAACAGTATCACAGGTAACTTTAGCCCTTCTTTGATTTTCCTGGAGCTGATCATTGGCTGAGTCTTTGCCATCTTTCGCTATTCTTCCATTCGCATTGTAGTTTTCCGTTTTCTTCCACGTCTTTCAGGTTTAGGTTGCTATTTTAAATCATTTGAGATCATTTTAGCTGAGCAGCCTATCATTTTCTGCACTTCTTTATAAAGTATGCTGTTCTTCCGAACAATGTCTGGAATGGCCCTTTTTACTCAGCATGTTGCTCTGGTTGGGAATCACTGGTTTACATCAATCAGCTGATTAATTCTAAGGAACGTCTCCAGTTGTCTGTATTTACAGACAAGAATTTTACTTGCTGGTTATTTTTTGTAGCAGCTGCATCTCTTCTGATGACAAATGAGCATTCTGGACTTGCATACCTTTCACAGGGACCTTACCTTACCTTACTGGCAAATGCATAAAAGGTTCACATGCTCAAGTTTCTTGACCCTTAGCTAACCAATGTGATGTTTTCTTTCAAACAAAAAATAGATAAATGTTACCTGCTGCTTTGTTGCTATGCTTTAATAAACTTTGTACTTTGCACCTTTTGCTACATCATCTATCATCAATGGCTGAGGACACTTCTCCTCTATAAGTGCTCCCCACCAGGCCAAACATACACTCTAGACCAGTGATCCCCAACCAGTAGCTTGTGATCAACATGTTGCTCTACAACCCCTTGGATGTTGCTCTCAGTGTCCTCAAAGCAGGAGCTTATTTTTGAATTCCTAGTTTGGAGGCAAGTTTTAATTGCATACAGAGTCTCCTGTATGCTGCCAGTCCATGTAGGGGCTACCAAATAGCCAATCACATCCCATATTTAGCACCCAGGAAATTTATTTATGCTTGTGTTGCTCTCCAAACTTTTTTTTACATTTGAACGTGGCTCACGGGTTGGGGACCCCTGCTCTAGACAGTCCCCAGTCCTGCAAAAAAGCAAACCCTTCCTTCTGAAATCCAACATACAGCCCTTCAGCTCTCCTGGCAGTAAACAAATTTATGAGTTTGGGTATGGGATTGGGGCCAGGTCGTGACAAACATCACACACATGCAAGAAGAGGTCTGGTGCCTAGGACAGCAAAGGAGCAGAATACATTGCTGTTTCTTATAGCTTTAAGATAGCATGAATTTTATGTTAACTGCCTCACCTTGGCCTACAGGGTTTCTGCAAATCACTATATAGAAACAGCTGACAAAAAAACCGACAATAGTATTATCCCCAGTTTCTGTTTTTTTCCCATCATATTAGTGGATAAATATTTGATGTTTGTAGCAATTCCATCCAAGTCATTTGGGTTCTACTCTGTTTTGGTAGACTTGGATCACAGTGCAGATGATAATTTCCTAGTAAGCTGCAACTTTGGTCTGATTGTGTTTGCCATAAAACATTATTAGTTGTGATTGACAAGCCAATGACTCAAACTGAAATTGCACCAATAACACAGATGGGCATGAGACCTTAACGTGGCCTGTGGACTGATTTCACTATGGATACTGGTTGACTAATGTTATTGGGAATAAACCAGACATGCAAATGAGTTGCTCAACTAAGTAAATTGCTTTTTGCCCATGTTTTAGATTCCACACATCACATTTTCTCACTCACACAACCAAAAAATGGAAATAATGACTGCAAATGACTGATCATTTCTTGCTCCGAGGGACTGATGGTATAATTTACAGACACACGCGGTGAGGAGAGGCTATGGACTAACAAGTGCAAGTCGCTCAGGTCAAGCATATCTGGTGTCAGTTGTACAACCATAAATAATTTACGAGCATGTCTTTTTAGAATTTTTGTGTTGCTTAAAAAAAAGCATGAAGACAATGTCTCATGGTTGCAGTATAAAACAATAATTGGTTAGTACAATTAAAAAACGATCCATGTTCAGTTCAGAAAAAGGTGCAGTCTGCAGCTCAGAATGTTATGGCATAATATTCTATCATTATTAAGATTCAAATAATAGAAGACTCAATATACAATTGCCTGGGGCCTTTTTAAAACTGCCATAAAGCACAAACGGTTTGCTCTTCAGTTTTGTACTTGATTAGAAGAAGGACTAACGCTAAATAATACATTATTTCTGCATGGAATGTTTTATTGATACCTTGTAAGTACCTGAAGGTGCCAGTGAGCAGTTGAAATAAGCCATTAGTAGCATCTTAAGCCGTAAAAGGCAATCTTTATGTCTTGGTACATTTTCTTGGCACAGTTTTCCTTTGAGGTGGTGAAGATTAATTTGCTGAAAGTTATTGGAGGTTTATATGAAAGCATAGTGTCGGACTGGCACACCGGGATACCAGCAAAAGTCCTGTCAGTGGGCCCTTGTGCTGCTAAACATTTGGCCTATTTCATGGTCATTCCCTATTTCTATGAGAAAAAGAGGCTAAATAGATTGAATAATCAATTATAGTATGTAAAGAAAAGAGACTAGGAGAATAGAGGAAGAGTAAGGAGATGAAGAATAATAGTACTTAGAGTGGGCCCTTGGTCTAAGGTGTTTTGGTGGGCCCCTGGTCTAATGTTTTTCTGTGGGCCCGTGGTGTCCCAGTCCAACACTGTGAAAGCATAATAAGAGACACAAGGGTCTTGGTGTAAAGTCTTTGTCTCACTGTGCAATCTTGTATCCTTAATTGGCTGAAGGTCTAGTTATTGTCCCTGGGCTTTCCTTCAGGATCCCTGGTTCAGCAGTGGTGGTCATAGTCTTTGGATTCTCCGTCAAACCCACAGGTTTCCATAAAAATACAGAACTAACTCAAGAACAAGGGAATTAGAAAAAATATGCATGTTTGAAAAGCAGCGTTTGCAGATTAAGGCATATCCTAGTGCAGGGATCCCCAACCTTTTGAACCCGTGAGCAACATTCAGAAGTAAAAGGAGTTGGGGAGCAACACTAGCATGAAAAATGTTCTTGGGGTGCCAAATAAGTGGTGTGATTGGCCATTTAGCAGCCCCTATGTGGATTGTCACCCTACATTGAGGTTCTGTTTGGCAGTACATCTGGTTTTTATACAACCAAAACTTGCCTCCAAGCTAGGAATTCAAAAATTAGTACCTGCTTTGAGGCCACTGGGAGCAACATCCAAGGGGCTGGAGAGCAACATGTTGCTCACGAGCTACTGGTTGGGGACCACTGTCCTAGTGTTTCCCTAATCATTTGCTCAATGCATTTGCTCATTAGGTTCTACATCCTTTAAAACACACAAGTACCTTAATCATTACACCGTAGGTATGGACTTTAGTTTCATTTAACCACATGAGTCTACTTCCTAGGATAAATTAACTGAAAACCAAATTGTGTGCCTTATCTATGGATGGTAACCATAACCAAAATGACACAGTATGACTCTAAAAAATCCACATGGCCACAGATTTAAAGAAAAAACAACTTTTATTGAAAAAAATGTGTGCGATTGACTAATGTGTCCGTAATGGTATAATTCGTGCATGAAGCCATTTTGTGAATGTGCATGTGAAATTTGCACTGCCAGTACAAAAATGAATAGTTTTGATTAGGTACAAGTCAGGTGCATGTTTAGCCTCAATGTGCAATGGGTTCCATTGTTGAAACACTCAGGGGGTTATTTATCAAAGTCCGAATTGATCTCAATATTTTCTGCTACAAACTTCAAAATCAGCTCAGGTTTTTTGCTCTTATTTATTATTACATTTTGCTTTCTGGGAAAAAAAATCAGATTTTTTCGAATTTTTTATCTGATTTTCTTTTTTTGATTTTCGTTTTTTTTGGATTTTTCACCTTGAGACTCCGAAAACATTGAGGTATTGCACGAAACCCAGCGCACATCAGAAAATCATTGGGACTTCTCCCATTGACTTATATGCAACCTCGACACGTCTGAGATGCCAGATTTTCCGATTCGGACTTTTCCATCCTCGGGATTTAATAAATTCCGAAAAAATTTGTGATTTTTTAAAAGTCCGATTTTATTTGAAAAATAACGAATTTTTCATGATTTTCGCATTCGGAGTTTAGTAAATAACTCCCAGGTGTCAATTCACACCTACAGTAAGAGTACACAACAGGAATTTTGGTGCAAGTACAAAGGAATTTATATACCGCTACCTGTGTTAATGTTATTTGGTTGGACACAATTTTGTGGCTATTCCAGCACTTTGCACTGCACCTCCTACATTACTATATGAGCTCTAATGTCCTGCACCTTCTTCATGATACTTTTATCAAAACCGCTTTGGATCTTTTTCATGTTTGGGGGTAGGGACAATTCCAAGGACCCAAACAGTATCCATGGCAATTTTGCAGGCAGAAGAGTTGTATTTACTGTAGAGATGCACCAAATCCAGGATTCGGTTCATGATTCGGCCAGGATTCATCCTTTTTTCAGTCGAATCCTTCTGCCCGGCTGAACCAAATCTGAATCTGAATTTAATTTCAAAATAGGGCCTGGAAAGGAAAATACGTGAATTTTTGTCGCAAAACAAGGAAGTAAAAAATGTTTTCCCCTTCCCACCCCTAATTTCCATATGCAAATTAGGATTCAGATTTGGTTCGGGATTCGGCCTTTCGCGAAGGATTCAGGGTTTGGCAGAATCCTACATAGTGGATTCGGTGCATCCCAGATGCCAGGACCTAACTTAAAAGACTTTAGATAAATGGAGATTTGTATTTGTATACATATTTACTATAGATATCAACGGGGGGGGGAGACAAATAGCATAAACCATAAATATAAACCAAAATATGCCTGCTAACATGAAGGCTAAATCTAGTGATGTATCTCACAGCAGAAATTTAATTTACAGTCCTGTATGTTTTTTTTTTAACTTCATCTCCTAATTCCAGTCTACCCAATTGATAGCTGAAGTTAGGAGGGGGGATGAGTGAGAATCACCTTTAAATATATTTGTACAATAATGAAAATTGGGCAGTTTTAGATTTACTACAGGGCGAAGTGACTAATGCTGACGACGATTCGCCAGTTTTCAGGGACTTCGCAGATTTATTAATGGGCGCAGGCGTCACTTCGCTAGCGGAGGAGATATATGCGAATTTTACTGAACGTTACCTCTTTCGCCAGATTTGATTCGCCAGCTCAGACCAGGCAATGGAGTGCATAGATCTTCCTCATTCTTCTGTTACTTACATCATATTTTAGTGGAAAATGTCCAAAAAACGCTGGCGTCTTTTAAAAGTCCTTAAATTTTTTTGGGTTAACCGGGTTCCCCCATACATTTTCTAACATATGGAACATTAACTATACACTGGGCTCATGTGTAGGGCAATATAACAACTCTATTTTCTTCCCTGGACTTGTGTAATGTAATGTATTTGCTGCAACATATACGTCCATTCAACTTTTTTACCGATGTATGCAAATAAGCCTGAGCGAAGACCTCTAACGAAGTTGCGCTAGACACTATCGCATCTTCGCTTTGATTTGCTCGCATTGCCGAAGTAACGCTAGCAAAAATTCACCAGCGTTCGGCCCCCTGGACGCAACTTCGCATTTTAGTAAATTAGAATTGTCCGAGAGAATTTTCGTCTGGTGAAGTGTTTTGTGACGGCTGCGAAGCCGCCGCTGGTGAATTTTCGCTGCTTAGTAAACTTACCCCATAGAGTTCTGCCACCATTTCTTTCTATCCAGTCTGCTTTGTTCTCCCAGACAGATTCGATATTATTGCTCGAGTAAATTTCCTAATCCCAGAATTCTGCACAAGCAGCGTTCTTCTCTGACAAGTGTAAATGTCACAGTCTTAGCTACTTGACATGTTCATTCTCAGAGGAGGCTGCAGGGATTTCTATCCGGGCCTAGTCTGGCTTTAAAGGTGGAAGTGTAAAAGATAAAGCAAACAGTGATATCCTTCCTGAGTACATATTTACATTTGGTTATAGGCTGGGCTCCTTGCTGTGTGTTTATCTGTTCAACGGATTCAAGTATTTTAGTACATTATTGTATGGTCTAAGCAGCCTGTAAAACTACCACTGCCATCATCAGGGTGTTGGGAGCTGTAGTTCCCAACACCCCAACAGTTGCCTATTTACAGTACATTGTGGGTAATGGCATGGACAGAATTTTGAAATGAATCTGACTGTATTCTTATTAGTTTGTAAAAGATCTGGGCACAGTTATTTGCATTTAGTCTGGCAAAATGCCATTCTAATCGTCCAGGATTATGGTCTCTCATTAGATCAAGCCAAGTAAGTGCTCTGTTTATGGTAAGTCATTGTATTTACCCCATGCTTCTAATTATATTATTATAATTATAATTATGTACTAACATTAACAGAATTAGCCACAACATGGAGCCCATTTCATAATTTCTCTTCATATTCTTTTGTTTTACTGAGACTGGACAGAGGTGAAACCAATAGAAGCCTAAAAAGACATGCATTCATTTTTAAACATCAACAATTTGACAAGTAGAACCTTTTTGCACATCGGTGGTGATTGCGCTTGTGGCGTTATGACAAGTGCAATATTTTCAGTTACAGTTAGCCTAATAGTATGTTCTGATATAATATGTTCTGATATGTTTTTATGTTCTGGTATAATAAAGCATATTAGCTAGTGATGGGCGAATTTTGACCTCCGGGTCAATTCTGACGCTCACTTCAATTCTGGCGCCAGCATTAAAGTCAATGGGCGTCCGAATAATGTTGATGCTCGATGGTTTTGATGCAAGCGACTTTTCTGACGCGCTGCGGCATGGCACTTTCCGAAGTCACCCGAAGTGGCCTCATGAGGAAAATACAGGCGATTTCGGAAAACAAATCGCCTCGAGTACCGTATATACTCGAGTATAATCCTAGTTTTTCAGCCCCCAAAATATGCTGAAAAACTCTACCCCGGCTTATACTCGGGTCAAGCGCAAAAATGGTCGCTGGCGTCTAAGAATAGTCGCCGGAGTCCAAGAATAGTCGCCGGCGTCCAAGAATAGTCTCCAAGAATATTCGCCGGCGTCCAAGAATGGTCGCCGGCATCCAAAACCGAGATGCTGGCACCTCCAATGGGAGCAGAAACCCTCAATTTTTTTATTGAAACTTACCAGAAGCTGCTGCATTTCTCACCCTCGGCTTATACTCGAGTCAATAAGCTTTCCCAGTTTTTGGAGATAAAATTAGGTACCTCGACTTATACTCGGGACGGCTTATACTTGAGTATATACGGTACCATGCGGCAGGCCATTTTTCATTCTAGCAGGCGGAAGACAGGGGGAAGCAGTTCGGGGAGATTAGTCGCCTCCAAAGAAGATGCTATTAGTCCGGTGTGACTAAATCTCCCCGAATCTCCCAGTGTGACCTTACCCTTAAAGTGCAACATCAAAGCCCACATTAAATAAAGGCCACAAATACTGTGAATTAAGAAGATACCTGCCAAGTAGAGACCAAGCATATAACTATTGCTATTGCTTTTAGAAGAAAACATGCTTATTTCTCTATATTAACATCACCTTTTTATTTTTTTCAAGGTCCCTTGTTTAACAGATGGACTGGTTAATCAAAAGAGCCATTTTAATGAGTGATTCTAAAGGCCTTTATCTCATAGTGGTCGGCTCTCTCTATAAAGTTTCAATGACCAGAATTAGCACTGCCGGCTTCCAGCCAATGCCATCTGCTTAGAGGTGGATGTTGGCATTGAAATGATTGTTTGCATCTCCCACTTCATCGACATGGAACCAGCTTTAGAACGTACATATAAGTGTTGGCTTAAGAATGCTCTGCAATGCCTCTGTGGACCATTTTAATGTGGGATATACCAGCTTCCAGCAGTAACATTACAAAGGCTTAACCTTCTATCGGTTGAAACAACTGTTTCTGAAATCAGCTATTGCCACGGTGCTTATTGCCTTTGGCAGGAGAGTGTTGATATTTTAGGCTATACCTGCTTTTTTGTTTTTGTTAAACCTTTTTACCAATTTTATTAAAGGAAAACTATACCCCCCAAACAATGTAGGTCTCTATTAAAAGATACTGAGTAAAACAGCTCATGTGTAAAACCCTGCTTCATGTAAATGAACCATTATCATAATAATATACTTTTTTAGTAGTATGTGCCATTGGGTAATCATAAATAGAAAATTGCCATTTTAAAAAAAAAGGGCCGCCCCCTGAGATCGTAAGATTCACTGTACTCACATACAAACCACATGTAAGGTCACATGAGCCAATTAACAGACAGAGTTGTGTCTTTTGCTTCCTCACTTCTTCCTGTTACAGTTAGTGTTGTAGTATTTCTGGTCAGGTGATCTCTGAGGCAGCACAGATAGAGTCACGAAATGGTGGTTCAAGGCAAGAGAGGTAAAAGGGCAATATTTATGTAAATATATATTCCAGTTTGGTAAGATTCTTTAATATGTCATTCAATTTGATATAAACTATCTGTTGCTTAAGTATTCATTTTGGGGGTATAGTTTTCCTTTAACATTTGTGTAAATCTCATTGTCAATTCCGTGGCCTTTTTGCTGCCTGCGGTCAGCTACATATCACCTCGAGCAAGACTTACGAGCAATTATAGACTTAACAGTAGAATTTAAAAAAGGAACAATACAACTGAAACAGATTAAAATGTTCTTTCAGTGCTGACATCACAGGACATCACATATGACAGCTACAATGTTACCCTTCATATCCTGCGTTTAGTCACCAAACCAGTTAAATACAATGACACACATCACACACCCAGCTTTGTAAGAGGATAATTAACTGTGCCGAGGCTTGCTTGGGTGCAGGGAAGATTAAAGCAATTGTTCAAACATAATTTAGCTTCAAATTATAAGAACCATAACTGTCAAATATATACAGTAAATGCAAGATGAGTTTGCAAGTGAGCACATAACATCAAATTGAGGTTAGGGCAGAGACTTAAGGGAAGATTCGGGGAGATTTAGTCGCCCGGCGACTAATCGCCTCTTCTTAGGGGGGCGAAAAATCTCCCCGAAAAGCCTTCCCGCCGAGTAGAAACGAAATCGCCGGCGGAATGGCACTCTGATCGCTTCAGCTTTCCGAAGTCGCCCGAAGTTTCCTCGGAAAACGAAGCATTCCAAGTGCCATCCCGCTGGCAATTTACATTCTAGCCGACAGGAAGGCAGTTCGGGGAGATTAGTCACTGAAGAAGAAGCGATTGGGTCGATGGGCGTCTAATCTCCCGAAATAGCAGTGTATCACCAAAGAATATTTTTGCTCCAATTGGTGGGCCACCAATTTAACTGAGGAATCATATGTGGGGGCTATCAGATGCACACTGCTTCTACAGCCAAATGAAGTTTATGATTATCAGGATTTTCCTCCTGGGCCAATCTGTCTAGAGGAATAACATGATCTTTTTTGCGGCACAGGTGACCTGAAAGAGACCATGTAGAGACTGAAGTTAGCCTGAGAAACGTATTGCAGATTATGCCATTTTTTTACAGTGACCAATGTGACACAACCACATAGACTCCCTGTAATTCTCTCATAGCTTGTAATGAAGCAGAACCCGCAGAATTGGAGGGGGGAGGGGATTAGTAAGGGGGTTATTTATCAAAGTCAGATTTTATCTCAACATACAAACTCCAAACAAATCCACTCTGCTTTTTTACACTTATTTATTATAACATTTTCCCGAAAATTTGCTTCGCAGGAAAAAATTCGATTTTCACCATTTTTTCACCCAAAAACTCAGAGATCTGCAGGGTATTGCACGAAACCCAGCGCACATCAAAAAATCACTGGGACTTCTCCCATTGACTTATATGTGATCTCTACAGATCTGAGATGCCGGATTTTCTGATTCAGACTTTTCCATCCTCGGGGTATAAAAAATTCCGAAAAAAATTCATGATTTTTTACAAGTCCGATTTTATACAAAAAAAATCACAAATTTTTGGGGATTTTTGCATTCATAGTTTAGTAAATAACAACCATTTTTATAAGGGGACAACACTCATTATTATAAGATGAGCAAAGAAACCGTGTTTTACTTTACCCTCAACACCTTTTCTCAGACAGGGAGAATCTGTGTGGAGCAATAGAGTAGCGTGCAATTACTCAGGGTGTTTCTTGGTTTTAAGCACATGTACAGCAGTCGCAGTAGGAAACACACAAACTATATAGTTGCAGGCAAATGCACTGAGACATTGCAACAGCGAATGAGCAAAGTGGGTCACTTAAAGGATTCAATCAAGCACTAAGCTGAAATGTGTTGTAAAATTGCTCTGAAATGGGCTGAAAATGTTAATTTGCCACTGGGGATCTTTCCAGTTCATTTCCCAGTTAAGGGCAATTTAGTGTAGTTCTTGTTATAGGCCCAGTCATGTTAAAACTTGAATTGATCAGTAACTCTGATTATTGTGCTAAGATCTTCAATCAATATAATGTGCAATCATTAGGGTTGACTTTCCATGTGACTTCACCTGTGCTGTGTGATGTCCTTGAAAACAAGAAAGCCCATGGTTACGCTCTACTTATCAGCCAATAGCACATATTTTATTTTAAATACAACATGCCACATAGAAACACCTAGGGGCCCATTTACTTAGCCCGAGTGAAGGAATAGAATAAAAAAAAACTTTGAATTTCAAACGATTTTTTTGGCTACTTCGACCTTCGACTACGACTTTGATTACGAATCGAACGATTCAAACTAAAAATCGTTCGACTATTGGACCATTCGATAGTCGAAGTACTGTCTCTTTAAAAAAAACTTCGACCCCCTACTTCGCCACCTAAAACCTACCGAAGTGCCATGTTAGCCTATGGGGAAGGTCCCCATAGGCTTTCTATCAATTTTTAGGTCGAAGAAAAATCGTTTGATCGATGGATTAAAAGTATTTAATCGTTCGATCGAACTATTTGCGGTAAATCCTTCCACTTCGATATTTGACCCTATGTAAATCTGCCCCCTAGAGACTCTCTGACTGTTGAACTGCAATGCCCTGGGTCCTCCAAACAGTCTTTAGCTGGAAACTATAGTCTAACAATAGTAAAATAAATAAATGCAGCACAAAGAGAAAGACAATACACTTGCACCAATGAACTCAACCTTATTATTGATATACAGGTATTGGATCCCTTATCCGGAAACCCAATATCCAGAAAGCTCCGAATTACCGAATGGCTGTCTCCCATAGACTCCATTTTATCCAAATAATCCAAATTTTTAAAAATGATTTCCTTTTTCTCTGTAATAATAAAACAGTAGCTTGTACTTGATCCCAACTAAGATATAATTAATCCTTATTGGAAGCAAAACAAGCCTATTGGGTTTATTTAATGGTTAAATTAATTTCTAGTAGACTTAAGGCATGAAGACCCAAATTACGGAAAGATCCGTTATCCGGAAAACCCCAGGTCCCGAGCATTCTGGATAACAGGTCCCATATATTATTAAGTTAATCTGAAAATAATTTATTGTTATTCTGCAACCTCTATCTCTATGCAGCTTTGGGTTGGAAATCCTTGATGTACATACATGCTGATATACATGCTTATGTGTTTTCATCCAGATCTTGTTAAAAAAAATGGGGTTGCCGCTAGAAAGCTAGAAGGACTGCATTTTTTAAATTTTTATTTCAATGTAATCAGTATGTAATAATTACATCACAGTAACTTGCAGACGTGTCCCTGATTTTTCAAATGTTCTGTTAACCTTTCAATACATGCATAAAATAGTGTAATGGCACAAGAATGGACCTAATCTATTAGTGCTTATGCATTTGCACTTCAGCCTGTGCCTCTCTCAACATAGATACAATATTTAGGGCAAGTGATAATAAAAAGAGGTTCTTTGCAGCCTTTGTCCTCTGACACACAAATTAGAGAGAGGGCTACTGGGGTGCCTAGGTGCCTCCCTATCATTAATATAGCACTGCCAAATGTGTGGGGATCTGTGACAATTCTGCATTAGCAGTAAGCAGTGGTCAAGGTGCAAAAAAATGGGTGCATTGCCCCCAGTTTTTGCACACTGCTCAGGAGGTTGTAAATGACCCCTTAGATGTCACCCACAAAACAGCTCAACATCTTGTCATTTATCTTTATTTCATCCTGGTCTGAAACAGAGTCTAAAGTCCTGAGGAAATTCTGCAGCAGAGAAGGCAGTGTGCAAAGTGCAAAATCAGGATGAATTATGCTTTTATTTTGCACCTTGTTTGCACACTGCCTGGGTCTTAAATGACCTCTATAATAATATGCAGTTGAGGGTTATTATTTTTTAATTTAAAGGGATACGGTCATGGGAAAAAAATTTTTTCTCAAAATGAATCAGTTAATAGTGCTGTTCCAGCAGAATTCTGCACTGAAATTGTATATTCAATTTTGAAATCTGACATGGGGCTAGACCAGGGATCCCCAACCTTTAGAACCCGTGAGCAACATTCAGAAGTAAAAAGAGTTGGGGAGCAACACTAGCATGAAAAATGTTCCTGGGTGCCAAATAAGGGCTGTGATTGGCCATTTAGGATTATCAACCTACATTGAGGCTCTGTTTGGCAGTACACCTGTTTTTTTTATGCAGCCAAAACTTGCCTCCAAGCCTGGAATTCAAAAATAAGCACCTGCTTTGAGACCGCTGGGAGCAACATCCAAGGGGTTGGAGAGCAACATGTTGCTCACGAGCTACTGGTTGGGGATCACTGGGCTAGACATTTTGTCAATTTCCCAGCTGCCCCAAGTCATGTGACTTGTGCTCTGATAAACTTCAATCACTCTTTACTGCTGTACTGCAAGTTGGAGTGATATCACCCCCTCCCTTTCCCCCCCAGCAGCCAAACAAAAGAACAATGGGAAGGTAACCAGATAGCAGCTCCCTAACACAAGATAACAGCTGCCTGGTAGATCTAAGAACAACACTCAGTAGTAAAAACCCATGTCCCACTGAGACACATTCAGTTACATTGAGAAGGAAAAACAGCAGCCTGCCAGAAAGTTTTTCTCTCCTAACGTGCAGGCACAAGTCACATGACCAGGGGCAGCTGGGAAATTGACAAAATGTCTAGCCCCATGTCAGATTTCAAAATTGAATATAAAAAAATCTGTTTGCTTTTTTGAGAAATGGATTTCAGTGCAGAATTCTGCTGGAATAACACTATTAACTGATGTGTTTTGAAAAAAACATGTTTTCTGATGACAGGATCCCTTTAAGTCTCCTCTATTTATTTGTCATCAAGAAATAACTTTCAAGTGACTAAAAAGAGACTTTATGCAGAGGAAAGAAATGGCAAAGGTATTAGATGCCGTTGAACATATAATTAAGACAGAATTTAAAAATAAATAAATGAATAATAAAATGCCTAAATTGGGCATGTCTGGCAGCTCCCTTATGATTTCACAGTTTGCTGCAAGCTCTCTTCTCTTTCTGTCTGCATCCAGCTGTGCTTTCCACATTAAATCTCTCCCCTCGTAGCTTAAATACATTTCCAACCACAAATATGTGCAGCATTCTGGTGTACGTCGCTGGGATGGTCATCTTTCAATTATATCATGTCCATGTTGTCAGTATAATCCTTCAGCTACTGATTCTATTTCATGCTTCATTTGTGTAAATACGTTATGTTTATTTACACAACAATATGCACAGCTTCAGATTGGAGTGCATTATTATGATGTATTGAATGACTACTCCCTTACTAATTTGTTTTCATTTCAATGGGCTGGTTGTGTTCTCTTTAAGAAATGTGCACTTAAATTCTTCTTCTCATTAAAACAAACATCCGGCTGCCTGTCCATAAAGGCCTGTTTATTAGGCAATCATAGTACTATTTCATTGCTTCTTACATACACATATACTGTATAGTGATGGGCGAATTTATTCGCCAGGCGCAAATTCACGGCGAATTTGCGCGATTCGCCGCCAGCGAATAAATTCGCAAAACGCTCGTGAAAATTTGCGGGAAAAATTCGTTTTTTCAAATTTTTTCGAAAAATGGACGCCGGCGTCAAAAACGGGCGCCGTTTTGCGAATTTCTTGCCGTTTCGCGCGAAATTCGCCCATCACTAATACTGTACAGTGCAATGCCAAGGTACAAATGTGAGTCTTGAAATCTTATTTAAATCCAAACCCTTTGAAATAAAAAATGTAGTCCCTGTCTAAAAGCTGCTGTAACATAGGGGATACAATAAATAAAATAAAATCTTTACACGTGTATCTATTTGTGAATAGTGATGGGCGAATTTATTCACCAGGCGCAAATTCACAACGAATTCCCGCGATTCGCCACTGGCAAATAAATTTGCGAAACCGCCACGAAAATTCGCCCGCGTAAAAAAAAAATGGACGCCGGCACATTTTTGACAACTAATTTGCGGCGGCATCAAAAAAACGTATGCCAGCGTCAAAAAATGGACACTGGCTGTTTTGCGAATTTCTGGAATGCTGGAAATTCGTGAATTTTTCGGCAAAGCGAAACGCCCCAAATGCGCCCATCACTATTTGTGAAGACACTATTAATAAACAGACTTTATCCATGTAATATATGGTGCCCATTCAAGACCATCTTCTCTCAAGTGATACTAACATTCAGGTTTTCATTTCTCTTTAGACTAAAATGAGCGTGTCCCAACCTTGTTGCTTAATATAATATTGACCATTGAACATAAACCAGAAATCTACATAACCCCTTTACTACAGACTAAACTGAGCCTGGGATTATTTATATGCATGTGGGTTGGGCCAATGTCTATTGAGATAATGTGGAAAAGAAGTGATGATATTATTAAGGAGCCATGGCTGCAAATTTTTTACGCTAATTAACTAAAATGCGAAGTTGTGTCTTAGCAGCCGAATGCTGATGAATTTTCAGAAGCGTTGCTTTGGCAGGGAAAGCATTTCATAACTAATTTTCGCTAGCGTTCATTTCTGTCTAGCAACTTCGCTAGCACTCTTGCGCTTAGGTTAATTTGAATAGGGCGGGTACCTAAAAGTCGTACGCACGTCTTTAATAGTAATGTTGGTGCAAATGCTTGAAGTGGCCACTTTTTCAAACACATGTCCAATGAACCATAATAAAGACAAAAGAGATCCTCTAATGCCCTAGACATGAGCCCACCCTTAAACAAATGTGGCATGCCCCTCAAATTAGCTTTAAAAAATTGTTCACACATAAATCTTTAATAGTTTGGACTTTAAAGGCAAAAAAAGAAAGTCGCCAGCGTTTTTTTACAACTTTAATGCATTTCCAGCATACAGGATATGATGTCAATGACATAAGATTGAGCAAGATGTAGCTTTGTTTTATCAGTTCGCCTGCTCTGAGGTGGTGAAGTAAACTCTGGCGAAAGAGGTAACGTTCAGTAAAATTTGTGGAGTAAAGACCGTTCACCAGAGCGAAAAGTCGCCTGGTGATATGGTGCAACCAAACGCTAACTAATTGTCCTCTCCCCTGTTATTGAATCGTTGATGTCCCTACGAATGGGATTTCTGGGGAATTGTCACTAGCAACGGCCACTTCGTATTTTAGTGAATCTGCCCCATGGATTGAAAGTAACAAAAAATAGGATGGGACATTATATACAGGAGGTCTTGCCAACTGGGCATTACTAGCCTGCTCACCTCCTGTTTCTTATATTTAATATTTAAGACCCTCAATATGCAGGTCTCTTTAGATTTTATGAAATAAGAACAGAATAAGGTTTATAAATACAGGATGTAAGCACGTGTGACTCTGAGTATTATACAGGTGGAAAAAGATGTCTGTTTTTACAAGCAAATGTTCCTTATACTAAAGATTGCAGAAGAGATACATGCAGGGCTAAAAGGAGTGTGGAATGTGCAAGGAGCCAACTTTTGAAGTAAGAAGTAGAGTGTTGTCAGGTCTCAAGTTGTGGTGTCAGTCAGAGGCAGTCCCACTGTGGCCAAAGAAGCTAGCGGTAAAGATCAGAGAGCAGCTGCACTCTTAACCAGCAGTAAGGAGGCTGTCACTACATTCTACCGCATACGCTCTCAGTGCCCTTTAACCCCTGTAGCTGTAGTGGATCATTCTCTCCTTCACTTGGTTATTATTTCCACTTTCAGAAGGCAGAGATGGGCAGTCGTAGCTTATTAGCACCAAATGTTCTTGGGGTGTGAAGAGACTCCATATGCTGGAGGGTGGGCTGGGCAATGGTTTGAAATTCTTGGTAATCTAAAATGAATTTGTCTTGTTTAAAAAGAAAAGAAAAAAAAGGGTCCATTCTGCAATGTAGAGGGTCCAGTTGGGTAAATGAAATCCATTGTAATCTTTCTGTCTGGTTTTCTGAGGTTCTAAAATGAGCAATGGATTATAAAGATCTTAGTATTATGTAAAAAGATGACTACATACTTAAACGATCTTCCAGTACACAAATTCACTGTCCCACCACTAATATTTGTGTAGTTACAATGTGAGAAAAAACAAAAACAAAAAAGAAAACCTGCATTCTATTTAATAAAAAGAAAACCTGCAAAGGTAATATATAATTGCTAAAATAAACAACCACATTTTCTATAAAATACTGTAAATTATAAACAGTTAATTGGAACACAATAATTGGCCAAATATAATTTGCAGGAAATGCTTCCCAAGAACACTATTTACATTAAGTGTTCCATATTACGACAGAAAACAGATTTTATGTACCCAGATTTTACCCGGATTATTTGCCAATTATTTGTGGTCCCACATTCATAATTTTTTCCAGGATGTTAAATTCGTTGGGAAACATAAAAGCAGGGTTCTGTTGTAAGTGTTACTTTATTTAAAGGGATAATGTCATGGAAATTGTTTTTTCAAAAATAATCAGTTAATAGTGCTGCTCCAGCATAATTCTGCACTGAAATCCATTTCTCAAAAGATCAAACAGATCCCAGCTGCCCCAAGTCATGTGACTTGTGCTCTGATAAACTTCAATCGCTCTTTACTGCTGTACTGCAAGTTGGAGTGATATCACCCCCTCCCTCCCCCCCCAGCAGCCAAACAAAAGAACAATGGGAAGGTAACCAGATAGCAGCTCCCTAACACAAGATAACAGCTGCCTGGTAGATCTAAGAACAACACTCAATAGTAAAAACCCATGTCTCACTGAGACACATTCAGTTACATTGAGAAGGAAAAACAGCAGCCTGCCAGAAAGCATTTCTCTCCTAAAGTGCAGACACAAGTCACATGACCAGGGGCAGCTGGGAAATTGACAAAATGTCTAGCCCCATGTCAGATTTCAAAATTGAATATAAAAAAATGCATATTTTCTCTCATAGGTATGCCTGAAAGCCCAGTTTAAAGGTCATTTAGGGTGATGTTTTAGGCACTTACAGTATTTGCTGTCTTGGAACTATGGGGCAGATTTACTAAGAAGCGAAGTGGCTAACGCTAGCGACAATTCGCTAGCGTGAGCACCTGCAGGGACATCACCAATTTACTAACAGGCGCAGGAGCCAATTCGCTAGTGAAACAGACTATCGCTAGCAGTCATTTGCACTCTATCACCAGGCCACTTTTCACTCCGGCGAACGGACATTACTCTGCAAATTCACTTGAATGCGGATTTTACAGAACGTTACCTCTTTCTCCAGAGTTGCCTTCGACACCTCAGACCAAGCGAAGTGCTATAAAGCAGCTAGATCATCCTCAATCTTCTGTCACTTACATCAAATCCTGTGTGCCGAAAATGCATCAAAGTTAAAAAAAAATCTGGGGACTTTTCCTTTTTTTAATTGGGATTGGCTGCAAAAGTCCTAACTTACTTTTTTGGGTAACCGGTTTTCTCCAGACATTTTATAACATATGGAACATTTAATTTTACAGTGGGCTCATGTGTAGGGCATTATATTAACTCTCTTGTCTTTATTAAGGTTCCCTGTGTAATATAAAGCGGTAACTTAAACCATTTGCAGCAACATTTATAATAAAGACCACCATACAATTTTAAATTTCCCAACCTATGCAAATTGACCTAAGCGCAAATGCTCGACAGCCTGAAGTAACGACAGAGAAAAGTCGCCAGCGTTTGACGCCCGGGACGAAACTTCTCATTTTAGAGAATTAGCGTATTCATAGCGCATTTGCACCTGGAGAAGTGGTGCGATGGGTGCGAAGCTGACGCTGGTGAAAATTCGCCCGTTAGTCAATCTGCCCCTTAGGCTAAAAGTTTAGTATATCTTTTGAGACCTTTTTATAAACAGGGGCCCAGATCAAAGGTATGACTTCCATGGGATTCTTAAACAGAAAGAACCAGACAACCCCTGCTTAAAGGGTCTGGATCCATGTCAGCATGTATTTTACAGATACACGCACATGACAATTGTTATGAATATTAATTTGGCTCAAGTAAATTAAGAATACTAAAAATCTCCAGATTTCTGTGATCTGCATTAAGAAATTTGACATTCTGCTCCACACTGACACACACCTACCTCTGGACACTAATTACAATTGGTGAATAATAATGGTGGGACAGATGTTGGGCAGACCCTTCTCTGGAGTAGTCTACACTAATTTTGATTGTGGGACAGATGGCAGAGAGATCCTTGAATCAGTAAGTTGGAGAACTAGTCCTATGTTCTTCCGTTCAAAGCCTGTAAATGAGACCAGCATGAATGTAGTACATCTGCCTCCAGCTGGGAAATAGCCTGCTGTGGGGAATAACCACATAGAAGCTAAGGCTTACTATTGAGGGTAATTAGCCACATTTAACTGGCAACATAAAGTCCACTTATTAGGTTTGACATTGCATCTTTATGTAATGATGGATAGACTGGTCCTCTGTCATAGCTTGGCCCCACACTCATCTCATATATAACCACTTATGATCTACAATGGTTTGAATATTGTGTCCCAGCTCTCTGACATCATAGTTTACAAATAGTGATGAGCGAATTTGCGCAGTTTCGCCGGAAAATGTATGAATTTTCCGTTTTTAACTCAGACGAATTTTCGCTGCCGTTTCGCGAATTTATTTGCGCAAATTCGCCGCAAATTGGAGCCTGCCGAATAAATTCGCCCATCACTATTTACAAAAAGAGTTTAATGAATTGCCTACACCTTAATAAACACAGGAAAAACGACCTAATATATAGGGCCATTATTCAAATCATGGTTAAAAACTTATTTCATGGTTTATCACATGAAACCACCATTTAAGTCTATGGAACTGAATAAGGTGATAAGGGTTTCACAATGAATTGAACCTGGGCTCTAATAAGATAAAGGCTATGAGAATTGACATTCTTACTTCATGCTTGCAGGTTTTTATGAATCAGAGTCATTATAACAGTATACTTGATGAATAATGGTGATGATTCATCTCAGGAAATTTCTACTTATTATATGAATGTATCCAGATGGTGATTTATTTTATGAATTTTATATTTATTCCATTAATGAATTCACCTAGCTATATTAATATGTTACATATTTCCTAAGGATATACCAGTGCAATTTAATAAAAGTAATTGGTGTAAAAAAAATGAGTGTTTTAGGTACAGTCAGTATAAAATAAATATACATTTTCAAGTAAAAATCCAAAATTAGGTCTCTAATAGTGATGGGCGAATTTTCGCGAATTTCGTGAAACGGCGAAAAATTCACGGATCGGCGCCGGCGTCTCGTTTTTGACGCCAGCGCCTGTTTTCGGCACCGGTGTCCGTTTTTATACAAAATAAATATACATTTTCAAGTAAAAATCCAAAATTAGGTCTCTAATAGTGATGGGCGAATTTTTGCGAATTTCGTGAAACGGCGAAAAATTCGCGGATCGGCGCCGGCGTCTCGTTTTTGACGCCAGCGCCTGTTTTTGGCACCGGTGTCCGTTTTTTCAGCGCGGGTGTCTTGTTTTTTCCGAAATTATTTTGACGCGAATTCGCGCCTGCCCAATAAATTCGCCCATCACTAGTCTCTAATCTATTTTCTTTATTTCTAACCACCAGCTCAAGGAAGAATGAGAAAATATATTTGGAAATATATATCGGTATGGGACCTGTTATCCAGAATGCTCGGGACCTTAAGTTTACTAGAAAATCATTAAAAAAATGAATGAAACCCAACAGGATTGTTTTTACTCCAAGAAGGATTAATTATTATTTAGTTGGGAACAAGTACGTGGTACTGTTTTTTTTTTTAATAGAGAGAAAATAATTTGTAAAAATTCGAATTATTTTATTATAATGAAGTCTATGGGAGATGATATTTCCCTAATCCTGAGCTTTCTGGATAACATATTTGTGGATAACAGATCCCATACTTGTATTAGAGACTTCGCCTACCCTTGCCTTTAGTGTTGAGTTTCTAGTGAAATCTGAAAGGCTGTGATGAAAACTGTAAATGTTTTTGCACCTTTTTTGTCATATTTTTGCAAAACACACACTCATATTACTGAATTATTTTGCTGTGAATCTGAAATTGATAGTTTCATAACTAACTTGCGTATTCTCTTTTCTAAAACTTGAATTGGTTACTAGATTTGACTGATGGAAGGCTATTAGGGATGGGCGAATCTTTTCGCCTTGTTGACGCCCATAGACTTGAATGGCGCCTCAAGTCCAAAAAAAAATGACGCGCGTCAAAATAAATTCGCCGCACAACAACATTTTTTGGACCCCCATAGACTTTAATGTGCGTCAGCGACATTTAGCCTGCGCCCAATTTTTGGCAAAGCAAAACGGGTCAAATTCGCCCATCCCTAAAGGCTATTCGTCACCCTAACATTATAAAACAGTGCCCAAAAAAAAAATTTAAATTAGGGTCCCAATACTTTGGTAAATTGACATATTTTTTCAGAATATATTAAAAATATCCATTAATTAGGGCCTTACTGGACCCCCTACACTCCTGGGCCCCTCAACTATAAGGGATTGTGTCCTATGTAGTTCCTGCATTGCAACTTCTCCTTCTCACAGTCTTGTGGTTCTGCTTTTATGCACATTGTCTTTCTGTAGAAGCTTCTTGCCTTGGCAGATCCTATACAAATGATCAGCTCAGATACTTTTAAAGGAGAATAGTGTTTGTCCCTTGTAAAGCCTACTTCTCCTCTGTATCACATTCTGCCAATCTCACAGTGCTGCTTATAACCCAACTATTATATTTTTTCTATTGTTCAAGTGTCAAAGACCCCAGATATTAACCATCCATTATTAATTATATTAAGGTTTTATATCTGGATGGTCTATCTATCTACAGTAAATTATTATTTTTGGCCTGGATCAATCTATCTACAGTAAATTATTAATTTTGGCCTGGATGTTCATAGGTACCCTTGCTATGTCTATGTCACTTCCCTTTCTGTTCTAGTCATGCTCCACAGGTCTTAAAAAATAGACAAAAATGACTTTGCAATAAAGTACCTAAAATATAATTTTCCCTTCCCAAGCTCGCAGGTCTTCAACAAAGGTCCTACTTACTAATATGTAAAGCTTTGGTTAGAGCCCATTCCTTTCTTTAGGAATAGAGGGCCCTGAACTCTTGGGGGTCGATTCACTAACTTTGAGTGAAGGATTTGAAGGTAAAGAACCTTGAATTTCGAAGTTTTTTTTGGGCTACTTCGACCATCGAATGGGCTACTTTGACCTTCGACTACGACTATGACTTCAATTTGAAGGATTCGACCATTCGATAGTCGAAGTACTGTCTCTTTGAAAAAAACTTCGAACCCCTAGTTCGCCATCTAAAAGCTACTGAAGTCAATGTTAGCCTATGGGGAAGGTCCCCATAGGCTTGGCTAACTTTTCTTGATCGAAGGATATTCCTTCGATCGTTGGATTAAAATCCTTCGAATCGTTCAATTCGAAGGATTTAATTGTTCGATCGAAGGAATTATCCTTCGATCGAACTATCTGCGCTAAATCCTTCGACTTCGATATTCGAAGTCGAAGGATTTTAATTCCTAGTCGAATATCGAGGGTTAATTAACCCTCGATATTCAACCCTTAGTGAATCGGCCCCTGTATCTAGAGATTGTGCTTGGCTCCTTCAACTCTTTCTCCAACTTCCATGCAGGAGCCCCTGTCCTTAGGCTTATGATAACATGAGCCCATGTGGAAGATGGTTGAATGTAAGTAAATTATTATTTGTCTTATCTCAAGACATCATACTGTCCAGAGGTGAACATTTTCTAAACAATATCCATTTGTTTGCAGCTATAAAGCATTAATTTGTCACTCTGTGAATGAGCTGATAAGGATGTGCACATTCTACTCCCACCCCTACTTATCTGAAAAGCCATAACTGTATATTTGCTCCTGTAACCTTACCCTGAGATCAGTCATTTATCTGCTTACTGTAAAACCTCATACTGTGAAGAAATAGTCTGCACATAGTAATGTATTAATTAAACAGAAAGCCATGACAGGATTCAGTATGAATTTGTTGAGCAGTTGAAGCTTTCCATTCTGTTCCCATCGTCAGCAGCTATAACAGTTTTTTTTAAAGCTTTCAGTAAATCTTTTTTTTTTTTCATAGAATGAGCCCTTTCCTTCTATCTCTGATTATTTTGACAAAGATATTTCAGCAGTGAGGTAATTTAGCCAGTCCAGGGAAATACAATTTGTTTTTTCTTTTCTCAATGCCCAAGAATCTTATCAAGTATTTCTGAGGATTTTTTGTCATTCAGATGTTCACCCACTCAAAATTGCCTTTTATTTCAAGAAAAATGCCTCAAATTTAATGAAAGGAACATTTCCAAACCAATTTTCAGGATCCCTTTCCCTTCAGGGCTTAGAATATTAATGTAAATCTTCACCAAAAGGCAATAGTCGCACATCTGATGAAATTGCAGATCCAATCACTCAATGACACTCAAACAGGAAGCAGGAGATGATTGAAATTAGTCTACCTGTCATTTGCCTCTCTATTTTCTCTCCATTTCTTACACCAAGAACACAGAGAATTTTTATAGCTGCTTAACTGATTTAACCCTCTTTTTTGCAATATATGTGCCAATGATCGTGTCTTTAAAAAAACTTATTTTGACAAAGTTATTTCTAAAGGGGGACTATATTACAAAAGAACATTTTCATTGGAACCCTGTGTTGTGTGCAAGTTTTAGGAAATAATAAAGATGGCATTACCCAAGGCCTACGACCTGAGTGTGGCTCCCATTACCTGAATTAATTGTGAAATTAGAAAAATGGCAAATTACGTTTCGTAACATTTGTTTTATTTTTTTGTATTCAGGTCACATGCTCAGTTCCATTTTTCTGAGTAAGATTGTTGAGTAACCCATATCACATAAGGGTATATCAAATATTTGCTTTTAGAGACCTCTGGAAGTAATAACATTTAGAATCACTCCTAAATAGATCTTATGGTTGGGTGGTGGGCTGCTGTTCTAACTATCTTTATTATGGTGTGTGATGAAACAACTCAGATGTAGTGATGGGCGAATTTCCGCGATTCGCCACCGGCGAGTAAATTAGCGAAAAACGCTGCAAAAATTCGCCGGTGTCAAAAAAAAGGTCGCCGCGTCCAAAAAAACGGACGCCGGCGTAAAAAATCGCCCGCCGGCGTCAAAAATGGACGTCGGCCTCAAAAACTAGCAAATTCGCCCGTCACTACTCAGATGCAGTTGAACTGCAGACTTTTAGCTTTAATTCAGTGGGTTGAACAAAAAGATTGCATAAAAATGTGAGGAACTAAAGCCTTTTTTTAACACAATCACTTCATTTCAGGGGCTCAAAAGTAATTGGACGAATTAAAAAACTGAAAATAGAATGTTCATTTCATCTATTTGCATCTATTTTCTGCTGGAATAATCAGACTCGATTCTGAGGAAGAAAACATGAAAGACTGTGCCAACTAATATTTCCATGTCTGTAGATTCTGCCTTTAATAATTGTTTTGGGTTTGATGAAACCAAGGGTTCATTTACATTTGCCCTATCAATTCACTGCATGTCCTTAATGATCTCTTTTGTATGTCTTGCCCTTTATATTATGAGCTGTAATATACAGAGCACCCTGTAACTCCTGTATCAATCCATTTTTTTTATATCGTATAGCAAGGTTTGTGGTTTTAAATACTTATGGGCCCATTCACTAAGTTCGAGTGAAGGAATAGAAGAAAAAAAACTTCGAATTTCGAAGTGTTTTTTTGGCTACTTCGACCTTCGAAAGATTCGAACTAAAAATCGTTCGACTATTCGACCATTCGATAGTCGAAGTACTGTCTCTTTAAGAAAAAAACCCTAGTTCGCCACCTAAAAGCTACCAAAGTCCATGTTAGCCTATGGGGAAGGTCCCCATAGGCTTTCCAAGTTTTTTCTGATCGAAGGATAATCCTTCGATCGATGGATTAAAATCCTTTGAAACGTTCGATCGAACGATTATTCCTTCGATCAAACTAATTGCGCAAAAATCCTTTGACTTCGATATTCGAAGTCGAAGGATTTTAATTTGCCAGTCGAATATCAAGGGTTAATTAACCCTCAATATTCGACCCTTAATACATCTGCCCCTTAATAATAATAATAATAATAATAATAGTGTTAATGTAATAATTAAATAATAATGTCTATAAATATCAGTATATAAGAAGAAACATGCAAAAAACGGAATGTAGTTTGAAGCAATTGGGATAATATGGTTATGTTGTGCATAAACCTAAACATGTAAGAGGCAAAACAAATTCTATTTAAAACTGACTGTTTCACATCACATTTGGAGACTCCATTGCTTAATAACAGAAGCTTATTGCTCATCTTGCAGATGTTTTTAGATTTTTTGGATTGCCCCATAAAACAGTTATGATGGAGACTGATTTCAGTGAGACCCTTTCATTAGGAATCCCATCACTTGGAAAGCCTTTCTCATTAACATTTAAATAGGTCCAGTGCCGCTATGTCCACACCAGCAGATCTTATGCTCACATGGAACACTGAATCTGACTTATTGTTCAGGAGCTGAAATTGTTTGCAAATAATATTCATGTCAATGGCAGAGACACAAAACACATGTTGTTCATGTAAAAGAGCTTTAAGCGGCATTTTTTCTGCATTCCAACAAGATCTTTATTTGTTCTTATTTGTTCAATTCCTTGATATGTCATGCAGCAATGTATATTCTTCTTCTATGTTTATCTTGACATACTTAATATGTGAATCATAATCTGTTGTGTAGTGATGGGCGAATTTGGGCCGTTTCGCTTTGCCGGAAAATTTGCTAATTTCGGCCGAAATTCGTGAAACAGCGAAAAGTTTGCAAAACGGTGTCCCGTTTTTGACGCCGGCATCCGTTTTTGATGCCGGCGTCCGTTTTTTTTTACGCCAGCGAATTGTCGTGCCTGTTTTTCGAATTTATTAGCCGGTGGCGAATCGCACATATTTGCTGCGAATTCGTGCCTGGCGAATAAATTCACCCATCACTACTGTTGTGTTTATGAAAACCCAATAAAATTGTTGTAAAAAAAAAAAAAAACAAACAAAAAAATAAATAATTAAAAAAAAATCTTTATTTATGGTCCCAATTTCAAAACAAACATATATTCAGTAGAGACAAGCGCGTGAAACAGAGAAAAATTCGCAAAACGGTGTCTCGTTTTTGACGCCGGCATCCGTTGTTGATGCCGGCGTCCGTTTTTTTTTACGCCGGCGAATTGTCGTGCCTGTTTTGCGAATTTATTAGCCGGTGGCGAATCGCACATATTTGCTGCGAATTCGTGCCTGGCGAATAAATTCACCCATCACTACTGTTGTGTTTATGAAAACCCAATAAAATTGTTGTAAAAAAACAAAAAAAAACAAACAAAAAAATAAATAAATAAAAAAAAATCTTTATTTATGGTCCCAATTTCAAAACAAACATATATTCAGTAGAGACAAGCGCGTTTGGCATTGTTTTATTAATTCTAAAATGTAGTTCAGAACAAGTCAATATTCAAAATGTTTTAAAATGATGAACAGGAAAATGTACAGGCTCATTTAGAACAACACTACAACATGGAAACATCATGTGAAATTAGTGATGGGCGAATTTGCGCCGTTTCGGTTTGCCGAAAAATTTGCGAATTTCGCGCGAAATTCGCGAAACGGCAAAAAATTCGCGAAGCGGTGCCGGCGTCTCGTTTTTGATGCCGGCGCCCGTTTTTGACGCCAGCGCCCGTTTTTTCGACGCCGGCGCCTGTTTTTTGCCCGAATTTGTGCCGCGAATTTTCGCGGGCGTTTCACGAATTTCTTCGCTGGCGAATAAATTCGCCCATCACTATGTGAAATCAGTAATTAAAGGCTCACTATCTTACTATCAACAAGTTCCAAATCAGAAGGAAATGTATTCTTTCGTTATTAAAGGGATTCTCTCTTGATTTTAATGATGTCGTTTTTATTTCTAAATTACACGGTTTACACTGCAAATAATTCACTCCACAATATAAAATTAAATTTCTGAACCAGCAAGTGTATTTTATTTAGTTGTAATATTTGAGTGTAGGCGCCATCTCAGGTCATTTTTTGACTGGTCATGTGCTTTCAGAAAGAGCCAGCACTTTAGGATGGAATTGCTTTCTGGTAGGATGGTAGGTTGTTTCTCTCACTCAATATAACTGAATGTGTCGCAGTAGGACCTGGATTTTACTATTCTTAGATATCTTGTGTTAGGGAGCTGCTATCTAGTTATATACTACATAATGAAGGCAATGATAAGGATACGGGAACACTTCATACTTACGTAATTCTGTATATACACAAACCATTATAGATTGTAGCACTACACCTTGCAACCAGCTAGTGTAGCTAGCATATTGATTTTCCATTTGTCCCATATATCCTTAGAATTTATGGGATCTGTTATCCGGAAACCCATTATCCATAAAGCTCCGAATTACAGGAAGTTCATCTCTCATAGAATCCATTATAACCAAATCATCATTTTAAAAATGATTTCCTTTTTCACTGTAATAATAAAACAGCATCTTCTACTGGATCCTAGTTAAGATATAGTCTATAATGGAGGCTTTTATTTTAATGTTGAAACTATTTTTAATAGACTGAAAGATACAAAGAAAACCTGCGGCTTTATCCAAAAAGTGAAACAGTTGCTGACTTAAGTAAATCAATGGCTCAGGCATGTGAATCTCTGAGCACTAAATTAAATCAAATCAGCAGGCAAAGACCATAGCTCATCCGATGCAAAGCTTGACCTGGGTGTATGTATCCCAGGTCCATCGCTTATGGCACAGCATATTTGGCAAAATAAATCAAACAAAGTAGATGTAATTCACACTCACCAATGACGAATGGTGGTTTAGTTGCAGTGCCCTGAACCCATAGCTTGGGGTGGAGATGCAGATAAATTGTGGAATGACCATGCACTTCTGAGACACACCAGTGTAGATAAAACTTGATCTTTATTCCATTAAGTTAAATCAACCTGTTCTAACGCATTTCATTTCTAGAGATACGTAATCATAGGCATCTCATATATATGATTACGTATCTCTAGATACGAAACGCGTTAGGACAGGTTGTTTTAACTTTATGGAATAAAGACCGAGTTTTATCTAAGCGGGTGTGTCTCAGGAGTGTGTGCTCATTCCACAATTTATCTTAAAGGGATCCTGTCATAGTTTTTCAAAACACATCAGTTAATAGTGCTACTCCAGTAGAATTCTGCACTGAAATCCATTTCTCAAAAGAGCAAACAGATTTTTTTAGATTCAAATTTGAAATCTGACATGGGGCTAGACATTCTGTCAATTTCCCAGCTGCCCCTGGTCATGTGACTTGTGCCTGCACTTTAGGAGAGAAATTCTTTCTGGCAGGCTGCTGTTTTTCCTTCTCAGTGTAACTGAATGTGTCTCAGTGAGACATGGGTTTTTACTATTGAGTGTTGTTCTTAGATCTACCAGGCAGCTGTTATCTTGTGTAAGGGAGCTGTTATCTGGTTACTTTCCCATTGTTCTTTTGTTTGGCTGCTGGGGGGGGGAAAGGGAGGGGTGATTTCACTCCAACTTGCAGTACAGCAGTAAAGAGTGATTGAAGTTTATCAGAGCACAAGTCACATGACTTGGGGCAGCTGGGAAATTGACAATATGTCTAGGCCCATGTCAGATTTCAAAATTGAATATAAAAAAATCTGTTTGCTCTTTTGAGAAATGGATTTCAGTGCAGAATTCTGCTGGAGCAGCACTATTAACTGATTCATTTTAAAACATTTTTTTTTCCCATGACAATATCCCTTTAAAGTATGAAGATCCAAATAACCCCAGGTCCCAAACATTTTGGATAACATTTCCCATACCTGTAACCTGTTATATTAATGATAGGCTAGTGGTATATGTGTTATATGTGTTAAGCCTTTCTTTGTATGTTTAAAATTACAGTGGGCCACAAAAGCCACCCCTTCACTATATGTCAAATGGATGTTTTTGCCAGGAAGATAAATCTCATTAGGGAAAGACCAGGTGCAACCACCTCAATAATCAGAGCAGAACAATAGGTAGAAAAAGGCTCGGTCTGTATAAGGAGCTTCTTATGATGATGATGGGTAACACAAATGGAAGGGTGCCTTCAGAGTCTTTTGAATAGGCAATAACCTGTGGCCTCCTGATCCTTTGACAAGAAAGCATCTATTTAGGACAGCATTCCCCTCTAGTAACCAGCTTTTGATCCCTGAAATAATTTTGCTTTTTAGATTCTCTAAACCACTTCCAATTACGGTGACATTTGAAATGATTGGAGTAATCCAAATGTGTGATAAAATATGTCTCCCGTCATAAAACCCCTCCAAGGAAGGGTGGAATTAATTAGTCACGAATGATCTCAGGAGGTTAGTTTTGCTCATCGCCCTTAGGATTCATTTGGACAAATGCCTACTCAAAGTTTTATGACACACAGTAATTCTGTTACCTTCAACAGCATGTCACGGCGAGATATATGAGGGTTATAAAGTTAAAGTGTTAGTTTTAGCAGCAGAGCAGGGTTTGTTCAATTGCAACCTTAGATTGTTTTTCTTAACCTCTTGGGGGTCCTATATGTTTATTAAGCCTGTCCTTGGTGACCAAAGCATTCATCAATTCTGTAACAGATCATTTCTGTTTATTGCACCAATGAATACCTACCGATTATTTATCAGCGATGAACAGTGCAAAATAACTTCTGTGTTTCACTACTCAAATCTTAGAAAACCCCTTTTGTTTCTTCTGGGTAGAAGAGACACAGACAAATTCGAAATGGCCTGTGACCTTCTTGGAAATGATATGAGCTATTGAAACCTCTCCTTTTTCCTCATCCTATGGAAAAACTTTGAAGTACAGTATTATTGAAACAACCAGTCTTTCTGCCCTGAATAGTATTCCAGCATTGGGAAGATCCAGCTTTTAAGTTCAACAGATACATACATATCTCTACATTACTTATACCTTGTTCCTGATGATCTTATTCCCAGGGCAGCCATCAGGGGGGAGGACAGGGGGGAGAGTTGTAGGGGGCCCGAGGGTAAGGGGGGCCCGGCCACGCCACACTTACTTGATTAACCGGGCCCCCCATATTTCTGAGAGCTGCTGACTTTGGGATGGCATGGACGTTTAAGGGGCTCTGGCCACCAATTTTCTCATAATGTAGGGGGCCCTGACCACCAATATCTTTTTATTTTTTATTAACATGTGGGAACCCTAGCCACCAATATTTTTTTTGTTTTTTTACTGTGTGGTAGGGGCAGACCTGTGGGGTGGGGAGGGCGGACTTGTAGGTGGGGCTTGCGGTGGGTGCAGCCCAGGGGGCCCAGGAAATGTTGTCGTATGGGGCCCTGTGATTTCTGATGGCGGTCCTGCTTATGCCTATTGTTTCACCATTGGCTTTTATATATATTTATATCTATTTTTTTACAAATAAGTGATTTTTTTCCACCTGATACAGATTTGTGACAACATTCGATTTTTAATAAATCTGTGCTAGAATATTGCGATGCATTTTGCTGGTTAAAATTTAGTTTTTTCTATGTGGGAAAAAGTGAGAGAACACACCCATTGACTCCAGCGCATTTGATGCAAGAAAAAACACCCATTTCTGCATTTTGAAAAGTTTTCAACTAAATGCGAAATGGGGCAGTTTCACTTATTACTAAAAGTAAACACTTTGGCTCAGTGCAACAGTCAAAAATATATTGTTTTTTTGTTTTAATGATTTTGATTGCAAAAGTCTGGTTAAATCGTTCATGTAAAAAAAAGGGTACCTGACCCAGCTCAACCCGCAGTCCCAGATATGTACTGATATGTCCTGAGTATCTCTTTGATCTGCTGCACTGAACTGCCAGAAAAAAGAATCAAAGTTTCTAACTTAATTGGCTCTTGGCAGAGAGCCCAGAATACACACTTAACATACTTTTGTAACGCTTTAGATAAGATACGAACTTATACAACTTAAATACCGATTCACCTTCATTAGCAAAACTGTAATGACATAAAAACACAGAAATGTGTTCAAACTTTCATAACCTGCCAAATTTTGTAAAATGGATATGATAATTAGGGGGTGTGGACACAGAAATGGGCGTGGTCAAAAGATTGAGCACCAAATATTTTTGTCCCTTTTTCTGTTTCCAAAATGTTGGGAGGTATGGAGACCTTAACCTTAAGTTATCCAAACTATTTTTATTGTAGATCATTATAGGAATTTTGGTTTTATGTTCTATAAAACTCACTCATATCTGTACTAACATTCTCTATGTTCCTCCATTTGATTTATGATAGTAAAAACTACTGAATGTAATCTTAAATTGCAAATCTGATTTATCCAGATTTTTCTGTCTAGCGTTTAATGGATAGCATATAGAGTTTCATATGAAAAAAAAAATCATGGTGGTTCTGAGTGTTAAGCGCCAAGCAAACGATCGAGCACTTTAGGAAGAATTTCCTTAGATAACTGGATTATACCCACATCTAAAGTCTAGCAATATCTGGAATTTAATCACTGCTGTTGAATACATAAAAGTATGCTTCTGCACTTGGTTCATTTTAGATTCTACTTTAGATAGAGACTGTAGTGATTGTAAACAACAAGTATCATCCCGCAGCACAAAAGCAATTCTGCAGTATGAATAGCTATAATAACTATATTTTAGAAGACATAAACTCTTACAATTGCAGGTGGATAGTGATGGGCGAATTTATTCGCCAGACGCGAATTCACGGTGAATTCCTGCGATTCGCCGCTGGCAAATTCCTGCGATTCGCCGCCCGCAAATAAATTTGCAAAACTTCAGCGAAAATTCGCCAGCATCAAAAACGAGACGCCGGCGCCAGTTTGCAAAATTTTTGCCATTTCGTTGGAAATACGTGAATTTTTGTGCGAAGCGAAATGCCCCAAATTCACCCATCATTACGTTTTCATTGTTTTTTTATTGTCAAGGGGAAAAGAAGAAGCAAAATATGTTGTAAATATTAGTGACGGGCGAATTTATTCGTCAGACACGAATTCGCAGCGAATTCCCGCGATTCGCCATCGGCGAATAAATTAACTAAGCCGCATCGAAAATTCACCAGCGTCAAAAAATATGGACGCCAGGGTCCGTTTTTTCGGACGCCGGCGCAATTTTGCCATAAACGGACGCCAGCATCCAAAAAAAAGGACGCCGGCATCAAAAACGAGAAAGTATGAACAGAAGGTATGAACAGATTCTATCATCATTTCAGCAAAGAGTTCATATTTACTAGTGATGGGCGAATTTGGGGTGTTTCGCCAAAAAAATTACGAATTTGTTCTGTATGAACAGATTCTATCATCATTTCAGCAAAGAGTTCATACATTTGTAAACAAGGTTTGCACAATATGCACAACATAACATTTTATGAATACTCGCAGGAAATTCGCAATTTTTTCCGCGAAAAGCCCCAAATTCGCCCATCACTAGTAAATATGAACTCTTTGCTGAAATGATGAATCTGTTCATACCTTCTAGGGATACTGCTATGGTATCACACAGTCTAGCAGTTTGAGAGTATTGTGTCAACACTCTGGTGTGGACAGATGGCAGAAAGTGAACACACACAAGTAGAAAAATTCAGATTTGTGATTTTTGTAAGTGTTCTTTTTAATAAGACTATGTACAACAGTTTTGTACCAAACTGCATTTTTTTGGAGTGGAACAGTAGCATTATTACCAATTCATATCATTGATGTATTTCCATATTCAGATGGATTTCCATTTTCATATGCAGATTTACAAGTATTCATAAAATGTTATGTTGTGCATATTGTGCAACCCTTGTTTGCAAATGTATTTTAAAAGTCTCTAGTTTGTTCAATATCATTCTGCAGAACTGCTATGTTAAAACACCCATTCAACCTGCTGTTGAAAAATAACCTTAACTTAAATTTGCAGGATGACCAGTTATGTCTACCTGTTGACTGATGGGTAACTAGACCTATAGCAAACTTTGCAGCTTCTCATTGAGTAATATGTGGTCAATAACATGCTCATCAGCTTCTCCTCTCGTGGCCACCACTGCTATCTTATAGCAACAGGAAGGTTGGCTATTTTGTAAATATACAGTGGAATCCCCATTTTACGTTTTTCAGGGGACCAGAAGGGACCAGAAAAAAAATGGTGTAAAATCCAGGAAAATGTAAAATCAGGGAAATGTATTATGCATAATATATAGGTGGCACCAAAAAACAACAATGTAAATCAGGGGATGTAAAACTGAGGTTTCACTGTAGTTGTATTTTGCAACTAGGGCCCCAGAATTAAATTATAATTTAAAGTAAAAACACAACTAATAACCATTATGTTATACACAACAGGATTCTCGTGGATTTAAGTAAAGGAACAAACACAAATAATTTCAAACCGACTTCATTCAAACCAAGCCTCGTTAGGGTTGTGAATTGCAAAAAAACATTTATTCCTTCATATTATTTCTTAAAAATGTATAGAATTATTTTATAGAATTTCTACTAGTCTTAAACTGATGTTCTTATTCTCAGCAGTAACTTGGGCTCAGGTTTAATTTGTGGAAAGGCCACCAAGGCCCGGGCCTAGGGTGGCAGGATTTTAAGGGGCGGCATGATGCCCAACCACACCCACATTTGGTCAGAAACTCTGGTCCCGATGATGAAAATTTGCATGAATAAAGGGGAGGGGACAGGGGAGACGAATGGCATTGGGCCTAGGGGCGCCCACTATGTAAATCCAGCCCTGCCTCTAAACATGACCCACTTCCTAAATACTCCAAGTCACCAAATCGTGGTGCAGGACCTGAGCTCCCTTGAGTGATCCCTCATCTCCTAAAGGCCAAATACAGAAGAGGTTGCCTTTGAGGTGTCCCAACTGCAATTGCCACATTTGAAACTACAATAATTCTGGTCTGATGAATTTTATGATTCCTTATTCTGTTACTATAATCTGTTATGCTTTTAAAGATGACTTTATGGAAGTCTGTGTGAGCTGGATAAATGTAATACTATCTTAATACAGTTTGCACATACTGTATAAACTTATTTATAAAACTTGTGTTGATATCAAGTGCGAGTAACAGCTATAAACTCATTTGTACACACATACTGTATATAATCCAGAGTCATTGAACTGAATATTGAAATACTTTGAATTCTTCAAAGAGAAATGTAGAAGGAAATGTTCTTTTTTATTTTGTTGGATTATAGTCAATGTAGTGAATTAAATATTTAATACCCTTGTTCAGTAATAATGGGAGGACACTGATTGAAACAGAGCTAATTACAAAGGCAGTTGGTTAAAGTTATTTAACAAGAATAAATATTATAGAAATGTATTGCCCTCTGTAGACAAATCAGATTAATTGCCTCTGGGTCATATAAACACCCTCCGACTATCTGGCAGTTTAGGCAGCATCTGGTGCATTCTAAAAACTTGAAGAATTTACTGCTTCTGTTTTTATATTGCTGGAGTGTTGACCTGAGTACTGACCTGAGTACAAAGAAGGCAAACGAGGCTAATGGAAGAGATAGAATGGGAAGAAACAATATGGAGGAGGGTAGGGAGAGTAAATGGAAAAGGGGGAGGAGAAGAGAAGTGCAGGTGTGTGCTGGTGTGAGTGCTGTATTGAAAGAGAAACCAATATTAGAGTTAATACAATTAATCAATGTGAGTAATAACTAGGAGGAATGGAATTTGTAATGTTTGAAAGATGCCATATTTTCCATATATGTCATTTACACAATTTTTAACATTATATTTATTTAATTGTTATCATCCTTTCTCATTCCTGGGTAACTGTATTTACTGACATCGTAAACAACTATGTTCAACATAAACCCAATAAAATGTATGTTTTGTCTATATAGCTGTATAGTTTACTTTGTAGCTGCCAGTTAGGCAATGTTTAATGTTATATCCTCAATCAGTGGCAGATAGTGATGAGCGAATTTGTGCTGAGACTAAAAAGTCGCCACAAGAAAAAAAATGCCCCTTGATTTTAATGCATTTGGACAAAAATTTGCTGTGACAAAGGAAGCGAGGTAAAAACGCCAATTAACTCTAATACATTTTGGACAAAACGTTGCCGCAAGAAAAATCACTCATTGACATTAGGGTGGTTATTTATAAAGATCTAAATTTTTCAGATTTTTTAATTTAAAAAAAGCCAGACCAAATTAGAATCCACGATTAAACCTTATTAATTATTTAAAAGGCACAAATTAATAAGTTCAGGGTAAAGCCCGAAAAACTTGTAGGAAAAAACGTATTGAGTTTTTTCCTGAATCGTATGGTTTTTTTCGGGCTTTTTCCTGAAAAATTTAAATTTTTCAGATTCTAGCCTTAAATAGTCTGATTTTTGGGCTTATTTCAGCTCAGACCAAAGAAACTTCCAAATAGGATAGTGACCTCTCCCATTGACTTATATACAACTTCAGCAGGTCTGAGATGGAGAATTTCTGGATTCAGACACTTTGCAGCCCCAGGGTATAATAAATCTTGAAAAATTTTAGTTTCTTTTCCCTAAAACTATTTTTTATTGTAATAAAAACTTACATTTTTATTTAATAAACAACCCCCTTGGAGTTAGTAAAAAAAATTGTTGTCTAGTAACTTTTGCATTTCGCTTGTAATCATATTAGCAATCTTTCATGGACTGCTATCAATCAGATTCATTTGACCCACCAGTTCAATCGTTTTGATAAAAAATATTATTTATCGTTGTTCATAAGGTGTCAATATCTCAGAAAGGACTGTTGTGTGATGTCCTATTATAGGCTATGGCCAAGTTTTTCCAAGGCATTTGAGCAATATCGATATCAATGATGTGCACTTTCCTAGATGATCTATTGGAGTTAGATTGATTTATTAAAGGCCATTCTGACTCATTCTGAATCAAATACAGTTCAGCCAGATTGAGTATTACTCTGAATTAAATTCAGAATTTGCAATGGATCAATATTAATTGATGCATCCTTAACGATCCTCTGTAAATCTGCATCTAAATCTCCCTTGTTCAATAAAGATTTTATATCCATTGCAGCCAAGCAAAAGCATGGATTGGTTGTCACAAGCATTATATATATATATATATATATATATATATATATATATATATATATATATATATATATATATATATATATATATATATATATACACTATCCACCTGGAGCATTCCAAAAATATGTCAAACGCCTGGGTGCAGGTTATATAATGTACATCCAAATAGCAAAGAATCCGCACTCCAGGTGTTTTAAGGTGAAAAAATCAAATCATATTTATTTCGACGTTTCGGCTCCTAATTCAAGCCGTCAAGCTTTCACTTCCTGAGGATGGCTTGAGTTAGGAGCTGAAACGTCGAAATAAAGATGATTTGATTTTTTCACCTTAAAAGACCTGGGGGTATATTTATCAAAGAGTGAAGTTAATAGTGAAGTTCCGCCACTAGAGTGAAATTCCGCCACTCTCCATTCATTTCTATGGGATTTTTATAGGCGTGTTTATCAAAGGGTGAACTTTCACTTTTACCCATTGATAAATACGCCTTTCAAAATCCCATAGAAATGAATTGATAATTTTACCCCCTGGAGTGTAGTTTCTTTGATATTTGGATATATATATCCCATGTACTCCTGTGCGTGGGAGATGAAGTTCAGAAATTCTTTGAGAAAGGGTTGAGGGTTGGTGAGGGGATTCAAGTATACAGTACTTATGAAACCTCTTCCTAACGCTTCCATCATTATTTCTAATTTTTAGAGCTCTAAAGTGTTCAGCAGCTCCATGCAATGAAATATATCCATGGGATGACCCTAGAGCCTGTACAAGGAATTGAGCAATTTTGTATTACATAAAAAATGTGTTAAATACAACTTACACTAACCATGCAATTTGTGCTCTTTGCACCACTTATGTAAGAAAAGTTAAAGAAGATGTTCAAAGCCTGGTCTTAAAAAAAATCATGTGGATTGCTATCTAGAATCACTGAAAGTAGCACAGTAGATATTACAAAATAGTATTTAAATACATTACAACCTTGGTATGACATTCTTAGGTTATAAAACGAGCCACAATCTGATATGAAGTCCACATGGAATTTTACAATGTTTGCATGATAATTATAGTGCAAAATACAAAACACAAGTGCACAATCCACAGATAATTGGTCAGTTGTATTGTCAATATAAGTTAGGTAAAAGCCCTAAAAAAATTACAAATTTTACATTTCCCTCTAAGGCCAATTGGATCCACTTCCATCTGCTCCTTGTTGAAAGTGCTCTGCACATTAATGGAGCAGATTTCAGCATGGAAGTGCAGAAGTACGCATTTCATGCTGAAATCCAGTCCAAGTGTGTCTGTGCACTTATATCATGGAGCAGATGGTAGCAAATCCGATTGGATCAGATTTTTCTCCGTGAGTTTCTGCACAGGTGGAGAAACAGCCTGATTTGCCAGATGCCTTTATGTCCATATATCACACTGTATTAACTCTTTTAGTTTCCCAAAGCCAGGGGGAGCCAATAAGTTTGTACTTTTATTGGAGACAATGGCTGATCTTAATTAATTGTGTATATGCCAAATACTCAAAGGAAGGATTACCATAGGGCATGTCCTTTTGAAAGGGTTTCTGTAAACTACATAAATTGTAAAAGACAATGAACAACTGTCTTGTCGGCGCTATATAAATAAATGATGATGATGATGACTTCTGCTCCCAAGACAAATGCTGTAGCACAGGGATTGTAAATTCCTTATGAATACAATCCAACAGAGGAAGATGGCAATGGCATTTCTATACAGTTATAATCTGATATCGCTACATAAGTATAATTAGTATGCATTGAAGTTAGAGAGGAAGTAAAATAATGATGATTTCTCATGGATGTAATATGTGCTCTGGAAGGCTTGGGACAAGATGTCTGAGCAAAGGAGAAGCCTAAATGCAAAAGTTAAGCCTCAGTGGAAATTGGGCACAGGGAATGAGGGTTTAAAAAAGTGACAGTGTAGCTTTTGTTCCTTTGTGGGAAAGCATTAGCAAGAACACAGGAGGCTTTTTAGCATTTTTAGAATTTACTGTATAGTCCGGTGTGCCAAACAAGTATTTTACAGATTAGTAAAGTCCTTCCTCAGAAGTTGCCTCCCTTGCTTAATGCCCCTAAATTTAAAGGGAAAGGTTATTTAGGGAAAACATCACAAGCATGTTGTTGTTGTTGCTAAATAAATTCTGCCTGTAATGTAAACATTCTATTTTGCTGAGAAAGCAGCTTACTGTGTAGACTTATTTGCATCATCCGTGTCCAGTTTTCAAAAGCAAGCAGAACTTAATTTGATTTTTTCACTTCCATATACTTCTAGAATCTGAACTGTTGTTTATAGGTAAAAATATTATTTATCTGCAGAGTAAGTCAGACAGGCTATACCATTTTTGGAGTATGCCTATAATCTAAATAAAGCATTTCTAGGGAAAGAGAACATTCTGCTTTCCATGAAGGTCTTTTAGTCTAAAGTGGAAACACCTGTAATTTAAAGACTTTTCTTTGTAACACCAGTAGCTTGCAGACTAAGCAAGTTCATACTTTGCGCAATTGTAGTGTAACTCTTTCTTGGATCTCCTTGCTGCTATTTCTACCTACCCCTAGTCTGTGCTATCCACATTCTATGCCTCACTCATGGGGACCCTGCCTTCACTAAGGGGTTGACCTCCCTTAGGGCACTAAGTCATCTTATTGGAGTCTTATACTCCAGGCTCCCCAGCACATCCACCTCCAGCATCAAGTAGAGTTCATAGAGAAAAAGTCATATGTTGCCTCCCCTTCTGTTAAGGACAAGAACAACTTACATTACCACTACCACACTACTATGGGTACACATTTTTTGCACAGGCCATAGGTTAAAGTTACTGGGTCTTCTTGAGTCAGAGACTGACTGAGACTGAGATTCAAACTAGGCCCTGGCAAATGATGAGCAAATCCATGCCTGGCGAAGAAAATTCACTCATCGCTAGTGACTGTAACATCTTAAAGCAGCCCCTCTGGCATTTGACAGAATCCACAGATTGTTGGGCTGGACTTGAACAAACAAGGGGAAGTTGTGCTCACCACTAGTTTTTAAAACCATTTGAAGGGGGGTGCAATGAGGCTGTGACCACAAAATACATATAGATAAATACAAGAGTCCTCAGCACTCAACCCATTATCAATATATTTAAGACAGAGACATGTTGTGCATACTGCTACTAAAAAATGCCTTACCCTTTAAACAAAACAGGGATTGTTTGTCCATATATTGCAATATATTTAAGATGGCCAACTACGTCAAAGTCATCCCATATCTGGCCAGTCCTACGCTCAATTTTATCTGATTCATTAAGAATTCTATTGCTTCATTATACATTTTACAAAGGGACTAAGTTTTACCTGCAACTTACTAGCTGCTTTCAAAGTAAAACTCCCAAACTTGGCTGCCCTTTTATTAGACACCAGTGGGATCACCTGACTATAGCTGGGAGGGGTGGGAGCTACAACATGGAGCTGGTCACTGCTCCTGTATAACTATAACAAACAAGGGAAAGTTGTGCTCACCACTATTTTTTAAAACCATTAGGCGGGGGTGCAATGAGGCTGTGACCACAAAATACATATAGACAAATACAAGAGTCCTCTGCACTCAACCCATTATATATACATATATATATATATATATAAATGCAAGCACTTGACTTGCCATTAGGTGCACCCTTCTTGACAGTGTATAAACATCTTTTATGTGCTACTTATATGGCTGAGAAAAGTTGAACCATGATCTAGATTAAAAATACTCTAACTTCCACTAATGCATACTTAAAGCTACCCACAGCAGAGTATTGCAATTAATTCACCTATTGTTTGACCATCCTGGCAGTCTTCCTTTAAACTTCCTAGTTCCTCAACTCTGTAATGTGCAAAGTTGCAAAAATTAGGTCTCTTCCCTAATGCAAAGCCCTTTGTGAAGGGATCTCTTGTTAAATCACTTTCATGAAGCTCCTACTGGCTTTGCTCTACTCATTCTCCCACAGAAAAGCAGACATTTAGGAAATAATCATATGTAGATAATACCAGGATGAAAACTTACAGAAAATAGAGCACTTTCATTTGACATTAACAGAAAAAAACACATAACATCTTTAATGCTTCTGTGACCATTCCTAATCAGAGACGACCTTCACAAATATAGAAATATTAGCAGTCCATTAATGTCTGGGTAATGCCATCTCTGGGTCCTTTGGTCAGTTAAGGTTGCCAAGGGCTGCAGAATTTCCAGTTAAAATCTCTGTCCATGTAATAAAGGATGCCCCAGTAGAGACATTCTTCTAATGAAAGTGCTGCAGGCTACTATTAATGTCAATATTAACAGCTCAACAGCAACATTTTTTTTTATTGGTGTATCCATTAATGTTGACCTAACGAATCTGAAATTCTTTTCCAATCTACCTCATTATGGAGGCCCTGGAATATCTTTGAGTTTCTGAAAAGGACATTTTCAACTCTGAAAAAAGATAGTCTTGTCTGAAGGTTGTGTGTTAAAACAGATGTGCCCCATGCTAACAATGGGAGGGTGTCACTTGAGAAGAATGAGAGTGCGGACAACTCATTCATGGATTCAAAGGCTTAAACTGCAAGTGTTTGAGGCTTTTGGTTTTGATTTAAAAGAAGAGGATATTTGGCTTGGTACAAGAAAAGCTAAATTCAATTGATTAAACACAGAGGATAATGTGAATAAAATTATTGGTAAAGTATGAACAACATTCATCTAAGTTATTTCATTGTAATAAAAAAGATATATAATTAGAGGGGCAAATTTACCTAGGGTCGAATATCGAGGGTTAATTAACCCTCGATATCCGACTGCCGAATTGAAATCCTTCGACTTCGAATATAGAAATCGAAGGATTTAGCGCAATTCGAACTATTAGAAGGATTTTAATCCATCGATCGAAGGATTATCCTTCGATCAGAAAATTGTTATGAAGCCTATGGGGACCTTCCCCATAGGCTAACATTTGGCTCGGTAGGTTTTAGGTGGCGAACTAGGGGGTCGACAGTACTTCGACTATCGAATGGTCGAATATTCGAATGATTTTTAGTTCGAATCGAAGTCGAAGGTTGAAGTCGATGGTCGAAGTAGCCAAAAAAAACAGTTTTTTTCCTCTATTCCTTCACTCGAGCTAAGTAAATGGGCCCCTAAGTCTAACACCTTTTCTTTTATTATATCCTTTTAGTTTGTTAATTATTTTGTTTTTATCCACTGTACTTAAATCAATGCCTATTTTACTACAAACTGGATAATAGTTTAGATACATGCAATCTATGCTGAACTTACTGTAAAAAATGTACTTCAATTGCTTCTGTATTCTTTTAATTTTGAAATAAAAAATGTAAGTCACAAAAAACATGTTAACCTAGGGCTGGTGAACATCTGCCTCTATATAACATTATTCTAAATGGTAATGATCTCTGTGTATAGTTTATTAAAAACATATTTTCAGTAGTGATAATACATTTTAATATAACATCCAAATAATTTACCATCATCTCATGGAGTATGACATGACTTCCATCACCTTTAGTATCACAGAATGTTTGTGATTTTTCTGTTCAGAATGAAAGTTCACATATATAGGCTGGGTTCTCAGAATAGTATGAATGGTACTAAATATGTACTTGATTGCATTATTCTTCTTAAGGAGACTGAGCTTTCATGTTCATTGATTTTACTTGATCAATCACCATACCTTCATCATATCAGTTTGATATATGAGGTGACTGGCTTTTAGCAAAAATCGCCGTTCCAAAAGATTTTCAGCCAGAATTTTGTGCCTCTGAGCCCTGGAATGGAAAATGAATGCTCAGATGCATATAGTTCTAGGCTGAGCTCTTGTAATGTTCCTGTATACATAAAACTCTCTCTACGTACTGAACACTTGATTGCATTATTCTCTTTAAGGAGACTGAGCTTTCATGTTTATCGATTTCACTTGATGAATCACCATAACGTCATTATATTGGTTTGATGGATTTCTTTTCAAATGTCTAAATTCTGTAATGCTACAATAAATTTAAAAGTAAATTCTCCACTCAAAGCAGCTTACTGGATAGGACTCCAGTATCCATTGAAATATTTTACATTGGATACTTTATAAAGGCTGTGCTGTGTGCTGGTTTTTCAATTGATGAAGAAACATTTTATAGATAATACTATAATATTCTGCACAGCATGAATGTCTGATGGAGAAATTCCGAAGCTAAGAACTGTCATTTTTCATGAGTATGTCTCCAAATTAACGTTTCTGTTCAAAAGGTTTTTCTAAACATTTCTAAGTTATACAATTGCATTAACATTTCTATGGTTATGCACTGAGCACAGTGGCTTCATGGTTGGCACTTTAAGTCTATTGTAAATCAAATCCAACATGTTATTTAAAAGCTAGACAATTATTCATTATCTCAGTATTTCTAATATCCAACTCCGACCAACTTCGAATTCCAAAAAATAGGCTTGGGCTTTCCCCGAAAACTCTGAATTGTTCGGAGTTTTTGGCAAAAAGTAGATTTGTTTTTTCTGAAACCCCGATATCTGTATGGACATCAGCGCAGACACTGGGACCTTCGTCATTGACTTATAGAGGACCTCAAGAGCTTTTTGATGGCGGGTTTCAAATTCTGAGTTTTTAGACCATCGGACTTTAATAAATCTACGAATTATTTTAGGTTCGGATATTCGGAGTTTGATAAATAACCCCCTTATTGTCATCTGAGAGGGGTCTGAGAGGCCACTAACCACTAGGAAGCCTTGAAGTTATTCATTGTTAGTGATGGGCAAATTTGTTTCTCTTTGCCACGAATTTCGTGAATTTCCTGTGAAATTAGCGAAACAGGAGCAAAATTAACAAAACGTTGATTTTGTTGCTGGCGCCAAAATGGGTGCCGATGTCAAAATTGCTGCTGGCGCCCATTAAAGTCAATGGGCACCCGAAAATCGGCGGCGGTGTGTAAATTGTCGTCGGCTTCTATTCCGAAAACGCCGAAATTCACAGCAAATTTGCGTCTGGCAAATAAATTCGCCCATCACTATTCATTCTGCGTTATTATTGTGGATGAACCTGTTTCACTGATATATGATGATCTCATTGTGCAAAATCACAATAGGCAAATTGCACAAGATCCATAAAATTAAATATAATTCGACGTGTTATGCAATTCAACCAGAGTGAGAGATAATGGTTTAAGACTGCAACGTGATTAAATAATGATCTTTGAACAAAACCAGCAGTTTTAGATAATATGCTGTATACAAAATGCTTGTCTTTTAATTAAGGTATCATTATAAATAATATCCTGAATAGGTTTTGGGTTCCCTGTCCCATTAGGGCACATGGCTATCCATTTCTGCCTCTTAGGAAAGATGCCCTAACAATATCGGCTAATGTTGGACATTGACAGATGAAAGATGTAAACCAAAATCCAATGTGAATTTATTGAAAATGGCTTTAAAGTCTTCAGAAAGTCAATCAAAATATGAATCTTGTCCCTTTAACAGGTTAGCCAAAGCTAATAGTTCAAACTATTAGAGGCCCATTTATCAAAGTCCGAATTGATCTCATTATTTTCTGAAAACTACTCCAACCAAATCCTCTTGAGTTTTTTTCCCCTTATTTATCAATACATTTTCCCGAAAATTTCATGTGCGGGGAAACAAACTGAAAAAGTCTTGAAAAAAAATGAATCATAAATTTTTTTCAGATTTTCCACCTAAAAAATCTTTGGATTATTGCACGAAACCCAGCGCAGATCAAGATCTCTTTCGGGACTTCTCCCATTGATTTATATGAAACTTCGGCAGTTCTGAGATGCCGGATTTTCGGATTTGGACTTCTTCCATCCTCGGGGTATAATAAAACATGAAAAAATTGTGGTTTTTTTTACTACTAAAAATTTGTAATTTATAGTAAAAAAAAAAAAAAACCACAAAGGGGCAAATGTATCAAGGGTTGAATATCGAGGGTTAATTAACCCTCGATATTCGACTGGGGAATTAAAATCGAAGGATCGAAGGAATAATCGTTCAATCGAACGTTCAAACGATTAGAAGGATTTTAATCCAACGATCGAAGGATTTTCCTTTGACCAAAAAAAGTTAGCCAAGCCTATGGGGACCTTCCCCATAGGCTAACATTGACTTCGGTAGCTTTAAGGTGGCGAAATAGGGGGTCGAAGTTTTTTCTTAAAGAGACAGTACTTCGACTATCGAATGGTCGAATAGTTGAACATTTTTTAGTTCGAATCATTCGATTCGTAGTCAAAGTCATAGTCGACGGTCAAAGTAGCCCATTCGATGGTCGAAGTAGCCAAAAAAACACTTCGAAATTCGAAGTTTTTTTTCTTCTATTCTTCTATTAATGAATGGGCCCCAAAGGTTTTTGGCATTCAGACTTTAATAAATAATCCCATTAATGTCATCTAGACATTAATCACTGTCATGGATTAATCTCGACACAAGTGTATTCTTCTTCTTTTGTGCATATACACATCCATACACTGATAGCTGCTGGGAACTATTCATTCTCGGCTCTCTTCTGGCCTTGCGCATTACTACATGTTCTGTCCTTGAGCTGAATAAAAGAATGTTACAGTGACATTAGCAATTAATGAAATATCAAGTTTACAGCAACCGTGAAGCTGAAAAGCCAGAGCCTTGTGCTTCTGTACTGTATATTGCTGAACATTTATGAGCTGCAATTAAATAGTAGATGAGGGCAACACAGCTTTGTTGAATGGCACACGGCTCTTTGAGGGGATTAAAGGCAATAGCTCAGGGCATTACTTTTATATTCAAACAATTTTGTGCAGGTGGATGACTAGTTAGGGGAATGTAAGTTTTATTTCATGAGACCACCCACCTTTGCCTTTACATTTATTATAGGGAGTGTATGTGAAGTCGCACAAATTAAATGCAGATAAGGACTATTTGACCTACTAGTGCATATCAGCAGATCTCAGTTGTTGTATTTCATCTTTATTTACAGTAGAATACATTATTACCTGTTATGATTTTTTTCTTCTATGACACTGGGTTTCAGGCTGCAACATATTTTATTTAAAGGGTACTATCATTAAAAAAAAATCATTCTTTTTTGTGCCTAAATAAAGTTTTGAAGAAGGGTTGCATAAAAAGGTTTGTTTGCCTTGCCTTTGATTTACCTTCTGACTCTTTCTCTACTAGGGATGTAGCGAACCGCCGATAATGTGTTCGCGAACGCCGTTCGCGAACACCGGCAAAAAATGCGAACAGTTCGCGAACAGTTCGCGAACTTCGAACATCCGAAAATCGTTCGATTCGAACGATCGAAGGATTTTAATCGTTCGATCGAACGATTTTCGTTCGAATCGAACGAAAATCGTTCGATTTTAGCGATCGAATGGTTGAATGGTCGAACGATTTTGACGCGAACGCCTATTGGCGAACGTCGCGCGACGTTCGCGAACTTGCGGCGGACGCGAACAGCCGATGTTCGCGCGAACAAGTTCGCCGCCGAACAGTCCGCGACATCCCTATTCTCTACTTACGGATTCTATTAAAGGGTCTTCATGCTGCAGTAGAGTAAACATCAGAAGAGTCAAACACAGGCTGTTAACATTTAGGGGGTTATTTATCAAGCTCTGAATTTATCTCAGTATTTCTAAGATAAAAATCCGAGCAACTGTGAATTCCCGAATGGACCTTATTTATCATTCAAAAAAATAGGTTTGGGTAAAAACACGAAAAATTTGGACCTTTGCGTAAAGTTTTCGGACTTCGGACTTTTCCGCAAAAACCACAGTTTTCAGACTTTTTGGCTCAAAATCCTCGAAATCATCGGATATCGGGCACTGGTACCTTCCCCTTAGACAAATACAGGACCCTGAGAGCTTTGAGATGCCGAGTTTTTGGATTCAGAGTTTTCATACCATCGGACTTTAATAAATCAATTAATAAATTAATTAAATCCGAATAATTCCGATTTCTGAAAAATCCAAATTTTTTGGATTTCGGGTATTCAGAATAATAAATAACCCCCATAATTTGAAGGATACTGATGTAGAAACACTAGCGAATTTACCCCAGCGTTCGTTAGTGAATTCGCAAAGTAACGAAAATGACCAACGCTAGCAAATTGACGCTAGCGCTTCGGCGCTTCGGCGCTTAGTGAATTTGCCCCTTGATGTGCACTGGTTTTGTGCAAAACCCACATTTTTATGGAATTTTCAGGTGAAAAATCTGAAAAAATCATGAAAATCATATAAAAAATCAGAAAAAATTGTTAGAATCGTATGAAAAATCCAATAAAAGTTGTGAAAACCCAAGCAGATTTGATCGGAGTTTGTAGCAGAAAATATTGCGATAAATTCGAACTTGGATAAATAACCCCCTAAGTGAATTTAAAATTTTGATTGGAAAGTAAAAATATATTAGCTAATTTAGATACAGAACTGCAGATAATATTCTTTATACTTAAAGCCAGAATTTAAATTCACTGTAACTGTAACCGTAACTTTTTGTGCTAATGATTCTTAGGAAAGATCCTATCAATTTTTTTTTTAGTATAAACCGTAACATAAAATGACTTCTAAAGGAACACAATGAATTTTAAATTGGCTGCCTAAAATAACGGTGATTTATGGAACAACTTAACTGTATTTTATGAGACATTTTAGTTTGTTACATTAACAGCTTTGCACTACGCAGCTCTGCAATTACTTTTCCATTAAATAAAAGTACATTCTGTAAAAAAGTCATTTTTTTCTGACAAGAATAGAAATGTTTTAACAATTGTTATTTTTTACGTGGAACATGATACTTCTGTTTTATTGACAAAAAGAAAATTTGGCGACTAACGTTCTTTGGCACAATATACTTATATAGGCTGTCAGTTACAAACTGACAAGCTTTAATTGGTTTTACATCATTTCAAGTAATATGTTCTCTAATAGCAGATAAAATGGCATTTGCAGACATAGTGCAAAGAGCTAGCTTGGCTGCAAAATTGAGGACTATTAAGAAAGGTTCTTGCATCCATATATGCTTCTTTACAACATGCAGTGCTTGCAACATGTACCTGCCCAACCTACACTTATAGGTTATATTGATGTAAAGGAACCCAGGAACTACCACCAACCTTGACCTGCCATCCCACTAATAGCTTGTGCCAAGGGAATTGGATACTAATGCCATTATTAACACTTGTCACCAGAAGTCATGCCAATACACAATCAGGGGAAATCATGTGCACCTTGCTTCTGTATTGGTGCATCATGAGCAAGTTGTGGTGGATGCAATTTACTGGGTGCCTGCAAGTACAATGGAATTCTTGGATAAATGCCTGCATTGTGAGTTAAAAATATGGCACCCAAAACTGCACTTTGCCCTATGTGCTGCATCTATAAATAAGCCCCAGTTTGTCTGTAGAACACTACAGCTGCAAAGTCAATTCTAAGGGGCCCATTTACTTAGTTCGAGTGAAGGAATAGAGGGAAAATAGTTTGAATTTCGAATGTTTTTTTTGGCTACTTCAACCATCGAATGGGCTACTTTGACCTTCGACTACGACCTTCGACTTCGAATCGAACGATTCAAACTAAAAATTGCTCCACTATTTGACCATTCGATAGTCGAAGTACTGTCTCTTTAAAAAATTCTTCGACCCCCTAGTTCGTCACCTAAAACCTACCGAGGCCAATGTTAGCCTATGGGGAAGGTCCCCATAGGCTTCCTAACAATTTTCTGATCGAAGGAGTATCCTTTGATCGATGGATTAAAATCTTTCGAATCATTCATGTATCATGAACCTTCGATATTCGAAGTCGAAGGATTTTACTTCGACGGTCGAATATCGAGGGTTAATTAACCCTCGATATTCGACCCTAGGTAAATCTGCCCCTAAGACTTCTAATGCAAAACATCAGATACTTGCTTTCAAATAGCATTCTAATAAATGATAACCACTGATTGGGTGCTTTGGTTTAATAGTACTAGATCACCCCTTGTACCTGTTATTAGTCTGCTCCATAAAGCATACAGGCCTAATCCTTAAATGGTTTTACAATCACTTTTCAAAAGCAGAATTTTTGTATAATAAACACATATAGTTCTTCACCTGGGCAGTACGTAAGAGTATATAGATACACTTCGATAAAGATCCGCACTCACTGGTCTTTTTAAAAGAATATAAACAATGATGGATGAATTTGGCCCGTTTCGCTTCGCCACGAAATTTGCGAATTTCCCGCGAAATTCACGAAACTTGGAAATTTGACGCAAATTTGTGCCTGGCGAATAAATTTGCCTATCACTAAATATAAAGAATTTTTATTATAAACACGAACTGATGTTTCGGCCTCTCCAACGGCCATTCTCGAGAAAAGGCCTTTGGAGAGACCGAAACGTCAGTTTGTGTTTATAATAAAAATTCTTTATATTCTTTTAAAAAGACATGTGAGTGCAGATCTTTATTGAGTTATTTGGAAGGTTTGCAGACCCTGCACCCAGGCGCATAGAAATGAATTTTCGTGAGTGCCGGCATCTTAATGAACTATATATATATATATATATATATATATATATATATATATATGCAGAGCTACTGTAATTGGTGCTAATGCTTTGCCATTGAATCATTTGTCACACTTGTAATGCACAGTGTACGCTTGTCACCTGTCCCTCCCATATGTATTTCTAATGATGAGAATGCTGATTTGTCTCATTGAGAGCTCCCCAATGCATTGTACTGCGATGTATCATGAACCTCTTTGTCGCTTAAGAACTTAACGCTTCTGCTAAGTAACAAACCAATTAGCCTTTTGCTGCAAAGCTGTTTCACAAGGGGTTTAATTACCCTCTTTTTGTGAGAGTAATTTGCTGCTGACAGAAGACATAATAAACAGAATGGAAAACAAATCTTTACACAATATAGTTATATATCCAATGTACAAAATGCCCCCCACCCAAAAAGAATAGCTGAAAACAAAAATTGAGACCATTTGTAAATAGAATTCTGCTGTCTACCTTGGTTCAAAATGCTCCTTGTGTTTAATAAGAACCAGGGGCAGATTAAGTAAGGACAAGAAATTCATCAAACCAAATAAAAAAAATGGTTTTGACTGGATTTCCTTCCTGTGATAAATACTGGGCCCAGCGACATCCACTGTTTCTATTTTCAATTTGATAAATATATTGCCATGCCAACTCTGTAGGAGCTCGTAAAGGCAAGAGATCTGTCAGACTAAAAAATAACAACATCATTTTATATTCTGTACCTTTACTTTGATTGATACTGGACACATTCTTTTTCTTACTTACTTTCAGCTTTTTCTTTGACTGAAAGTTATGAACTGTACAGAACTAGTGCAGTGTTTTTACACATTACTATAAATGTAGGGAATGTGAAGGAGTTAAGCTTCCCTAATCTGTGGAAATATACCTATGCCCTGGGGGAGGGATTTGTTCCCATATGCCCTGGGGCAGTGATTTTGGTTTCTGTTACCTTTTGAAGGTATATAGGGGAGGGAGCACATGGTTCTGTTTCTTTGGACCCCATCTGGTGCCAGGGCTGTATGCTGCTGGTGAGCCTGGGGTAGTAGGCCTCAGTAAGGAGAACTGTCCAAAGGTACCCCATGTCTGAATTAGCGAATAGTGTCTGCATAGCAACTATTATAGAACACATAAGAATGTGGGACAGACAGGGCTAGTTAGTAAGAGTGGCCTTGTGTTCTAACCAAGAGACTTTGGGAGTAATTTATCAAAGTCTGAATTTATCTCAATATTTTTTGAAAAAAACTCTGACCAAATTCATGAGTTTTTTCAGCTTAATTAATACACTTTCCCGAAAAATTTGTTTGCGGTAAAAATAATATGAATTTTATTAATTTCTCGACATTTTCACCTGAAAACTTAATTTTTGCCCAAAAAAATTCAGATTATTACACGAAACCCAGCACACATCAAAAAGTCTTTGGGACTTTTGCAACCTAAATGCAACCTCGGCAGGTCTGAGATGCCAGATTTTCAGACTTTTTCCATCCTCAGGGTATAATAAATTCTGAAAAATTCATGATTCTTTTTCATTAAAAATGTGGATGCAAAATTTTTTGGGATTTTTGGCATTTCGGAATTTAGTAAATAACCCCTTTAGTGTAGGGTAGTTCCCCTGGTGACAAACACTAATTTATAGGGGCTTAAAGGTAGGGGATATGGGTGAACCCTTTGAGAAATATGGTAGACAAGAAGCAGACATCGGTAATGTGAGTAACACCCATTGTGAACATGGTGAGATGTGTGATATTATGCCCTTGAATATCAGGTGTACAAAAGTACCATTATGTTTAATGAAACTACATTTTTTGGTTAAGATCCACTGGTGCTCATGTCTGTTTTGAGCAGCGGTGTAACTATAGAGGAAGCAGACCCCGCAGTCCGGGCCCCAGTCTGCTTCCTTGATAGCGAACAAGAAAAACACCCCTCCCCGGCTGCTCTCTTACTTGCGGCAGGGGGCGCAAGTTGGCACGGGGTAGGGAGCAGGCGTAGTCACAAGGGGGAGTGGGTGGAGGCAGGTAGGAATTGGGTGGGATGGTTAGGAGTATGGGGATTGGAGTTACTCCACTGCTTTTGAGATTGAATGTGTTGAGTGTTAAAGTTTTACTTGAAGACCCTTTCTCCAACACTTCTCCGAAGGCCCAGCTAAGGCAAGGAGTCACAATGTAAGGGTGTTCTACCTTGGAGAGCATTTAATAAAAGAGTTACATAAAGTATTCAGGATCTTGGCTCAGTCATTGTATCTGTTATTTCAGCAAACTTGATGTCAGATATTGATATTTGTGCACAAACATATTCAGTGTAAGAGATTAAGGGCTTATGTGGTACTGCCCTGGATGTATAAAGAGCACTAGGAAACCAATTAAGCTTCAGAAAGGCAAAAAATATCTTTAGAAGTGTAAAGATCATAAAGGTATTTAGTCTAAGATTAGTCAAATTACATCATGTCAGAATTTGGTGATCTGTTTTCTGAATTCTTTAACAAAAAGTGTTCAGTATAAACAGAATAATAAGGATAATAATTGTAATGACAAGAAAGGCCAAAAAAAAAAGGAATGGATCCTTTAGATTTTAAACAAGAGATGGATCATTTGCTTTTAAATTGTCATTAAGGAGTTAATCTTTCAATATCGTTAATATATAATGGTTTCAAGGATGAACTGAAATTTTCTATGCAAAAATATACTAAGATACCTTATGCCAGGAGCATAACATTAGAAGAAGAAGACCCTGCTACTACTAGGGGGTGTAGTGGAGTTCAGCTAGTGATTTATCATTTCAACATATACCGTATTAATGAAGCAGAACCATTTCCTAAAGTTTCTGAGCAGTTCTTCTAAGATGCTGCTGTAACTTCTAGTAGTGCCACTGCTTTGGATACATTTATTCTACGTTTTATGACTTAATTAAAACCCTGTTGATTGATCTGGAAAAATAAGAAGAGCGTTTTCATAGTCAAACCTGATGCCAGCATAATATTCCGTGCAGGAGCATGCGAATATCTTTTTTATTCAGTGATTCAATCTCCTGACAAGTCTACAGTTCATGGGTGGCTATGCTTCACAAAACTCCCGGATTGTACATTTATTTTGCCAGCATGTTTGTTCCAGAGATTCCGTTCCACATCTCTGTGATTGACAAGCCCCTCTGCCAAAACCCCTATCTCATAATCAATGTGTCATGAGAAGGATGGAAAAGCTCACATTAAAAATAATACAGTTGTCAATCAATTCTTTATGATTTCATGCCATTCAGTGTGATAAATCCAGCACAAATGGAGTTTCATAGGCTGCTAGGATGAAACTTGATGTTGCATTAATGCGGGCATGGCCTGAAATTCAGATTGCGGTCACAAACTTTTTTCACAAACTTGATCTACCCTTACTCTAGACCAGGGACCACTAACCTTTTGAACCGGTGAGCAACATTGAGAAATAAAAAGATATGGGGAGCAACACTAGCATGAAAATGTTTTTGGGGTGTCAAATAAGTGCTGTGATTGGCCATTTGGTAGCCCCTATGTGGATTGTCAACCTACATTGAGACTCTGTTTGGCAGTACACCTGGGTTTTATACAACCAATGTTGCCTCCAAGCCTGGAATTCAAAAATAAGCTCCTGCTTTGAGACAACTGGGAGCAACATCCAAGGGGTTGGAGAGCAACATGTTACTCACGAGCTACTGGTTGGGGATCACTGCTCTAGACAATATTATATATTTTAAATATGATATGTACAATTATCTTATTGATGGCTATAGAGAAAGGCATGTACAATGTGTTCATGTAAATATTAGAGGTACTTTTAAAGTATGTATAGGTACATGCATGGGACCTGTTAGCCAGGATGCCAAGACCTGGGGTTTTCTGGATAAAGAATCTTTCCATAATTTGGATCTGCATACTTTAAAGGCCCCCATATACGGTGCGGTAAAATCCGATGACAAACAGAGTCGGCAGCTTATTGGCAGATCGATATCTGTCCGTCAGTTGGCAGATGCCGATCGGGCAGGGTAAAAAAATCCCGTTGGATCGCGGATGCATCTGTTCGTTGATGGGGTCTCGTTATCTGACCGCTCGTTCAGCCTCCATTCTGATCAGATCGTTGGGCCGCGGGGCCCACAATCGGATGAGCCCGATATCGCCCGCCACAATGTGGGCCTATTGGGGAGAGATCCACTCATTTGGCGACATCGTCAAACAAGCGGATCTCCCTGTGTAAGCAGGGGCGTATCTATAGAGGAAGCAGACCCTGTGGCTGCAGGGGGGCCCAGGAGGTATAGGGGCCCCACGAGGCCCTAATTCATATACAATATCAATAAATATTGGAGAAACAAGTCAACCTCTAAACATTTTGGGGGCCTGAAAAATAATTTGCTGTGGGGCCCAGTAATATCTAGTTACGCCACTGTGTGTAAGGCCACCTTAAATATTCTATAAAATTATTTAACTATTAAAGAAACCCAAAATGATTGTTGTGCCTTGAAAAAGCACTAATTATATCTTAGTTGGAATCTGTTTGTACTATAAGGATTCACATGTACTTTAAACCCTATTTAAACCCTAGTGTCACAGTTTAATGAAGTCTGGGCAAAGTGACAGTCTCTGCTGAAGTGAGTGCAGTTTAGTTGACAGCTCACTCGCAAGCAAAGCTATTGGGGTGTTCAAACTCACTCTTCACACTTTGATCAAAATGCCTTTGCCAGAGGGGATTATAGATCTATTGGTAGGTGGCGTATCATGACAATTTCTAGTATCTACTGATTTTTTTCATCTGCATGTACATTCTTTATTCTTCATTGTAATGCATACTGTGCACACATATCATAAATATCTTGACACTTGTCATTGTCAAGGGTGGTTCACCTTAAAAGATTACTTTTAGTATAACATAGACAGCAGACAGTTTGCAGTTAGTCTTCATTTAGTTTTTGAATTATTTACGCTTACAGCTCTCAGGCTTGGGATTTAAACTCTTGTGCTTTGTAGTTCAAACGAAAGATAAATAGCAGGGGACGTGAAAATAATAAATATGCAAATAATAATAACATATGCAATATTAATGAAAAATAAGATAAGATAAAAAATAAGCTATATGATTGGATACTCACAGTGAATCTGTTGTTTGCTTGCCAGCATCACCAGAAAGCATCTTCAACTGCAGGATGGGCAAGGCTAATAATTCTAAAAAAATCACAAAGAATAAATAATAAAGACCCAATGTGTTTAGAACAGGTCCATATTTAACATTTTAAAAAATGTTAAAAATAATAAAATAAATAAAAAGAATTCTTGCATTTGAATCAGTTTATGACCAAGGCAGAATATGAGTTTTAAGGAACAGTAACGTCAAAAAATAAAAGTGTTTTAAAGTAATACAAATATAATGCAGTGTTGCCTGTGTACTCATGGGCTTCTGTATCAGACTTCCTGCTTTCAGCTTAAACTTCCTTGCCCCCGGCATGAGCATGCTCAGTTTGCTTCTCTTCCCTCCCCCCCTCCCTTCTCTGCTGTAATCTGAGCTCAGAGCTATGAGTGAGCAGGGAGAGATTCAGGCAGGAAGTGATGTCACACCAAGCTAATATGGCAGCTTCTATCCTAAACAAACAGAGAGCTTCTAGAGCTTTTTATTAGGTATGGTAAATCATTCTACAGAATAAATATAACATTCTATCTTGCACTATTGTGGCTAATCTATGAGATGGATAGCTACGAAGCATTTTATTGCCAATAGATTAGCCACAATAGTAGAACAGTAATTCTGTAAAAGTTAAAGGGTACTCATAAGTGAATTGATGGATGCAGTGAGTTTCTTGGACAAAGGGTGCAATATACTTCTTTAGCTCTGAAGGCATTAATGTGCGGTTACCACTGTTTTGCTGACATTAACATCTTTATGGAATATGCCCGGATTTTACAAGCATTTCCATTAACCTGAAGCTGTTGCTTTTTCAATTATTTCTGTGGCTGTAAAAGAAAGAAAGAACCCTATGCACGGAAAATACAGTATTAAATGTATTCAGACTTAAAAATCTCTTTTCATGAAATGGTTGTGGCGGAGTAATGTGAAATTAATAATTTCCATGCATTCTGAGCAACCTTTGTATTGACAATTCAAACGTCTGAGTGATTTACCCACGTCAACATTTTATTCTATTATATAGATGCAAATCTTTGATAGTTTGAAAGCCTTTGAAGTGACATGGGAAGAAGGGTGAGCATGCTTTGTAAATTCGCATTTGTGCAGGTTTTCAATATGTCTTGAATGTTTCATTAAATCAGAGATAGGGACACGGGAAGCAATATAGAGATAAAATAAGTACACGTAAGGGTAATGTTAAGGTATCTGGAGAAGGAAATTACTTTACCAAGGTTGCTGAATGTCATGACAGCAGTAGACTTATAGATACCAAAATGTATTCATACAGATATGGCATCTTTTATCTGGAAACCTGTTATCCAGAAAGCTTCAAATACAGGAACACCATTTCCCATGGCGTTCTATCTTAAAAAAACATTTCTGACTGATTTGTTTTTTCTCTACCCTATAAATGTTGGTGGCAAGGGAAGAGAAGATAGAAGAGAAGAACTTTTCTTTACCATAGGATTAACAAGGTTATCGAATTCCCTACGAAGAGAAGAGAAGAACTTTTCTTTACTATAAGGGTAACCAGTTATAGAATGCCCTGCCAAGAGTGGAATGAATAGGCAATTCTTTAGTTCTGTTCAAAACCAGATGGATGCCTCTCTAGCAGCAAATGCCATGTACTGTGGAGCAAGTGGAAATTCATATCCAATGATATATGATAATGATATTATAGGCATAATCAGGCTGGAACATAGGCTCAAGTGAGGTTTTCATTTGAAGTATATTTAAAAAATGTTCAGCCAGCCACTTCTTGGGCTTGGAGGACCCTGCCATTAGATGAAAGTTGCAATAAAAATGTAGGATCCATTCTCAGACAATCACAGAATTATGCAAGCACAGGCTGCTATTAAGTGCAATAGTCCACTTATCTTAGTTCGACATCCCAATTTCAGTTTCTTTTGGAAGGCATAAGATTCATGTAAAAAGTGTCTACATGAAAGATCCTTTCTGTCAAAATATAATTACTGAAGCTTTATAGTTACATACTGCGGATGCCAATTCTAAAACTGCTCTTGTTATGGAGATGATAAAGATTGGCTACTAACCAGTTGATAAATGGTGGAGTTTAGAAGTTACTCCTGGCCTCTATTTAATTCTACACATTTCTCCTCACTCCACTGGTGAGCGTGAGAAAGGAAGGTATGCCAACTGACATGCAACCCTCATAGGCTTTGTTTAAGTGGTCCATTTGGACCTATTTATCCAATGTTTTACTGGATTTTTTGCATTACTGTGAAGCACAAAGTAATAATGGACAAATGTCTACTTCAGATCTCACATAATTATCATAATCAACTATATGTTAAGGTACACTGGTCAATTTGCACATGATCACCAGCTGTTTGTCAACCTAACTGGCTGTATCATATATGTGACACTTACCACTTAATGGGAAGATAATGTTGGCTCAGTCAAGCTTGTCCGTTTCTGACAGATTGTGAGTGCCATTTGCAATACGCCCACACAGGAAATCTTTTCTGCTCACATGCTGTCATGAGACCTTCCTTGCTGGGACCAAAACTTGCAGCAGCTTGCTCAGCAAAGACTGCCGAGTCCAGAATCTAGACCGGGAGAGCGACTGGTTTAAAAGAGGTGTTAAAGAAGCCATATATGTAAAAACTGAAAAACCAAGTCTGAATAGAGGCGGGGGGGGGGGGGTGTAACATTTATTGTCTGCCACATACAATGCTGTTTTTGGCACCTCTCCGTGGAACGTTTAATAATACATCATAGCTCCAATCTTGCTAATACAATCAACACTTGGGGGCCGATTCACTAAGGGTCAAATATCGAGGGTTAATTAACCCTCGATATTCAACTAGGAATTGAAATCCTTCAACTTCGAATATCGAAGTCGAAGGATTTAGCGCAGATAGTTTGATCGAACGATCGAAGGATTATTCCTTCGATCGAACGATTAAATCCTTCGAATCGAATGATTCGAAGGATTTAAATCCAACTATCGAAGGAATATCCTTCGATCAAAAAAAGTTAGGCAAGCCTATGGGGACCTTCCCCATAGGCTAACATTGAGTTCGGTAGCTTTTAGATGGCGAACTAGGGGGTCGAAGTATTTTTTAAAGAGACAGTACTTTGACTATCGAATGGTCGAATAGTCGAACGATTTTTACTTCGAATCCTTCGATTCGAAGTCATAGTCGAAGGTCGAAGTAGCCCATTCGATGGTCGAAGTAGCCCAAAAAAACCTTCGAAATTCGAAGTTTTTTAACTTCGAATCCTTCACTCGAAGTTAGTGAATCGGCCCCCTAATTTAATGACATCATTGTGGATTATGATAAACAGATTATGCTGATTGGAGCAACTTTCCAGAGGATGAATATTCTCGAAGGAAGATTTACAAATTATTCTGAATTGAGAAAGACAGTTGGATTACTGGTGAAACGTCTTCAAGGGGGAAAAAAACACAGTTGTCCAGTTGATTTGACTTATTTCTATAGATTTACTCAGCAAAGTACAAATAGCTTTGTGAAACTTGGGACGATTGACCCATAGTGCTGATGAAGTGTTCAGCAATAATTAAAACACACTCAAAACAGAATAAATTTATACATATTCATCATAACTCATTACAGGTTTCTTCCTCTGAACAGATATTAAAGTTCGGTAACTTTAATGCTCATATAATGCCAAGCTCAATGGTGCTTTAATGGGCCCTTCCCATCAGTTGTCTAGTTCAATGAACATGGACGTGATTTATTTAGAGACTCCCACAAATAACTCTCCAGTGTATTAATTTTTATAATAGGGTGTTGTGAATCAGATTGACATAGAACTTTACCCCACAATGTTTGCCATGTGTTACAAATACGTGCTTAGCAAACCTGATGCTGCCCCTGTGCTTACTTCTACCATACTCAGTCCAGGGTATGGGGGTTGGGAGGGACAGAATTGTAATTGCACTCTCCTACACCAAAAGAGCAGAATATCTTATTAAAAAAATTACAGAAATTTCGGTTAAGTGCTGTATGTTGCAAGGTTCTCACCTTGCCTCCCAGCCAAAGCAGCACTGAGTGATTGGTAACAAAAAAAATACATTCAGGCTAGGGCCAGATGATGAGTGATCTCAGCCAGTTAGAATCTGCTGCCCCACTGCCCCACTCCTGCTGTTCCTGCACCTGAAAGCTTTGTATCCACTCAGGTGCAGGCAGATACAGGGGATTTCGGCACAAAATGTCACTTTTTGAAAGAGCAGGAGCGGAAGAGCAGCTCAAAGGCAGCCTGCAGTTGAAAGGCAAGGGGAGTAGTGGGGTAGCAGTTTCTCTGCATTGGTATGCATTGTCGGACCCTAGCCTTAGGTGTACAGGTCTCTGCAAACATTACATTGTTATAAATTGTCTACAGAGAAAGTTTAAACTAGAACAAATCAGAACAATAAATCAAGCAATATTTTGAAATTTTAGCTACTGCTATGTATGAGGAACAAAGAGTCAACTTGATCTTGCCACATTTGGAACCGAGAAGTAAAACTACTAGTTTTAGGGCCCATGCAAATGATATTGGGACAGTTGATTATAAAAAATACTAAACCACTTTGAAAACTGAAAAAAATTGTTTTTCAATCATGAATCATTTTGAGTGTTCAATGCATTAACCATTTTTTTTGGCTCAATGCACAACAGTTAGATTCTACATAGCGTACATTGTCATGTAGAAATGACAAAATGAACAACTAATTCCACACATTTTCATCGTTATTTTACAGAATTCCAGCCTAATTTCTGGCATGTGCAAAGTAGTATGCGCCATACTTTTTTTTAAAATCTACTAATGCAGATTTGTGTTTTGAGACACTGTGGTTACTACTTTGTTGAAAATGGATCTCCTAGTTGGCCCAGGTCCTAGTAGACTCTATCCAAAGATCCATTCCATTCCATCTATCCATTGGCGCTATCATATTTGCACCATATTACAGAATTACAGCCTACTTTCTGGCATGTGCAAAGTAGTATGCGCCATACTTTATTCACAATTGTCACGACCGGAGCAGGTCCTGGAGCTCCGGGCGGCGCGTCCTCCCCTGCCGGCGTCGCTCCCAAAATGGCGGCGCCCATGGCCACCACGTGGGTAGCGGCGCCGGCGCGACGACGTCAGCGGGCCAACGTCAGCGCAAGGACGCCAATGACGTCACAATGGCGCCAAATTCAAAATAAAAACGCCATCTAGACGCAAGAATGGCGCCCAAGTATAGGAATACATTTCCTAAGTGTATCCTGGGTTTCCTGTGAGCTGATATTGCTAATCCTGTTCCTGATTACTTATCCTTGACTCCAGAATCTCCAGGGGCTCTCTTCAGTACCTCATCAAGTGGAAGGGCTTTGGCCCTGAAGAATGCTCCTGGGAAGGACACTCTGATGTGCATGCTCCTCGTCTTGTGAGGGATTTCCACTCTAAATTTCCCCAGAAGCCAAGTCCTGGTGGTCCAGAGGCCCCCCGTGAGGGGGGGTACTGTCACGATCGCCGCCCGGAGCAGGTCCTGGAGCTCCGGGCGGCGCGTCCTCCCCTGCCGGCGTCGATCCCAAAATGGCGGCGCCCATGGGTGTGGCGCCACGTGGGTGGCGGCGCCGGCGCGATGACGTCAGCGCGCCGACGTCGGCGCAAGGACGCCAATGATGTCACAATGGCGCCAAATTCAAAATAAAAACGCCATCTAGACGCCAGAATGGCGCCCAAGTATAGGAATACATTTCCTAAGTGTATCCTGGGTTTCCTGTGAGCTGTGATATTGCTAATCCTGTTCCTGATTACTTATCTTGACCCCTGCCTGGACTTTGGACTTTGCTGTTATCTGCCTGCCCCTGAACTCTTGCCTGGATTCCGACTACTCTTTGGATTAACCCTTTGGACACCGCAACCTTGCTCCCTCAAGAGGGCTTCCTCCTCTATCCTGACTACCTCCCTGGAGGGATCTCCCGGCTCCCTGACAACAATCTACTAATGCAGATTTGTGTTTGAGACACTGTGATTACTACTTTGTTGAAAATGGATCTCCTCGTAGGCCCAGGTCCTTGTAGACTCTATCCAAAGATCTATTCCATTTCATCTATCCATTGGCACTATCATATTTGCACTATATGACTATTTAAGCCTTTTTACTTTTTATCACTTATCAAAGAGTGTGTGTCAGGGTTTCTGGTGGGTTTCTGTTTTAATCATTTGCACCCATAGGTGCAACACAGACAAAGGGAACTCTGGAGAGCTTCTCAAAGTAGGGGCTAATTCCAGAGTATCCTTGCCCCTGCACCTTGTACATTGAGCCATATTCAGCAAAATGAAAGCAAGCTTGAAAGCATTTAATTGCAATGTGCACCTTTAAAGGATGGTGTAAGACAATAAGCAGCTTTGGGAATAGGGTTTTAATGGACACAATTCTTAGTGAAGTTTTGTGCTTTGTACTGCACCTTGGGTTAGTAAATGAGACCTACATTGTTACCATTACTATTGTATTTGTTGGCTCTAAGCACTGCGTATCTTGACAGTGCTATATAAATAAATGACAATGATGATGATGATGCTCTAATATCAGGCAGCAGTCACAAAGTGAAAAATAATAAACTTCCTGATACCCTGGGACTTCACAAGGACAAAACATGCTTTTAAAAAATATCCAGAGAATTGGTGACTTTTATCAATTCCAAGCAGCCAAATTTCATTCCTGAACAGAGAAAATCAGTAGAAAGCTGAAGATTTTTGCATTTGAAATTTCTTTGTCCTTCATTGAACTGACTTTAGAACCACAGAGGCTTAAATGCCTCATTCTGTCGTGCTCTTTCTTTTTCTAAAAACTCTTTGCAAGATTCCTTTCAGGACCAATTTCATAAAAATTGCAAAAAAATAGTGTCTGTAATGTTTTCTCTGTTCCTCCCTTTTGTATCCATGTTATATTAAATTTAGTTTGGGAAGTAAGACCAAGTAAAGCTGATTTTACAGTATTGTGAATTCGTTTTTGTGTTACACTGTCTTTCTAGATGTATTTTTAATCTTATAATATACATGTTATATGTCTATTGTTTGTTTAAGAAGCAGAAAATATACACCTTTAACCATTCAAATAGGTCTAGGTCGCAAATAGAATTTTCTAAATATGGTTTGATGCAATGTGTGAATCCATAATTAACGACATATCTGTGGAATGTACAAACAAACACACTACTAAAGCTTTATTAGCTGTAGATGGGGGAAAACAAGTTTAAATCTGAGGTGCTTAAAGAGTTGTTTTAGAATATTTTACAATTATATACCAAGTGTCAGTAGTGATTAGATATGAACAAACCTGTTTTTCATTGATGTATGAAGCGCTATTAATTATTTAAACCTGTTTCTACCTTTGTTCTACCTTCAGTTAAAACTCACCCGACACTCATCAAATATTGATCTTGCCCAACCAATGTTGATGCTTTCTCCCTTCAACATTATTATAATGAGGGATAAGAATCAAATTGTCCTTGCTGAAACTCAATCATTTCCCCATGCCATCTGCATTGATCTTTTTGGTAGCTTTTACCATAAATTATTCCATTCAATTAACCAAACCTACGTGGAATGGCATTTTGCAAACTAAATAATTTATTAAGCATTTCTAGCACAACAACAAAAAAAGAAAATATCTGCTTATTGCACAGCTTTTCTAACAATGTAAATACCAGGGTGGACATTTGTCACATTCTTTGTTCAGGAAATGAAATCACCTAGGGAGAAAAATCTTCTCATTAACAAATGATGGTGCAGCTTACAGAAAGCAACAGCTCAATGGATGGAAAGGCCTTCCCTTAGAATAGGTCTATCACTTGTATGTCAAGCAGCAATAAAAGGTAAAGAACATTTTTAAAATTGAACATTTTTATTATCTTATAAAAAATAACCAAAGCTCCCTTAAGTATTAGTGGGTTATTTATCAAAGTCCGAATTTATCTCAACATTAGGGGGCCGATTCACCAAGCTCGAGTGAAGGATTCGAAGTAAAAAAACTTTGAATTTCGAAGTTTTTTTGGGCTACTTCGACCATCGAATGGGCTACTTCGACCTTCAACTATGACTATGACTTTGAATCGAAGGATTCCAACTGAAAATCGTTCGACTATTCGACCATTCGATAGTCGAAGTACTGTCTCTTTAAAAAAAACTTCGACCCCCTAGTTCGGCATCTAAAAGCTACCGAAGTCAATGTTAGCCTATGGGGAAGGTCCCATAGGCTTCGCTAACTTTTTTTGATATAAGGATATTCTTTCGATCGTTGGATTTAAATCCTTCGAATCGTTCGATTCGAAGGATTTAATCGTTCGATCGAAGGAATAATCCTTCGATCGTTCGATCGTATTATCTGCGCTAAATCCTTCGACTTCGATATTCGAAGTCGAAGGATTTTAGTTCCTAGTCGAATATCGAGGGTTAATTAACCCTCGATATTCGACCCTTGATGAATCGGCCTCTAGATTTTCCTGAAAATTTGCTTTGCGGGAAAATTTTTTCTCAACTTCGGGGTATTGCACGAAACCCAATGGACATCAAAAAAATCATAAGGACTTCTCCCATTGACTTATATGAAACCTCGACAGGTCTGAGATGCCGGATTTTCTGTTTCGGACTTTTCCCTCCTCGGGGTATAATAAATTCCGAAAAATTTGTGAAGTCTGATTTTATACTAAAAAATAAAAATTTTATCGGCATTTTTGCATTTGGAGTATAGTAAATAACCCCCTTAATGTCATTTTACTGTACTCCTTGATTAAAGCGATTGAACACTTTGGGGGTTATTTATTAAAGTCCGAAATTATCTTAATATTCTCTGAAAACTCCGCTCGGGTTTTTTCAGCTTATTTATTAGTACACTTTCCTGAAAATGTTGTTTGTGGGAACAAATCTGAAAAAATAGTGAAAAATACTAATTCTACGGAATTTCCACCCGAAAACCCACAGCGCAGATCAAAAAATCTTTGGGACTTCTCCCATTGACTTATATGCAACCTCGGCAAGTCTGAAATGCCGGATTTTCAGATTCTGACTTTTTCCATCCTCGGGGTATAATAAATTCTAAAAAATTTGTGATTTTTTTTTCCACTAAAATTTTCCACTGGATTTTATACTAAAAAACACAAATTGTTTGGGTTTTTGGCATTCAGAGTTTAGTAAACAACCCCCTATCAGTCTATTCTCAACATGATATCAAGCCCATACAGACCCATATAGGCCCTGTGCTCTAGCTTTCTTATGTTTTTTTTAAGACACTTCTTTCACTGAAATCAATGGGATGAATTATGTTAAGAAATATTGGGTAATAACTAAAATGTCACCATCCCTATTTTGGTTAAGGAGAATAGATGCAAGGATGAACACATTAGGCTTGTTAAACAAATTGATTTCTGTTTTTGTAAAAAAAAAAAAAAAAACACAGTGATAGTGTACGTACATGTTCTGCTAAATCCTCCTTTAGCTAGAGAGGCTTTCTCTTGTTCCTTTTTAAATGTTTTTACATCTACAAACTGAACATATCAAATCTTAACTGAATTGTATGCAATAAAACAAGGATATAGGCAATTTCATACAGGGATTTCCTATCAACTTCTGAATGCAGTAGGTGTCCCAAGGGCAATAACTGGAGGAAAATGATATCATATTTGAAATTATTTTCTTTTTCCTGTGTTTTATTGTTATGAATAATAAAGTCTCTTTAGGTCACCAGAACCCAAATCCAAATATTTACTTGACATGACACGGCTTCTCATTTCCGGAGAGATTCCTTGCTTTATTAAGTAACTGTTTTCGTCTTTTTATCAGCAGTGGAGCTATCTACTTATTTATAAATGCAGAGGAGCAATTCAGAATAGAAGTAAGGTTTATTATTTGTTCATAATGCTACACCAATACAAATAGGCAAGGGGAGACATAAGTGATAGGTGGCTGATGGCCCTTGACTCATATACATCACAAGGTAGACAAACTCACTTACTTTCATCTCTAGGCATTTAATTGTTCATTTCATAGATGAAAAGCAAAGAGTGTCCTGGCTTGAGTATCAGGGGTAAAGCAAAAGACATTTATTGCCTATGTGGAGCTAAGATTAGCAATATGATGTACAAGAGATTGACAGGTCATTGATGTTGAGTTCCTTGTGTTTTGTGCTTTTTTCTCTACGTATTTCCAATGATGCCTTATGCTAAACAAATTGTTTCAAGGTCCTCCGATTATTCCCCATCAAAGGTGTTTTCTTTACAACTCTTACAAGAAGAAAAAAAAAAAAACCAAGAAGAAAGACAATATTTGTATCTACAATACCAAAAATAACATAGACATCAGGTTAGAGATGAAGGTGCAATTTCTTCAAATATTTATGTTAGAAAATACGACCTATGCTAAAACCATATTTATGGATGCATTTAAGTAGAAAGACCTTGCAATTGGTTCTCTAAATGACTGTATCCTGTGTTCTGATTTGCCCAGTTAATCTAGAAAACGAAGAATATATTTTTGCTAATTGGGATTCGATTTACGTTTCACAATAACAATCAACATTAATGCAGAAAGGTGTACAGCGTTTTATTTTTCTTACACAGATAAAAATGGCAGCATAATGTATGAATGTGAAGACAATTACCCGGGGAATTATAGAGATTGATTTTTCAATGAATGGATATGCTCAATGCAGCAGTATAATCTCTTGTTACTGGCTAGATCATGAAACCTAGAGATGCCTTCAGATTAGATTATCGCAAACAAAATAACTTTAATTCCTTTTTCTGCAAAGCAAAGCTTTTTTTAAGTATTTCCTCTCCATGTTTAGTAGCAAAGGATCGACATATAGAAGTATTCAACCCTTTGCTTGAGGACTATGGGGCAGATTCACTAAAAGGCGAATTTGTTGCCAGCGACCGATTCACACACATCGTACCATTTCATTAGGCACAAATTCGCTACCACTAAGATAGTTCACTAATATGCGAAGTTGCGCCCTGGCTGCCAAACGCTGGCGACTTTTCTCTAGCGTTGCTTCGGCAGTGTGAACATTTCATAGCGAAAATGCGATACCTAGTGAAAATTCGCTAGTGATCTTCCGCTTAGGTCAATTTGCATATGGGGGTAATTTAAAGTTGTATGGAGGTCTTTATTATAAATGTTGGTACAAATGCTAGAAGTTATCACTTTTTATTACACATATCCAGGGAACCTTAATAAAGACAAGAGAGTTAATATAATGCCCTACACAGGAGCCCACTGCAAAATTAATGTTCCATATGTTATAAAATGTCTGGAGAAAACTGGTTACCCCAAAAAAGTCCAAGTTAGGACTTTTGCATCCAATCACGCTTAAAAAAAAGGAAAACTCGCCAGTGTTTTTTGAACTTTAATGCATTTTCGGCACACAGGATATGATGTAAGTGACATAAGATTGAGGAAGATCTAGCTTCTTTTTAGCACTTCACCTGGTCTGAGGTGGTGAAGTCAACTCTGGCGAAAGAGGCAACTTTAAGGGGCCGATTCACTAACTTCGAGTGAAGGATTCGAAGTAAAAAAACATTCGAATTTCGAAGTGTTTTTTGGGCTACTTCGACCATCGAATGGGCTACTACGACCTACAACTACGACTTCGAATCGAACTATTCGAACTAAAAATCGTTCAACCATTCGACCATTTGATAGTCGAAGTACTATCTCTTTAATAAAAAAATTCGACCCCCTAGTTCGCCATCTAAAAGCTACCGATTCAAAGTATTTTATCATTCGATCGAAGGAATAATTCGATTGTTCGATCGCACTATTTGCGCTAAAATCCTTCGACTTCGATATTCGAAGTCGAAGGATTTTAATTCCCAGTCGAATATCGAGGATTAATTAACCCTCGATAATTGACCCTTTGTGAATCGGCCCCTAAGTAAAATCCATACTTTAGTGAATTGGCGTCTGCGCCTGTTAGTAAATTCCGGATGTCCCTGCAGATGGCAACGCTGTCAAAAAGTCGCTAGCGTTAGCCACTTCGCCCTTTAGTGAATCTGCCCCTATGTACCAGTTAAAAGTTGTAAATCTGATCAATCTGCCCCCAAATGTCTAATATTTTTTTATCATTTGTATTGTGGTATAATGATTCTTTAATTTCTCTCAATTCCTTCTTTTACTTACAAATGTTCCTCATTAAACATGCATACAGGCATAACCAATCAAAAACCAGTATGCCTGCTTAACAGCAGTTTACAGATTTGCTCTGCCCTTCTTCACAAATAGAGAAATATGGGGTTTGGTGGCATGGGAACCACCCTGTTTCTAGTTCTAGATCATAGTGCTCTTTCATCACCTTCTGTATGGCTCTTTGTGTAATTGTTCTGGTAGGAATACAACTGATCTCTCTGCATCACAATAACTTGGCAAGGAGAGAAAATCTGGTTATCAAATGTTCTTTGTTGTTGACATTCAGCTGTGAATCCTGATGTGGAAACCCCACGCTGCATGTTTCCCAAATTACTCTTGGATCACAAACAAATGGATCCATATGTGGCTATGTGTAGTTCTTTTGTTCCCGTTCTCTGTAGGACACCAACTTTTATTGGCATTTATTCAGACAACTTGTTCTATTTTTAAAAATTGCAGCAGTTGACCGTATATCACCACTTTATATCTGCTGCAGTACTGTGCATATTGCTTTATTCTACTGTACTTTTCTCTAAATCTAAACCAAAAACCATGTTTATGAATATTAGGTCTTAGCTCCAAACAAACCTCTTTCTACCCCTTATGTTCTACTTACAACCTATAAATTGTTTATTCTCTTTTACCCTCCTGCCACTGACCTGACATGGAGATGGTATACATGCCACATTATCTCAGAAATGTTCTCAGAATTATGGAGATAAAATGAGAAGAGGTTCTGAATATCTTGAACCAGTGTTGGACTGGGATATCAGTAGCCCACCAGAAAACCTTAGACCATGAGCCACTTTCCAACCATTATTCCTCCTATCTTCACTCAACCTCTTTATTCTCATAGACTGTTTTCTATTCATACTATACTCTACTCTTCCATTATTAAGCCTCTTTTTTCCCATAAAGAAATAGGGAATGACCATGAAATAGGCTAACTGGATAGAAGCAAGAGGCCCACTAACACCTGGGCCCACCAGGAATTTTCCTGGTATACAGGTGGGCTGGTCCGACACTGTATTGAACTATGACAAGTTTACTCCTCAAATGACCATTTGCTTTCAGCTATCCCACTAAATCCCATTGTTGCATACATTTATAAAATGGTAGGAGCCAGAAGTGGGGTAAAATGGCCACACTTGTGATTGATACACATACATCACATTTCTATTAGTGTGACTCGCCAATGAGATTTTGGATATATCTCCCCTGTCACTCACGTCACACCTGCACTGACAATTGACACACCCACCTATGATGTCACTGTTTGAATTTGGCGCCACTTTGGCCTTTAAATTTTCAGTTTGGTTTGTTGTATTGCACTTCCTGAAGATGGCTTGAGTAAGGAGAGGAAACATTAACAATAAATTGAATATGTTTTTTTGCACTAATAAGTCCTGTGTAGTACGGTTATTTCATGGTTTAATATATATATATATATATATATATATATATATATATATATATATATATATATATATATATATATATATATATATATGTATATATGTATATATATAAATATATATATATATATATATATATATATATATATATATATATATATATATATATATATATATAGATGCGAATGGAGGATCAACACTCACTTGTAGTAATTGTGATGAAGAAAATGTTTTATTTCATGCGAGTATACATCTTTGTCCGACGTTTCGGTCCCATCCTTGAAAAATGTCCCTATATATATATATATATATATATATATATATATATATATATATATATTTTTTTTTTAATATATATATATATATATATATATATATATATATATATATATATATATATATATATATATATATATATATATAAATATAAATAAAGGAATTCAAATATTTACCTAAAAACTATTAAAATCAGACCCATCCAGCCTTCAATGGTTATACTGTCAGTTCGCCCTGGAGAACGACATGAAATTACTTGCGAAACAGTTTTCAAAAAAATTGAATTCTATGTGACAACTGTGGGAAGATAAGATGGACTTTTCAGACTTGAAAACTAAAATGTAGGAAACTTTGAAGTTGCATGTGGTGTCTAATGTTATCCTTTGACAATTTCCAATCACGGTGCCCAATCTAAAATGTAATTCCAAGGTAGTTTTTTTTTTTGCGCCTCTTTTTCTCCATTTTTTTTTTAATAGTTTTTGCAAAAGCCAGACCCACTTGCAGCCTGCAAAGCTGTTCAGAACTTCCCTTAACAAATCTCCTTTGGCTCTTTACAAACTTTCCCTTCCATACATCTTTTTAATACATACATTTTACAGTAGTTAAGATTACAGATGGCATGCATTTAGAATTGTTTTCCATATGGATAGATGGATGGAAGCCACCTATCCAAATATTTACCTAAGTCCCAATTGATCCAATGTCTGGAGTCTTTTCCATGTACTCACATCTGGCATATTGCTGTATTACCTATTAATATGTATAAGATGTACAATTGCAAATGTATTGTTTAGCAACTATAAAAGGAGTTAAATATTTCTTGGCATTATTTAAATATTCCAAGCTTTATACTGGCACTGAAATGCAGCAATAACTGCTTGACATATCTGAAGATTTAATTTCAATCCAGCAAATAAGCTCAGATATGTGTTTTCTCATTCCCATATTTAATTAATTACCATAAATCTTTCTTCCTCTTGGTCGAAATATTTGATCAAATGCACTGTGGTTCTAGGCAGTGAGCTTTGGCAGACAAATTCCCTCCATATTGGGACAATTTACTAAGCTGGAAGAGATCTCCAACCGGTAACTGTTTTCTTTCTGAATAACAAACATTGCCTAATAGTAAGGGGCTGATTCATTAAGGGTTGAATATCGAGGGTTAATTAACCCTCGATATTCGACTAGGAATTGAAATCTTTGGACTTCGAAGGGGGCCTTTTTTATTATGCGGTGTTGTAGTGTAGGGTATCCCATACACAGAAGTAAATCCAAGAACCCGGTCACGGCTCACTCTTCTACTTGGAAAGCACTTCGGCAGTGCTAGCATTTCATAGCGAAGATGCGCTAACGTTCATTTGTGCTTAGCGAAAATTCGCTAGTGATCTTGCGCTTAGGTCAATTTGCATACGGCAGGTAATTTAAAGTTGTATGGACATCTTTATTATAAATGTTGGTGCAAATGCTTGAAGTTATCAGTTTTTATTACAAATGTCCAGGGAACCTTAATAAAGACACGAGAGTTAAAGGAGAAGGAAAGCTCCAAGACAGTTTATTGCCAACAGATTAGCCACAATAGTGTGAGCTAGAATGCTATATTTATTCTGTAGAATGCTTTACCATACCTGAGTAAACAGCTCTAGACACTGTCTCTGTTTATTTAGGATAGAAGCTGCCAAATAAGCTTGGTGTGACATCACTTCCTGCCTGTCTCTCCCTGCTAACTAACAGCTCTGAGCTCAGATTACAGCAGGGAAGGGAGGAGGGAGGGGAGAGGAGCAAACTGAGCATGCTCATGCCCTGCCCTGGAGGTTTAAGCTGAAAACAGGAAGTCTGATACAGAAGCCCATGTGTACACAATAAAAGGAAAGAAATGCTTTGACAGAGGACTCAGAGCAGCATCACTTTGAGGGTTTACTGGTGTATTTATATAGACCTTTCTGATAAAGCTTACATAATTTTAGCCTTTCCTTCTCCTTTAATATAATGCCCTACACATGAGCCCACTGCAAAATTAATGTTCCATATGTTATGAAATGTCTGGAAAAAAACAATTACCCAAAAATGTCAGGACTTTTGCAGGCAATTCTGCTTCAAAAAAGGAAAAGTCACCAGCGTTTTTGGAACTTTAATGCATTTCCAGCACACAGGATATGATGTAAGTGACAGAAGATTGAGGAGGATGTGGCTTCTTTTTAGCACTTCACCTGGTCTGAGGTGGTGAAGGCAACTCTGGCAAAAGAAGTAACGTTCAGTAAAATCTGCACTTTACTGAATTTGCAGAGTAACGACCTTTCGCCAGAGCGAAAAGTCGCCTGGTGATAAAGTGCGAACGAACACTAGTGATGGTTTCTTTCACTAGCGAATTGATGCCTGCCTTGTTAGTGAATGTAGTAAAAGCTGTAAACATACACAACAACACATTAATAAGAACAAAAATTTTAATTCCTCAATGTAATATTCTTCATTATATGGTCATACTATTTCTCTCTTTAACTGCACATAGTGTATTTTAATGTATGTATATTTTGTTTATTTAGCACTACTTACACCAATAGAACAAACAGGGGTCAATGCAATAATAATATAAAAATAAACACAAATACAGTTGGATTCAAGTTTTAGGGGGTAATTTATTAAAGTCTTAATTCTGGTCAGAGTTTTAAAGGAAACCGTTTTTTTCAGAGAATTTTTCAGAGATTTTTTTATGATTTATTAAGCAACGAGGCTGCTAAAAGTCTGAATAAAAAAGTACTCTATCTTAAACCTGCTAAAGTCATGTAGAAGTCAATGGCAGATGTCCCTTTTACAATTGGAAGATATCATGATCTGTGCTGAGTTTCGTACAAGAATCTAAACGCATTGCAGTTTTTGGGCGATAATCCGAAAAAGTTGTAGTTTTCAGGCGCCAAATCTGAAAAAAAAAAACGATTTGGATGTTTTCCCCATTTTATCTTTTCCCGCCCCAGATTTTTCTTCAAGTTAATTTATTGATAAATAAGGTAAAAATGTGCACGGGAGTTTAGCTGAAGTGATTTTAATAAACTAATGAGAAGTTTGCATATTTTAGTAAATAACCCCCAATGCCCAAAAACTTGAAAAATTTTAGGTTATTTTTCTTTACTATAAAATCTGAATTCTTAGTGAAAAAAAAAATTTTTCTTGATTTTTTATAACTCAAGGATGGAAAAAGTAAAAAAATCCGAAATACGGCATCTCAGACCTGCCGAGGTTGTATAAAAGTCAATGGGAGAAGTCACGAATATATCCTGATCTGCGCTGGGTTTCATGCAAAAAGCCAAAGATTTTGTGGTTTTCGAGCAAAAATCCGACAAATTTGTACGATTCTAATTTTCGTATTATTTTCACGGTCTTTTAGACTTTTTTTCCAGCACTCAAATTTTTCTGTATGTATTGATAAATATGTATTGATAAATAAGGGGAAATAACTCATGTGGATTTGATTGGAGTGTATTTCAAAAATTAGATAAACTCGGATTTTAATAAATAACCTCCTAAGTGTTAATGGAACTAGAAGAAGGAGGTCCCTGCCCTGTTGAGACTGTGGTTGGGTGATTTACAGACACCAATAAAGGAATTATAAATTCTGCAATTAACAATGGCTGTCACACCCAAAAGCCTTGTACTGAGTCAGATGTAATTCAAATGCTTCAAGAGATTCAAATGCTTGAAGAGACCAAGGGAACATTTTTAAAAGCCAGCTTGAAGGTGCTGTGTGTTTTCGGAGCAAAATATATTGACCTTAGAATGATGCAAGTAAACTATTAGATGACTATGGTGATTCTTCCATATGGATCCAGAAGAAGGCAACAACATAAGATCTCAAATTCTTGTCATCCACTATCTCCTGCCTGATGTTACAAGCGGTTTATGTAGCCATTCTGGTGTAGCGTTATAGAGTCTCCAATTATAAAAGAAAAAGGATACCCACATGGCAGATGTGACAGAGATACATTTTCCTAAGTTGCTCTTGGAAAAAATTGACTGGGGGATAATATGGGGAGATCATGTTTTTAGAGCATCAAGCAGCAGAGTTTGTTTTTTTTATATTTTTCAGAGAGAGATTCCTGCAGTCAATGACCCTTGAACTCCTCTACATACTTGTAATGCATCGTTGCGATTTAGTGATGCAGAACTCTTGATATATCATGCAACAGTGGAGTAGTGTATACACTACTTTTCCATCTCCTAAAGCAGAATTATACCTCTGTACTCTTTCAAATATACCTTAAAGGGAGCTAAGGGGTTATGTAATAAAAGGCACTAAGTTTGCCCAGGAGCAGTAACCCATAGCAACCATTCAGCTGGTAGTATTTATTGGTCACCTGTTTAAAAGCAAACATCTTATTGGTTGCTATCGGTTTCTGCTCCTGGGCAAACTTAGTCCCTTTTATTACATATGTTGGTTAGGCTTTTGTCTTGAGAATATTATGAATAATCTATGCAAAGAGCAGCATAATATGTTGGTTAAATAACCCCAATAGGTTGGTTGGTTGGCATAGCTTACTGCTGGCACAAACCATTTGATCTCAATATCTCTCTATATGATTGTAAATAGCATAATACTACTTGTATCTGTTTAGTCATCCTCTAGGGCACGTGAGCAACATGTTGTTCTCCAACCCTTTGGATGTTTCTCCCAGTGTCCTCAAAGCCGGTGCTTATTTTTGGATTCCAGACTTGGAAGCAAGTGTACTGCCAAACAGAGTCTCCTGTAGGCTGCCAGTCCACATAGGGTCTATCAAACAGCCAATCACAGCCCTTATTTGGCACCCCAAGGAACTTTTTCATATTTGTGTTGCTCCCCAACTCTTTTTACATTTGATTGGGGCTCACGGGTAAAAAAGGTTGGGGACCCCTGCTCAGTATAAATGGTACAGTTCTATGATTGTCCTTCTAAAATTCCTGGGCATATTATATCTTCCACTCATAAGTATAAAAGCGGATATGCAGAGAAATGTCCTGTTCAAACAATAGGCCAATTCTTTATACTTTACTGTCTAACGGTTAGTAATTGGAAGAGAACCCATGCCGATATTTGCCCTAAATAAATCCCCCTGAGAAATTATCCCCCAGTTTTTAGAACGCAATGGGATACTGAACCGCACAGCCTGCCTGTTTGAATTCAAATAACCGTCCCTTCAGTTCCATGAACATTGCTAGTTAGAAGAATAATGCCACGAATAATATTTTCAAAGTAAATGCAGAAATAATCATGCCCTCGGGGTTTTGCATATTGAGAGCCCAACACATTATGTAAGAAATTCTCACTTCTCTCTCAGATGCCTTTTGCAGTAGGGCTAATTGTTGAAAATGGCCATAAAGAGCAAAAAACAGTCAAACACTCATAAGCAATATCCACAAAAATAAAAACCTAATACAGTAGAAAGGCTGTTCTACATACAGTGAATATTGCCATAATTAGTTTCATCTTGAAACATTAAGATAATCTCTACTTTATATTGCAAAATGGCATTTACAACCAAACAAAGGCTTTTGGGGGTTTTGTCCTTAATATCTAGACAAATATAGACAAATATCATATTAGGCAGAGTAAAAAACATTTAATTTTATAAAGCAAATGATTGTTGTGGTGTTACTTATGGCAAACAAGAAAAAGCAATGTAAATAAAATATATATCCAACAAAGTATATGTTCTGAAACACAGTGGAAACACATCTTCACTAATATTTTGTTATTATTGTTTGCACAGTTAGTCACATGTGGCATTATGTTATTTTTAAATTGTATTCTGGGGTAAGAACACTGGTGTTTTTACAAAATTATCAGGCATATTACTTAATTTTTACCCTACTCCAAATATTTTTATTATTCAAGGGAAAACTACAGTATACCCTAAAAATTAATAATTATATCTTATTAAGTGGCAAATTAAAGACAATTACCAAACTGGAAAATATATTTAAGTAAATATTACCCTTTTACATCTTTTCACTTGAGCCCCCATGTTATGATATTGTTTGTGCTGCCTCAGAGATCACCTGGCCAGAAATACTGCAGCTCTAACTGTAACAGGAAAAAGTGTGGAAGCAAAAGACAGAACTTTGTCTGTTAATTGGCTCATGTCACCTAACATGTATGGTTTGTTTGTGTGCACCATGAATCAAACATATTTATTAAAGGGGAAGTAAAGTCTAAAATAGAATAAGGCTAGAATTGCTGTATTTTGTATACTAAACATAAACATGAACTTACGCACCACAAGCCTAATTAAACAAATGATTTATGCTTTCAAAGTTGGCCACAGGGGGTCACCATCTTATAACTTTGTTAAACATCTTTGCAAGACAGAGACTGTGCACATGCTCAGTGTGGTCTGGGCTGCTTAGGGATCGTCATAAATTATCAAAACAGCACAGGTCAAATAATATCTGCCAGAAGCCGATACAGCAAGACTGATTAATAATCAGAATATACAGACTGCACTGGGTCCTGTGTTGTCATGTAATCTAATGTGGATTTTATAGTTTTTGTATTGTTTAATAGAAACTTTCTCCAACTCTGCAGAACCAGTGGCTGCAGCAAAATAATTCTCCAAATAGAATCCCAGTTTATCTGTTTAAATCTGGCTCCATGATCTTTGTCCCTGCAGCTTGAGTTGGAAACAGTAAAGGGGCTGTAAAGGCAAAAATAAAATCCAATACAAATCTCTATTCTGTCGCTGACTGTTCTACAGAGAAACAAACAAAGCTGCTTGAGTTCTGCATGGCTGTGAAGTAAGTGGGGGCACTTTGTAATAACGGGGCTTAGAAAAGCCACATGTACCATAGCTCTTAGAGTACTTACAAAAGGGCTAAAATCAGTTTTGGGTAGGGAGTGTTTCTTTTCTGTTAATAATAATTTTGGTACACATGAGCAAGTTGTATGCATGCTTATAGCTATTCACTAGTCTTCATATTGTATATTTCCATTGGAATTTCCATAAATAACCTACGGTAATTACGAATAACTGTCTGATTTTAAATATTTGCAGCTCTTTGTACTACCCGCAGCTTGATTGTTGTTTGCTGTCAAGAATACAGTTGTATACAGCATAGTATAAGGTTAATTTATGTCTGCAAGCTCATTGTGCAACGTGAACTTTTCCCCTGAGCAAGTTGTGCCTAAAACCACTTTTATCTTTCATTACGGGGGTTATTTATTAAGCTCCGAATATACGAACCTCAAATAATTTGTAGTTTTCGGAGCAAAAAAAAACTTATAGTTTTTCGAGATTTATTAATAAGTCCTATGGTCTAAAAACCCAGAAACCCCTAGGGATGCACCAAATCCACTATTTTGGATTCGGCCGAACTCCCGAACCGGATCCGAACCCTAATTTGCATATGCAAATTAGGGGTGGGAAGGAGAAAACATTTTTTACTTCCTTGTTTTGTGACAAAAGGTCACGTGATTTCCCTCCCCGCCCCTAATTTGCATATGCAAATTCGGATTCGGATTCGGTTTGGCCGGACAGAAGGATTCGGCCGAATCCGAATCCTGCTGAAAAAGGCCGAATCCCGAACCGAATCCTGGATTCGGTGCATCCCTAGAAACCCCACATTTAAAAGCTCTCGAAGTCCTGTATAAGCCAATGGGGAAGGTCCCAGTGTTTGAGCTGATGTCTGTACCGATATCGAATAAACTCCGTCAAAATCGTAGTTTTCGGGGAAAGCTCCAAAGTTTTCGTAGTTTTGCCCAACCCTTTTTTCCGAGCTTTTTTCTTCATAAATAAGGTCCATTCGGGAATTCAGAGTTGGATATTAGAAATACTGAGATAAATTCGGACCTTGATAAATAACCCCCTAAAAGTACTTTCATTAAAATGAACTCTTTGCACTTCAGCATAGGTGCCCCCGTCGCTACTCAGGCCTTCTTGCCGTCTCTTCAGAACTAGGCACCGCAGCAGCAATTGGCGCAGATCACTGGAGCTACCAACGCCCCTTGACCAGGTCTAGTGCCTAAAGCACTATACAATAGGCACAGCCTAAAGAATCGAACGCAGACACTGTCTATCACCATTGAATATTGGCAACGACGCCATTGAACACTAGAATTGCTGCTAGGCAGAATTGACTTATTTAGGGATACTGCATGAATTTGCGATTTTGTGTCGAATTTTGCTTCGAATCATATGCTGCGTCAAGAGAATTGCCATTTCCACCATGAAGCTGGAATTCGGAGAAAATAAAAGTGAAAATAAAGTGAATGCATTGTAAATATCTTTTCATCTGCAATATATTAGTTATCATGATTGGTTATGCCAATTAAAAATTAAGGTTAATTATTTATCAAGGTCCAAATATCCAGACCTCGAATAATTGCAAAAAAAATTATAACAGATTTTTTGGACCTTTTCATCCGATTTTCACTATTTTCACAATTTATCCGTAATTTTCATCCAAAAAATCTGAAAACGTCGGGGTATTGCCCGAAACCCATCGCACATCAAAAAAATCACTCGGACTTCTCCCACTGACTTATATGCAACCTCGACAGGTCTGAGGTGCCGGATTTTCAGATTTGGACTTTTCCATCCTTGGGGTTTAATAAATTTAGAAAAATTTGTGATTTTTAAAAGTCCGATTTTATTAAAAAAAATCACATATTTTTCGTGATTTTTGCATTCGGAGTTTAGTAAATAACCCCCCAAGTTAAACTCCTAAACAATTCAGGATTTTCGAGGACTCTGACGTTTTGGGTCTTTTTTCATCTTAAATAAGGTCCATTCGGGAATTCGGAGTTGGATATTAGAAATACTGAGATAAATTCAAACCTTGATAAATAACCCCCTAACTGGATAGAACGATGTGAAGAGTAAAGCCACATCACAATTAAATTAAAATGATTTTTCTGCTACTAATATCTCCAAATTTACTCATTTTATTTGTGGCCTCATTTGCCAAAAAATCAATTTGAAGCAGGCCTAATGATTAGCTGAAGGCTGCACTGTGCAGATATGTTACCCCCCCTCCCCAAAGTTCCCATGACCCCAGGGGGTCAGAAAGCCAATGATTACGTGTAAAGGGATGACATTATTCCTTTAATTGAAAGTGCATTGCACTGTACAAATTGTGTACTGGAATTTCATTGTTCATAATAACTTGTTGAAGTGTGGTTTCTCTGTGACTCTTGGCTATTAAATGCATATTTGTACAGTAAAGATCTAAGTGTTCAATACGAATTAGTAAAAGTGCTGGGTTTTAGTAATGAGGATACAATCAATAACAAAAGTGCAGTGTGGACACTAGGTAATGAATCAATGGCCACGGCTGGTGTCTAGAGCCTACAATTCATCAATCAGCAATTTCCTAACACTTTTAGGAATATTTGTTTTGTTTTTTTAAGACAGCTGTGCACTCCCAGACACAATGGAAGGACCATCTATAAATTGCATCCCTTTCTATATTGTAAAGAGCTTGTGAAATTCGATAGTTATGGTGATGTTCTGATCTATTCAGCTTATCCAGCTGTGCCTTTCATGTCTCTAAAGCAGTCTCCTGAGAGCAGTTGTATTAAACAAGAATCTAACGATAGGCATCTAAAAGGTTATTTGAGCAGAACTGTAAACCTTAAAGGGCCTTTACTAAAACCACAATACATAATTCAGTTTGGAGCGCAATAAGGAAAAAGTATGTGACCTCCCTCCAAATTTCCTTCACACATGAAGCATTAGCTCACTTTTTAGCAACTATTGTGTCCTGAAACAAAAACACCTTAATAGAATGATTTATGAGGAGACGCCAACATATCAACCTTTCCGTTAACAGCATTATTAAAGAGTCAAAATAATGGTTTCGCCATTGTTAAAACAGCTATCGGCATGCTGAGTCTTCTGTCCCACGTCTTGCTGGAATCTGTACTATAAAAATAGGAGGGAATCAGCAATATTGTCCAAATCAACTCAGCTAAACTGAAATCAAGAGAAAGAATAACAAAATGTTTAAAAAAACTAGAAGGGAACATAGCTGTAAAATTAAAACTGATGATAATAAAACTAAAAAACACTCACTTGTTATCTAAAAACCCAGGACCTGCTGCTTTTTTACCTACAATGCTGAATTCATAGCCAGCACATTATACAGCATTCCAGAAACCCACAGAGCGCTCCTGGGACAGGTGAAGCAGAGAGGGTCATGACTGAGGGATGAGCATGGCAATCAGGGGTGTCTTGAGCGCTAGGGCATCCTGGGAATCAGGGTCGGACTGGGGGGCCCGTGGCCCACCGGGACTAAAGTCCAGGGCCCCCTCGACCCCCCTGCCTCCCTACTGTGACCCACTGAACACGCTTGCGTGAAGGCGCTGCTCGGCGCGCCTGCGTGTAGGCGCCGCTTCTCACTGAAAGGTGCCGCGCGCATGCGCAAATGGCGCTGCGCGGCACATAGAAAAACATTTTTTTCTTTAAAGTATGATCGGGACGGGGGACTGGCCCGGCGGGGGCCCATTAGGGGTCGGGGCCCACCGGGTTTTTTCCCGGTATCCCGCCGGGCCAGTCCGACACTGCTGGGAATTGTAGGAAAGGAAGGAAAAGGCTGAAGGGGAGGTCCTTAATCTTTAAATATGGGGTGAGAGTGGCGGGAAGAGCCAGTCTTACCTTGTTAGGATCCAAGGAGCAACAGGTTTCCCTCCCACCCGCCCAACTAGGAAGGTGGGGGATACAGTCGCAGCTTTGCGTAGTGGGGCTCCCCTACTGGGTAGCCAAATGGGGTGGTACTGCCAAGGTGAGTTGGCCCGGGGCTAGGCCTATGGGCAAGGAGGCACAACAGGTAGGAAAACAAGTGATGGTGGCTTAGCCTTAGGCTGGAGAACGGGTAGGTTAACAGGAATACCAAGTTATTGCAAAGATATGGTTAAATGTTATATGCAGCCTTCAGCGGCTTGGAATTTTACATATGTTGTAAAATATACTTGTTATTCATTGTTTATAATAATAATAACAACGATGTTTTTGTTGGTGGATAATTTTACCAAGTTTTGAATAAGGTTATGGAATAAAACAAGCTGCGGCCTTTTCACCGAAAAAGTCTGATGGTCGATTATTTAGTGGGGTTAATAAAGGTTTTGGGAACGGCATCGAGTTATACTAAGTCAAGTGTAATTGCGGTTGTGGGAAAATACTTGTTCGTGATTGATCAATATTGGTGCAGCGTGCAGCGGTATTGATGTTGGTGGGCCAGAACATTTTACAGCAAAAAAGGCAATTGCCCACAAATGATCTTTTTTAAAGTTGGTGAAACACACGAAAAAATGCTTATATTATAGCCGACTCAGGGCAGGTTTAAAGTACAGGGTTCCCTTGTGTCAGATTGCCATGTGCTTCAATGCAGGCCCGATGGACCAAGTGTAGACATGTACAATTTTCTGCACTGCGCTTTGTAATTGCAAATAGGGTTGCCACCAGGCTGGTGTTTTGCTGGCCAGTGCCGGAGCTGGTATTACAAATTTAAATGTAGTTGCCGGTAAATTTATAATACCCTAAAAATGCAGCCCCTGGCCCAGCCCAAAACCTTCTCCTAAAGCTCGCGATCCTCCCCCATAAGCTCCAGATCCAGTAAAAACATACGGTTCTCTTCCTCTTCCTCCTTCCTGAAGCCTCTCTCTAACATTGGTGACATTATTATCCTGCCCCCTAACATCATAGCCCCACCCCTCAATTGCATCATCGGCCCCATCAATGTCATTACCCCGCCCATCAATGAATCACCCCACTCCTTAATGTGTCACTACCGGGTAGCTACCGATACCCCCACTGGCCTGTAAGAATTTTTTCAAAAGGTGGCAACCCTTATTGCAAATGTGCTCTCAGCCTAACTTAACTCCCCATTACTGGTAACATGACAAGAGTGAAACATTTCTATAATTGCTAGGATCATACAATATAATGTATCTAAAGGCCCCCACACACGGGCCAATAAAAGCTGCCAATAGACCAAGTCGGCAGCTTATTAGCACGTGTGGGGGGCCATCCGACGGGCTTCCCAGATCAATATCTGGCCGAAAGTCAGCCGATCGGGCAGGTTAAAAAAATCCCGTCAGATTGCGGCAGCGTCTCTGCATTTATGTGGTCCAGCGATCTGACCACCCCTATCGGATGCATTATGATCAGATCATTGGGCTCTAGGGCCCATGATCAGATCAGCCCGATATCGCCCGCTTCAATGTGGGCATATCGGGGAGAGATCCACTCATTTGGCGACATCGCTATCTAAGAAAGGATGGCAGCTCAATTATTTTATTAAAAATTCTCCCTAAACCACCCCCACAGACCAGTGATACTAGCTACTCAAAGATATTATGTAACTCAGCCAACAATGGAGATCTGGGGGTGGTTAGGTGGACTAATATGTCTTTTTTCATTTATATTTAATCATTTTGTATCGTCAATATACTTGAAACTATGACAATGCATAACTATACTGCAGAACTCTTCTATTCTGATAGAATGCTGCTAATTTAGTCATCTTTGAGTTTAGCTATGGGTATTTTTACAGAGGTCCCATGACCTGCCAAGGAGGTGCAACTAGTGGCAGTAGGCATTCCAACACTAGGCCACCTTTCACATCTTGCACATCTTGAAAGCTATTATCAAGACAATAATAGACCAATACATTAAATATTGAGGCATAACTAAAAGTGCAAGCTTGTGTATGATAAAATGCCACCCACAGAGCACTTGCACCCAAATGGCTTTGCACCTAGTGCCACTACAGCAGTTTTGCCTAGAAATGAAAATGGGACATAAACCAGAGCTCAGAGGCACAAGGGAGCTCAGTACATTACACCAGCACTGCCATCTTTGTAAATTGTGTGCACGCTATTTAATTCACTATTTAATTACTCCTTTAAAATGGTTGACAATTGAAATGTTTTTATCTATATACAACCATGGTCCACCTGCTTGGTGTCAAATAATAGTTTGTATGGAATTAACAGACAGGTGCAAGTTTTGTGCATGCTTTGCTGCATAGTTGGCACTTTGCACTTTTTCCCTGGATAGAAACTGAGACCCATTATTATTTTGGTCATTTTGATGAATGCACCTGTCTCGAGGATAAACCTAACAACTGTTCTGTTCAGGCCAATGGGCTAGGGCAACTGTGGTTTATGGGATAGTAACGAGTCCATCAATGTATGAAAATAGATAGGCATCATTCAGAAATGGAATACAGATATGAAATTTCAAACGCAAATAAACAATTTATGCTAGACAGATTTCTTTAGCTAAAATTAGGTATTTATATGCCTCTCTAGCTGCAAAAATTAAGAATTGCTGGTGCCAACAAACAAATTTATTACTGTGATATCTAGATAGAATGGGCATAATGACAAAAAACTCTGCTTTATGTAGATGCTAAAGCTCGAGTATCATCCAGTAAATCAGATTCCTTCCAGTCATCATAACCAGTATAATTTGAAATAATGATCAGTTCTCCAGTACAGTTTGATGTTGGATCTTAAACCCTAATTTAAAATATTTACCCAATTATTAAAGTAGCTGTTCTAGGATGGAAATATTTCATTGCTTCAAGATCGGTAAACTGGACTAATGGAGGAACATAAAACATTCAAGGTGATGAATCGATTATAGCTACAGCAATATTGCATCTGGCAGCCTCTAAGAATTATTTTGTGTAGAGAAGCTAAAGGATGCATATCCTGATGGCAACTCTCAATTTGCTAATATGGAAAGAATTGCAAAGCAGAATGGACAGCTCAGATACCCTACGGGTGAATTTTCAATCAGTGGAGAGATCTGGAGGGCCATCACTAATAAATTAACAAATCAGGATTATCTTAGACATGCCGAGGAGAGAAACAGAGACTCATGGAACACACAAAGCTTTTACATTCCTCTTACTTCACCTTTCTGTTTTTGATCTGTTTTGATCGTCTTGCTATAAATTCAAGTGCCTTGCTATACTTTTTTTCATTTGCAGAAGAGCAAGTTACCTAGAAAAGTAGTGTATATTTTTTTGCCATGCAACATTCTCATTTGTTAAAGGATAAGTAAAAAAAATAAGTGAATGTAAAATGAACAAGGGTGAGATTCTGAGCACTTTTTCCATTTCCATTTATCGTTTATTTTGCTTTTATTACAAGATATTAAGGGATACACTTATTGTTAATATGAATTCATTCTCTTACAACAGCACCAGTTTATGACCAGTCTGACCACCAAGTAGTCAAGGAAGTTGTCAGGAGAAAGAAAGAGGCTGCTCTGATGTTCTTCTGCTTAGGAAAATTGTTAGAAAGGTTTCTATTTTTTTTTTACTAAGCAGAAGAACATCAGAGCAGCCTCTTTCTTTCTCCTGACAATGTCCTTGACTACTTGGTGGTCAGAATCAGTGTCGGACTGGCCCACTGGGATACCAGGAAAACTCCGGGTGGGCCCAGATGTCATTGGGTTCCCCTGTTTCTAAACATTTGGCTTTTTTCATGGCCTTTCCCTATTTCTAGGCTAAATTAAAAAGAGAGGCCAAATAGATGGAATAATAGATTATAGTAAGTAAAGCAAAGAGACTAGGAGAATAGAGGTTGAGTGAAGATAGGAAGAAAAATAGTACTGTGGGCCCCTGATTTAAGGTTTTTTGGTGGGCCCCTGATGTCCCAGTCCGACACTGGTCAGAATGATCAGAAACTGACCAGCAGGTGGCGCTGTGGTAAGAAAATGAATTCATATGAACAGTACATGCATCCCTTAATATCTTGGAATAAAAACAAAATAAATAATAAATGTAAATGGCAAAAGTGCTCAGAATATCACCCTCGTTCATTTTACATTCACTTATTTTTAACGTTTACTTATCCTTTAAAAGGCCAAAGTATTTTGTTAATTTAAATCAGTAATATTGGCCAAAAGCATTGTTGTTTTCTCAGGATTCAACCATAATTGCACCTGAAGTTCTAGTAACAGGCTATGTTTACACAGGCACAAAACAGTTTTTTACAAAACTGTCATGCAAGTTGCATTCAGGTCATTGTGACCATTATGCAGGTGGAGCATGGGTGCATAGGTGCTCATTTACATGGCCTTCAAATGTGCACAATTTTGTGGGGTCAGTAAAAGAGCATGCAGAATTAGTGCACAAAAAGGGAGACCTGCATTTACTGCTTGGGCTCCCTTAACAAATTGCACCTTGCACCAAACTTCTTATAATTGGTACAAAGACTGCTTTGATACTTATTGCACCTATTACAGAGATTTTTAGTGTGCAATAACTGTATTGGCAATAGAAGCAAAAAAGCATGGGCATAAGATCTTAAAGGGGTTGTTCACATTTGAGTTAACTTTTAGGGGCCGATTCACTAACTTCGAGTGAAGGATTCGAAGTAAAAAAACTTCGATTTTCGAAGTGTTTTTTGGGCTACTTCGACCATCGAATGGGCTACTTCGACCTTCGACTACGACTTTGAATCGAAGGATTCGAACTAAAAATCGTTTGACCATTCGATAGTCGAAGTACTGTCTCTTTAAAAAAACTTCGACCCCCTAGTTCGCCATCTAAAAGCTACCGAACTCAATGTTAGCCTATGGGGAAGGTCCCCATAGGATTTCCTAAGTTTTTTGATCGAAGGATATTCCTTCGATCGTTGGATTAAAATCCTTCGAATCGTACTATCTGCGCTAAATCCTTCGACTTCGATATTCGAAGTCGAAGGATTTTAATTCCCAGTCGAATATCGAGGGTTAATTAACCCTCGATATTCGACCCTTAGTGAATCGGCCCCTTAGTATGTTGTAGATAATAATATTCTGACAATGTGCAATTGGTTTTAATTTATTATTATTTGTGGAGTTATTTAGTTTTTAGATGGGGTCACTGAAAGCTGGAGAGAGTCACAAGAAAAAGGCAAATAGTTAAAAAGAAACTATTAAAAATAAATAATGAAGACCAGTTGAAAAGTTGCTTAGAATTGGCCATTCTATAGTATACTAAAAGGTAACAGGGGCAAATTTACTTATGGTCGAATATCGAGGGTTAATTAACCCTCGAAATTCGACTGACGAATGGAAATCCTTCGACTTCGAAATCGAAGTCGAAGGATTTACCGCAATTCGTTCGATCGAATGACAAGGATTATATCCTTCGAATCGTTCGATTTCAATCCATCGATCGAACGATTTTTCTTCTACCAAAAAAAGATTGCTAAGCCTATGGGGACCTTCCCCATAGGCTAACATTGACTTCGGTAGGTTTTAGGTGGCGAACTAGGGGGTCCAAGTTTTTTTTTAAAGAGACAGTACTTCGACTATTGAATGGTCGAATAGTCGAACGATTTTTAGTTAGAATCGTTTTATTCGAAGTTTTATGTAGCCAATTCGATGGTCCAAGTTTTTTTTTAAAGAGACAGTACTTCGACTATTGAATGGTCGAATAGTCGAACGATTTTTAGTTAGAATCGTTTTATTCGAAGGTCGAAGTAGCCAATTCGATGGTCGAAGTAGCCAAAAAAACATTCGAAATTCAAAGTTTTTTTTATTCTATTCCTCCACCCGAATTAAGTAAATGGGCCCCTTAATGTATGCCATTTTAATGTGTTCACGAGAATAAACTCACTAATATTAAGGGGCCTACTTCATGCATCTGATGGCCGGCAGATGAAGCTTCAATAATCCATTGCAAGTAAATGGAAGTAGTAATGTAAACTGGATGTACAAAAGTGTTTGCATCAGATGCATAAAATAGTCAATATACTGAACCATGTTCTTTACAACAATCATAAATATAACTCTTTATCTGCCTGCCCTTTGTTTAAAGAATGAAATGTAACTCACAGTAGAGGTATCAAGGCCTAGGGTGGGTTGTTATAGCTCAACAGTCTATCCATAGAATTCTTAAAAAATAACACCATTTTTATTAACGTAACTTGCAGCTTTCAGTATGGAGGTTAATTGCTTCACAGCATGAGAAATGTTGGACACCATTGGCATAGAGTGACACACAGCAGGCTGAAGGACTATGTATGATCCCTTTAACATTGACCTACATTTCGGTTACCCACTGGGAACTTCCAAAACATATTTAAGAGGTTCTTTTCATCGCAGTGATTATTATTAAAAACATAATATTTTTGAAAGTCCTATGAGGGTGGGTTTGCTCCATCTGTCATCTCTGAAGCCCTCCTTTCGTTACTCTGCAATTCATTATTGAAGTTAGGGGAGTTTGAACATTATTATCATTATTGAATGTTATTTGATGATATAATGAGGGTAAGAGTCATACTCAAGATGTAAGCAAAATTTCTTCCCCATCACTATATGTAGTAACATTTATTTATCACTTAATGCAATTGGAAAACTAGTGATTTATCTATGTGTCTGTCTGTCACCAAACTTACACACTTCCATTTTCATGCAATAAAAATGTGAGACTTTAACTATGTCCGATAACCTATATCAGTTCTTCCAAGACGCATGCTTGACAGTGGTGTAATGAACATGACAGGCCCCTTGCAACCAATGTTACATCTAATTCCTTCCCAGATAAGTATGCGAAAAATATATTTTGCACGCACATTTTAAGCTTTTGTGCACAGCTTAATTCACACAAAACTGTTTTTGTGCATCATAATTTGTTGTGTGCACACACAAGCACACATCTTAGATTGGAAGGATCTGTGACTGACCCAGACCTGCTGACCCCTAACCTGACCCAGCACTTTCAACCTCCCCCTACCCAAAACTGCGACCCAGCCCTATAACTTAAACATACCTTCCGACCTGGAAGCTGCGAAATCGGAAGTGGTGTCATCGCAAACTGGAAGTGATGTCACCAGGTACCCAGGTGGGTTACCCGCGGACTACCCGCATGCTCAGAGAATCGGGGATTTCCTACCCAGGTATTCCGTGGGTACCCAACCCAATGCAGGACTTTATCTTAGAGGGAACATTGTCCGTAACCCTGACCGACCCCCACGATCTGAGCCCCCCCCTGAAACAGGGGGTCTGCTTCCTCTATAGTTACACCACTGATGAGGGGTAAGGGATATACCGACCACTTAGGGGGTTATTTACTAAGCCCCGAAAGCAAGAATCATGAAAAATTCGTGATTTTTTTTAAAAGCCTGATTTTATATAAAAAAAAATCACTAATTTTTCGTGATTTTTGCTTTCGGGGCTTAGTGAATAACCCCCTAAGTGGTTGGTATATCCCTTAATCCCTACCCCTTACGAATTTTTCAGAATTTATTAAACCCCAAGGCTGGAAAACTCAGAATCTGAAATCCCGGCATCTCAGACCTGTCGAGGTTGCATATAAGTCAATGGGAGAAGTCCCAATGATTTTATTGATGTGCGCTGGGTCTCGTGCCAAAAACCCCAACGTTTTCGGAGGTTTCAGGCAAAAGTCTGAGGTTTTGGGTGAAAACTCAGAAAAAATCATGAAAATCGGGTGAAACCTCCTAAAAAATCGGGAAAAACTGAGTTTTTACCGTAAAGCAAATTTTCGGGAAAATGTAATAATAAATACGTGTTAAAAACCCGAGCAACTTAGATCGGAATTTGTAGCAGACAATATTGAGATAAATTCGGATCTTGATAAATAACCCCTTAATCTTGGGGAAAGCAGTTCCTGAACCAATGAACAGTCATTAGTGAATACATAGAGGCCTTGAAAAACAAGCAAAGTAACAAATATACTTTTAAAATTGGGGTTTCTCAGGACATTTGCATTCGTTAAAGTATTCAGCTCATACAAATTTATCCTGATAAATTATTCTAAGCGTATTCTAATAACCATCCCAGTGTCTACATTTTATTATGTGCGCCTGATTTATTTTCTTTCCATAGGGAAGGCAGCAAAACAGCTGTTATGTGGGGGTATTTAAAATAAAAAAATCTGTTCTGTGTTTTAACTCTCTCTCAAAGTGATATATTTATTTAAATAGTTGATGGGGGAATGAAATGCCTTGAGCGGTAGGTGTGGAGCGTGCATGCATATTATCAAAGTTCTAAGCAGTCACTAGCATATTCAGCTACCTGAAAGTAGCCAAGCCAATCACCATACGTTTCCCCCAGATATCTGTGCCGACGAATGGTTCTCTCTTGCTATAAAATCTGCACACAGATGTTGTTCCATACACTTCTGTGAGCTTTTGGAACACAGCATATTTGATCCTAACAGGTGTGTCCTTTATTGAATGCATTTTTTAAAAAGCAAATTAGCAAGTAAAAAAAAGTAGCCTTCAGAAAAATCAAGAATGATAGCATTGACCAGGAGTAGTAGCTGTGCAACATGCTTAGCAGGATATAAATACAGGAAGCCTTCTGAGTTAGGGTTGCTACAAAACTACAATTCCTAGTATTCTGCTTACATCACTACTAAGTACTGTAATTAGTGATGGGCGAATTTGCAGCGTTTCGCTCCGCCGAAAAATTTGCGAATTTCCCGCAAAATTCGCGAAACTGGGAAAAATTTGCGAAACGGCGTCCGTTTTTCCCAAATTTTATTGACACCGGAGAATTTTCGCCAGCGAATTTTTGCGGGCATTTCGCAAATTTTTTCACTGGCTGCGAATCTCGCAAAATTGCAGTTTACCCCAAGTCTGTCATTAACAGGCCTTCAGCATACTGAGCTGGAAATCTATGGTTTAAGGGAATACCAAACTAGTACTTGTGAAATTACCTCCAGATTTAAGAAGTTTTCTCTAAAAATGAAAGATTCACAGTTTGAACAAAGGGAATATTCCCAGTATATAATGCATATAGGTTATATCTGGTGTTTCCTTTTATGTATCTGTGATTGATAATGTTGCTTATTTAAGAGTGTTGCTGTGGGACCATGGAGCTACAGCCTGGTTCAGAGGTGGTCTACGTAGGGATGGGCGTTTTTTTTTTGCCTTGTTTCGCAGCAGAAATGACCGCGATAGACATACATTTTTTGATGCCCATAGACTTCAATGGACGCCAGTTTAGAATTCTAAACTGCTGTAAAGAAATTGCTGATATTTTTGAATATTTTTTTCATTCAAAAGAAGGGGATACAGTTTCTAGTGTCAAAAGAATGGATACATAATTCCAGTGTCAGGCATGATACTTGCAGTTAAATGTCAGGCACACAAATTGAAAGACAAAATAGGATAAAGCTGACAAAATGCTTGACCCAATAGAATCCTACTCTCGACACACAAGATTGGTACAAATATGACATCATACCACATTTTAAAAATGGAACACGTGCTTCAGTAGCAAATAATAATTGATACAAAGAGCAATCCCATTGGCAAGGACAAGGAAGGGTCTAATGATAAGAAAAATGTAATGATTTTAGGATCAAGCTGAACATGGGTGCGTATTGTCCCTAGTGATTTCTCATTATTATGATTTATCATCTTTATAACATACCAGACTTAACTGCAAACCTCTTTATTTATATAGGAGGTTAATACATCTTTTATTTGTGGCATCGATCACTGACCTCAGAAAAAGTCTGTATCCATTAACCATTAATTTCTACTTATACGGTGTCTATATTTTTATTTGCAGAAGAAAACTATGCCATGTATGTCTGGAGAAAAACATTAATAATATCTGAGAGCTTACAAGAGCTTGTATCAAACATTATTACAGATGATAAAACTCAGGAAAGCAGATTTCAGCGATACTGTCTCTGGTTTAATTCACTTTGCTGTCTTAATAATGATTGTGACTCCCAATTACCCATTTAACCACATTTATTAAGTTAAATTGGCAATAAAACAAAAATCAGCTTTAGTCACGTGACCTTTGTGTGGAGAACATGAATCATGAAAGGACAGTGAGATACTTGTGGCTTCTGGACAGAATATAAACAGGATTAGATATAATGTGTCACGGTCGGCACCCAACACCAGAACCAATTGCAAGCACCCTGGTCTCGGCTCGTGCTTCACCTGTAGTGTGACCGCCTTTGGCCTTGGGAGGAGCCCTCAGCTACTTGGATGCCACCAGGACTTAAACGAGAGGTGCAAGGCTAGATGTTCTGGATAGGCAGAGGGGCACGACTGTTAGCAAGAGTCTTTGGGCAGAAGGTCGTAGTACAAGGCGTTAGGCAATAGAGTAGTCAGAACAGCCCGGGTCGGGGCAGGCAGAGATCATATGTAGTCAGGCAGGCAAGGGTCAAACCAGGTAGTCAATCAAAGGGTTAAGCAAGATCAGAGTCTGATAACAGGCAAGGGTCGGGATTCAGAAGTCAGGATTGTCAAATAGCCAGGCAGGGCTCACAACAGGAATCAAATCAGCTTCAGTAAACAGGAATCAAATAGCACAAGGCTCAGGAGCACCAGGAAACAAGATCCTATCACATGAACTCAAAATTCGACCATTGATATATATGTCTCTTGGTGAATTGCTGTAAAGTGGATAGTTAAAAATGAAGTGCGTGGAGCTGGAGACCAATTTTCAAGGTATGTGTCCCGTCCTGATCTCTTACAGTCCAGATGACACTGGAAATTAGTTGGGTAATAGAACATGCTCTTTTCTTTCCTTGAATAATAAATGTGAATAACATAGATGTTTCTTTTATAAATAGGTAATGCCCAGAAAATGAAAATCTATCAATTAGTCTGCTCTTCTGTTTAACAGTCTAATGAGTATTTCCACATTCACTGTGTTGCTATTGGGAACAGCTAAAGTTCTATTGTTGCTCTACTAATGCCGGCATAGAATTCTGATCAATGCTGTAATTTTAAGTGCAAAGACCAATCGTTATAAAGAGAAAATAACACAACTTTGACTGCCGCAAATCTTTTGACCACATCATTTTCTTTACAGTAAAAAAGATATATTACAGAACATTATAAAAAACAAACTTGTTTGTACTTATAGCATTATATATTTATATATAGTTCTACTGAGTATATAGTGCTGTACATTAAAAAGATACAAAGAGACACAGACAGGGTGTAATACAATAATAGAATACACACTTGTACATACAAAAATATAATTACATATACAAAAATATAATTACATTCAAGATAAGGTGCAGTGTTAGATTGTTAAGGAGTAAAAATAAAGAATTTATTTTTATTAGATAAATAGTTAAGCTATGTTGCAGTGCAGCCAGCAGGAGGCGTAAAGTCCACCTGTGAGTAGAGTCTAGCGCGGAACCAATATCTAAGACCCGGACCTGACCTAAACCGCAACCCACATATTTACCCACTTTGATCCGCTACCCGACCTGAACCCACAACTGCCTTATCCGCAACTTGACCCGCAACCTGCCGACCACCATCAAACAGGAAGTGATGGTGCTGCAAACTGGAAGTGACATCATCAAAAATGGGTGGGGACAGAGACAAGTTTTGTAAAACTTTAAAAGGAGTAAAATATAGACAATATTACATAAGATAAGAAATTTAGATGAAACCTGCAACCCGACCCGCGACCCGCAGACCGGCGGCTATACTCGCACCTGAAAATCCTCCCATTCCGCAGGTTTTTTTTGCGTACCCGACCCCTGCAGGACTCTACCTGGAAAGTGAGTATTCAGGAGTAGGCTAGTGGAGAGCCTACGTGAGAAGCTTGGGCGTTGTATGTGAGGACACAGCAGAGATCAGGGGTAATAGTCTCTCAAGCAGGGGACAGTCAGCTACCAACATTCGATTCGAAGGATTTCATCATTCGATCGAAAGATTCTACTTCAACCGCAAATGGCCAAATTAGATGTAAAAAAAATTCGACTTCGATAGCCGAAGTATTCCAATTCGATGGTGGAATTTCGAAGATTTTTCTACTTCGAAATTCGACCCGTGATAAATCTGCCCTGTAGTGTGTGAACAGTAGACCTAAGCCTCCCTTTTTATGGGAGAATGCTCATGACTCCACTCAATACGGGATTCTGCATCAAAATCATCCTTATAGAGACATAATAGGACACAAAACAATTTCATGGCAGAGCCAATTTATCAGGCAATATATTGTCATTATACTCATCTGTGGAACGTCATAGGGTTGCCATCTGGCTGGTATTTCACCTATAGCCAATAAAATACCAGTCAAGGCTAAGGCAGTAATTGAAAATTTATTGGCAATATACCTGCCAGTAAATTTGTAATCTCTAGTTGTTCTGCCCTTGGCCCACTCTCCTCCCTCCACTTCCCCTCTGTGCCCCCAAACCCTGTCTAATCACCAAATCTGACATGCTTTGTCCATTCATCACCCAGCCCTGCCCCTCACTTTATGACTCCGTCCCAAAACATCCCAGCCAGTCCCTGTAATGGCCAAAACTCTCCCACCACCATAGGTCCTCATCCAGTATGGCCAGAAATAAGGTGGCAACCCTAGATTGGGTTAATACCACCTGCAAATTGTTCCCTTTGCAATTCGGAGCTCTTTCCCACCAGAAAGCACATCATATCCAGTTTTTACGTCCTCTTCCTCCTTCCCCCTAAACCAAAAGAAGCCTTTCTTACAGACCTGAAAAAGAGCAGCACAATAATGCACTGCACTGTGTCAGAGAGTAAGAGCAGCCATTTTGAGGATGCTAAAATAACTCCTGCAGGTAGATCCTTATAAAAAGCTTAGAGAGAGAAGGAAGAACATATTATGGCATTATCTTGTGTGTCTGTAGCTGATGCCCCTTGAAACATTTTAGTAAGTAGCGATGGTACAGGCCTCAGTAAATCTAACCACCAGGGAGACAACACATCGCAGTAGAGTTAAACAATCTTTAGCCAAAAGCATTACATCACTGCTAATATACCAATAAAATTGAAATAAAAAAAGTAGACACCAAATATGACCACATTTTTTATGCAAACCATGATATTATTTACAACAAATTTCCTTAATTGAAAATTACATTTGTATTTGGAATAACGAAAGCTATAGGCTGCTGCACAGGGGTACATTGCACCAGTTGATATCAGTCTGCTATTAACTGAAATGATAAATTCCATTCACTACAGGTTTCAGCTGATCATGGGTCATGCATATACTGAGAAATATACATGATTTCATAGCTAAACACCAATATTCTTTCAAAATTGCGTTTTTTTTGGATCCTTGCCTTCAGGCATTTTTAAAACTACGGCAAAATTAAAGTCATTAGATGCCTCTTAAAAATGAATGAAATATTCTGCCCGCTCTTTGTGGAGTAAAACGTTTTAATTCATAAGTCATGTTGTGGTAGATAAAAACAATGTATGTATGTATATTGGATCTAATTTCCTAAAATGGACTGCTTTAGCATCTCTCGTCTTTGGTCTACAAAAATATTCCTCAGTTTTCAAAACAAAATAGAAAGGCACCCCAAAGAGGAATCTTATCTAAGTATGATGAAGCCATCCATGTTTATAGTACTATTAAATTTAGGAAATAGTGACTTGGTGTAGGGGACAGAGAAAAGCATTGCTATATGTGAATCAAATCATGAAATGAAAAACAAGATCAGTGAGAAAAAAAAACCTTTCCCCGTATTGCATAATCAGGTTAAGCCATGGTTTCACTTTTACTCATTCAATAGTGGAGATATTTTAATGTATGTGGAATTATTACCCATGAGTTGCATCATACCAATATGTTTCAATATACTGTAGCTGGATGACGTGGAAAAAAATGCTATTCCCTAATTCGGTATGGTAACTGTAATATTTTTCTTACAATTTACCCCAAAGACCAGGGATTTACACAAATCTTAAAGCATCTTTATTACAGCGTTTTATTCAGAAGGAAGCGGCCAAAACAGGATGGAATTGCTAAATAGAGCGAGACCATCTGTCCTCTTAAGGAGGTGAAAACATTCATGATTGAGTGACACCTGCTCGTCAAAAAAAAAGTCTGCTGGGAAATCTGAGCCACTGAACCCAGCACTGCGTTACCCTTATTTGTGAAAAAAACTCATCTCGTGTAATGTGTTTCCTTTGTGGATGGGAAACGTGATTACTGTGGAAATATCTAGGCTCCAGCAGTTTTTAATAAAGCCCCCCCTTCATGTGAAAAGATTACAGTTATATACATACTGGAATGATGGAGACATGTATTGCTCTTGCCAATTTAAAGATAAAACAGAGTGCAAATAGATTTTTCCCAAAGCTGCTGAAGCTGTATCTTACACTGTGGTCGGGGAAAGCAATCAAAAGGGTTGTAATTTTGCCTTATCATTTAGATAAATATAATTACTACAATAATTAGATGGATAATGGGCGTCTTAGGAGAATGTAGAAGGAAAGTAATTCAACGGCACAACTTGGGTAATGCTGGCAGGGAAAACCCTGGTTTGTTGATTGTGGAATGCAACGTGCTTGACAAAGGGGTTACGCCCCGAAACGTTACATCCCGCGAATAAAATAGCAATGGGTTTCCCTGCCAACATTACTAGTGATGGGTGAATTTGCGCCGTTTCGCTTCGCCAAAAAATGCGAAACGGAGCCGGCATCTCGTTTTTGACGCCAGCACCCGTTTTTGACGCCAGCGTCCGTTTTTTCGAAAAAAAAATTTGACGCCGGCGAATTTTTGCCGCGAATTTCCACGGCCGTTTCGCGAATTTATTCGCTGGCGGCGAATTACGCAAATTCGCCGCGAATTCGCGCCTGGCGAATAAATTCGCCCATCACTAAACATTACCCAAGTTGTGCCGGTGAATTACTTTCCTTCTACATTGACTATGAGGTCTCCGATTCCTCTATCCCCGTCTTAGGATAATCACATGTGTCTTGTCTCTTATATTAAACAGCACCTTAATCACAATGCCTAATTGTACATATTAAAGGAGAACTAAACCCTAAAAATGAATAGGGCTTAAAATGCCATATTTTATATATTGCACTTATTCCACCAACCTAAAGTTTCAGCTTGTCAATAGCAGCAATGATCCAGGACTTCAAACTTGTCACAGGGGGTCACCATCTTGGAAAGTGTCTGTGACACTCACATGCTCAGTGGGCTCTGATTGGCTGTTGAGAAGCTAAGCTTAGGGCTCGTCACTAATTATCCAGCAGAAAATGAGCTTCCCTGGCTGTAATATAAGCTGATGCTACAGGTTTGCTGATTATTAAATTCTGATGCTAATTGCACTGGTTTCTGTGCTGCCATGTAGTAATTATCTGTATTAATTACTAATCAGCCTTATATTGTGACATTTCTATTCTATGTGTACTGTATATTGTGAGTGGGTCCCTAAGCTCAGTAAGTGACAGCAGCACAGAGCATGTGCAGTGACTCAGCAGAAAAGAAGATGGGAAGCTACTGGGGCATCTTTGGAGACACAGATCTTTACTGCTAAAGGGCTGTGGTTGCCTTGGGCTGGTACAGAAGCTCAAAACATAATGTACAACATTTCTAGCTACTTCTTTCCTTGTCCGTTAAGACAAAATGAATATAATTAGCAATTTCCCCAATAAGTTCAGTACAGTGTAGAAATCATTGCTTAGTTGCTGCTGATTTCTCATATCCGTTTATCTTGCTAATCATGTAGCCTTGTGTATTCTGGTATCCCTATATATTTGTCTTTGCCTCATTTATACACATCATATGAATGACATAATGCAAACAAATGTTATTTTTTTTTTAATTTCAGAATAAAATGGACCCAGTATTCACCTATATTCCTCTTTTCTAGGAAAAACAATGTTTCTGAAATGTAACAGCATATACCATTGCAAGTGGTTCATAAATACTCAAGACGATTTAGATTTAGTTTCTCATCTTTAAAAGATCAAGCAAAACATCTTCAGGGCTAAAAGAAGAACATCAAAGAAATACCCCTGTGATTGTTAATTTGTAGAGACACAATGCAGTATGTAACCTGCCTGAAAGATCTCTCTGGAATTATTTAAGTCTGCACAGTTTCCTGTAGGGTAAACAATTAGTCTTCTAATTAATTTTTAAGTTCATTACTCATTTTAAACCTGGAGAGCGGTGTTGCAGGGCTATTTCTCAGTGGATAATCCCAAAGCTTTCTCTAAACGTGAACACAATTTTGGCAAAGTTCCCTTATATCAATATGTGAAAGAAAAATGATTGATTTAAAAGACGTAAAACAAAAATGATGTAAATTTGCCCTTATGGATATGTGTCAGGGTTACTATATGTTGTACCTTGATTGAGCTTTTCACCACATGTTTTTAAAGGCGAAGAAAAGACATATTTAATTGGGGGTTTCTCAACAGTTAGGCAGCCATCTTAGGTCATTTTGCCTGGTCATGTGCTTTCGGAAAGAGCCAGCACTTTAGGAGAGAAATGCTTTCTGGCAGGCTGTTGTTTCTCCTACTCAATGTAACTGAATGTGTCGCAATGGGACCTGGATTTTACTATTGAGTGTTGTTCTTAGATCTACCAGGCAGCTGTTATCTTGTGTTAGGGAGCTGCTATCTGGTTACCTTCCCATTTTTCTGCTGGGGGGGGTAATATCACTCCAACTTGCAGTACAATAGTAAAGAGTGACTGATGTTTATCAGAGCACAAGTCACATGACTGGGGGCAGCTGAAAAACTAACAATATGTCTAGCCCCATGTCAAATTTCAAAATTAAATATAAAAAAATCTGTTTGCACTTTTGAGAAATGGATTCCAGTGCAGAATTCTGGTGGAGCAGCACTATTAAAATGTTTTTTTTTTTCAAAACACATCAGTTTTTTAAAGTTCGCCTTTTTGCACTACTGCGCATGTGCACCCACGCAAAGAAAGAAGAAGCTGACCGATCCGTGGTGCTCGTTGGAAGAACCCCCAGACCAGTGCAGTTTTGTGCTGATAGGAGAACCAGCCCGGAGTGTGAGGTAAGAATACATTATCTATAGTGATGGGCGAATTTATTCGCCAGGGGCGAATTCGCGGCTAATTTGCGCGATTCGCCGCCAGCAAATAAATTCTCAAAAATCCCGCAAATTTTGCGAATTTTTCAGCAAAACGGCGCAAATTCGCCCATCACTAATTATCTATTTCATCTTTATGCATGTGCAGCCAAACTGAGTTTAGAATTGATGCTTCCAGGTTTGTATGCCATAAAGTATATAGATCTATCCCATATCTGATAATCTGATGTACAACATAGATTGAATCATATTAAAAAAGCTATCCTGGGGTCAATATACTTCATCAATCATGGAATACATCATTTAAGCTGTTTTGTTCCTTTTTCTTTGTCACATGCAGGTCTCTTTCAGATCTTCTGGTTTAGAAAACATCTCATAGGCCAATCTAAAAAGCCAACATTTTGGAACAGATTTCCTAAGGTTTGAATGGTGAATTCAAATTTTCTAATATTCTTTTGTCAAAACTCACAATTTTGAATTTAAAACCACCAACTCGATTTTAAATTTGAATGTGAGACTTATCACACCTCTAGAAAACCGTTTCTAATTCAAGACTTCCCCACCTAAAACCTGCCAAGTTCATGTAGTAGTCAATAGCAGGGGTCCGATGGTCCGTTGAACCATCTGAAGATGTGAATGGCTTTCCTAACATTCCAGTTTTTTTTCGGAGGAAAACTCGATTCAAATTCGAGCTGGAGCAACTAAAATTTAAAGCAGCCATTTGTGCAAATGTAAGAAACCCTCAGTTTAGACCTGTAACTGGTGCACAGCGTTGACCGTGGTCATTTAATCACACATTAAATATACAAAATGTGCATTGTACAATGACTTGTATGCCATAAATAAAAAAATAAATACCCTGTTAAATCATGTCAACCTTACTTTAAAAAATGAACAATTCATGTAGTTAGGATCAAGTGCAAGGTACTGTTTAAAGGAGGAGGAAACCCCCTGGGCGCAAAAACCCTCCCCCCCTCCCCTGTGTTGCTTCCCCTCCCTCCTCCCCCCTGGCCTACCTGTCCCGCTGGGCAAATGCCCCTAACTTGTTACTTACCCTTCTGCGCAGGTCCAGTCCACGGAGTTCACAGACGCCATCTTCTTCCACGAGATCTTCTTCCTGCTTTGACCGGCGTTTTGGCGCAAGTGCAAAAGGAGCATTTCGCCGGTACGGATCTACTGCGCATGCGCCAAAAGTCACAAAGTTTTCCGATTTCACTTCGTGAGCAGGAAGAAGATCACTTGGACGAAGATGGCGTCGGTGAACTCCGTAGACTGGACCTGCGCAGAAGGGTAGGTAACAAGTTAGGGGCATTTGCCCAGCGGGATAACAGATCCCATACTTGGGATCCATTCTGGATAACAGATCCCATACTTGTATGGTGCTATAATGGGATGTTTCTTGTCAGCTGGTCATGACCAAAAAGAGTTGGGCAAATAACGTGTGCCTTATTCCCTTAGGTTATTGTTAATGTAATTGATTTTGCTCAAGGCAGTGACAGAGCAGGACCCATCCACTGTAGACATTATTCATTTGTTTTCCAATTGTATGTTTCTGTGTTCCTTCAGCATTCCATTCAATGTGGGCATGCTGTAGTGGATTGCACTAGTACTGGGATCCAAATGGACACCGTCGCCCCTTCTCATGCCTTCCTCTGAATCACTCCACTCAAGGCTTGCAAGTGGTGATGGGCGAATTTGTCGTGAAGCGAATTGAAGTCAATGGGCGTCAAAATGATTTTGACGCATCTCAATTTAGTCGCCCCTGACAATTTTAATAAACTCACTTATTTTGTTCAAATGCAGTAAAGTCAATGGGCGTCCACTGGGCAAATGCGTGACAATTTTTATGTGCAAAAAGTTATAAGATGGTGACGCCCTGTGGCCAACTATGAAAGCATAAATCATTTGTTTTATTAGGTGCAGTGGTGCAGTAATTTTATGTTTATGTTTAGTATACAAAATACAGCATTTCTAGCCTTATTCTATTTTAGACTGTACTTCCCCTTTAAATATGCTTATGAAACCACCTCCACATGCAACTTTTCAACTTCTATTGAGCTCCAGCTCCCTAGTCGCCATTTGTAGAATATATAATGGAAATCTCTGATATAAAGGGGCAAATGTATCAAGGATCGAATATCGAGGGTTAATTAACCCTCGATATTCGACTGGGGAATGAAAATCCTTCGACTTCGAATATCGAAGTCGAAGGATTTTGCGCAAATAGTTTGATCGAAGGAATAATCAATTAAATCCTTTGAATCGAATGATCCGAAGGATTTTAATCCAACGATCGAAGGATTATCCTTTGACCAAAAAAAGTTAGCCAAGTCTATGGAGACCTTCCCCATAGGCTAACATTGACTTCGGTAGCTTTTAGGTGGCGAACTAGGGGGTCGAAGATAGTACTTTGAGTATCGAATGGTCGAATAGTCGAATGATTATTAGTTTGAATCCTTCGATTCGATTCGAAGTCAAAGTCGTAGTCAAAGGTCGAAGTAGCCCATTCGATGGTCGAAGTAGCCAAAAAAACACTTCGAAATTCGAAGTATTTTTTCTTCTATTCCTTCACTCGAACTTAATGAATGGGCCCCAAAGTGTTGCTCACATTTTCTTGCTTTATTCCATGCAAGGGCTCTACATTACAGTTTGAAACTGAAAAATTCCCTTTGGTTTCTAACATGACCAGTCCCTTGCAATCAAAATACATTTAGACTAAAAAACATCTTATCAATCTGACAGTTTCCAATTACCTTGCCCTTTTCCACAAAAGATCAATACATCATTTGCATATTTTGTTATCAATATTTAATCTAATACAGCAGGATCCTTTTGATGAGCTGGATCCTCCTACACAGTGACATGACAGAGGCTGAAAGCACAGTAGACGTGCGAGTGTTGGGGTCAGTTTGCAGCTGGAAACATTAGAGAACGCCCTGATGATAGAATCTACAGCTGCCCTCATGGAGACAGGGAAGTGTGCTTAGGGAGCAAACTGATGAATTTTAACGATTTGGGAAGACAAATGAGCCTTGGCTGCGACACAATTAGCAGGCTGTTGGAAGCGTGTAGGGTGTAAATGAGGGGTATGATCTGCCATTGACTCTCAGTATGGAAGAGACTATCCTCTAAAGATCAAAATAAGGATCTTGGAGAGAACAGTGAACAGGCTGAAGGAACAATTACTGGTGATGTTGATTTGGTATTAAAACCCTATCAGTAGCATGTTCCAAAGAACTTAGGGAAAGCCCTGCTGACAGATTTCAATGAAATAGTTCTGTAATAGAGCTCATAGTATTTTAGATAAAATGGTAAATAATATAATCAGTGTATATAATTATATACAGTATATATTATGGGGGTTATTTACTAAACTGCGAATGCAAAAATCACGAAAAATTTTAAATTTCAATTTTAAATTTAAAAAATCACTAATTTTTCGGAATTTATTAAACCCAGAGGATGGAAAAGTTCAAATCAGAAAATCCAGCTTCTCAGACCTGTCGAGGTTGCATATAAGTCAATGGGAGAAGTCTCATTGATTTTTTGATGTGCGTTGGGTTTCGTGCAATACCCCGAATTTTTCTGAGTTTTCAGGCAAAAATCAAAAAAAATCTTGAAAATAAGATGAAAAATCGGAAAAAAATCACGAAAATCTGTTTTTTATTTCCAGCGAAGGAAAATTTAATAATAAATAAGTGCAAAAAAAAAACAGAGCAGATTTGATCAGAGTTTGCAGCAGAAAATATTGAGATAAATTTGGACTTTGATAAATAACCCCCATAATGTATAGTGTGTACTGTATATGTAGTATATAGATTTTTTTTAATAAAGATTATATATAATAAATATCCTTATTTTCTTTGAAGACCAGCATCACAGTATATTTGTAGTCTTCAGAAGCAGAGTGTTAAACCTGTTATCCGGAATACTTGGGACCTGGGGTTCTCTGGACAAGGGGTCTTTCTGTAATATGGATCACCAAGTCTACTAAAAACTCATTTCAATTTTAATTTACCCAATAGGCTTGTTTTGACAGCAATAAGGATTAATTATGTCTAAGTTGGGAACAAATAAACGACACTATGTTTATTTTAGTCTATTATTACAAAGAAAAAGGAAATTATTTAAAATTAGTTTTTTTATTATTATGGAGTTTATTGGAAATGGCCTTCCCATAATTTGGAGCTTTATGGATAGTGGATTTCTGGATAACAGACACCATGGGGCACATTTATTAAGGGTCGAATATCGAGGGTTAATTAACCCTCGAATTTTTAAAAATGATTTCCTTTTTCTCTGTAACAATAAAATATCTTGTATAATAAAAATATCTTGTACTTGATCAAAACTAAAATATAATTCATCCTTATTGGAGGCAAAACCAGCCTATAGGGTTTATTTAATGTTTACATGATTTTCTAGTAGACTTAAGGTATGAAGATCCAAATTACGGAAAGATCCGTTATCTGGAAAACCCCAGGTCAAGAGCATTCTGGATCACGTTTCCCATACCTGTAATACAATTATAGGAATTTACAGAATTAGTAGAAGTTGAGTAATATTCTGTATTTTAGAGGAATGTTTTGCATTATTTAAATTTATATTGGTTTATTCCCGTAGATGATTTTGCTACTTTAAACAGAAATGCAAACAAGATCTTCTACAATTATCACAGAGAACATTTTCAGAGAGGCATTGCAATTTGAAGTTTAATTTGTGCTGCTGTGTGATGGATTATTTGTACAGGGGATTTGTGGAGGATAATCAGGTAGTTCATTAGAATAATGTGTTCTAGTCTTCATTTCCTTGTAAAGAGATATAGTAAATAAATCTCCTATCTTTTTGTGTGAAGCTGTGTGATACTGATCTAGCGAGATACCATTGTATTCATATTACATGCAATTTAATATAATACACATGCAATTAGAGTGCTTAAAAGTAAGGGTGTGTGGGTGGATATAATTTGTCATTTGAGTGGGCTAGCCACAATCTCCTGCAACTTAAGGTTATCCAAGGATTCAGAAAACACTCATAGTATTTGATGCAATACAGAAGCTATATCTGCAAAAGCAGAGCATTGTTTCAATACAAAGAAAGTATTGCTTATTAGTGTTGGGCGAATAAATTCGGCAGGCGCAAACTTGTGTCAAATTTGAGCGTCAAAAATATTTTTGGCTGCGCATCAGAAAAGTCGCTTGCGTCAAAACCGTTGCACATCAACATTGTTTGGACACCCATTGACTTTAACGGCACACTTGGCAGTGCCAAAATTGACACAAGCGTCAGATCTGACTTGGGCATCAAAATTCACTTTTCGCAAATTTTTCGTTGTTTCGCGAACGGGACAAATCCGCCCATCACTATTGCTTATTATTCATTTCCAGGTTCAATGTGGTTAGTGGGTATACATGTACAGTCGAGTACAAGCTTCGGAAAGACATCCAGGTAGTGAACCCACCCCCAAGAGAAGAAACCTTTACTCATTTTTTTTTTTAATTCCACCTGCATCACTTCAGCACATGCCTCCCTCCCCCATGTTACAATAAGATCTGGAAAGTCTGCAGTGGTGTATAGCTTTAAAATACAATTGCAGTTAAGTAAGAAAACAGCATATATAAATTTGCTTAAAGGGGAACTCCACAAAAACATAACTTAAGTGTTTTGAAAAGTAAATGTTTTCAAGCAACTTTGCAATATACATCAATTAAAAAATGTCGACTTTTCATGATTTTTAATAAGTTGAAACAGTTCCCTAAGCCTAGCCCCCTGCTCTCCTTCTGATCTGTCTAACTACTTTGCTGAGCTGTCTGACTACTGTTACTTTGTATCAAGAGCCATCTGTCATCAGCCTGCATCATCCAAACCCCTGCACATGTGATTTCAATAAGAAACTAAACATCCCAGTGCAATGCATTGTGGGTTATGTAGTTCCTGCATGCTGTCTGTAAGCTGTGGAGAAGTTATTACAATTTGTAACATAAGTGTTTAGTCCTTCCTTCCCTGCCAGGATTTCAAATGATGCAGAAAGAGAAGAACTGTTACACAGCTGGATTTCAGCATAGAAAATGGCATTTATTCATACTTTTTTAAGAAACAGTGATTGGTATATTAGAGGTTTCTATGTTATGTGGGCCTTTTTATCAAATTTAAAGTTCCCCTTTAATGAAAAAAATATTAGTCTTTTGTCTCATCTAAAAGAAATGTCTGATTGTTCTAGTCAGCCAGGAGTGTTCTAGAATGTATCTGTTTTGGGAAAAATGTTATTTCCATAATAAAATAATATAATAAAATAATTGTTAGGGATGCACTGAATCCACTATTTTGGATTCAGCTGAACCTCAGAATCCTCTGAAAAGGATTCGGCTGAATAACGAACCGAATCTGAATCCTAATTTGCATATGTAAATTAGGGGTCGGAAGTGGAAAACATTTTTTACTTTCTTGTTTTTTGACAAAAACTCATGCAATTTCCCTCCCTGCCTCTAATTTGCAAATTAGGATTCAGTTCAGCTGGGCAGAAGGATTTAGCTGAATCCTGCTGAAAAAGGCCAAATCCTGGCTGAATCCCAAACGGAATCCTGGATTTGGTGCATCCCTAATAATTGTATTGTATAATGACTGGATAAAGCCAAAACTTTGCAGGAAAAAATACTGTATAAGTAATATATTTATTCCTTGCCCCTTCTAACTTATCAAAGTTCACTTCTGCACAGGGGAATGGATATGATGGACACCTTGCACTGAATAAAAAAAAAAATTGTCACAAGGTGCACAGCAACTGGGGGCACAGGTCAGTACTGTTCTCCAACAGATCATGTCAAAGAGCATAAAGTAGGCATATTGCATCTGTTTATTTCTCTTTGCACCTTGTCTTGGAGGGCAAATGGCCCCTTGTATGTGTAGGGTCCCATGGGGTTAATATGCTCCTATAGCTTCAATTCCCTACCCTTCCTCCTTTTCCCTAGTTGCTTGGCAAAAGCCCATATATCTAGTGTAATTTACACATCCTTAGTTATTGGCCAAGTGATTCCTATCACACTCTAATATAGTGCATGGAAAGGGGTGGAGAATGGGGTGGATCTTCCTCTTTGGCTGCTGGTGTACTGATCAACTGGTTGTTCCTATTGAGCCTGGGTACACCAAGGCCCAGTAAAGCCATTGCCCTAGAGCAGGAGTGCCCATACTTTACTAATGTGAGGTCTACTTTTAGTAGTGGCGTAACTACCGGGGGAGCAGGGGGTGCAATTGGGCCAGGGCCCGCACCCCCTCAGGGACCCCCGGCAGCTCACGCGCCACTGACTTCTAAAGTAATTGCGGCCATTTCCGGGCATACGGAGGGGGGCGGGGGCCCGGCTGCACGTCCCCTCTAGTTACGTTACTGACTTTTAGTTTTGTTGACCCATTATGATCGACAGCCATAAAATCATTTTAGCATTCTGTTCCAAGGAAAATATTACTTAAATATTATATTGATTTATGAGAAAATGTACATTGCTATATTTAACAAACAACTATTTCTTATGTAACATTAACATCAATATATGAATGAAAAGCATGAAATAGCAGGTTAATTTAGTCAAGTTGTTTTTTGACAGTGTCTGAAGATCTACTGTTCACCAGCTAAAGGTCTACTGGTAGATCCCGATCTAACTTTTGGGCATCCACCTCTAGTGGCTGAGTCGGGGAGTAGGGAACCCAGTGAACAAGGTTAGCTAGAATTAGGTTATAATACACAAAAGCCATGAATATATTGTAAATTATATCCTTATAAACGGTGAGTAGTGATGTCATCAGTTATAAACGGTGAGTAGTGATGTAATTTCTGTCACATGACTCACTAAAATTTGTGTATTATAATTAATAAAGTACCCCCAGTTGTAAAATATGAGGATATTATAAGTTACCTCGGAGTTCCATGACCTGTATAAAAACACTCGGCCTTCGGCCTCGTGTTTTTATATGGTCATGAAACTCCTCGGTAACTTATAATATCCTTATATTTTACAAGAGGGGGTACTTTATTCACTATATATTTGTCATAGACTCTCTAGGAGAGTGAGATAAAGAGTACAGATAGCAAGAGCAGCTTTGTGCTCCATCAAGGATATGTCGCAGGGAGTAGCTTCCCAAGGTTCCTAGATTGCCTTTAGTGCAGGGACCACAATGGATAGGCTTAGACTCCTTCTATTTATTTTATCAGATGATTTTCGAATAATATATTTTAGGCATTTAAATAAATTCCAGACAAGTTAAAATGATACAAAACAGCCCTTTTCTAAACGCTAGAAAGCAAATGTAAGAAGGTATTTTAAACTGCTTAGAACTTATCCCAGGTGTATACATGTTCTTTAGCTTCATCAGATAGAAAAAGTAAATTGTCATTTCACAGCTTATTGTTTGTAACAAAGCTTTGGAGACATTTCCTTCCTGATTAATATTAATCTTACTTTTCTTTTGGAAACTGATTTTGAACAAGAGCTCATTTTGTATTGCTGCCATAATTCATTTTAGCATCGTTATAATAATTGCAAGGGTTTATCGTTACTGTTGCAAAGCCATCTTACCTGGAGGAAAAGTTACTCTAGAGACCTTTTTTCCATTTGTCGAAAATGTTTTTTATGTTCCTTTTTATTAATTTCGTTTAATATTGAGTTATTTCAAGTTTATATTTGCAGCCCAAGATTTTACCTTTACTATTTCTGTCCCCTATTTTGTAAGATATTTTTATCTGGGTCCATGAGGCTCTGTCATGTCAGTCCATGGTGGTCTCAGGGTCGGACTGGCCCAGCGGGACACCGGGAAAATCCCGGTGGGCTCTGGCCCTCATGGGCCAATGCTGGGCCAGACCACTCCTTTTGAGCATGCGCAGCGTCGCAGTAGGGGGTCCGGAGGGGGGCCCTGGACAGCAGTCCCGGTAGGCCCCAGGCCCCCCAGTCCGACCGTGGGTGGTCTACTCTGTGTCTATAAGCATTGACAGGCTCGGTATCCACCCATCAGTGTTCACAAGGGGTGGATTCTGAAGGGCAAATTTACTAAAGGGCAAAGTGACTAACACGGGCGAAAATTTGCCAGCGTGACATCATTTTACCGATTTACTAACGGTCTTCGGCGTAACTTTGCTAGCAAAGGAGATAGACTCTAGCATTACTTCGCTCCCTAACACCTGGCGAATTTGCACTCTGGCGAATGGACGTAACTACGCAAATTCTTGCGACAGATTTGCCTTCACCAGCTCAGACCAGGCGAAGTGCAATAAAGTAGATAAGACTTCCTCAAAAAATAGTTAAGCTAGCGTCTTTTCCTTTTTCAGGATGATAGGATGAATAATAGCGTAATTTTTTTTGGGGGGGTAACCCGCTTCCCCCTACATTTCCTAACATATGGCACATAAACTATACACTGGGCTCATGTGTAGGGCAATATAACAACTTTATTTTATTAAGATTTCCCAGGCTTGTGTAGTGTAATGTATTTGCTGCAACATATACGTCCATTGAACTTTAACTTCCCGCATATGCAAATTAGCCAACGCTAGCACAACTGAATGGCGAAAAGGACCTCTCCCATAGACTACATTTTAAGCCAATGATTCACATTTTAAAAACAATTTCCCTTTTTTCTGTAATAATAAAACAGTACTGTGTTTAAATACATTTTTAGAAGACTTCACATATTGATATTCAAATTACAGATCCCTTATCCAGAAAAGATACACGAACGGGAGGACGGCACTCCGGTAAAAGGCAGGTTTTTATTGCAAGATACTGCAGACATGCATGGCCTTACGCGTTTCTGGAACACATTCCCTTAGTCATAGGCTAAGAAAATGTTTCCGAAACGCGTAAGGCCATGCATTTCTGCAGTATCTTGCAATAAAAACCTGCCTTTTACCGGAGTGCCGTCCTCCCGTATCATATTTTGGCAGTGGGAACGCTGCAGACTGAGCACCCGGGTACACAGGGGAACAGCCAAGGGGTGGTAAGTTTGGAGCAGTCCTAATTGGTTTTTGGTGATCCTTATCCAGAAAACCCTAACCCCCATATGTAATATATGGCACTAAGTTTGCCCAGGAGCAGCAAGCCATAGTAACCAATAAGAGGTTTGCTTTTAAACAGGTGACCAGAAAATGCTACCTTCCGATCGGTTGCTATAGGTTACTGCTCCTGGGCAAACTTAGGGCCTTTTATTACATAACCCCCTAAGTCTCAAGCATTCTGGATAACAGGCCCTATACCTGTATTTTATTTGTCATTTTCATTGAGCTTTATTCTGTATGCGCCCCCTCTTCCTAGTTTACTTGTTCTCTCTCTGACTATAATGTAGTCACTGAGCTATTGGCCCTTCTGTAACAACTGTTGTTTTAAGAGTCCTCCTGCCTTTGTTGGCTGCCAAATTGGACATCATTTTCCAATCATCATCTTTCTAATTTTTCCATGGATGATGGAAACTACTGTACATAGCTAGAGGATTGTACATGTTAATATCACTGAGAATAAAATATTCACTTATGGGACAGTTGCTGGAAATAGTCATGGATCTTTGTAATATGTAAGTATAGAAGAATTTGGTTTTGATCAAAATGTAGAATGCCGATTAATTAAAATTCTTTGCCCTTTTGCAATTTGTGGATTATAAGTGGGATTGTTTCTGGATTTTAGTGGAATCGTTTTCAAGTGGTCAATAGCTGAACCTGCAATTAAATGAACACTTTCAGTGTATGTAATATGATTATACACGCATACATCCATTTTTCTTTGCATCAATATAGGAAGTCATCGAAGGGGAAATAATTAATATGCAGATAATGAAATCTTGCAAAAAAGTTGGACCATTTGGTGAAGACTGTAGTCTCTCGATGATGAAAGGGATTTGCATAAAATATCATGCATGCAAATGTTCAGATTACTAAATGGCAGCGGGTAAAGCCAGATTTCTGCCAGCTTGCTACCTTCTGCAGCCTTTGTGTCTTGGGACAGAAAAAGCAGCAGGAAAAATGACAGAATTAGCATAATCTCACTTAATGTGATACAAACACACAGCATTACATCGCTTGCTTTGCTTCATTAGAATTTTTTGGGTTGTGGGATAAGAGATCCATTTACATGTTGGTCAATAGCAATGATCATGGCAAAAAGGTGGAAAGTACAAATTGCAATCTTTTGTTCTTAGGATAAATTGACACATGGTGACTAATTATTTTCATGTTTTTATAACAACACACATTTTGCCCAGTGCTGTGTATAATTTTTAGCAATTTCTGTATAAAATTAAATTTAATTATAGGTACATTGACAGTACTTTTTTTCAGGCTTTTTATTCTTTTATTGTTATAAACAACAGAAGCAAATGAAACAGCTGATTATTCTCCAGTCTCAATGTTGTGTTAGAGGTAAATACTTTCAAGTACAAAGTGGCATTTTGTTTAGCTTCGGAAATGGTGGACTAGGATGCAGCCTGGTTGGATCATTTTACCTCTCTCAAATGCAACGTATTCTATAAAATGTACTTGATAAACTGACTTTATCTTGAAGGATTCAGTTGAGCTGTCAAAGATATGGTCTTGTCTATTACCAATACCAAACAAAGAAAAACACAGACCTGAAATCTTTCTGCACTTGCCTGAAGTTGCTCAGCTCTATAACATATTATTTGCCCTTAGGCTCCTTCTTTCCTTTCTCTCTGCGATATATGCTGTTGCACCTTTACTGGTGCAATTTGTATCTATTGACTTTATACAGTGTGTTAATTCATGGTGTTATTAGGGGGTGTCACGTACAGCTTCCTAAATTCAGAGCAAGTGCTAAGCTCCCTGGTCACGGCTCAATCTTCTGCGTTCAGCAGCTGTCTTTGGCTTCGGGAGGAGCCCTCAGGTACTCAGATGCCACCAGGTCTTAAACTAAAGAGGAGCCAAGCAAGCATTCTGAACAAGCAAAGAGCCATGTTCGTTTTAGGACGGGAAGGCAACATCAGCTTCTCAAGGAGTAGACAATATATCGTGGTCAGGCAGGCCCGGGGTTGGTATAGGCAGAGTTCAAGAATAGTCAGACAGGCTGGGTCAGTACAGGCAGAGTTTAAGAATAGTCAGACAGGCCGGGGTTGGTATAGGTAACGTTCAAGAATAGTCAGACAGGCCGTGTCAGTACAGGCAGGGTTTAAAGAAAAGTCAGGCAGTAGTGATGTGCGGGTCGGGTTTTTCCCAACCCTAACCCGTCCTCCCTCAGCCTGCGCCCACCCGCATCCGACTTCCGGGTTCCCTTTATAGACCCGCAACAATCCGGGTGGGGTGAGCAGGCGCGCAGCTATAAAGCCAGCATTTGAAGGTGGCTGAGACCTTACGAAGAGGAGTGCGAGGTCAGCCGTTCCGCCCGACCAGCAGGTATTGGGCCGACCCGCACATCACTATCAGGCAGGCAAAGGATCAAATTAGACCTAATAACGGGCAATCATTTTTAGCCCGAATCTCCTTTAAATATTTAAACTGTGCACCAAATCATGATGATGTACGTAAAATGCCATAGGAGGAATTAGTGCTGAATGGGAAGGACTAGGGCTGAGGGCATCCCCACCGGCCCCTAGTCGCCGTTAGACCACCAAGGTGAGTCTTTACTAGGGATGTAGCGAACCGCCGAGTATGTGTTCGCGAACGCCGTTCGCGAACACCGGCAAAAAATGCGAACAGTTCGCGAACTGTTCGCGAACTTCGAACATCCGAAAGGATTTTAATCATTCGATCGAACGATTTTCGTTCGAATCGAACGAAAATCGTTCGATTTTAGCGATCGAATGGTCGAATGGTCGAACGATTTTGACGCGAACGCCTATTGGCGAACGTCGCGCGACGTTCGCGAACTTGCGGCGGACGCGAACAGTCGAAGTTCGCGCGAACTAGTTCGCCGGCGAACAGTTCGCTACATCCCTAGTCTTTACAAGGGGCCAAGTAATTTTTCCAGGTACCAAAGATGTGCACTTATGATATACAAATACTGTTATTCCCATCATATATTATGAGTGTAAATAAGAGTGGCCGGGCCCCTCGGAAAAATTCTTTAGGGGGTCCATGGCCCATAGCCTTTCTTGCTGCCCCCCCATCCCCTTTCTAAGCCACTCACCAAAATGATTACCATACAGAACACCCCACAGACTGGACTCTACTGTTCCCTCTACTGTTAAGTAGTTACGCCACTGACTGGTATTTATTTTATGCTGAAAGACATTCCTGCTTGCATCCACAATGCGTTTGTACAATTTTGGCTGAACATATTTTATTAGTCCTTATTTAAGCACAGAAAGAGTACAATCAATATAAATACACTCATTTTAAATTCCAAGCAGGCATGCCTGCACTCATAATGCATTCGCTATTGAACATATTTAGCTAAGACATTTTCCAATACTGTATTTAAATAAAGATTGGATTTCATACATTATTTTTTCATGCCTATCATTTGATGCAATTCCGTTCTATATTACATTTTATATTCCCTAATTATGCCCACCTCTGAGAAAAGGCCAAGAGCAAAAAAGCAATCAATTTACTCTATACCACAATGTTCTGATGAATGCAAAATATTTATATCTAATTCCTCCTTCAGTAAATATTGAATGCCCTAAATAACCTAAAAACGTGTTTAAATCATTATCAAAATGTTTTACCCTTTTTGTTTTTTTTTATTTGTTTCTTTTGTTAGATGACCGTACCCTCACAAAGTCTAAATGCATAATTTTAAAATTAATCTTGCTTTTCATATTGAAGACAAATCTAACAACAGAAAGCATATGTTCTGGTGCGGGCCACATGCTGGGGAATGGGAATGGTTAGGTCTCATGCCAATCAGTCCTTTCAAACAACACATCAAACCCACCCGGGACTAGGCCTGTGCTGTTCGTTTCGACACGTGGAGATTGTTAATGCCAGTGTGCAAGCAAAAAGAAATATGAAATCAACAAAATGTCAGAAAAAATAAATTATCAGTACCCACCATATTGATTGGAACTGTGCTGTCCCCACTTGCATATTCTGAAAGAAGGTACTGATGGAATTAAATACAAAGGTGTCATTTTGTTTTGAGTTTCTGTGAAAGGTTTGTAGAGGATTTTGTAATCCATGTAACTGCGCAACATTCAATGAGCCCTCAACTCAAGGATCTGTATATTCAAACGGTCCTGTGGGGTATTGATCTGTAATAGCAATGATAATGAGGTTGTTTTCTGGTTAAGCTTTAGAGTAGAGTCATGCATAGTTTTTGTTTGCAGCAACATCTATCACTGCAGGCACTGATATCAACACATCTAGCTAAATGTATTCTCAGATTCTAGCCTGATTTTTTTTCTTTTACAGCAAGTATGCAAGAAAAAGATTGCACATCTATCTATCTATCTATCTATCTATCAATTATCTATCTATCTATCTATCTATCTATCTATCTATCTATCTATCTATCTATCTATCTGTCTATCTGTCTGTCTGTCTGACTGTCTGTCTATCTATCAATTATCTCTCTCTCTCTCTCTCTCTCTCTCTCTCTCTCTCTTTCTCTCTCTCTCTCTCTATCAATATCTATCTATCTATCAATATCTATCTATCTATCTATCTATCTATCTATCTATCCATCCATCTGTCTGTTTTTCTATCTATATCTATCGATCTTATCTATCTATCTATCTATCTATCTATCTATCTATCTATATCTATCTATATCTATCAATATCTATCTATCTATCTATATCTATCTATATCTATCAATATCTATCTATCTATCTATCTATCTATCTATCTATCTATCTATCTATCTATCTATCTATCTATCTATCTATCTATCTTCTCTCTCTCTCTCTCTCTCTCTCTCTCTCTCTCTCTCTCTCTCTCTCTCTCTCTCTCTCTCTCTTTCTCTCTCTCTCAATCTCTATCATTAATACAATAAATGCCTTAGTGCTGTTTACCAGACCTTTGATAATATATCATCTAAAAGAGGTTATAGTTCAGGTCTGGGTCTTTTATAAAACTGTCAAATGTATGAATCCATATTAAAACAAAGTGGTTGATGGTCTGACTCCATTATAAAATCTTCATCTAATGAAAGGCTTCGGACAGGGATAAAAAAAAAAAATCAGCCACTCTTCTTTGAAGTTTATAGATGTTTTTAAAATGACCATACTGTCTCTCTTTCTCTCTATAGAATATGTACACAGTAGTGTTTATCAGGTGATCTGCAACAGGCAATACGGTTATATGCGGTTATATACTTATTAAACCTTGATATGACTGTTGTTTTTATAGTTTTGAAATCCTCAGAGATTCTTATGAAATTCTTATAAATGCATTTTATATATAACTAGTGATGGGCAAATTTGCCCTGTTTCGCTTCGCGGAAAATTTGTGAATTTCCTGCTAAATTCGTAAAATGGCGAAAAATTTGTAAAACAAATTTTGATGCCAGTCATCAATTCACAGGCGTCGGAATTGTTGGCGGTGTAAAAAACCCTTGACGTCTGCAAATTTGCGAAACACGGAAATCCATCACAAATTTGCGCCTGGCGAATAAATTCGCTCATCACTATACATAACATGACCAATCACAGGATCATGCAAAATTCAGCACAACATGTTACATATACTGTATATAATACATGTATATTCAGCCTTCCCATATATATAAATATATATATATATATATATATATATATATATATATATATATATATATACACACAGTTAATATACAGTTATTACAATACATTATTCTAGAGGATCTTAAGGAAGACAGCAAACTACAACTATACATCCCTATAAAGTAAAAGAGAACAGAGTTATGTTAAAATGATGCTACCTTTTTCCTGCTTGCTCAGATACAGTAAGGGGCCGATTCACTAACTTCGAGTGAAGTATTCGAAGGTAAAAAACTTCAAATTTCGAAGTTTTTTTTTTGGCTACTTCGACCTGCGACTACGACTATGACTTCGAATCGAAGGATTCGAAGTAAAAATCGTTCGACTATCCGACCATTCAATAGTCGAAGTACTGTCTCTTTAAAAAAAACTTCGACCCCCTAGTTCGCCATCTAAAAGCTACCGAACTCAATGTTAGCCTATGGGGAAGGTCCCCATAGGCTTGGCTAACTTTTTTTGATTGAAGGATATTCCTTCGATCGTTGGATTAAAATCCTTAGAATCGTTCGAATCGAAGGATTTTATCGTTCGATCGAAGGAATAATCCTTTGATCGTTCGATCGAACTATCTGCGCTAAATCCTTCGACTTCGATATTCGAAGTGGTAGGATTTAAATCCTAGTCAAATATCGAGGGTTAATTAACCTTCGATATTCGACCCTTAGTGAATCGGCCCCTAATTGTATTTCCTTAATTCACGTTGACTGTATTCACTTTCTTCCTGTCAGTAAACACCAGTCACTATATGCTTTATGGTAGTGGTTTCACAAGGACAGCAATAGTCAGTGTTGGATCAATAATTCTCCAGTTCATCAGCTCAAAAGTTCTATTGTTTGTATCGTTGCAACAAATGAGATTGATGACTGATGCCGCTACTTATTTTGATCCTAATAGAACACAACAGGCTCTGTGCTGTGTAAGTATAAAACTCGAGACATTTTATCCATGAGGTGGCAAATAACTAATCACTCTTCCGTATAGAATTTGAAGGGGAAATCTACACCTGTATTGTTATATCCAACATGTTCTTAATTTTTTATTATAAAGAACCAATCATTGTTTTTTATTGATAGCACGTTCCATTTCTGCACTTGTGCCCTTATTAGATATAAATATTTCTCAATTAAAACAATGGAACTCATATTGAACATAGGTATATATTTCCCCTGTAAAGTAAATTTGCCAGTGTTATACCATGGATTTGAATGTTTTTGGGTCCTGTAATATAGAAGCACACTATTGTATATCCCATAGTTGGCAGCAGGACAAACTAATACACAGGTATCCAAAAAAGAATTTGGAGTGGCTGTGGTCTGTTGCCCCAGTTGTCAAAATTGTTAAGGCCCTGCTTAAAAATGATTTTAACAATATTTTCTTTTTGGACCTTTTATTAGAAAAAACAAAGTGCATTTTTGCATGGGAAACTCAGGATTGAGTTTAGCTTTATAAATTCTGAAGGACATGAGAAAAGGCAAGTAAGAGTGCAATTTAGGTATGGGACCTGTTATCCAGAATGCTTTGGAGCTGGGGTTTTCTGGATGACTGATCTTTCTGTAATTTGGATCTTCATACCCTTAAGGGGCAGGTTTAACATGGGTCGTATAAACCATAAACTCGAAATTCAGAAAAAAAAACGATCAATCAAAATTTAGTAAAAAAAATAATAATTTTTTAGATTTGGGTAAATAGTTTCAACCTGCAAACTCAAATTGAATTTGACTGAATTAGATTAGATTTTTTTTTAAAAAAAAAAGCAATTTTGTTTTTTCAAAAGTCCACCAAATTACTCCAAATTGATTGTAGTAGGTCCCCCATGGGTTAAAACACAAATTCGGCAGGCTTTAGATGGTGAATAGTCGATTTCAATCAATTCAATTGATCAATTTTGAATTTTTTTTTTAAACTTGAATCAAATTTGGACTATTCCTTAGTCAAATTACACTAAATTAAACTCGAAAATTCAATTCTGAAAATTAAAATTTTCAATTCGACCCTTGAAAAACCTACCTCGGGTCTACAAGAAAATCATGCAAACTTTAAATAAACCCAATAAGCTAATTTTTGCTTCCAATAAGGATTAATTATATCTTAGTTGGATCAAGTACAAGGTTCTGTTTTATTACAGAGAAAAAAGGAAATCATTTTTAAAAATGATTTAATTATAATGGAGTCTATGGTAGACAGCCGTATGTAATGTGGAGCTTTCTGGACAAAGGTTTCTGTATTTACAAATCCCATACATGTAATAAAAATAAACAAAAACAATTTAAAATAATGAAGCTAAATTTCACTATTCTTTCAATTAATTTTTTTAATATATACATTCATGTAAGGACAACTTCAATTTTACTGTAGAATCCAATCCCCAGGCCTTGGATTGAATAAATGATAGACTTTAGAGTAAAATATCCTGGGTACAGTTTAAAGGTTTTGTAGAATGAAATCCATCAATTAAAATCTGCGAGTAACATTTTGTTAGAGGCAGACAGTTTGGAAATTATACATCACACACTAAAATCATACACTTACCATTGATTAAAACAGCCATAATTCTTATTGACTTTACTCAGCTACTTTCTGTCAAGAAAAGAAAATGGCTTTTAATATTAAGATTAATTATTGATCATTAGTGATTATATCCAATTGTTACATCCTGCGCGGACCAGGCTGAAGTCTAGGAAAATAGCAACTCTATTTCTCCAGGTAATTGCAGCCTGCACATATCATTATCTGGCCAGCACCATTTGAATGGTCAATTAAATGCTAAGCAGCAGAGCAATTTACAGCCTCCAAGTTGTTTAATTTGCAGTTAGTTAAGGACTGCAATGAATGCAAATACTCCAGGCAGACTCATAAAATGGTATACTTTATTTACAAACATAAACAGTAGTATATTTTATACATAATTGAGATATATATATATATATTCGCAAGAACAGCGACACTCACAGGATTTTCTTTGCGGATGAAAGTATGTTTATTCCACTCAACGTTTCGATCCCTCACAGGGATCTTCGTCAGGAGATTACAAACAAACAACAGGTAAGCTCGAGTGAAGGATTCGAAGTAAAAAAAACGTCAAATTTCGAAGTATTTTTTTGGGTACTTCTATCAACGAATAGGCTACTACGACCTTCGACTATGACTTCGATTTAAATGATTCGAACTAAAAACGTTCAACTATTCGACCATTCGATAGTCGAAGTACTGTCTCTTTAAAAAAAACTTCAACTACATACTTTGCCACTTTAAACCTACCGAGGTACAATGATATCCTATGGGGAACTTCCCCATCAGTTTTCTAAGGTTTTTTTGATCGAAGGAAAATCCTTACATCGATTCAAATCTTTCGAATGGTTCGATTCAAAGGATTTCATCGTTCGATCAAACGATTTTTCCTTCGATCGTTCGATCGTAGGATTTGCTGTAAATCCTTCGAATTCGATATTCGAATTTGTAGGATTTTACTTTGAGGGTCGAATTCGAGGGTTTATTAACCCTCGACATTCGACCCTTAGTAAATGTGCCCCTTGGTTTTCATGCAACTAAAACCTGCTTCCAAGCCAGGAATTCAAAAAAATAAGCCCCTTCTTTGAGACCACTTGGAGCAACATCCAAGGGGTCGAAGAGCAACATATTTCTCACGAGCTACTGGTTGGGGATCACTGAACTAATACATTCTGCATAGGATTAGGTTAAAGGGTGCTCTTAGGTCGTAAATTCTATAATTTTTGTCCTGCTCACTTCTGAACAGTTGTCTGTTTCTAGCTAAACAGGACCACTAATTCTTCAGTATATGGTAAAGGTATGGGATCTGTTATCCGGAAACCCATTATCCAGAAAGCTCCAAATTACGGAGAGGCTGTCTTCCATAGACTCCATTATAATCAAGTAATCCAAATTTGTTTTAAATGATTTCCTTTTTCTCTGTAATAATAAAACAGTAGTTTGTACTTGATCCAAACTAAGATATAATTGATCTTTATTGGAAGCAAAACCAGCCTATTGGGTTTATTTAATGTTTACATGATTTTCTAGTAGACTTGAAGTATGAAAGTCCAAGTTACAGAAAAATCCATTATCTGGAAACCCCATGTCCCAAACATTTTGTATAACAGGTCCCATACCTGTACTGTCTAATTATAACTGAAAAAAGGAAATAATTTTTTAAAATGTGAGTAATTCTTAAAATTGAGTATATTTACAGATGTTTTTTTCCTTATTGGGGTTTCTGGATAAGGGATCTCATACTAAATATGGCTAAAATTTTTTCCTTTTGGATGCATTCTTTCATTTTGGATGCATTTAACTTTAGTGTTTATTGTTAATGGTGCCACACAAACCAAATCTAAGTCTGTGCCACCTGTATCCATGTTTTGCAGATATGATACCATGATTGATGTTAAAAGATATTTTTCTTCTACTTATGAGATGTAACACACTATAATAGTACTGTTATAGTGAGTCACGTGAGTAACAAGATTGTATTATTTACACAGAATACCAACTAAAATGTGGTCAAGTTAAAACACGCTTTCCATTCTACAGGATAATCTGTAATATAGGGGTTTTGTTTTATTGGACTCTATGGAACGTCTATTATGTAACCAAGTCAAGCAAGCATTTTCACTACATTTCACTATATTCAACACAGCTGGGCAGTGTGGTTACTGTTTTATTGAAGTCTATGCCCAATATTGCTAATAATGAGAACTTCCATATTGTAGCTGCAACTCATACTATCTATCCCTTCATTGTTCCTTTTGCATTTGATTAAAATGAATAAGAAATTTTCATGAAATGTACCAATTGTACCAAGTGTGGATAACTGCAATGAAAACAGACAAAACACATTAATACCATATTTAAAGTGCTGGGGACAGGCTATGAAATCTATTATTGTTTTTCTTTATTATCCCCCTCCCCCACTATTCCATAATTTGCCATTATCTGTTTTTCTCAGCCTTTCACTCTGGGTTCTCCTCTTTTCTGCTTATCTTTTCCTTCCCACTTTCTTATCCTATAGTTTCCTGTCATTTAGTTTCTTGATTGCTTTTTTTTCTATTCTTGATCTTTTCCTTTTAAACTGTTTCCAGTCCATTTTAGTTGGATTCTTCATCTTACAGGTAAGGAGGCAGTCATTATGCTAAGGATTTAATTACTTTATTTTCTAATTTGATGAACTGCCTTCTCATCCTATCACAATTGCTCTGAAAACATAAAATTTTATTTAGCTGAATTATTTAACATTCAAAAAGTACAAGTCCTATTCATAGAACTAATGTTTATGAGGAGCTACATTTTTCACCAGGTGTGAAAAAGACACCCATAGTCTCCAATGGAGCACATTTACTAAGCTCGAGTGAAGGATTCGAAGTAAAAAAAACTTCGAATTTCAAAGTTTTTTTTGGGTACTTCGACCATCGAATAGGCTACTTCAACCTTCGACTACGACTTCGATTCGAACAATTCAAACTAAAAATCGTCTGACTATTCGATCATTCGATAGTCGAAGTACTGTCTCATTAAAAAAAACTTTGACTAAATATTTTGCCACTTTAAACCTACCGAGCTACAATGTTAGCCTATGGGGACCTTCCCCATAAGTTTTCTAAGCTATTTCTGATCGAAGGAAAATCGTTCGATCGATGGATTCAAATCCTTCGAAACGTTCGATTTTTCCATCAACCGATGGATCGAAGTATTTTCGGTAAATTTTACGTTGATGGTCGAATATCGAGGGTATTCTATCCTTAGTAAATGTGCCCCTATGTGTATATATACATAAACACGAACAGTATATATCCATATTATTGTGTGCATAAAAAGTCAGACCTCATAGACAGCATATCACATAATTAACATGATATGCAAAAGTTGTCTCAAATAAAATGAACTTCATTAAGAGAAAGAAGAATTTTTTTTACATACTATTTACAAATAAGAGTAGATAGATTATATACATATGTGACTTTATCTCCCATAGTAGTGATGGGCGAATTTATTCGCCAGGCGCGAATTTGCGGCGAATTTGCGCGATTCGCCACCAGCGAATAAATTCGCGAAACGCCCGTGAAAATTCACGGAAAAATTCGCCGGCGTTACAAAAACGGGCGCTGGCGTCGAGAAAACGGGCGCCGGCATCAAAAACGGGCGCCGGCGTCAATAACCAGACGCTAATTTTTCACCGTTTCACGAAATTCGTGAATTTTTCGGCGAAGCGAAACGGCGCAAATTCGCCCATCACTATCCCATAGTAGTCCAGAGGGTCTTATGAATGAATTCCTAGCTACCGTTTATTGTTTTTCATAATTAAATGCAGAAGGGACTCTCATTCCCTATATTTTGCCATTTTTATTGGGGTTTTAACTGCCAATAGCACCCGTTTTTAATTAATGCCTGCCAGTAATTATTCAGTCGTTTTATTCAGTATTCTAGTGTGCTTAAATTCTGCATATTTTCTGCTTATAGTAAACAACCCTCCCACTTGTAGAAGACAAAAACCTTTTTGCATTTTAATTAGACATAATATGAACAACCCACCAAAATCTGTTATTTATGCAAGAAACACAAATTAAACAGACAAAAAAAATCGGTGCTTTGCGTGTTTAAAGTTTTTAGTGCAGAAATCCACCATCTGTTTCGTGTGATACATTTATCTAATTGTGCACTAGCTTCTTTATTGCTAGAACATAATAACGTGTTAAACAAATCGTATGAAAAGGCATTTGATCAAAGTTCAAATATCTGCATATCAAATATCTTGTAATTAAGCTTTGCCTCATAGGATGTTTATTCCATCCCATATGTAGGTATTGCTATACGGCGCTATACATGAAGAATTGTAATTGTTTACTTCTTTTTCTCCCCCATATTTTATTAATATTTATTGTTATTTTATTAACATACATTTACTTCAATAAAATAGCATCTTACTTTTGTGCAGCATGAATGCAAGTAAAAAGGGTGTTTTTCTGCTATTTTTATTGAAGTAAAGTGATGATGAAGAAAGAGAGCGACAATTACTTCTTGTAAGTAGTCTTGCTATTCTTATGGCATTCTGTTGAACTTTTGAAAAAAATTCGACTAAGGGAAGTATTAATCAAAAACCGAAAAAGAGATTAATTTTTGATTAAAGGAATTGTTCAGTTTAAAAAAAACTGGGTAAATAGATAGTCTGTGCAAAATAAAAAATGTGATCTAATATAGTTAATTAGCCAAAAATGTCATGTATAAAGGCTGGAGTGACTCATTATGCATTTAAAAAAAAAGAAACAAAAATTCCAAATGATAATGAATCATTTCAAAATAATTTTCAAATGAATTGTGAAACTTAATTTTGTTTAGGCACACAGCATCAGTCAATATACCCCCTCCCCATCTATTTCCTTGTTAAATTATAACACGATGGACGAATTTGTCCCGTTTCACTTCGCCACTTAATAGACGCCGGTGACAACTGGAGTATATACATTTTATAGACTTACGTGCCTTTGTAATTCTGTTGCCTGACCCATTGAAATGCAGTAGTGATGGGCGAATCGCCAGGCGCGAATTTCCTCGTTTCGCCACTGTGGAATAAGGTTTTTTTGCCGACGGCAATGGTTTAGACGCCGGCAACAATTTAAACGCCAGTGACGATTAATGGACACCCATTGACTTTAATGGGCATCGGCGTCAACTTTGCCGGCGGCGGCAATTTTGACACTGGCAAATTGTCGCCTGCATCAAAATTCGTCCATCGCTACTGCATTTCAATGGGTCAGGAAATGGTGTTACAAAGGAACGTAAATCTATATAAATGTATATACTCCAGTAAGTAGTTTGAGACCAAACTCTATATCTACAGTACATATAACATTCTACTAGTGAGAAGTGAAACCACACAGTGTGGGACCACAGATTTGAAATAAAAACATTTGTTCCCTACATTCTCTCTGATTTCCCTATATAAAAATGACATTCTTGCTTTATTTTTAAAGGTTTAATTAAGTGGTTTTATTTAAAGTAAAACAGTACAGGTATGGGATATCTTTTCCAGAATACTCGGGACTTGAGATTTCCTGATAAGGGGTCTTTTTTCTAATTCGGATCTTCATGTCTTAAGTCTACTAAACATTTAGGGGCATATTTATCAAGGGTCGAATTTCGAGTTTCTAAAAACTCCCATCAACTCAAAAAAGAAATTTAATAAAAATCTATTTTTCCGTAATTTGGAGTTTTCTGGATTTCCGCATTAAAGGATTCCATACCTGTAATATGAATGGGGCTGTACTGTACTGTTCCGGCAAGTGAAATGTTTGGTAAACTTGGCAGGTAAATACAGGTCTTACACTATTTTTTTAATATTCAGGTGAATAGGATCGTCCTGCAAATGAATTAGATTCAACGTTTTTCACAAAAAAAAAAAAAGTCCACCAAATGACTCCAAATTGTTGAAGGAGGTCCCCCATAGGCTGAAACACCAATTCTGCAGGGTTTAGATGGCGAATAGTTGAATTTGAATTCTTAAAGAGAGAGTACAGATTTATCAAGGGTCGAATTGAAAATTAGAATTTTTTTAAAAGCGAATTTCAGGTTTATTTTAGTGTAATTCGACTAGAGAATAGTCTAAATTTTATTGGAGTTTTAAAAAAAATTACAAGAATACAAATTTCGACTATTTTCCATTTAAAACCTACAGAATTGGTGTTTTAGCCCATGGCAGACCTCCTACAACCAATTTGGAGTCATTAGGTGAACTTTTGAAAACTTTTTTTTTAGAAAAAACTCGAATCAAATTTGTTTTCAGGATGATCCTATTCACCTGAATAAGAAAAATTACATTTTTTAAAATGAATTTCGATTGGTCATTTTTTTTTTTTTGGAATTTCGAGTTTATGGAAGTTAATTGGAATTTTTAGAAGCTCCCATAAACTTGAAATTCGACCCTTGATAAATATGTCCCTAAATAAGTCTAATAGGCTGGCTTTGCTTCCAACAGGGATTAATTATAATTTAGTTGGGATCAAGTACAGGTTACTGTTTTATTATTACAGAGAAAAAGGAAAACTTTTAGGGGCAGATTTACATAGGGTCGAATATCGAGGGTTAATTAACCCTCGATATTTGACTGTCGAAGTTAAATCCTTCGACTTCGAATATCGAAGTCGAAGGATTTACCGCAATTCGTTCGATCGAATGATCAAATGAAAAATCATTCGGTGGAACGATTAAATCCTTCAAATCGAACGATCTTCGGATTTTAATCCATCGATCGAACGATTTCTCTTCAACCAAAAAAAAAAAATGCAAAGCCTATGGGGACGTTTTTAGGTAGGTAGGTTTTAGGTGGCGAACTAGGGGTCGAAGTTTTTTTTTAACGAGACAGTACTTCGATTATCGAATGGTCGATTTTTAGTTCGAATCGTTCGATTCAAAGTCGTAGTCGAAGTAGCCCATTCGATGGTCGAAGTAGCCAAAATTTTTTTCGAAATTCAACATTTTTTTAATTCTATTCCTTCACTCCAGCTAAGTTAATGAGCCCCTTAAACATTTTTGGATTATTTGATTATAATGGAGCCTATGGGAGACAGCCTTTTTCCGTAATTTGGAGTTTTCTGGGTTTCCGCATTAAAGGATTCCATACCTGTAATATGAATGGGGCTGTACTGTACTGTTCCGGCAAGTGAAATGTTTGGTAAACTTGGCAGGTAAATACAGGTCTTACAGAGTTTAACCTTGGTTTGAAATTTAAATACAGACCTAGAATGGAAACAGTGGACTGAAAGTTATAGCAACTTCATTGACAGATTTAATTTGTAGAGGCAATTTGTTATTTTAATAGCAGACAATTCCAGTAATTATGCCAAGAATGGAGGGATATAACATTATAAAATAGCCATTAATTACATAATATACACTTAAAACACAACTGAATTATAAAATATCTGCAGAGGGAGATGGGGTCCATTCCGGCACTGTAATGGTATTATTCTTTAACTTCTGAACCTTAGCTACAACTGACTAGCTACAAGAAATGAGGAAACAAAGCAGAATGGACCTTCATAACATGAGTTACAATCTTATCATAACCCTGTGACTGATTCTCTGGCCATTAAAGATTATTTCTAGTGACTTGAATGCGTGCCCCTTCTTTCTTTATAACCTTTTCTTCCTTCGCAAGCTTAATTTTGGATTGGTTACAGTTTTTCACCTTTTCTTCACACATTATGAAGGCCATAAATAAGCAGTACTAAAATTGCTAACCAATCAAAAACCGAATAGAGAAAATGTCAAAGTACTACATCAAACCCCTACCATTTAAGGTGTAGCAGTATATTCTTTTGACTTATGTTGTTAAGGCTCCAGTACGATTTATGTTTAATCAGGTGTAAAAAGACTACCGACCTTTGCTTTGTCGCTGAAGTAGATTAAAATCGACACACTTGCCTGTAATTTGTTTTTATTTACAAAAAATATATTCATATATAAATTTAGAAAACTTTGATGAAGACAACAACATAGATGATTAAAACAAATCAATCCAAGCTGAAAATCAAATTTGTTAAAGCCAGTGTTGTGCAGCAAGAGATTGTTTAACAGAATGTTGAAATATTTTACCTCCGGAACTAATTACAGAGGGGAGAGATGCAGTGGGACCAAAGATTTTCTTGCTGCAGGTACAGAATTGCCAATGTTTAATCACAAGATTAGGAATATCATTTGTGACAGCCATACCAATTAATACTAACTTTAGTTTGTAGAAAAACTGGAAAGCAAATTGATCATAGTGCTTGTGAAACTTCTACATAAACATCATAATTGGCTGCTCAGATCCCCATGTGCCATGGAAGTTTGCCCATTTCTATCATAACATCGCCGAAGCGTGCTTACAGGCATGATCTGTGTTCCTGGTAGGTTTCTGAGTTTTTATTTACAAATTTATAAATAACAAGGTAACAAGAGAGGGTGAATGTTAAGGTAAAAACATTGAGTGAAAGTCAAAAAAATGCAGCAGAAAAAAAAACAAGTTTTTACACAGCAGAAGAAGGAAAATTACCTTAAAATGAGCAAATGTTCCAAATTACAACCAACCAACAATCATTTGTGACCATTCTACTATAGGTTTAGCTATCAGTAGCATCAGTACCAAAAATATCAATAAAGGTTGATTTTTATAAAAATGATGATCAGACATGACACTGTTCTGACCCCAGTAAGATGCAGTTCTAATACATATCCAGTACTAGTGATGGGCCATAAATTCGCGAAACCGCTGCAAAAATTTGCCGGCGTCAAAAAAATATGGATGCCGGCGTCCATTGTTTGGACACCAGCGCATTTTTTACTGGCGGAAGTGCGCGGCATCCAAAAACTGGGCGCCGGCATCCAAAAAACGGGTGCCGGCGTGCAAAAAACGAGACAAATACGGTCAAAACGATACGCCGTTTCACAAATTTTTTGCAATTTCATGAATTTTGCAAATTTTTCGGCGAAACTTCTCAAATTCGCCCATCACTATCCAGTACACTTAAAGGAGAAGGAAAGACTTGCAGCACTTGTGGTTGCCAAATGTTAGGCACCCCCAAGTGATTGTGGACTTACCTGAAACCCCAAGCCGGTGCTCCTATCAGCAGAAAACTGCTCCGGCCCCGGATATACTAGTTAGCACCACTGAGAGATCCACTTCCGTCTTCTTCTTCCCGGGGCAGATGCATGCGCAGTAGAACAAATAGCCAACTATTTAGTTGAAGTTCGGCTTTTCGTTCTACTGCGCGTGTACAGCCATGGGAAGAGAGAGGAAGACTGAAGAGGATCGCTCCATGTTGCTCACTGGTATAACCCTGGGCCGGTGCAGTTTTCTGCTGATAGAAGCACTTGTATACACATTCGGGGGCCTATTAATTAAACCTCAAATTTTTCTGGTCAAATTTTTAAAGGGGAAAAACTTGAACTTTTAGAGGGGTGAAAAAAGCTTGAATTTTTTGAGATTAATTATGCTCCAAAGTTGCTGAAAATTTGAATCTGAAAATACTTCAGCTAAAACCTGTCAAAGTCATGTAAAAGGTAATGGCAGCTGATCCCTATAACAAATGGAACATTGGTTTTTTTTGACTCCATGGTTCTCAAAATTTTCAGCCATTTAATGCTGGTTTTCATCAATAATCTGATAAATTTGAGTTTTTCAGGTGTATGTTGTATGATTCAAATTGTTGCAAAATTTTGTTGCAATATTTTCTTGCCAAATCTTTTGAGAATAATTATTGGTAAACTAAGTGGATTTGGGTTTGGGAGTTTGGTTGATTTTTATTAATAAAGTGATAAAAAGTTCAGTTTTAGTAAATAGGCATCCCCATATACGTATCTTCATTTAAAGAGCTCCTAATAGGCAAATAAGGTGCCTATGTGTGTATTAAAGGGGATATTTTAAAATAAATATAAAATAAAATTTTAAAAATATTTACTAAAACTTGACTTTAAAAAAACAAACAAATCCTGAAATCGAGCATCAGTTCTAAATGTTAAAGTTTTTCGAATTCTAGACTTTACTCAAATTTATTGAAAACTAGCAATTGAAAAACTTCCCAGCAATAAAGTACTTGCTTTGACAAATGAAGAAGGATGTCATTTGGGGGTATTTTTTGCCTGTGGTGTCCTGGATCCCACTGCTGTGAATGATAATTGGAAATTTTTAGATTCAACGCTTCAGACAATCTGTCACAAGGTTTTTTTTCCCCTTTTCCTTAAACACACTTAGAGCCGTGGAAGAAAAATAAGCACTTCATGTACAAAACCTTTCACTGAACTTGCTACATAAAACAGAGAGATATTTAATGAGAATAATAAATAGAAAAATTGTACTTTAACAGAGATGTTGAAGTTAAGTGATGTTTAAAATACCTACTAGTAACCTTTGTGCTCACTCAAGGAGAATATCATTGTAAAGGTTTTATGGCCAGAAGTGTTTTGACAGCTATAAAAGTGCCACTAAGAACGATGCGATTCAGAGTATTTCACAAAAAGGAAATGATGACTTGCTGTAACGTAAAAGACAACGCAAATGAAGTTTGTACCAAACAGCGCACGTGTTTTTAAAAAATACCCATAAAAATCTATCAGGGATTATGTGCAGCAGTTATCAATGCCTGAGACAGCGTTTCACTCATGCACCAAGCTCAGAGCTATAAAATGGGGAACTGTATAAAACTGATGCACTTTAGTTGCTGCTCTTATCTTTTGGATTAATCGTTATTTAGTGCAGTTTGAGTGTTTCATGAACATAAAATGAAATATCAGTATAAATGAACCCTACAACTAGGGTTTTATAATATTTTTTAATGAAAAACAAGAATAGAGGTTTTCTATATGTTCCCATCTGATTAAACTAATCTATTTATCCAATAAATTTCCAAATCACCTTGGGTAATGGGACAGGTAACTATAGGAAGAGATCTACCAGTGTTAGTGTTATGGGATATTTCTCTCTGGATTTCCAGGTTCCTAGACCTATACTAATTCTAAGCTGATTTAAATACTTAATAGCATATTAAAGACTGTGTAGGAAAATGATACCCCCAAAATGAACACTTAGGGGCAGATTTATCAAGGGTGGAATTGAAAAATCACATTTTTAAATTCAAATTTCGAGCTAATTTTTATGTACTTTGCCTAGGGAATAGTCCAAATTCGATTCAGATTTGAAAAAAAATTGAAAATTAGAATATAATGTATTGTCTCTTTAAAAATTTGACTATTCCCCATATAAAACCTGCTGAATTGCTGTTGTAGCCTATGGGGGACCTCCTAGAACCTGCTTGGAATCATTTGGTGGACTTTGAAGAATCGGAAAAAAAATTGAAAATACTTCAAATCAAATTTGATCTAATTCGATCTAAATTCGATTTGAACAATCAAATACATCTATTCACTCGAAGTTAAAAAGTTTTATTTTTCAAATAAATTTCAGTTGGTCTTTCTTTATTTGAATTTCAAGTTGATGGGAGTTTAAAAATTTGACTCTTGATAAATCTGCCCCTTAATCAACAGGTAGTTTATGTCATATTAAGTAGTCTATTAAATAAATTTACCAAAGTGGAATATATACAGTATATCCATAAATATTGTCCTTTTACATCTCTTGCCTTGAACCTCCATTTTGTGATGGTCTATGTGCTGCCTCATAGATCACCTGATCAGAAATACTGCAGCTCTAACTGTAACAGGAAGTAGTGTGGAAGTAAAAAAACTTTGTCTATTCATTGGCCTTTAGTGCTTAAAAGAACCATTTTCTTTTTAGGATTACCCAATGGTAAATACTTCTAAAAAGGTATATTATTGTGAAAATAATTTATTTGCATAAAGCAGAGTTTCACATATGAGCTGTTTCATCTAATATATTTTTATAGAGACTAACATTGTTCAGGGTATTGTTTTCCTTTAATATCTGTTGTTGGGTGGGGTTGTTAGACATGCGTCTGACCTATCGACTCCTAGCGGGGAAGTCGGGACCAAGGAGGAAGTTTCGGGTTCGCTGTAACCAGAAAGGGATCAGAAGTAGTCGTTATCAATTTTCAGGCAATAGTTCAAAGGCAGGCAGAATATAAGCAAGTCTTAGGTTCAGGCAAGGTCAGAAAGTCCAGGAATACAGATAATACAAATTTAGGAACACCCAGGAAAACATTAACAAATCATATAATTGGGCATTGAACCCATGACCTGGAAGTCCTTATATTTTCAATTTTCACACCGGGGGTGTGACATCATCACGCCGGCGTCAGCCCACGTGGGTCCTGGGCGCCCCCATCTTAGATGTGGTGCCACTGGAGACGGAGCACTCCTGACAGCATCATAGGTATTCTTGGCTCCCAGACTTGGGCCAAAGTGTACTTGACTCTAAAGAGCCATGAAAAGACATGTAGGGTTCATTCATGACCCCTAGGGGTGCAAGTGCAAGAGCTGTAAGGGGTACAAAAGCAGGTGGTATGGACAAGGCACAAATGTGGTCATTGCCTCCTGCTACTTGTACCTTGCTTGTCTAAATGATACACAAGGTATGGGTAGGGGGCTGCTCATGTGCCTCCTCATTTGCATCAAGCACTGCCTAACACAGTCCATGACTACTTTCAAAATGCCATACACGCTGGCCAAAATGTAACAAAATGCTGGATTGCTGTCTTTTTTTGCACTTTTGCACACTACACAGGGCATTGTGAATAAGTCCTAATATGAACAACTTAGCTGTCTGTTGGCAATTAGTGATGGACGAATTTGACCCATTTTGCTTAGTGAAAAATTCACAAAACAGTGAAAATTCGTCAAAATGCATTGATGTCTATGGGCGTTAATTTTTTTTGACTTGTGACAAATTTTTTGACGCACAGCAAATTTTTCACCCAATAGAGTCTATGGGCTTCATTTTCACGCTCATCACTATTGTCAATAATTTTAACAAAACTCAAACACATTAATTATTTTAAATACTATTATAAAGAACATAGAATAGAATGAGTTTTGTTTGCTGATGGCATCAGATTTATATTTAGGTTTAAAAAATGTAAACAACAGCTAAAACTCTGGCAGCTTCTTTTTGTCTTTTCCTTGTTGTTGATTAGAGTAAATCTTTATCCCAAACCATGTAATATGACAATGCGTACATTGTTGTTCTACACAAGGCAATTTCAGGAAAAAGTAAAATCCTTTTTCTGGCAAATAATGTTAGAAATGAGCAAAATATTCAGTAAGTTTGTCGTAAATAATTCAACTCAATTGAAAATGCAAATGACATTCACAAATAATAATTAGGAGTATTTTTTTTTCCTCTACCTTTGTTATTTATTCAATGCTCCTGGCAAACAATCTCAGTTTTATGGGAAAGTTCAAAGCTCTGTAAAAAAAATTCTCATTAAACAATGCCAACAGTTTGAAGTGCTATTTGCTTCAGAGATTCTTCCACGAAGACTAAAATGTTTCCATCCATATTACCAATGAAATGATAGCACAAAAGGATTGTGCAAAAAATTTGACTTACTTGGACTTGAGAAGATGCTACTCAATAAATTTCATTTCTAGGAGTATGATTTATATGTCGGCTTAGCCAAAAGGTCCAGATAAAATGGTTAGGTTTTAAAGCAGTATTCAGTTCATGAAGATTTTAAAAACATTCACACTGGTATATACTGAATATATTGTCCATTGAGATCGATATGCAGTTAGGAGCATGATTTGCAGTTCAATGATGCTTCTGTAATAGCATCATTCAGAACTCATTTGCAAACCATTGGGAAATCCCAGGATTTTCACATGAATTGGCAGGTGCCCATTCTGTGATTGACAGCCCTACTGACCAGTAGAGATGTTTGGAAATCAAGGGGCAGGCAGCAACAAAGAATTGCCGTTCACGGATAAATTAGCGAATGCTTCTCAAGTTACAAAATGGATAAAGTCTTTTGAGATCTTGAGTAGAAATCCAGCTGACATATTTTTTCATTTTTAATTTCTTCACTTATGGGAATCATATTTTCTGTTTCATAAAGTGTCTTGAGTGCAACAGTGTTATACAGAGTATTTTGTCTTTGTTTTTTTAATATAACTACCCTGTTTCTCTGACATAGAATTGAAATGATGTAAATCAGTTATAGCACAATTTCTTCGTTTTAAATGTTACTTAGCAAGTCCACAAAAACCAATGGGAAAGTTTGTGTTAAATTACTGTAAAACAGGTTATCTTCCGGTTTTGTTTCTTTATCCTCTCAAATAGGGATGTAGCGAACTGTTCGCCGGCGAACTTGTTCGCGCGAACTTCGACCGTTCACGCCCGCCGAATGTTCGCGAACATCGCGCGACGTTCGCATTTTGAGTTCGCGTTCGATTCGAATACAAATCGTTCGACCATTTGACCATTCGAATTCCTTCGACCGCTAAAAATCGAACGATTTCCATTCGTTCGAACGATTGTAAGCATTCGATCGAATGAAAAGCTTTCGATCGAATGCTTCGATCGTTCGATTCGAATGAAAATCGTTCGATCGAACGATTAAAATCCTTCGATCGTTCAAATCGAACGATTTTAGCGGGTGTTCGAAGTTCGCGAACTGTTCGCGAACGTTCGCATTTTTTGCCGGTGTTCGCGAACGGCGTTCGGGAACACCAAATCGGCAGTTCGCTACATCCCTACTCTCAAATGAAGAATAATACATTAGGGTGTTATATACAATGCAGTACACCGTGTGCAGTGTTTTTGAATTTTCTGAGGGCCCCTTTTGGCGGGCAGATACCTGTAGCATGCCCTGCGGATCAAGTGTATCTGTCTTAAGGTGGCCATACACTGAGAGATCCGCTCGTTTGGCTATGTTGTCAAATGAGCGGATCTCTCCCCGATATGCCCACCTTGAGGTGGGCAATATCGGGCTGATCTGATCGTGGACCCTAGGGCCCAATGATCGGATCCTAACGAATAGCAATGGGCGGTCGGATCGCGGGACCGCATCAACGAATAGATGCGGCCACGATCCGACGGGATTTTTTGTCCCATCCAATCGAGATCTGGCCGACTTTTGGCCAGATCTCGATTGGTGAAGCCCGTCGTGGGGCCCCATACACGGGCCAATAAGCTGCCGACACGGTCTGTCGGCAGCTTTTATCGGCCCGTGTATGGCCACCTTTAGTCAGCTTGATCTAAGAGGGGCAGGCAGGGGTGGCACTTTGGTTCCCCCTCTTGTTCCCATACTGCTATAGACTATGTACAGAGCAGCTAACCCAGCGGTACATATACTTTTTAAATTAGCACTAAGGGGTGCACTCTTGCACTCCTTAATGCTCTAGCACTTACTCCACCAGGTTGAGTAAATGACTCCTATTATCGCTAACATCCCCCTTTGAATGCAGAAATTGACCCCAATGCAACATGTCAATAACTACCTGCCGTGTAAAAAGGTTATAGCAGGAAATAGTATAGTGAGATCAAATGAAATATTAAAGTTTATTTTTTAAAAGAGTAATTGGGCAGACGGATTGTTATGATAAGGGTGAAGTGTGTAAATAGAGGGACGGCTCCCATTGGTACGTCATTACTAAATGCATAATACCTTTCCAGCCCAAGTCAAATGACAAGGTTGTAGTAGATAATTAGTGGCTGACTTGATGCCACCGACATTAATCCAATGCACTCCTAAGGTACAAATTATGGGATCCATTATCGGGAAACCCGTTATCCAGAAAACTTTTCGATCACGGACAGGCTGTCGCCCATAGACTCCATTATAATAAAATAATCCATATTTAAAAATGTTTCTTTCTCTGTAATAATTAAAAAGTACCTTGTACAGGCATGGGATCCATTATCAGGAAACCCATTATCCAGAAAGCTCCAAATTATGGAAAGGCCTTCTCCCATAAACTCCATTTTAATCAAAAGAACTAAATATTTCAAAATGATTTCCTTTTTCTCTGTAATAATAAAACAGTAGCTTGTACTTGATCCCAACTAAGATATAATTAATCCTTATTGGAAGCAAAACCAGCCTATTGGGTTTATTTCATGTTAAAATGATTTTCTAGTAGACTTAAGGTATGGAGATCCAAATTATGGAAAGATCCATTATCTGGAAAACCCACTGGGTCCCAGGCATTCTGCATAACAGGTCCCATACCTGTACTTGATCCAAACTAATATATAATTAATCCTTAATTAAGCAAAACCAGCCTATTGGGTTTATTTAATGTTTACTTGATTTTCTAGTAGACAAAAGTTAGAAGAATTATGTATTATGGAAAGATCCATTATCCGGGAAACCCCAGGTCCCGAGCATTCTAGAGAACAGGTCCCATACATGAACATGTAATTTCATTTTTGTACAACTCCATATCCAAGGGATTGAGAATACTGATGATACTGTAGAATCGATGCGAAAAATTTGCAAAACACATTCAAGTTTATGGGTGACTTTTTGTCTACTGCAATATTTTTTGTTAACTGGTTTTTCTTCCATGCAACATTTTTTGTCACACAAGCCATTTTTGTTGCAAGCAAAACTAAACATGTGGCAACTTTTTGGTGCCTTTCTGTGAAACTTTTCACTGTGCGTGAAACTCAGAGATTTGCAGAAAACCATCCATGGTGAAACAATTAGCTTATTACTACTTGGGAAGAAATGGGGTTCAAGTATTTCTTTGTTATGAAGTTTTTCGCACATTATGGGGCAGATTTATCAAGGGTCGAACTGAATAAGAGGGAATTTTCAAAGAAAAAAAATTCGAAATTCAAAGTAATTTTTTGGATACTTTGACCATTGAATAGGATACTATGGGGCAGATGTATCAAGGGTCGAATTTCGAGGGGTTAAATCCCTCGAAATTCGACTGGGGAATAGAATCGAATAGGGAATTTGGGTGAATTTACGCTCTGGCGTATAGTCGAATGGGCGAATATTCGCCCGGTGAATAGTCGCACGATCGAATATTCGAGCAAAGGATTTTCATTCGATCGAATGATCGATCAAATGCCTTTTTATTCGATCAAAAACTTAGAAAAGAAGCATATGGGACTTTCCCATAGGCTTTTAAAGCAATTCGGAAGGTTTAATCTGGCGAAGTAGGCAGTCGAATGATTTTTAAAAGAGACAGTACTTCGACTATCGAATGGGCGAATAGTGACAGGGTTTTTTCGGTCGATCTATTCGAATCATTCTACTCAGGCGAATTCACGCCAATTCGATAGTCGAGGAGCTCAAAAAAACTACTCAAAATTTGAGTTTTTTTCCCTCTATTCATTCACCCGAGCTTGGTGAATGTGCCCCATATATGACTTTGAATTTACTTCAACTTCGTTCGAATATTCGATAATCGAAGTACCATCTTTTAAAAAAAACTTTGACTTCAATAGTTCGCCAAATTAAACCTGCTGAAGTGCTATGTTAGCCTATGGGAACCTTTTACAACCATTTTCCATTTTCACTAAATTCGAGTGAAGGATTCGAAGTAAAAAAACTTCGAATTTCAAAGTATTTTTTGGGCTACTTCGACCATCGAATGGGCTACTTCGACCTTCGACTACGACTTCGAATCGAAGGATTCGAAATAAAAATTGTTCGACTATTCGACCATTCGATAGTCGAAGTACTGTCTCTTTAAAATAAACTTCAACCCCCTAGTTCGGCAGCTAAAAGCTACAGAAGTCAATGTTAGCCTATGGGGAAGGTCCCCATAGGCTTTCCTAAGTTTTTTTGATCGAAGGATATTCCTTCGATTGTTGGATTAAAATCCTTCGAATCGTTCGATTCGAAGGAATAATCCTTCGATCGTACGATCACTTCGATATTCGAAGTCGAAGGATTTCAATTCCTAGTCGAATATCGAGGGTTAATTAACCCTCGATATTCGACCCTTAGTGAATCAGCCCCTAAGTCTTTAGAGGTCAAAGGAAAATCCTTAGATCGATCGCTAAAATCGCTCAAATCGAACATTTAATCGTTCGATTGAACAATTTTTATTCGACAGCAGGATTGCTAAATTTGTTGAAAAAATGTCGAATTCAAAGTTTTTTAATTCGGTGGTCGAAATTCGACCCTTGATAAATCTGCCGCTAACAATAGGAAAAAAGAAATGCTATTTTCCCATAATGCACATTGTCCTAGTTTAAAAAACCCAGTGAAGAAAATGTAGGATAAAATAAACAACGTAATAGCATCTTTTTTGTTCTAACATCAGCTTTTTCGCATGTTTGGGGTAAATATCTTTTGAATTTAGAAATCTATAAAACAAATACTGAAGCTTGAAACTTGCATTCATTCATATTTATTATAAATGCGTCTGGATAACATGTAAGCAAAAAGTGTTAATTCCCAAGTTGAACAAATGGTCCGAAACAGGTTAGGAGGGTGAGCCATCTTTGTGCCTTTGACTGAATAAATAAAGGGAAAAATGCAATTTGTTCACTGGTTTAAAGGCTCAACACTTGCCTCACTGATGTGTGACAACTATTATCATATATATTGTCAGAATTACACTCCTAAGAATGCAGGTGATGTATTTCATACTGATAAAGCCATCAATATTTCCTTGCTGGATGCACAGCTGGCTAGTACTGTAATGGTTGCTGAAAGATTTATAACTGTGTTTACAAGAAAGGGGTTGCTTTAAGCAAATGACTATATTTCTTGAGATATGTTTGCTCTTCTATTTATTTATTGGAATGATCATATACAAACCAAGGTAGGCGTGCCATGGCTTTGCAATGAAAATTGTTCAGAAATGACTAGACTGCAGTTAATCTTATGTCCACAAACAAAGAACCCCACTAAGGAAAGGACTAAATTAGCATTGTTCTGACGCATTCTTTGCTAGATCTGCACAGTTCACATCATATGCCAACTTTTATTCGTTTTATTACGTGGACGGAATGCTGAGCCCTGGAAAATGTCCTTCACCCATTAGCATCATTGCTATGTTTTATTAAGATATCACTATTTCTTTAGCAGGGGCGTAACTATAGAGGAAGCAGACCCTGCGGCTGCAGGGGGGCCCAGGAGGTATAGGGGCCCCTTGAGGCCCTAATTCATATACAATTTCAATAAATATTGGAGAAACAAGTCAACCTCTTAACATTTTGGGGGCCTGAAAAATAATTTGCTGTGGGACCCAGTAATATCTAGTTACGCCACTGTTCTTTAGGGTCAGGGATGTGATGATATTGGGGATATTGCTGACTATTTACTAAGTGCAAACTGTAAGGGGCATATTTACTAAGCTCGAGGGAAGGATTCGAAGTAAAAAAACTTTGAATTTCGAAGGGTTTTTTTGGGTACTTCGACCATCGAATAGGCTACTTCGACCTATGACCAACTTCGAATCGAACAATTCGAACTAAAAATCTTTTGACTATTCGACCATTCGATAGTCGAAGTACTGTCTTTTTAAAAAAAAAACTTTGACTACCTACTTCGGCACTTTAAACCTACCGAGCTACAATGTTAGTCTATGGGGACCTTCCCCATAAGCTTTCTAAGCTTTTTTTGATCGAAGAAAAATCCTTCGATCGATGGATTAAAAAACGATTTTTCCTTCGATCGTTCGATCAAATTATTTGCAGTAAATCCTTCGATATTCAAAGTCGAAGGATTTTACTTCGATGGTCGAATATCGATGGTTAATTAACCCTCGATATTCGACCCTTAGTAAATGTGCCCCTAAGATTAAACATGATTCTCTGGTTCTTGTTTACATTTATAGAAATCTATTATAGAAATCTATTATTGCCAACGGAATGGCACTCGGAGCGCTTCGTATTCCGAAGTGCTCCGAGTGCCATTCCGCCGGCGACTTCGATTCTAGCAGGCGGGAAGGCTTTTTGGGGAGATTAATCGCCCGAAGAAGAGGTGATTTGTTGCCGGGCGGGTAAAACTCCTGAATCTTCGGTGTGACACTAGCCTTAGATGTAACATACTGTAGGTACAGCAATTAACCAGTAATCAAATACTATGATACTATGACTTGATAAATGCAAGAAAAAGTCTTTCATTTAGATGCACATACATTTTGATGAAATGACAATTATGCAGTTCTTTTGTGCCACAAAGGTTCACTTACTATTTAAGACTGATCTGATGGGCTTAAGCCATTGTTAGATGCGCAGTTATTTGTAACAAACAGCAATATCCGATTTTCTTTGCTATATCATAGGTGTGACACATTATAGCACTGTGTGTTCTTTCTGGGGATCCTGGATAATCTATGGTATAGCTCAGCAACCAACATACTTTACAACATGCCACTGAGTATAAGCCATTACACTTGCTTTTTCTGTTTTGCTGATGCTAGAAAATCCTTTTCTTTTATAGCTGCTTCTGTTATCAAACCATTAACAGTATTTCACATATATAACACTTTTGTATTGCCCCCCCAACTAACTGTAGTTCATTTCTGTTGTATTTATATATGGATTGTAGATATATATATATATATATATATATATATTTTTTTTTTTTTTGTATTGGTCTGTACTTTGATTGATTTCACTTATGAGAATTTGATGGCACTTCACTACCAATTACCCAATAGGGGTCATTTATGTACAACACCACTGTGCGCATAGCACAATTTTGGTTGCAATTGCCATGTTTTTTTTTTACCAACAATGCAGCATTTTTTTGCAGATACAACAATCTAAACTAAGGTCAAGTGGACTGCAAATTGTATCTAATGTCTCGTGTCCTCAATTGTTTCCTGGTTGAGTCTACAGAAAGCTTATTAGATTGGTGACTACCCACCAAAACCCTTGTTGCTTTAACTTAGCAACATCGCTGCCAATTAAATGTAATTGCCACAGACTTTGGAGATAATTCCAGTCACAGGCAGCAAGTAGCAGTATCAGGAACAGGCAAGGGTCAACACACTAAGGGGCAGATTTATCAAGGTTCAAAGGCTAACATTGCAGCTCGGTAGGTTTAAAGTGGCGAAGTATGAAGTCGAAGTATTTTTTAAACAGACAGTACTTCGACTATCGAATGGTCGAATAGTCGAACGATTTCTACTTCGAATCGTTCAAATCATTCGATTCGATCAAATTTGATCTAATTTGACCTATTCGATGGTCGGCGTACCCAAAAAAATACTTCGAAATTCGCATTTTTTTTCATTCAAATTCTTCACTCGAGCTTAGTAAATCTGCCCCCAAGAATCAAAACTGGAGAATTATACAGATAGCACCCAGGAACTAGGAAGCATCTTTACATTGGGCAGTGAACACTAGCCCAATGCCCCTTTAAGAATTTTGCGCCCTTTGCAATGACGTCACACAGTGCTCCAGGTAAAGCCAAATTCACCCGAGCACCGTGCAATCCGGAAGCAGTAGAAGATTACAGCCGGCCGAGCCCAATGCCCCTTTAAGAATTTTGCGCCCTTTGCAATGACGTCACACGGTGCTCCAGGTAAAGCCAAATTCACCCGAGCGCCGTGCAATCCGGAAGCAGTAGAAGATTACAGCCGGCCGAGAGAGCAGGCGGCAGCCGTCCCCGCAGTTACATTAAGGGCTCTTACACACGGGCGTTCCGACCTGCGCTCCCCTGCGTTTCCGTTTTTTGGCGTTCAGCCGCAGGGGAGCGCAGGAATAGACACAAGTCATTATTTGAAATGGGGCTGTACTCACTCAGGCGCGTGTAGGCGCCGAACGCAGGTTCAGACGCAACATGCTGCATTTTTCCTGCGTTCGGCGCCTACACGCGCCTGAGTGAGTACAGCCCCATTTCAAATAATGACTTGCGTCTATTCCTGCGCTCCCCTGCGGCTGAACGCCAAAAAACGGAACGCAGGGGAGCGCAGGTCGGAACGCCGTGTGTAAGAGCCCTAACACTTTAAAAATAGGACCTTAATTATTATTGTAATCTAAAACACCTATGTGCACTTGTGTATCAATTAATTAGCTAAGTCACCTAGTTACAACATCATTTGGACAAAAATCTTCTAAATAAACCCCAGTACATATGCAAATACCTATACAGACTTATAAAGACACTCAAATATATAAAACAAAAAAGTATCCTACTCAACAGGCAAACATGATTTGAATAAACAAAAAAAAAAGAATTCCAATGTTTCAATGAAAGCATTGCAAATACAGTATATACACCGATTTTAGTGAAACCACACCAGTTTGCTTTGCCAAAAAATGATAAAAATGGCATCAATGGGCGTTATTTTCCCCCAACAATGGTTGTTTTTTCCAGCAAAACAAAATGTATAGAGAAATTCATAGACTTGCTCTTTGTGAAAATGTGAATTTTGCTGCAAAATAATTTGCAGCCAAAATAATTTGCTCATCCCTAACACCTATACTAAACTAGCTGAGATTTTAAGATTACTGTAGCCTTGGATATTATGCTTCTTCAAGAAAACATCCAAGACACTCAAGGCTTTTAGAAAAGGCATTTATAAAATCTGTCCTTAGTAATTTGTATTGCCAACTCATCCTTTTGGTTTGTAAGAAAACTGTACCTGTGAAATGAAAGCAATCTTGTGGTGTATATTTTTCTTCTAATTATATGGATCAGTGGGGCTTATACATTTATATAAATACATTGGGGGATGATAGGTAGGTTGAATGGATCTCACGTTGAGGCAAAGTGTTTATATTTCAATACACAGTTGACTTTGACAAGTTATACAGATAAATCTGTGTACTGAACTGATGGGAATACAGTGGTTTTCTTCAGCTCCGGGTCTGAATGCATTTCCCATGTGTTTGCTGTTTGCTCATTGGAACAGGACTGCAATCTAGTTTAACATTTTAATGTTTACTACATTACAAACCAAAGAGACATTGGGAGCCAATGTGTTAAAAACGCTATAGTTGACAGGACACCTCTGCTTTTTTATTTAATGACTTTTTTTTATTTTAAAGATACAACAGACCCAGAATTCCCTGTATAAATAAATCTGCAATTACTGCAAAACCTAAAGCAGTCGTATTGCTCGAATCAAACAAAAGCTCTTTGAACTGATACAATAATCGCTGCATTTTTTATACCTCCAAAGCCTCGACTTCTCTTTGTTTTCCAACAAATCCATCTGATCTTCAAGAACAAATCTACAGGAAATAAAGTGCACAGCCTATACACTCTGAGCACTGCTCTGCTGACATAAAGAGCAAAATTAGTAATACTGCTGTTTGATAGACTGTACTATAATATACATGTGTATGACAATATCCTAAGCATTTTTTTCCAGCTGGCATTATGGTAAAGGCATAAAAATGAATGTTTGTGCTATATTGATTTCACAGCTGTATTTCTGAAAATGTGATGTATTATATGAAATGTTAATTCAGAAAGCAAAATCCACTGGCCTGGCTGATTAAAGGCTTGTGCGTTTTGCATATTGCAAAATATATGGATAATTATTCCTCTGTGTATTGAAAAGCTGACATTGGGTTCATGTTTTATGCAAACAAACTGCAAACCTGTAGAGATAGCCTGAGGGACCTGTAATTAAAATATAAGCAAGTGCCACTTGACCTAAAGGCATATTACTGAAGCAACCCAATAGCTTAACAATCCTTTATATATTACCTTCTGAACAAAAATTATATCTGCCAAAGAATTCAAGTGCAAGGAGAGAGCAACAAACAGACAGACAAATTCATATTTCTTACCTCAGTAGGCAGCTCTTAACTATTGTAAGCTAAAATTCAATTTGTATCATAGCAAAAGTATAAAGCATGGAAATGATGATGATTATCATTATTATTTAAATGTATTATCAATCCTCAACATGTATGGTGCACATTTGTTTATGTGTATTACTTCTAGCTCACCTTAAAAGTCACTTGAAATATTATATAAACAACAATATTTGTAAGTAGTGATGGGCAAATTTATCCGCCAGGTGAATAAATTTGTGAAATGGGCTCGAATAAAAAAAGAAAGGACACCGGCGCCATTTCACTTTCTCCGAAAAATTCGTGAATTTCGTGAAAAACGGTGAAAAATTTGCAAAACGGCACAAATTAGCCCATCACTATTTGTAAGACAATTTGCAGCCGGTATTCATTTTTTTGTGGTTTTTGAATTATTTTTAGGGATGGGCGAATTTTTTCACCTTGTTTCGCCGCAAAAATGACGCCCATATGGCGTTGTGCTTCAAAAAAAAAAGACGCGCGTCAATCCCTAATTGTTTTATCCTTTATTGTGCAGGTTTTAGCTTGTTAGCATAGTGTCCTACGTACCCTAGCAACCAGACAGCTCTTTGCAACTGATGAAGAATCTTTTTTAAAAGATACACAATAATAACAATAACTATTAAAATGTAGACTCAGAAACAATTTGGGTTTTTTTCAGTTACCAGTGTCAGTAACCACAACAATATCATAGCATTGCAATCTGCAATTTGGAAAGAGGCAGAAGTAAAAAGGCAAATAATTAAAATATAAAAACCAGTTGAAAAGTTGCCAGATATAAGTCAATCTTTAATATACTTAAGTATTATTTAAAAACAAACTATCCCTCCTTTCTCATACTGTATATTGTTTAAACTGTATTTATCTTTTTTCTGTAGCAAAATTCTGTAAATATTCTCATATAATATTCTGTGAGATTGAATTAACAACGTAACTAAAAGCTAAGGAGGAGTTAAATTTGTTGCTCAGCAAATATAGTGGGTATAGCAAGTATAGTCATTTTGCTGCCATTTTGTGATGGTCTGTGCGCTCAGACCAGAAATAATGCAGCTCTAACTTTAACAGAAATAAATGTTAAACATTAAATAAACCCAATAGGCTGGTTCTAGAGTCCTGCACGGAACCAATTTCTAAGACCCGGACCGGATCCAAACAGGCAACCTGCAGCCTGCAACCCACATATTTACCCAGACCCGCAACTGCCTTATCCGCAACCCGATCCACAACCCGCCGATCACCATCAAACAGGAAGTGATGTTGCTGCAAACCGCAATTGAAATCTTTAAAAGTCGGCAGGAACAGAGTAAAATATCCCCACAGAGAAAAATATAGACAATATAACATAAAATAAGAAATTTAGATGAGACCCACAACCCGACCTGCAACCCACAGACCCACGACCCGCAGACCCGCATCTATACCTGCACCTGAAAATCCTACCCTCATTACATGGTGTACCCGCTTTTTTTGTGGGTAACCCACGAGACTCTAGCTGGTTCAGCTTCCAATAAGGTTTATTATTATATCTTATTATATCTTAGCTGGGATCAAGTACAAGGCACTATTTTATTATTACAGAGAAAAAAGAAATCATTTTTAAAAAGTGGATTATAGTAAATGGGCCCCTAGAGGTTTTTGGATTTTTCCCCCTAGGACTTGTCTGAAAAACTTGAATTTTTAAAAGTTTTTAAAAGTATTTATATTTTTTAACGTATAGGTAGCTCTTTCTTTGTTCCTGCTTTTATATTTAATATTTTATTTTATTTAATAAATTCCATGACATTTGTGGTCTAAGAGAATGTGAGTTTAGCTGTGGTTTTAAAAAACCTCTAAAACCACTAAAATTAGAATGTTGATAGATGAGTCTCCACATCCCACAAATATGGCTGGGGTTAGACAGAGTTCTAGACTGAATCCTGCATCTCTTATATATATTTTTATTTGGGTTTAGGGTAATCAAACATTAATTTTATAGCACTTTCAGCAGTCAGTAAATAAAGGAGTATTGGAAATATATAAAAAAGAAAGCATTTAATTTGAACGTGGCACTAGCTGGTTATAGAAACACACTGGATATATTTTCCTAGCTTCTCCTCTAGTTGGAATCTTATTTCTTACTGTTTCTGTAGAGTAACTTCAAAGATTTGTTTGAGCTTGTTCTGGGCCCTGGAAGCCATAATGCGTTAGATGGAAACTTTGCAGCAAAACTTTATAAAAGGGGAAGTGGAAAAGGAGTAAACATCTAAAATATACCTGTGTAGTGGGGTTGTTGTTAGAGGCCCAGTTTCAGAGAAGTTAAAAATATGTTTCTACAGCTGGTATTTAAAACCAATAATGTTCTAATTCAAAGAATTTACAAAAAGTTATTCAAAAACCATCAAAGGAGACACAGACAGAAATAAAATAAACTACAATATATGAAATAGAATGATGCTTTGATTCCTGTATCATATTCATAAGAAGAATAAAGAAATGGTAACACAACTTTTCTTAAAAACAAATTAATGAATCCGCTCTTCCAGTCTGTGTACGGTTTTAAATATTAGGTAAGCAAGCAAATTTTGCACACAGATTTCTTAAAGAAAACCACTACTGTTAGAATGGCCTAATACAATCATGGAAAGGGTCACATATGTAGATTCGAGTAGGTCTGCACACATTCTTTGAACCACCCCAGTAAAAAAAGTAATTTATTAATCATCATATTACCCTAAATATTGAAGGAGTTACACATTTTTCACCCCCTGGCCATGCCTATTTACACCCTTATTATACCAAGTGAAGAGCTATCAGGGCTATTATATGTATTCTTATGTGTTTAAGTTCTTATTCTTGAGAGGTTTCTCCATGCTAGATCCTTAGACATATACCTGGCAGTGAACTGGAATACATAAGAAATTTCCTGTTGTATTGTGGGATGTACAATTTGCTAATATTTTATCCAGGTAGCAAAGAAAGCTGTTGCTTGATACTCTCTGTTCAAAGCAGCTTCCATCCATTCTATACAATAAGAAAAGACAAGCTTAGTGATAGGGGTAAGTTTGACATCCAACAATGTAATATAGTTTTTCTACTAACTGCAGAAACAATATCTGCTAATTTGTTGTCTACCTTTTTTAATGTAACAATTTTGTTTTGTGTTGCAATAAACACACAATTCAATGTAATACAATTTGTTCATGGAAAAATATGCACAATGCTAAAAATTATGTTAATAATATATCTTATATAAGTAATTCTAAAACAACTGGACTTGCTGAGTATTAGAGCAGCTTCTTCAGTTCAACTAACTGTTGATTCTGTGTAGTTACTGTGATAGGATTATCCAATGTGTCATGCAACTCCTAGAACCAGGTGTTAATTGTGAGAGTTGCATGAACGGACGTGTGAAGGGTTCTGAAACCGCCGGGGTACAGATGTGAGAACAGCATTGTATGTAGCAAACAGGTGGTGTCGAAGGCCCCCGCCTCTGTTCAGGGATGGTTTCTCCACCTTGACAGGAATCGAATCTCTCACGCCTCGTTCAAACCAGCTGTCTTCTTTATCCAAAATTTGGACCATGCCATCTTCAAAGAGACAAAAACTGGTACACCCAAAGGATCCAACACCAAAAGAAAAACAAAGCAATGTGGTATAAAGAGTCCAGTGTAGTGAGGAGTGCTCAGATCTATACATTGGGGAGACAAAACAACTGCTCACCAAGCGAATGGCTCAGCATAGGAGGGGGAACTCTACAGGGCAAGACTCAGCTGTCTTTCTACACTTATACACAGTCCTTTGAAGATGGCAAGGTCCAAAACTTGGATAAAGAAGACCGCTGGTTTGAACGAAGCGTGGAAGAGGCGATTCATGTCAAGGTGAAGAAACCATCCCTGAACAGAGGTGGGGGCCTTTGACACCACCTGTCTGCTACATACAATGCTGTACTCACAATTAACACCTGTTTCTAGGAGTTGTATGGCACATTGTAATCCTATCACAGTAACTACACAGAATCAACACCTCTGTAAAATTTCAGATTTAACCTCTTGGAAGAGTTACAATGTGCCATTGTGATTGGATTAGTAGAAGAGTTTATATGCAGAGAACTTCCCCCACCAGTCAGTTGAACTGAAGAAGCTGCTCGGATGAGTAGTGAAACGTCTTCAATGATTACTCAGCTAATCCAGTTGTTTTAGAATTACTTATATTAGATATACAATGACCTGGATGAATGAAAATCTTCATAGTCTTATGCTAATAATATTTTTATGCAAAAAGATTCACTTTTGAAGATGCTGTTGTTTGGAAAACAACTAGTTGTTTGAAGGTGAACCACCCCCTAATGCATGTTTAATCTTCCTTTTCCTTTTTTTCTGCCTGATGAGATCTTACCCAACAAGAATTACCTTTCACATAGTTAGTTTTATTACATTAAGTTAGTTTGTGTGTGCTCTAGTATATCTAATAAGGCTACAAAATAGAAATTGTGTTTGTTTGCAAAGATAACTGTGTGTTTGATCTAAGCTCTTTCTTTACTTATTGACTTTTAATTGCTGTTTTGTGCCAGCTGTTAAACCTACATTATACCAAATCCTGCAAACAAGCAGTGTATTAAATGAAAACAAATATGAATTTCCGACGAGATATTGAACAGCGAGAACCTGTGTTCTAACTGTGTAGTCCAGATGGACATGTTATGAGCTTGATATGTATTAAAAATTAAGAGATAAAATCCACTGTGGGAAAACTCCTATTCATTAGTTTATTTTAATAGAAAAAAATTGATATGAATTAATAAAGCCAGCTCACAGCCCCAGAGAGCAAGACTGGCAAGAAGCCAGTTTTTACAATGAATAATTTTAAACAAAACAGAAAAAAGCATTTAAATGACTTGGATAGATGTTCATGTTTATCAAATATTTAAAGATAGACAGATAAAGATAGATAGATAGATAGATAGATAGATAGATGATAGATAGATAGATAATAGATTAGATAGATAGATAGATAGATAGATAGATAGATAGATAGATAGATAGATAGATAGATAGATAGATAGATAGATAGATAATAGATTAGATAGATAGATAGATAGATAGATAATGATAGATTAGATAGATAGATAGATAGATAGATAGATAATGATAGATTAGATAGATAGATAGATAGATAATGATAGATAGATAGATAGATAGATAGATAATGATAGATTAGATAGATAGATAGATAGATAGATAGATAATGATAGATAGATAGATAGATAGATAGATAGATAGATAATGATAGATAGATAGATAGATAGATAGATAGATAGATAGATAGATAGATAGATAGATAGTACATAATATTGGCATTCCTTTAAAACACTTTCATATTTTGATGTTACTGATGTGACTCTTTAATTTTGGGTGCAGTTAGTTACATGTGTATGTAAAGCTTAGAGGTCTTGAGTGCAAACATGGGTGCCATAATGAGTTTGGTAGCAATGGTAACATCTAACTAATGATACTAGCCAGGGAATCCAGTGGGTATGGGGCCATTGGTGTTGAATATAAAGCACTATTTGCATATCTATCACATTGTCAGTTTGGGTTCAAGCTGTTCCACAACCCACTGAAAACCCTATGTTTAAACTATGCCCACCATTATAAAACCTATAAGAAAAACAACTCTATTGTTATGATTTTACATTTTTCACATGTTAAAAGGATATATTATGTACACTATGGGGCACATTTACTATGGGTCAAATATCGAGAGTTAATTAACCCTCGATATTTGACCATCGAAGTTAAATCCTTCGACTTTGAATATCAAAGTCAAAGTATTTACTGCAATTCGTTCGATCGAACGATTAAATCCTTCAAATCGAACGTTTTGAAGGATTTTAATCCATCGATCGAACGTTTTTTCTTCTATCAGAAATTGCTAGGAAAGCCTATGGAGACCTTCCCCTTAGGCTAACATTGGTGCTCGGTAGGTTTTAGGTGGCGAAGTAGGTGGTCAAAGTTTTTTTTAAAGAGACAGTACTTCGACTGTCGAATAGTCGAGCGATTTTTAGTTCGAATTGTTCGATTCGAAGTCAAAGCCGTATTCGAAGGTCGAAGTAGCCAATTCGATGGTTCGAAGTATTTTTCATTCTAATCCTTCACTCGAGCTAAGTAAATGTACCCCTTGATGTATGTTTCACAGCATGATAAGAAATTCTATTTAAATAACTACAGAATATAAAATTGTTTTATTCTTATTTTATTCCCGGTTATAGCATGGAGCAGTAGTAATACTTATGATTCATTTAATGTTCCTTCTTCATTTTAATGTTTCCCTTTTTATGAGCAAAGGGCAGTGAAAATGAATCTAATGTGACACTTTAATGGACTTAAACATGTTTGTAGTTGATATGAGACCGTAATATTAATTAACTCTTGTATTAGTGACCGGCAATAGTTTAAACAAATTGTAAACAAATCGAGGCTGCTGTGCTGTAATGACTTTGAAAGGACAAGTTAATTAATAAAATATTATGATTTTACTTGGAAATTAATAGTTGATTTAATTAATCCAATAAACTCACTTTTCATCTAAATTAAAGTGTGTTTTATGGAAATAAATTTGATGATTTTATTCTAATTTGCCATGGTTATTTAGAGAGTTGTAAGCTATAAAACTGGAAAACCATAACAATCTGAGACAAAACAGCCTAATATAAATAATCTTTGCTAGTTAGCAGAAACAGATCTTAAAGGAATCTCTTTGAAGTGGAATTCTGTGGCCAATTGGGGCAGGCATTTCTGTTTTAACAATGAAAAATAAACTTTACCCTTTACTCAAACTTCTATCAAAAGATTATATTAAGAGCCATAAGAATAATGGAACAATAGTACTTCCTCCAAAATTTTTAAAGACTATGGACCATATTATTTTCAGAGAGAAAATGTTATATCATGGTTTATTACTTCAATACTCCTAAACGAGATTCAATTCAGGGAGAAAAAACTTTTCTACAAATTCAGTTCCATTTTCTTCCTATAGACTTCAATAGAGTTTTCACATAACAAACCATGAAATACATTTTCTGAATTGAACTGCATCTCAGATTGAATCACGTCCATGAGATTTCATGTGACAAACCTTTTTCTCATGGAATTGAATCTCACTCTTTATTACACAATGGGTCAGATTCATTTCAGTAAGAAATAGTTATCTTATGGTTTTTCACATGAAAACTCATGGATGAGATTCATTTCAAGGAGAAAAATCTTTTCTCCAAAATCAGTTCCAGTTTTTTTTTCAGTAGAATTTCCAAATGATAAACAGTGAGATTAGTTTTTCTGAATTGAATTGCATCTCAAATTGAATCCCATCCATAAGTTTTCACATGATTAACATTTTTCTCACTGAATTAAATCTAACTCAATGTGAAAGTCAAAATGAAATCAAATACATTGTCCCAATTGCAAGTGCTAGAGCACTATAGGAGTCATCAACTGCCGAAGTTTTAGTTATGCAAAAATGGATGTAGTGGTTGCAAAAATAAAGCCATTTTAAGGTACTTGTATCCAAAGTTGTTCATTAATTTTCCACTTTGTGGAAAGTTGAGGTTATATAAAAGGGGACCATACAAAAAACTCTTGTATGCTTTATTCATCAGTAAATACTTCCAGTGAATGCAAGATTACCCATTCAGATTAGAAGAAAGGCATGTCCGTCAGTAGGTCCTATACACGTACCAATACATTAGCTACTCAGTCTGGAGGGACCAAGATGGCAGAACTTATGTTTTTATATATATTTATATATAAGGCCTTGTTTGTATACACCACACCTTTTGTATTTAACTTTATGTTGGGTCATTGGCCTCCACTCCATAGTAATAGATTTTAAACAAGTTAATATTGTAATGCATAACAATTACATTTTTCACAAGACATATGTTTCATTTGATTAGAGATAATATTTCTGTATTTTTTCTTAACATGCTTGTAATTATTTTATGTGGGTCCTATTACATTGCGACCTGTAACATTTTTTTCGTAAAATAAATTTCTCCCCACACCTGAAGTGATGATCCTGAAAATTCTACCCTACCAATTACCAACCCCTACTCATCTGTATCCACTACCATCATTAGTGTTTCCCATTTTAGATTTGAGAGACATTTTTTAAAACTACTACATCAAACATCCACTACTTCAATCAAATACTATTATGGCTGAGTTCCTAATTATAGCGCTTTAGCTTTGAGGCACTGATAACATTTGAACTTCCCATTCACCCAGAAAAAATAACATTCAACCTTTTCAAATTGTGTTTGATGAAGTAATATATTCTCAAAGGTACTTAGAAGGAGAGGTCTCCTTCAAATAAAAATGAATGCAAAACTGCTTGTGTCTTTCCCAGTTTGCTGCTATAAATAATTTTCAGCTCCATCTTTAAAAGGCCTGCATTATTATAAAGGAAGATCACAATGGGAAGTTTGTTTTCAACATATTCAATCCTTTGTCTATTTTCATATTTTCTAACTCCACCTGTATAGCTGTCATCCCTTCTAGCTATTTTGAGATGTGATGTGTAACCAGTTATTCGTCTGTATTCCTATTGACTCTGTTTCATACATTTATGCAAATCACCATTACAGTATATTACCTGTTTTATACAAAAGTCCTCAACCATGGGTATAAGCAAATTGGATTGGTTACAGCCTTCATTAGTGTAACCATTACAGACCCAGGTGACCAACATAGAATAGAAGTCACCAAACGAGTGGATCTCTCTCCGATATGCCCACCTTGAGGTGGGCAACATCGGGCTGATCTGATCATGGGCCCTAGGGCCCAACGATCGGATCCTAACGAATGGGAATGGGCCCGGATCGCGGGACCGCATCAACTAACAGATTTGTAGTCCCATCTGATCGAGATCTGGCCGACTTTCGGGGGGCCCCATACACGGGCCAATAAGCTGCCGACTAGGTCTGTCGGCAGCTTTTATTGGCCCGTGTATGGCCACCTTAAGCTGTCATGCAAGCAGATGGCAAACACAGTACTGAGATTAAGCAGTCAACAATAATGTTAACAAAGTATTGCCAAGCTATACATGTAAAAGGAAGGGAACATAAATCAGACATAGCAGAATGTGATCATTTTTAAGGTTAATTGAACAAAAACCTAGTAATTACCTTCCCACATACTATTATTTGTGACTCTCTTCTTAAGCCATACTCAGCTAAATACAAAGTCGGGTATAAGCATGGGCTGTAACAAGTGCTTTCTGTATTAGCTACCAAAAGAGTATTTACAGTGCTTAAGTGTTTATTGTGGGAGGATACAAGAGAAAAGTGTTGGATTACTCTCCCTGCTCTGGGTTTTCATATTATTATTTATCTTTATTTCAAATATATATTATTTTGTTCTGCTTGTGCAACTGGTCATTTTTTTTTTGCATACTATAATATAGGACTCGTTCAAGTGTAGGTGCGCTTTCCAAAACTTTGAGATTCCTAAATTAATAAAGAAAAAGCCAATGGTGTATTACCCTTTTAATTGAAATAGCCATAATACTAATAGACCTACTCACATTCAGTCGGAGCACTGGTCAGTATATCTGTATATCACTCTAACTGGGCTCCGGAATGGTGTTACAACCTGTTAGGAAAATAAGCTGCAATGGTGAAATACTATGGGGACCTCTCTCCAATGGCACAGATACCGGTTATACTCACAGGGCACAGATCATTTAGATTGTATCTTTAAATCGACAAATGCGGCTGTTCTCCAAGAAGAAGCTCTTCAAGAGCTGATTCCAGAATTGCCGGGTTTCTTTGCTCGGTTCTGTCTTTCTCTCCATGTTAGTGAGAGCCACGCAGTGTTTCCGGTCTCCCTGTGGTGGACCTGAGCGTTCCCCGAACTCTGCAAAACTTTTAAAATCATTTTGTGCAAGTGGTGAAGGCTGGTTATGAAAGGTATAAAAAGGGCGACTCGTTTCCTTATTTCACATTAATCTATGATATTTATTAATGCTTAGATTGGCCTAACACGTTTCGTATTAAATTATACTTCATTAGTATAATTTTATACGGAATGCATTATAGGTGTTCTGGCACTAGAAAATCTAGGTATGGTAACTAATGACAGCCTGACTATTTAACAACATTCAAATGTTCTTTTTAAAACAGTACTATTTTAGCACTTTCTTGTTATTTGCTTCGTTATTCAAGATCCCAAACAGTGTTGAACTGGGGTTCCAGGGTCCTTTAGGGCTCAAGCATCAAGGGTCCTCCTTGTGATATGAAGGGCATCCCTTTTACATTAATTTATTATTGTGATGCATGGTTCACAAATGAGGAAATTCAAAAGAGACTAGAACATGTTAAGATTAACAAAAGTCCGGGGTTAGATGGTATTCATCCCAGGGTACTTAGCGAGTTTAGCTCTGTGATTGACAAACCTCTTTACTTAATTTTTCAGGATTCATTGAGGTCTGGCATAGTGCAGAGAGACTGGCGAATTGCTAATGTGGTGCCTCTATTCAAAAAAGGATCACGTTCTCAGCCTCAAAACTATAGGCCAGTTAGTCTGACGTTAGTGGTAAGAAAGCTTTTCGAAGGGTTAATAAAGGATAAGATACTGGACTTTATAGCAATTCATAATACTATGAGTGTGTCGCAGCATGGTTTTATGAGTAATAAATCTTGCCAGACAAACTTAATTTCTTTTTATGAGAATGTAAGTAGAGACCTCAATTCTGGGATGGCAGTGGATGTGATTTACTTAGACTTTGCTAAAGCATTTGATGCAGTGCCACACAAAAGGTTACTGGTTAAATTAAGGAATGTTGGCCTGGAACATAGTATTTGTACCTGGATAGAGAACTGAATAAAAAAAGATAGACTACAAAGAGTGGTGGTAAATGGCACATTTTCTATTAGTGTTATTAGTGGAGTACCGCAGGGCTCTGTACTAGGTCCTTTGCTTTTCAACTTGTTTATTAATGACCTGGAGGTGGGCATTGAAAGTACTATTTCTATTTTTGCAGATGATACTCAATTGGGCAGAACTATAGGTTCCATGCAGGATGCTGCCACTTTGCAGAGAGATTTGTCTAAGTTTGGAAACTGGGCAGCAAACTGGAAAATGAGGTTCAATGTTGATAAATGCAAGGTTATGCACTTTGGCAAAACTAATATAAATGCAAGTTATACACTAAATGGCAGTGTGTTGGGAGTTTCCTTAAATAAGAAGGATCTAGGGGTTTTTGTAGATAACAAGTTTTATAGATAACAGTGTCATTCTGTGGCTACTAAAGCAAATAAAGTTTTGTCTTGCATAAAAAAGGGCATTAACTCAAGGGATGAAAACATAATTATGCCTCTAAAAAGCATCTGCAGTGTCACAGAGAGCAGAGCCCATGAAAGCAAAGCCCGTCAGGTTTTGTCCCGGTGCCCCCCTGGCCCAGTCTGTCCTTGATCCTGAAAAAATACCCATGAAGGCCAAGCCCATCAGGTTTTTCCCCAGGGTCCCCTGACCCATTCTGTCCCTGATCCTGAAAAATGTCAATGAAGGCCAAGCCCATCAGGTTTTTTCTTGATGCCCCCAAGCCCAGTTTGACATGGATACTGAAAAATACTCTTTATCCTTTAGCCATGCTAAAAACACTCTTCTCTCTGCAGTGTAACTATACTAAAGTCATAAACTGTATATGAATTAAAACTGGGTCAGTTGTAAAACAGCACCTTTGCTTTTCTGGGTTTGATAAACTATATAACCAAAGCAGTAAATTGTATAATGTATATGTTGTAATATAGAACTTGTATACATGTTCTAGTTTTAAAGTTTTGCAGACAACCATGTATCTTGCTCTGGATATGTCCAAGTCAATTATGTTACTGGGAGCTATCAACCAGATTTAATGACCCTGTTCTAAAATGTTTAGTTTATCGTTGTTTTAAATGATACTCATGAGTTCAGCAAAAGAAATCTATTCCAAAGTAATGTCTCTATATTATTACATGTGTGCAGAGTAGTGTTACTTGATGTTGGAATGTACGGCCAGCTCAAGTATTCATGTAACATAATTAGAGTGGTCAGCCAGAGGAAGCTTGGCTGACCACTCTTTATTGGAGACCAATCCTTAAATGTTCATTTATTAATTTATCTACTTAATTTCAAATTATGTCATTACATAAATATAAAAAAATGTTGTCTACCTAGTGCTAATAAATGCAGAAAATTAAAACATTAATTCTCTGGAAACGAATAAAGATCAATAAAAAATGTTTTGTTATTTTTCCATCTTCTGGAAAATATCTGGTATAGATCAACCAGCTCATGCCCCACCAGCCTTGTCATATACACTTCTAATATGGCATAATGTTGCAATCAGGGATGCTGGGATTCTCAGTAGGGATTTTTGCAGCACACCAGATGTTCATTCATGAAGTTTCATAGAATACCTGAACAGAAGGCAGAACATGACTGTTCCCTCCTGGAGCTACCTTGCCATAAGCCACACTTGCAGGAAAAAGTTCAGGAGCAGCAGATAAAGATTTTTGCATTTAAATGACATTCATTTTTTTTTTTTTACCATAGCACCGGTTATGAGTTGTTTGGGAAATGCACTATATTTCTCCTTTCCTAAGATATATTTTAGAAGCATTAATGTGATCCGTGAAATTCCGTGCAGTGGAAATTCACTTGGGGATCATGCAGAGAGGTAAATGAAAAAGCAGAAACCAGTCAAGAGATGTGTAGACATTTCAGGTCACATTTATTTTACTAATTTAGTCAAGCAAATATCTGCCATAATGTTATTTTCTAATAGGTCTCTTAGCAATCAGTTATGTGATCTACACATATGAAGTGTTACCTTACTAATGAGTCCCAGAAAGCAGTTAATAAAAGCAGTTAATAAAAACTGTTTGCTGTTCACAACAATACATTTTATCTGTTATAGTTGTTTTGTTTGTCTTTTCTTCTCTTGCCTGATATATAAATACAAGTATGGAATCTCTTATCTGAAATCTGATATCCAGAAAGGACTGAATTATGGGAAGACCATCACCCACAGAGTAAATTTTAAGAAAATTATCTGAATTGTTTTTTATTAACACATTTTGCAGTTTTTGATTTTCTGTGAGGAACATTATTTCATGAAGGGAAATGAAGATAGCATAGAGAATGCCTGAAACAAAGAAGAGAGGTCAGAGATGCATAGCGAATGTTAGAAACAGAAAATAGATGTCAGAAGAAAAATTTGAAAAAGTGACCAAAACAGAGGAGAGACTGCACCCTAATGTAGGTAAGATGTTAATTACATCAAGGCATATACATTAGAATGCTTATATTTATATGCCAGTCTGGGAGTCTTAGGTTAGTTTGGCAGCATAGTTGTCAAGGAGTTCAGTTTGTATGCAGGGCTGGATTTACATAGCGGGCGCCCCTAGGCCCACTGTCATTCGTCACCCGTGCCCCCCCTTTATTCATGCAAATTTTCATAATCGGCACCTGAACAATGTGGATTGGGCACAGGAAATTTACAAAATTATTGTATCTTCTGAGCATCCCCAGTGTTTTTGAACAAATGTGGGTGTGGTTGGACAGCATGCCGCCCCCCTAAAATCCTGCCGCCCTAGGCCCAGGCCTAGGTGGCCTTTCCACAAATCCGGGCCTGTTTGTATGTAGTGATGGGCGAATTTGCACCGTTTCACCTAAAAATTCGCGAATTTCGCGCGAAATTCGCGAAACGGCAAAAAAATTAGCGAAACTGCGCTGGCGTCTCGTTTTTGACGCCGGCGCCCGTTTTTGACGCCGGCGTCCGTTTTTTCGGAAATTTTTTTTTAGAATGATGATTGGTTAGTAGGTTGGTGTGGGATTGGATCAGTGATGCCACGTCAGTCCAGAAGGTTTGTGTAACTGAGCATGACCACCATGTGTGATAAAGTGAACCTAATTCTGTGTTTCAACTCCAGCAATATTTTGTGATTTTGTCAAGATAATTTAAAATTTAAAGTGATTCATTTTTTTCAGTAATAATAAAACAGTACCTTGTACTTACTTGATGGTAACTAAACTGCATGAATCAATATTTGTGGCAAAACAAAATGGGTTTATTCAATGGTAAAATGTTTTTCAGCAGGCTTAAGGTATGGTGATCCAAACTAAAGAAAGATCCTCAATACAGAAAACTCCAGGCACTAAGTATTCCAGATATTACAGCCCAATGTTTGGCTAAATAGGCAACATCAAGGTACCAGCTGTTCAAGATATTGACCCACCATGAAAAGGCCTGAACCACCTTGTACATCCCAAGACAAGATTTTCAGATCTAAATTTCTCCTCCCTCCACCCATGGACAAGAAAAAGACAAATACAAGAGGTCCTCTGCACTCAACCCATTATTAATAAATAAAAATACATTTTGTGTATAATGCTACTGAAAAATGCCTTCAGTAAGAATTCTATTGCTTCATTATACATTTTACAAAGTTTTTAAGTCCCTAAAATTTGTAAAGAACTAAATTTTGCGATTCAAAATTTGCAAGTAAAAACTGAAAGTAATGGCAGCAGAAATAGGAAAAGTCATAAGGGGAAATTTAAAAAGAAAGAACTATGGGTCTAGGCCACAAGTTTATTGTATTCCTTGCACATTTTTACCTCCAGACCCCAGGCATTTTACTCCCTTGAATAAGCAGCTGTTTAGGTAGACCCTAAAGACAATCCTGCAGTTAAATAAAGTTGTGGTCTTGGCCCCCCAGTGCCTGGCGAGCAACCTGTGATCCGTCTCATGTACATATCTGAATATTCAGATTAACGATCACCCGCTGGTTTAACCTGTCCAGTCACAGGGTCCTGTTCCACAATATTTTCAGTCATCTCTTGGCAAAACTAGAGACTAACATGACCTGGTTACTGGTTTGGCAAAAAGAATCACTTTTAATATGGGCAACATTCCAGAACAGTCTTGAATTGCAACATGCAGTTGTTTCTGAATAATGTTACTGCAAGACAATCTGTGATTTTAAGTAGTTTATCTGAACATTTATTTTTTTCTAATTATAAATAGCGCCTTCTTGCAAACTGTCATTATGGGACACTAATTATATATTTCACTGTATAAATTGCAATTTGCTTCCTCATTGAAATCTCTCAATTAATCTTGACTTGCACAGTACTTTGTAATAATGCAAGAGAAGTTAAAGTGCCCTGCTTACATATCTTTACGTGTATGATTGCCTCAAGTAGCATTTCAACACCATCACTCGCTTTCAATTACAAATAATTACTATTTTCATAAACCTTTTAAAAAACAATTCCTGAAGTGGGTGTTGTAATTACACATATAAATGCTTATAATAGAAAAACCCAATTAGTTTAATGTAACTGCAGCTAAAGTAGATCCTATATAAAGGTAACAGGAGAATAGCCTTAATAGGACTCATTTATTTTAAACATAAGTATTTAATTTCTAAAAACACTTTTAATTTGTTAGTGTCATCTGTAAGGTTAATGACAAGATTCTGGTGGCAATATGCCTGAAATTATTATAGAATAATTAGTGAGAATTAGAATATCATAAACAACAGTTTGGTACTCACACAATTATAATTAATTACTTATTATGAGCGAATTTATTCAAATGTATGCTCTGGGAATAACAGGCATCCAAAACAGAATGAGGCATAGGAAGCAAAGCAACCCCAACATTTTAATTTTTCATCCAAGCTTAACAAAACTAAGCCAGATTGCGTAGGATTTATAAAAATTGTCACCAACTGGTAGTATTTGTGGTACTCGGTGGGGTCTGTAATTTGATAAAGGGCTTATAAAACCAAAAACATGCAGTTTGAAATTCACCACAATTGAAAATATACTGTATCTTCCTCGTCCTGATCTCCCTTGTTTTTATGCTTTTGTAAAGGATTGTAACTACTGCTACCCTTTAAAGGAGATCAAGCTAATTTAAGACTGCCCTTCAGAGCACTGGTTGGAACAATATGCTTTCTGAACACAGAAAAGCAGGGGTTGTCATTTAAAATGATATTAAAGTGTTACTGTTCTCAATTTATTCCCTTAAGAAGTAAATGTAGAAGCACCAAGAACCACTCTAGGCAAAGATCGGAAAGTAGGAGCGCATTGCAGCAGAGGCTAAGACTAACCCCAAAAAGTTTTTTAAGTATATTAATAGTAAAAAGATGCGGGTTGAGAGTGTTGCCAGTATGTTTGTAAAAGATACAGAAAGGGCAAATGTGCCAAATCAGTTATTTTCTTCAGTGTATACAATGGAGGAGTCTGAGTTCCCAGACTCACGTCATAGCTACACTGTTGGCTCTGCTCAGTCTAGTCAGTGGCTGACTCAGGATATGGTTCATAAATTTTTAATAAAAATTAATTTGAACAAGATGCAAGGGCCAAACAGAATACACCCCCTGGGTTCTAAGAGAACTTAGTTCAGTTTTAAACCAGTCTCTATTTCTGATTTTCTCAGATTCGCTTTCATCTAGTATGGTACCTATGGAATGGAGGAAAGCTGATGGAATTCCAATATTTAAAAAGTGATTACGATCTCAGCCTGGCAATTATAGGCCAGCAAGTTTGACATCTGTGGCGGGCAAAATATTTGATGGCATTATGAGTAGTGATGGGCGAATTTGCGAAATTTGACGCCGGCGGGCGAATTTTCGCGAATTTATTCGCTGGTGGCGAATTGCGCAAATTCGCAGTGAATTTGCGTCTGGCGATAAATAATTATGGCAAATAAATTCACCCATCACTAATTATGAGGAGCAGCCAGCATGGCTTTATGAAGGATAGGTCATGTCAGACAAATTTATTTGCTTTTGTGATTTAGTAAGTAAGATGCTGGACCACGGGGGAGCAGTAGATGTGATCTATTTGGATTTTGCCAAAACTTTTGATATCGTGCCCAACAAATGACTACTTCTAAACTAAGGTCTGTTAGGCTTAATTAATTCATTTGCACATGGATAGGAAACTGGTCACAGGATCAGGTATTGGGACCACTTTTATTTAACTTGTTCATAAATTATGTAGGGGAGGGTATTGTAAGTAATATATCAGTGTTTGCAGATGACACAAAACTATGCAGCCCAATTAATTCCATCCAGCATGCGGCATCTTGGCAATCTGGGCAGCTAAGTGGCAGATGAAATTCAATGTTGATAAATGTAAAGTCATGCTTCTGGGACGTAAAAATATGCAATCCACTTATACCCTTAATGGGACTGCACTAGGCAAATCTATGATGGAAAAGGTACTTTGGAGACCTTGTAGATAATAAACTTGGCTGTAACAAACAATGTCAGTTAGCAGCTTCAAGGGCAAATAAGGTCTTGAGCTGCATTAAAAGCTCTCATCAGAGCAAATTGTACCCATTATCATGTAACTGGGTGGTCTATTTACGCATTGAATGCAGTCTTGAGCCACTTGGGGGCTGATTCACTAAGCTCGAGTGAAGGATTCGAATGAAAAATACTTCGAATTTCGAAGTATTTTTTGGGTACTTCGACCATCGAATTGGTTAAATTCGTTCGAATTCGAACGAAATCGAACGAATCGAACGAAAAATCGTTCGACTATTCGACCATTCGATAGTCGAAGTACTTCCCCTTTAAAAAAAACTTCGACCCCCTACTTCAGCAGCTAAAAGCTACCGAAGTCAATGTTAGCCTATGGGGAAGGTCCCCATAGGCTTGCCTGTGATTTTTTGATCGAAGGATTTTCCTTCGATCGTTGGATTAAAATCCTTCGAATCGTTCGATTCGAAGGATTTAATCGTTCGATCGAACGGAAAATCCTTCGATCGATCGATCGCAGGATTAGCGCTAAATCCTTCGACTTCGATATTCGAAGTCGAAGGATTTCAATCCGAGGGTCGAATTTCGAAGTATTTTTAACTTCGAAATTCGACCCTTAGTGAATCGGCCCCTTGGTCTTCACTGTTGCACACTAGAGTTAACTTTGGATCTGTACTCCCTACTGAAACACTTGAAGACCTCTGATGTATGACCATATAATGCACTGTGCCCAAACACATCTTTACAAAAGAGCTCTAAATCCTGATTTTGGATACTGTCTTATAAGAAAAAAAACATTGTAGTGTTTGCACTAAATTGTAGTTTGCTTTCAGTTAAATGTAAGGGAATTTAGATTCTTCTGTTCTTTTGATATTTCATGGAAAGTATGAATTGTAACACTGACTGAAATGCATTAAGATGTTACCGTGATCTAATAAATATAAATGTAAAACAAAAAAATCATACAGTAAATGGATATGGAAATAATGTCCCCTTGTTCTGTGTAGCTCTGCTTATCTCACGTTCAATAAACACCATGTGGACAAAAATGATCACAAAGTATTTTCTTCAAGTATAATGCTTTCTGGGATCATATGGCTTTTTTTGTTAAATAAAGGGATTTAAGGAAGAATGAAAAGGATTGGAATAACTGGCACTGAATATTTTTGTGTAATGCTAACTGAATAAAATATAGTATTATACACATGACAGCTCAATGGATTTTTCAATAAATTTCAGTCCTGATGTGCAGCTGGTGAAGCTAAGTCTTAAAACCCAAGGATTTTATTTACCGTCCTTCAGCGAGGAAAATGATGGATAAGTGTAGCTGACAGGGATCAAAAGGGACCAGCCTCAAAGCAATCTGTAAAGTCCTAGCAGTCTGATAGATAGGGATCATCTTGCAGAGTTCTCCTTTATTTAAGGGTCACATGCACTTTAAAGAACTTTAATACTTTACATTCAAAGTCCCTCACCATTAGCTGATCCGATGATACTGTCAGTGTGCTCATTAAGAGTTGCTGTGGAATGTTTAATGCCATTAGAAAATCCCCATTGTTTTGGCACCGCGTATACTTCTGTTGTATCCATTAATCGTGCTAGCACAGCTATGAATCAATCCATATGGGAAAAGCTTCTGCTAGAAACAAGAAAAGACTTAGTTGAAGTGACAATAAACAAAAGGAAAAATCGATAAGCATTTTATTAGTAGATTTGATTAAATACTTCTAAAAATATTGTGCCTGGTGCAAAAGGCAAAATAAAATCAGCTCTTAAATAAAGAAGCATAACATGCCATGCCTTAATATCTATATCATCTATATTAAAGTTGAGACAATGCAACAAAAGGACATGGAAAGTTAAATCATTGAGCAGTACCAAATGCTAGATAGTCCACTGTAATTATAATTGCTTGCCTGATACCCTGGACCAGTGTTTCTGTTAGAAGGAAAACTGCACCAGCCTTCGGTACATTTGTATGAATACCGCGCTGTTCCTTCTTATGTTGAGCCAGGCCAGTGCATGTGCATGTGGAATGAGAAAGCCTGGCTTTTGCTTAAGCTTTGTGTGAGGGCTCCTCACCCTGGTTGTCTAGTGGGCCGGCGAGGACGTCCTCCATGCCGGTCTTCATCTTCTCAAGCGCCGGTTCCCTAGTGCGCGCCCGGCACAGTATATTCGGAGGAAGCATGTACCTACAGGTGGGATTAGGGCCCACATATATACAGTGCACTTGGTGGGGTTTCCCTCTTTTCCTATACAAGATTAGAAAGCCTCTGTTCCCTCCCCATACTTAAAAATGTCTGTCTTATTTACTAAATTCCATTGCATCGAGCATGTTCTTTTTTCAAATGTTATGTAATTTTAAAGATGTGTTATCCTTTTGTTCACAGTACTGTTAGGGTTTTAGACACAACGGGGCACATTTACTAAGTTCGAGTGAAGGATTGAGAATAAAAAATACTTCGAATTTCGAAGGTTTTTATTGGCTACTTCGACCTTTGACTACGACTTCGACTTCAAATCGAACGATTCGAACTAAAACTCATTCGACTATTGGATAGTCGAAGTACTGTCTCATTAAAAAAAAACGACCACCTATTTCGCCACCTAAAACCTACCGAGCATCAATGTTAGCCTATGGAGAAGGTCCCCATAGGCTTTCTAGCCAATTTGGGATAGAAGGAAAATCGTTCAATCGATGTTTTAAAATCCTTTGATTGAACGAATAGCGCTTAATCCTTCAACTTCAATATTCGAAGTCGAAGGATTTAACTTCGAGGGTTAATTAACCCTCGATATTCGACCATTAGTAAATTTGCCCCAAAGTGTCACAAAGAAATATATTCTTTATATATATATATATATATATATATATATATATATATATATATATATATATATATATATATATATATATATATATATATATATATATATATACTGTATGTATATATATATATATATATATATATATATATATATATATATATATATATATATATATATATATATATTCTTATATACATATTTGAAATGGTTGGGGATGTCCGTCTTAGAGGTTAATTGCAAGAAAAGTCACCATAAAGTTATACTATGTTACTAAAATACTAAAAACAGTCCTTTCTTTGCCGTTCTCTAAAATAAATAAAATGCTTACCTGATTTAATGGACTTCCATGAACCACTGGAGGAGGGGGGTCCACTGACCCCTGCTACCTTAATGCAAAGATTTTCAGCAGAGAGTGCAAGATTCAAGTGCTCCTGTACATGCCCCATCTCTGCCGTGCTTGTTAACATTGCTTCTAATGCCAGACAATTTATGCTGTGCCATTGGGTTAGGAAGAGACGGGGTATGGGAGGTAGTAGAAGTGCAAAATTTGTGTGTGTGATTTTTTTTTAAAGTTTATACTGCCAAAATGGTTACTCAGGCAATAGAGCTAGCATGGAAGGAAGTTAACAGACTGTAACCTACACCTTAAATATGTCATATTTTATTAGAAGGCCTATAAATTACCTTACCTTGGATTTGAAATGTAGGTGCAATTTAACTTACTTTAGCAGGGTGGCACTAATTTATGTCATGGAGTTAGGTGAAACAAGGTGTATCTCTTTATTAAGCATTGTTCTACAACAAGTTTACATAATGGCAGTCGCTGTTACTGACTGCCAGTGTTTCGAGTACCATTTCTTGAACTGAGTTCATGCTAAGCCTGTTCATCTTTGCTTATTTGCACTTTATAACACAGACTTTATCCTTTGCTGACCCAAAGGGGATCACGCAATTCCTTGCGCCTCTACCTAGATCATGAAAACCCAAATCACTCAATTTAGTGGCTACATATGGGCAGCAAATGCTTCTCCCTCTTGTATTCATTTCATGAAAACCCACTTTTTCATTTTTTTCACAATTTCTTCTTTTTAAGGTGGCTCTAACAACATTTGAATGTTTTTGTCCAACAGATGGGAAGCATCAATTTAAAACAAAAAAGGTGACGAATAATTACGGATCATTGTTTCTTTTTTTTTTTTTAAAGGCTGCTGTCTGTACTGAAAAAATACGAAAAATAACCATGACCGATTATTCAGCAGTAACACAGAAAGACCCATCAGACCTACCCAAACAGCCACATATATTTGCCATCCATAGAGGCCTTGTCAATTAGGTAATGCATCTTCCTTTCAGCCAACATTATAAATCTTGTTCCTTGCCATTATTAGTGCAAATGAAGCTGCTGTATTGATCATTTGCATCTTTGTTCCCAGATGAAAATTTATTGCAAATCAGTCTGGGGTTTGTAAAAAAAAAAAGATAAATTAAAAGATTGCAGAGTCTATCTTTCTCGTGCAATAAAAAGGAAGAAGAATTATTGCTGGGAAATGATTATTACGAAGGTTCTACATTTAGTAAATGGTGGATTTTCTCTGATCACAAATGTGAAAACCAGAAGACTCTGTAAAATTTTAACATTTAGTAGAAAAAGTTCCTCGTGTAAAATGTGAAAGACCCTTATTATATACTGTGTATATTTATTCCAACATGGAGAAGCATTGCCACCCTACAGTCACGCCAGTAAAAGTATGAAGTCATAGTGCACTTTAATAGCTATTTTCGTGACAAAGAAAAGTGCTAAAAAAAGGAGCAGTGACTACACCACCAGATGATTGAGATGGAGCTTTTCATTAATGAAAGTATGTTTACTTTAATTCCCATAAAATAAGGCATGCGGCATTTTCTCATCAATTTAATTACCCTTCCAGAGACGATGTAATAGAATTTAGTCCCCAACAAATTCATATGAAACCTAATTTTCTGGACAAAGAATATGTGCTTCCCAATATGTCAAGACTTTATAAAATGCTTGTGACCAAAAGCATTGACTGGCTTTCTATCAGAATAAAAAAAGTATATAAAATGAAAATCGCCAAGTGTGTTTGTTTTTGGAGATGGATCTATGTTAGATGTTTACTATCCTGGGCGAAGCTTTGGACATTCGTCAAAATCAGTGAATTTGGCAGAAACTAAGAGAAAAGGCTGAAAGTCTGTATAGAACAGATGGGATATAGAGAAAACAAGCTTTTGATTATATCTGGTTCCTTATCTTTCTTGCAGACAGGTGTCCAATGGACAATCAGGCTTTCTGTACTCTCTGCAGAGGTTTTCCTGTGCTTCTGTGGACATCGGGGAGATCTTACGTTACATTTTAATTTGTGGTTACTGAATAACATCTAGGACACACAGTGGCTTTCAGGAAATTGTGGAAAGGGTCTATTTTTAGGACTACAGGTGTTATTTATCAAGTGTCAAACATTGTTTTCAATTGTTTTCCCCTGATATAATAATAACAACAACACCACTAGCTGCACATATTTTAAAACACTTCTTTTATTCTACATTTTCATCTTCATTTATTTTTTCACGATTATATAGTTAGGGGCCGATTCACTAACTTCGAGTGAAGGATTCAAAGTAAAAAAACTTTGAATTTCGAAGTTTTTTTTTGGGCTACTTCGACCATCGAATGGGCTACTTCGACCTTCGACTACGACTACGACTTCGAATCGAAGGATTTGAAGTAAAAATCGTTCGACTATTCGACCATTCAATAGTAGTAATCCAACTGTCTTTCTCAATTCAGAATAATTTGTAAATCTTCCTTCGAGAATATTCATCCTCTGGAATGTTGCTCCAATCAGCATAATCTGTTTATCATAATCCACAATGATGTCATTAAATTAGGGGGCCGATTCAATAACTTCGAGTGAAGGATTCGAAGTTAAAAAACTTTGAATTTCAAAGCTTTTTTTGGGCTACTTCGACCTTCGACTACGACTTTGAATCGAAGGATTTGAAGTAAAAATCGCCCGACTATTTGACCATTCGATAGTCGAAGTACTGTCTCTTTAAAAAAAACTTCGACCCCCTAGTTCGGCAGCTAAAAGCTACCGAAGTCAATAACTTTTTTTGATCAAAGGATATTCCTTCGATCGTTGGATTTAAATCCTTCGAATTGGATTAGAAGGATTTAATCGTTCGATTGCAGTATTTGCCCTAAATCCTTTGACTTCGATATTCGAAGTCGAAGGATTTCAATTCCTAGTCGAATATCGAGGGTTAATTAACCCTCGATATTCGACCCTTAGTGAATCAGTCCCTAAGTGTCAAAAGACAAGATTTCACCAAAAGTTGTAAAATCCTGGCATTCAGCAGCTCAGTGGTCACCTTTCCATAAAATACAAGAACTCCATACCTGGTGGGTTAGTAGAATATAAGAAGCACTGGTCCAGTTGTAACCAGTGACCCCTTACTATTAGTAGGGTGTGAGGCAAGAGCTAATAACCTCATTGTTCATATTCCAGAGATTTGAACTGGTCCCTGTCTATGTTATAGAATACCTCCAAAACCCTTAGGAGACCTACCTCCCTAATGTAGAAGAGGTAGGTGTCTAATAAAAACAGAATGAGTCCCTGTCAGGAGCGCCTGATGGCGCTCCCGTCTCCAGCGGAGTCACGTCCAAGATGGTGGTGCCCATGACCCACGTGGGAAGAGACAGCTGCAATGACATCACACGCTTGGCAAGAAAATATGAAATAAGAAGATACCAAGGTTCCAGGTTCAATGCCCGATTATAGGATTTGTTTATCTGTTTATTTAGGATGTTCCTAAATTCCTTTTATCCTGATTCCTGGACTTTTGGCCATTGCCTGAACTCTGGACTTTGATTCTTTGCTGCCAAAGAATTCCCTCTGTTTGCCAGTGGTTGTCCTATTCATGTTCCACTCTTGATGATACAGAACTGGGAACAGTGATTCATTTTTTTCATCACTAACTGAGATTTCCAGTTATATCTTTCAGCAAATAAAATCATAATTTAAACTCTTATGGGAGGATGGGGGCAAGGCTTTGATTTGGGGAAATGGGTTCAGTTCAACTTCCTGTGACCTCGAAAGAGTAAATGATGTTCCTGCATCTCACGAATGAGATTTTATTTTAATAGAAAGGGGGCTGGAAATTGTGTGAATAACTAGCAGCAGTGACTATAGACTGATTTATATATATTTTATCAGGAAGGGATACATAGGGATTTCTTACATTTTGCATGAGTAACAGGAGTGGAACTATTTACGAGCTAGTACCATGGTACTTACTTTTAGGCATCTCACCCACAGTCACTACAGGGAAATCTTTGATATCACTTTGTATTAGAGAAAGCTAGAAAACGTCAGCGCCTGAAAGAAGCCATTGATTTGGATTGAATTGAATGGTTCAGCACTAACTGCAAGGCAGATGTGTCTGCATCTCTCTTCTTCTTTAACATGTACTGCTGTGATTTTAACTGAATAGAAGATCCTGAATAAATAAGGGGCAGACATCTGGTTTGCCTGACATACACTCAGAGCTCAATAAGAAATCACAGGCCAAGGGGACAGATGAAAATAACTGTGAATTTTTAGTACCCTTGTATGTATATTAAGCTGCACAGAGAGTAATATTTATGTCTTAGATTTATAGGCTTGGCTTATGCACCTAAAACAGAACAACAGATGCACTGACACCCATTTTTTTTTCTTTTTAGGATAGGCTGTCATTTACTTTTTACTTCAAAGCTTTTACCTCCTAACTGAAACCACAATAGTCAAGATTCACCAAGACATTTGTTAAATAACAGATTTAGTTGATCTATTAAGGGGTTTCTTTAGATTTATCTTCAAATTCACTAGCATATTTTTGGAAAAAAAAACAAACAGACTTGTAAAAGAACTGAGAACTTTATTTAGGCCACAAGAATAGAAAATTACATATAGCCTTATGCGTTTCATGCCAATAGGCAATGTTTGTGGGATCTATGAGTTCCTGACATTTTTCTCCTTTGGTTGTATATCTCCACCTTGAGCTGTAGGTCTGGAGCATGAGCACCCAGACCCCACAGGTCTCTGTGCTCTGAAACAATAGGCAAAGTGCAAAAAAACCTGAACATTTTGGAACTTTGCACGCTGCATGGGGCATTGTACCTGCCCACTTTTAACTGAAGGTATATGTAATACAGGTATAGGATCTATTATCCAAAAACCCTTTTATACAAAAAGCTATGGGGCAAATTTATTTTCCTTCGAAGTTGCGTCAGCGTTGGCTTTGCCACACTTCACCACACGAAGTGTGTGAAGTTTTGCCAGGGCGCCGCTAATTCACTAAAATCCGCAGTTGCGCTCAGGGAGGCTAAAGGTAGCGAAGTTGCGCTAGCGTTAATTCATCAAACAAAGCGAAGTTACTCTAGCGATGCCTAATTTGCATATGACGCCAAGTTAAAGTACAATGGATGTATATGTAGCAGCAAATGCATTACACTACACAAGCTGGGAAAGCTTCATAAAATAAAATAGAGTTGTTATTTTGCCCTACACATGTGCCCATTGTATATTTTAGATGCCATATGTTAGGAAATGCAGGGGGGGAAGCAGGGTAGCCCCAAAAAAAATTTATGATCTTTTTCAGCCTATCACCCTTAAAAAAGTAAAAGACGCCAGCGTTTTTTGGGACTTAGAAAAAATGTAAAGTTTTTTTGAATCAAACCCTATCTACTCTATTGCACTTCGGCTGGTCTGAGGTGGCGAAGGCAAGTCTTGCGCAAGAGGTAACGTTCAGTAAAATGCGCAAGTTACTGAATTAGCATAGTTACGTCCCTTCACCATAGCGCAACTTTGTCTGGAGTAAGGGTGAGAAGTAGCGCTAGAGTAGGTCCACTTTGCTAGCGGATTTACGCCATCTCCCGTTAGTAAATCGGCAAAGTAACGAAATGACGTCATGCTGGCGAATTCTCGCCAGCTTTAGCCACTTCGCCCTTTAGTAAATTTGCCCCTATGAATAGTGATGGGCAAATAAATTGGGCAGGCGCAAATTCACAGGAAATTTCCACGTTTCACCACCAGCGAATAAATTTGCAAAACTGCCGAAAAAATTAGTTGGCGTCAAAAAATTTTGGTTGCTCGCACCACAACCGATGCATGTCAACATGATTCGGACACCCATTGACTTTAAAGCCAGCATCAAAATTGAAGCGAGCGTCAGAATTCGTGTTTTGCAGATTTTTCACCGTTTCGCAAATTTCGTGGGAAATTTATGAATTTTTAGGCGAATCTAAATGGGACAAATTCACCCATCACTAGCTATGAGATACGGAATGGATAAAATTTTTCAGATTTTACATTTTTGAGTGATTTGGGCTTGTTTCCTAATAATAGGAGATTATATTGTATTTCAGGTTAACTAAGCATGCACAAATCTATGCTAATGGCAAAATTGCCAAATTTTGTATTTAAATATGTTTCAGTATCCTTAAGACATGGTACTCTGAATTTTGGATGAGGCCTATAATTACCCTATAATTACCATTAATATAAATTATATACCACTATTTGTGATATTTTGGTGTATAGAAATAGACGCATGCAGAAATGTACACAAATATACAGATTTTTTTCCAAAACACTCTTAGGGGCCCATTCACTAAGTTTGAGTGAAGGAATATAGGAAAAATAGTTCGAATTTCGAATGTTTTTTTTTGGCTACTTCGACCATCGAATTGGCTACTTCGACTACGACCTTCGACTTCGAATCGAACGATTCGAACTAAAAATCATTTGAATATTCGACCATTCGATAATCGAAGTACTCTCTCTTTAAAAATTTCTTCGACCCCCTAGTTTGCCACCTAAAACTTACCGAGGCCAATGTTAGGAAGGTCCCCATAGGCTTGCTAACAATTTTCTGATCGAAGGCTAATCCTTCGATGGATGGATTAAAATCCTTTGAATCGTTCGTTTCGAAGGATTAAATCGTTCGATCGAGCGATTTTCCTTCGATCCTTGCGCAAAATCCTTTCGACTTTGATATTCGAAGTCAAAGGATTTTAATTCGGCAGTCAAATATCAACGGTTAATTAACCCTCGATATTCAACCCTTGATACGTCTGCCCCTTAATTAAGAAGAAAGTTATTTAATTTCTTTAGCAATAAATAAAATGTAAAGCAGCGATTATTTAAGCATAATTGCAGCCTGATCACGTCATAGCACAAATAATAATATATCAAATATTTATTTTCAATTCACAAACAATATTAGGTCAATGATCAAGAAGGACATTGCTTAGGGGTGCACAGCATATGCCATGTTCATTCATAACTGCACATTTTACCACAATAGCCAAATCACTTAATCATTGGTCTTTTTTAACAGAAAAAAGCTAAAAATCAATCTCCTTTGAAACTGTGGATTTTTAAAGATTATTTGATCATTTTAATTTTTTTCACAGAGTTTCTGTTTATGACTTTCACCGGCCATTTTCAATAGAAAATTTTTTTTTCCTATTGCTTTCTCCATAACCCTTATGAACAAGATATAAAATATCTCCGTTAGGCTCATTAATTTTAATGCCTTATATACACAAAAAATTTCACACATCTGTCTCTTATTTCCCGTGTAAAAGCCAGACTTGGCTTAAATCTCTCAAACAATCCTTTTCCAAGACAGATTAATACCAAACCATTATGTACCAGCCACAATATAATAGTGACAAATTGCAGCATGCTTTCCAATCCCTCAAAGCACATCGGTTTCATCGGCAGCTGCAAAGATAGAGAATGATTCATCTTTAATGAATTCTAAAGCACTTTTCCCTGTGCCTGGACAATAAGGTACAAATATTAAGCAACATGGATGAACTCATCTGCATGCAACTCTGCAGTCGCTTAAAAAATATTATCAAGGTTGTTAAAAGACTAAGTTATATTTTATTGTGCAATTTGTTGCACTTCCTCAAACTATTAAGAAGCACTCTGTAGTGAGTCTTTATACATGCAAATGGCCCACTAACTACAGATCTGATGTGGTACATTGAGCATGCATCAATGAATTAAAGCAATTTGCACCAAATTTAAGATGTTATAACAAGGCAGATGGTTAGAGTTAGAGTTAGTCACTGAATGTGTTTTAATGTTTTGTTTAAAACATTCAAGAGAGGCCTTTCCTTTTATTTGCTGCAAAGATAAATGAACATGCCCAGAATTACAAGGCACAACTTTTTCATCATATAATACTATGAATTTTGTCAAGCCTATGTTTCTATTGGCATTCTGCTATTGAGAAAATGTGGAACAACCGATTTATCCCTAATTATGATGACTAAAGACAGGCATACATCAGTTACTTTTAGGAATCTTGTGTATTATTGACATGGCAGTCTTGACCCAAACTATTCATCTCATTTGCCTCAGGCACCCAAAAATAGATTATAATTAAGCTCTTTAAGTCCTTTGAGGGTATGTTAGTGCAAATGAGTAGGACATTTGAAAAAATAAAGAGTTCATTAAATAAAGAATTCATTACGGAGTCGCTGTTGCTAAGACTTTCAGATGCTTGTGTCTATCATCAACTCGTTTAGGAAGGGATGGTGAAGCTAAGTCAATATGTGAATTTAAGGGCTGAGCTTGGCACATTTTTTGACTAGAAGCTAGGGAATGACCTTGGTAAAAGGAAACGGAAATTTCTATGAATGTGATTCCTCTCTGTCTCTTAGATGGTGTCTTGTAATTATTAAGCAGTAGTAGACATAATGATGATAACAGCTGTTAATGAATTAGGGTTTAAAGTGCTGTGTCTGAAAAATGTATATTTTAACTGTTTTCTTTCACATTGTAATGTGTTTTTCAGAGTATACGATGGAGTGAAAGCACCAATAATTAATATAACGCACATCAACCAGAAGTCTATTTTGGCCAGTGAAAGCTTTATTTTGTTATTTTAATCAGTAGTGACTGTTCATGGAAGATGTTGCTGTGAACAGACAACATGTGGTCAAAGGAGCTCTCCATGCAGGTGAAACAAGCCATCCTTAAGCTGCAAAAACAGAAAAAACCCATCTGAGAAATTGCTACAATATTAGAAGTGGCAAAATTGACAGTTTGGTACATCCTGAGAAAGAAAGAAATCACTGGTGAACTCAGCAACGCAAAAAGACCTGGATGTCCACGGAAGACAACAGCGGTGGATGATCCCAGAATCATTTCCATGGTGAAGAGAAACCCCTTAACAGCCAAACAAGTGAACAACACTCTCCAGGAGGTAGAGTATCCATATCCAAATCTACCATAAAGAGAAGACTGCATGAAAGTAAATACAGAGGGTGCACTGCAAGGTACAAGCCACTCATAAGCATCAAGAATAGAAAGGCTAGATTGGACATCTAAAAAAGCCAGCACAGTTCGGGAAAAACATTATTTGGACAGATGAAACCAAGATCAACCTCTACCAGAACGATGGCAAGAAAAAATGGCGTGGAACAGCTCATGATCCAAAGCATAGCACATGATGTATAAAACATTTGGGAGGCAGTGTGATGGCTTGGGTGTGCATGGCTGCCAGTGGCACTGGGACACTAGTGTTTATCCATCATGTGACACAGGACAGAAGCACAAGAATGAATTCTGAGCTGTTCAGAGACACTGTCTGCTCAAATCCAGCTAAATGCAGTCACATTGATTGGGAGGTGTTTCATAATGACCCAAAACATACAGCCAAAGCAACCCAGGAGTTTATTAAAGCAAAGAAGTGGAATATTCTTGAATGGTCAAGTCAGTCACCTGATCTGAACCCACTTGACTTGAAGACTAAACTTGGGACAGAAAGGCCCACAAACAGACAGCAAGTGAAAGGCCTGGCAGAACATAAAAAGGAGGAAACCCAGAATCTGATGATGTCCATTTTTGTTCAACCCACTGAATTAAAGCTGAAAGTCTGCAGTTCAACTGCATCTGAGTTGTTTCATTTATTTATTCATTTATTTATTTATTGTGGTAATGTACAGAACCAAAATTAGAAAAAAAAAACTTGTCCAAATATTCAGTTTTATAGAAGATTGTTTTTCATTCACATGAGTCCCTGCTCAGTGGGGCACACCTTGGTTAATTTCCTCATGTGTATGGAGTGTGAAATCAATCTAGCCCATGCAGGCATGAAGAGAACATATCGCCACACATTAATGGTTCCCAACATGATTTCTTCAGAGGATAAAGTAGTTAGGGACTCTTTAAAGAATACAGGAGTAAATTTACATTCAATGGCAACAACAGGAGTGCATTTTGGAGTACATTGGGGGATAGAGAAATGAGGGCTGTGTAAAAATAAGTGTGGGTCAACAAATGGCATCCATAATCCATAGAGTTGGTTTATGTTACACCCTCTACTTTACTTTTTTTGAACACTCTTATCAAGCTGACTGGGAAGGGTTAATTTCTTGGTCCTGCATTTCTTTATAAAGGGGCTATGTGCCAATGTGGCTCTTCCAGTATTCTCTATAGCCTAGCAGCTCATCACTGTAATCTTCCTAAAAAGCATCTGGCTATTTCTTACTGACATAGACTCAGATGCAATATCTGCATCATTCTGAAAAAATCATGGGAACTCCTTGGTTTATGGGCAAAGGGACCTGACTGGGAGATACATGAACCTGTCTGCATCTCCAATTGTAAACTTGTTTAGCAGCAACAAATAGTGATGGGCGAATTTGTCCCATTTCACTTCGCCAAAAAAATGTGAAATTCGCAAAACATCAGAAAATTTTGACTTTTGACGTCGGTGTCAATTTGCGTGCCTATTTTGTCCAATTGCATTAAAGCCAATGGCCGTGCATTAAATTGTTCCCGGCATCGGAATTGTAGCCGGCATTGAAACGCAGAAATTCGCCACAAATTTGTGCTTGCAGAATAAATTCGCCCATCACTAGTACGGAGGCAAGTGTGCTCAACTTCTTCCAGATAATAAAACACAATTGTTTTGTATTTTATTTCAGTTTTAAATACCCCAATATGCTTTACATAAAGCTGCCATTCTTGTTTTGGTGACTCCGAGAATTTATTCAGTCTATGTTAGAAGCAATGGCACTAAAATAGCAAAAATCTATATAACTAAGTCACTGTGACTTCATCTTTAGTCAAAATCAGAAAAGGCCTCAAATCTCTTTATTTAGACAGAGAGCTGGAATGACATTACAGTTACACAAGTTCTGTCAACAACATCCCACACAATGCTAAATCTAGAAAGTCTTTGTCAATTCAGATAATAATGAAAGTCTTTCATAACAGGTCATTAAGAAATATATATATCTATATATCTATATAGATAGATAGATAGATAGATAGATAGATAGATAGATAGATAGATAGAAGATAGATATACAGTATAAATATAGTCAATTATAGTCTGTATAAATATAGACAATTTATAAGAAACTGGGTTTCATCTTAAAGAGAGAAAAAAGAGAGCAAAGGATCACTTATATTTTTAAGAAAAAAACACATATGGTTTGTTCTGAAAGGCAACGTCATATAACTAGTGTGCATGTGTGGTTTTTTCTCTTCAGTATTTATTTTACATTAATTTCAATCAAAAAGCAACTGCAACATCCCACAGCTATGCTTTAAAAAACATTTGTTGGCATTTTAGATGTGATGGTTTCCTACTGGAAGCAATACTGAGCAATGGCTTTTAGATTAATGTAGCATCGCTGTGATTATATGCGAAAGTGCTGCTTTTCGGAGTTTTTTTTATTTTCTATTTTGAGATTTTGTCCGAATGCATTAAAGTCAATAGGAGGGTGAATAATTGGGACACGCGTCAATTTTTATGGCGCCAAAATATTTTTGACAGTTTCACAAATTTATTCGCTGGTGGAGAAAAGCGGAAATTCACCGCAAATTTGATCCTGGAGACCCAAATGTTTAATAAGTCCTTATGGCTTTAAGTCCCTGTTACTTAATTTACATATTTATGTTATTGGCCTATAGCCCTATGACCACTTCCTGCCACACTTTAACATACTGTCTGGTTAGGGGTGGAACTTTCTCTTTATTAGTGATGGGCGAATTTGGGTAAAAATTTGAGAAACAAATTGAAGTCAATGTGCGTCAAAATTATTTTGTTATACATGCACAAGTCAATAGGCGTCCGAATAATTTTGACGCAAACAATATTTATGTGTGCAACTTTTCTGGCGCGCGTCCAATTTTTTTCAGTGCGCCAGATTTTTCACCGGTCAACTTTCGTGGCAGTTTCACAAATGTATTCTCCGGCAGCGAAGTGTCAGAATTCACCAAGAATTTGCATCTGCCGAATTTAAAAGCCCATCAATACTCTTTAGGCTTTGGTTTCTGACCCAGCTCAATCTGTTCCAGGGAGCCTGGGTACACCAAGGCCCAGTAAAGCTGTTTTCCCTAGAGGGACCTGTACCTTTAGTGAAAGCTGGCGAGCAGAGAATGAGGCCATGAATGAGGCTTAGCCAGTGATAGGTTTACTCTTTAATAGGAAAGTGAGATAGAGAGAACAAGCAGCCTGTGGTCCGAAAAGGATTGTAGTAGGGAGTAGCTCTCCCCTAGGCACTGAGTCTGCCCAAATTGAAGGAGCCGCAGCTTGATAGGGAATCAGGCTTAGATTTATTCTCCCTGATCCCCAATTCCAAACTAAAAGTGCACCTTAAACTTCCCTAGCTGCACTCACATTGTGCTTTACTATCCCATACATTCCCATCTGCTAATACCTTACCCTGTGGATCTGTGAGCATAACCATGTGGATCATTTGTCTTGGACAAATAACGTTTGTTATGTTTTGTTGCAGCAGGAACCTCTTGCCATCCTTATTTTATTTTTATGCACAGTAGTCCGAGTGAGTTGTAGTTCCACTACATCTTTTCTTTCTACCTTCCATATAGTGAAGGCCCTTGTTTGTTAGGGTCACGTGTAACCCCTGCTCTACTGATTAGCTGAACAATAAGTGCTATGGGTCTAATATAGCCCAAAATAGCATTACAACAGTTAGCTCTAATACACAGTCTAGACAAAGAGCGCACACACCAATGCATTTGACCCAATCAAAATCTTTAAGCCAGAATCCATTTCACTCCTAGTCACATAGGGTCTATATATAATGTAGTTGCTGTACTTACTGCCAAGAACTGGAGACACACCTGACAAAAGAAGTTGGCCTCATAATTTGAGAATTACCATACTGAATGATACATTGTCCTTGAAACATCATACACAAGAAATGAAAACCACTTACCTTTGATGTGTGTCATTTTAGTAATTTATTAAATCAACTGTAGGGTTAACATTGACAAACTAAAGTCTAGACAACAGTATGTAGGTAATCTCCTCGCCTGATTTTCATACACGTTAATAAAGGCAGCCAATCTTCCATTACGATAGTAATTGAACAAGATAATAAGAATCATATTAGCTGCAGCAAAATGAGAAATAACGGTGACCTTTGCTACATGCTGTGCATAACAGACAGTCTTTCTCATAAATATGGAGTCTTTTTAATTCCCTCCTTCTAGTATTTTCCAGGCCCAGGTAACCCACGTAGGACTTATTTACATTTTCCAGTAGAAATGTGTTCAAAGAGATGTATGCCTGAGTTTAGTTTCATTGGCTTAGAGTTAATTGTCTTGTAGTGAATAAATAATGTTAATTCCTATAGTAGGTAAACTGGTTTTCTGATTATTCTTCAAATTCATCTCTTAGTTACCTTCCACAGAATCATTATCTGGTAAAGCAAAAGCTATAAAAGGATATGTTCAATTTTAGGGCCATTTGCCAGTTATATATTAAGCATCATTTGAACCAGAACATGCCTAAGGCTTTAATATCTCCATAAAATATTCCAGTACGTGATATCTTCCTATGGAAATTATTTTTTCTCGTTTCACCTTTCTGATTATAGAACTTCATGTATTATTTTGGTAGACTATGTATCAAATCTAAAAATTGGGTCATGTCTGAAATCTGACATCTAACCAAATCAGTAAGGTACTGTATACCAGGGAAACTTTAATTCTGTACTGTACACTGAACGGGATCCTCTACCTTCAGGGTCAAACTGGGCTGCAGGGGCACCGGGATAAAAAAACAGTGGACCCTATCCCTCAACCGAACATTGCTACCTTCTTCGTTCCTGCTGTGAGGAGTCTGCTGGCCCACCCAAATGCTTCCTGAGAACTGTGGGACCAGTAGGAAGAGAAAGGAGGAGGTACATGGTGGGGCAGGAATTTGCTATCCAGGACAGCTGCCTTCCCCCCTCCCCACTTTCCAAGTTTGGGTGTCCCCCACACCCACTTGCTGGCCGGGATCTTTGAACCCACCACCCAAACCCCACTGCTGGTTGAGATCTACCTCTTCACCAACTGGCTACGATCTTCGGACCAGGAGGCAAAAGACTGTACGCAACGTGCGGTTGAGGGAGAGTTCACTAAGGGGTGACGTTGTTGGGCCCTTAAGATGACAGCCCCAGTGGGCCCTGGACATGCAGTTTTTCCCCCAAAACTAACTTCTTAGGGAATGAGCTGATGGGCTCCAAGGTGGATGGAATGTAAACAACAGCTTTTAATCCTACACAGGTCTTTAAAATAAAAAATGGGCCCAAGCCTTCCCTAAAACCACCAATACACTATGGTAGGTATGTTAAAGTAAACAGCCATTTAATGGATTATCACATAACACAAGTGAACTAATTTGCCTTTTGTTGGACCTCCCATTACCCCTTTAATAATCTCTTCCACAGCAAACAGAAGGGGCGCTAAAAATATTGCATCACAAAGTACTTTATCAGTCTCTTTACAGCATTTTACTTCTTCATTTGCAAGGCCAAATCATATTATCCCTGGTTATAAAAGTAGGCACTAACCTTACAGGGAGCCAAAAACCTTATCTGTGATTGGCTTCTGCCTATTTTGAGTTTCAGCCAATCTCTTTAGAATGTCGATATATCCCCCTTTTGACTAAAGGGCCAGAGTCTGGAAGATCAATTTTCACATATGGTTGATTAATATTACAGTTATTTACATGTAGAACGAGGGAAAATGGATGCATGAAAACCCTCCATGACCTGCACAGATTGGTTGGATCTGTGGATCATTGCATTAGCTTCTCATTACCCAATAAACTTCACGTATGATGAAACAGAACAAGCAAATAAATGTTGACAAGCTAAATATAAATGGTGGTACGTTTGGCCGCATGTTTTTTACAATAGGAAATCTGCAACAATTCATTATAAAGTAAAGTGCAGATCAGCAATCCACCAAGTAGTGGGAATTATTCTTTGTATGGGACAACATTTATTTAGAATGTGTTGATATGTTACAATTCGTGCCAATGATCTTTTGGGAAAATATTTTGTAAATCTCCTACATGCACATGTGGCAGGTATCAATATAGATGTTAAAGGAGACATAGGGGCAAATTCACTAAGATGCGAAGTTGCGCCAGGCGCAACTTCGCCGCACTTCGCCGCACTTCGCCAGGCATAGTTTCGCCAGGGCTCCGCAAATTCACAAAAATCCAAAGTTGCGCACATGGGTAGCGTAAGGTTGCGGAGTTGCGCTAGCGTTGATTCGCTATATAAAGCGAAGTTACGCTAGCGAAAGCTAATTTGCATACGGCGCGAAATTCAAATTTCAATGGAGGAACACGTATCTGCACTACAAATGCCTAGAAAACCTTCAAATCAGCAAATAAACATTTTATTTTGCCCTACACATGTGCCCACTGTCTAGGTAAGTTGCCATGAGTCAGGAAATGTAGGGGGGAGGAAGGGGAGCCCCTAAAAATTTTCGATCTTTTTCAGCCTATCAGCCATCATGTAGAAAACACGCCAGCGTTTTTTGGGACTTAGAAAAAAAATTGACTTTTTTTTTTAAACAATCCCTATCTACTCTATTGCGCTTCGCCAGGTCTGAGGTGGCGAAGGAAGTCTAGCGTAAAAGGTAGCGTTCAGTACAAGTTAGTGAATTTGCGTAGTTCAGCAAGTTAGTGAATTTGCGTAGTTTCGTCGCTAGCGAAGATTCGCCTGGCGTAAGGTTGCGAAGTAACACTAGCGAAACTACGCCAGCGTTCGTTAGTGAATTTGCGCAGTAGCGAAAATGCCAAACGCTAGCGAATTAACGCTAGCGTTCGGCGCTTCGCGGCTTAGTGAATTTGCCCCATAGGAGGGAGGTACTTTGTGCAAGTATCCATACTGAGGATTTTACCATCACTGCTGCAACTCCGTAAGGCTTGCAATAGAATGTAATTGCATTATAATTAATGAACGTTGTTACTTGGTATTAATATTCCATTGCCCTTAGCAAGTTTTGACATTATATATGGATCACGGGTTGTGTTATGTGTCCCTAGGTCCCTATATTGATTAGGTCATGTAAAAGTGAATTATCTTTAACTGATATTTTTGCCTTTACATTTAAATAAAAACCTTTTTACCATGTTCATTTTAGAAAAACAGAAAAAAAATGATTTTCTATTTCCTGGAGACAATATTGAGAACTACATAACATAAACATGGCATAATAACAATTCAAACAATGAAAAGCATACAAATAATTGCCTTCAATGGACAAGATTATTTGTTTACACTTAGGGGCAGATTTATCAAGGGTTGAATTTCGAAATGATAAATACTTCGAAATTCGACCATCGAATGGCTTTACTTTGACTTTGAATATTGAAGTCGAAGTTTTTTCACCCAATTTGACCGTTTTGAGGTCGAAGTAAAATCGTTCGATTGAACGATAAAATCCTTCGAATCGAACGAAGGATCAGTCTGAAACATTTGTTTTTTAACTTACTGTAATTTCTGCAGAACATTTTGGTGCACATGAATATTGTAAATGATGATGAGGATAAAAACAGTGGACAGGACTGGAACCAACATTCTGCCAGTGTTCCCAAGGAATAACCAGGCTTCAACAGATCAGATCACCCTAATCACTCCTAGTGAACAAAATACATAGGGGGAAATGTAATCAAATTCTCAAAAAGCAAAACTTCACAAATAAAAATTTGCCTGTCGCAATGTAATATTTTTTGTTAGGCTTTTATTGCATTGTGAATCTTAATTGTGCATTGTTAACCTTTAACAATACACATCCAAGTCGTTGCAGCGCACTCCAAAGTCAAAAGGATCACTCAGATAGATTTTCAGAGGTCTCTGATGAAGTACATAGTTACGAAACGCTTCAGACCACGAGCTAGCATTTCTTTTTTAAACTGATGTAAACCAATAAAGGATGATTTTTTAACTGAAAATCTATCTGAGCGATCCTTTTGACTTTGGAGTGCACTGCAACGACTTGGATGTGTATTGTGAAAACGTCTCCCTTAGCGACAGACTCGGGGCGGCAGCACCCGGGTCATCCCGTGGAGAGGGTAAGCTGATCCTTACTTTATCTATAAGTGCAAATAACCGTTGGAAATAACGTGGGAAGGATTTTGTAACAAACGCAGGGCTCGGGGCAGGTGCACCCGGGCCAATTACTACCAATGGTGAGCGGGTTTTAACCGCTATTAATCTTCGTGTTATAGAGGATCAAGCCGAAATTTTATATCAATTTAGAATCTCAGAATTGGTGTTGGGATGTATGTTTTGGATTGTTAACCTTTAACAGCTGTTCTGTAGTGATGGGCGAATTTGCGGCGAATTTGCGCGATTCGCCGCCAGTGAATAAATTCTTGAAACGCCCGCGAAAATTTGCGGAAAAAATTTGCCGGCGTCAAATTTTTTTTCTAAAAAACGGACGCCAGCGTCAAAAACGAGACGCCGGCGCCGTTTTGCGAAATTTTCACAGTTTCACGAATTTTGCGCAAAATTCGCTAATTTTTCCGCGAAGCGAAACGGCGCAAATTCGCCCATCACTACTGCTCTGTAGTTTCGTTAAATATTTTGTTGCAAGTAATGGTTTGTTATTGCAAAGTTTTATTACATACACTGCACCCTATTGTGAAGAAATTTACTAACCTCACCAGTTTATGTGTAACAACCATATTTATCAGAAGGAAGAATTTCCATTTACATAAAATACTCTATAGGCTAAGTCTCACCCACTGGGTCAGCCAGGGCAGTGACCAGTTTGCAGTTGGGAATCCAATCATACTGCTCTGGCTGTGCTTTAAAACCCAATAGATGAGACTTAAGTCTATATGATATGCCATGGAAATGGAAACTTTATGAGAAGTCCTGGGCTTTCTTCCCAGGATTCCTTCTAATTTGCATACAAATTACTAAATCTCTCCTCAACCAAAATTCTTTTCTACTATATTTATGTCAACTCATACTAAAGATGTTACTCCCTGATTTGCAACTGTTTCTCAGATTAGCAAATATGGCTGTTTTGTACACTGCAAAAGTGATGTGGAAATGTGTATTTCTGCCCTGCTTTTTATACAACTTTATATTTATATATTTTCTGAGACAACAGTAGGGATTATATGTGTGTGTATTATCTGTTTATCTTATGCATCATTGACCACAAATATATTGCCATTTTAAAGCTTTAAAGGTAAAAGAACAGAACGGTATCAGAATTTTTAAAACAATTCACTGCTTACAGTCCATTCTAAAGTCTTTTACAATATAAACCCCATGGGTTTAACATAAATTGCATTGCTCTTCAATTTATATTCAGAAAAGACTATGTAAAAAAGTAAAATGCAATAAAACTGACTTTCTTCAAATTGTAGGTACGCCTGATAACATATTATAGGCAAACTTCTTAAAACTACAAATGTGTGGTATAAACTTTATTGGAAATATGACCATAACATTTCAGAGTTTTCAGTTTATACCTCTAATTTGCATCTGGAAAGCTCATGGGGAGCAGAATTTAAGACCAACTGAATGTCTTTTTCTTACAAGGTAGTATGTTACAAGAAAAACACTTTTTTCCTATGTGGGCTGTGGGTTTCATTTTGTATAATACTATGAAATGCAGATCTGAATCATAAGGGCTTGCAGCTCTGTTCTGTTCCAGTTTTGTTTTCGAGTATATATGATGTTATGCTGTTTAATTCTCCTTTGGAAATGTTCACCTTGTATTAAAAAGATATCATATATTTCCAACAGATAAAAAGAACTGTATGTATTTTTAGCAGCAGTCATTTTTGCATATTTTCTGGAAAGCAGGATATTTTCACATACCCTGCATCTCAAAATTCAAAAATGGAAAATCAGAAAACAAGGACGATCCCCAATCACAACTAACTGTACCCTCCAATCTGCTATAAATGCTGATAAACTGTGCACACTTTAAGGAGTGTCCCAACCAAATAACAAATTTGAATTACGGTACTTTTCTATGTAAAAATACCTGAACTTTGCTGAGGTTGGGCACTGCTGCCCAGTCCATTCATATTTAGTGATAGAGTGGCTTAATTTGTTCATTATATTTCACACAATGTAACATTTTGCATTGTAATGAATAGTGTTCTTCTGCCCAAGGGCTAATGAGGCCTGGACCTTGGGGTCCACTGTACAGTTCGCCATCCCCAGTCACTTCTTAAGTTCAAACTTTGTTGGCTCACCCATTTGCAGCTGACTGAGAGTGATCTAATGGGTGGACCTGAAGGGGGAGGGGAAATTGTCTTAAATGTGCATGCCAAGTCCCCTACAAAGATTTATTTTTTTTGCGGGGGGGACCTGAACTGATCAAGGTATGCTACTAGTGCTATAGAGTATTAAGTGAATTTCCCCTTCCTTCAACTGTCAACGTTTTTAAGGCTCGCCTTCTGCACAAATGATCCAGTATGCCATTGGAAGTAGTTGAAACCTTACACAAAAGTTTTCCATAAAAGAATGAGAGATAGATGTAGACCAGGTGTCTGGTGGAAGTGGGCAGTACAATTTAGAATAAGAGCTTAGGGAATCTACAGTATATTGCCCCTCACACGAATTAGCTTTGTTTCTTCTTCCTGAAGCACACCTGATTGCTCAGAAATATTTATGCATATTCTCTCTTTTTTTGGGTGGTACAGATGTATGGGTTTGTTAGACAGAAAAGGCCTAAACTTTGCATATTACACAGCCTGTCCTTGTGTGAAGCAACATTTTTACAATTAAACTTTGGAAGATCTGGAACTATTCAGACCCTTCTTGCTAGCAATATTATACAGTCCTTCATTTATGAAACAGTACACATTATTACATAGTAACATAGTAAGGTTGAAAATAGACACATGTCTATCAAGTTCAACCTTTTAAGTCTGTTTAAAACCTGCCTAATCTATCTTTTAGCCAGTTCTCTATCCAGGTACAAATACTATGTTCCAGGCTAACATTCCTTAATGTAACCAGTAACCTTGTATCAAATGCAAAGTCTAAGTAGATCGCATCCACTGCCATCCCAGAATCGAGGTCCCTGCTCACCGTCTCATAAAAATAAATTGTTAGTCTGGCAAGATCTATTACAAATAAAACCATGCTGGCACAAACTCATAGTATTATGATTTTCTATGAAGTCCATTATCTTATCCTTTATTAGCCCTTCAAAAAATTTTCCTACCACTGATGTCAGACTAACCGGCCTATAGTTTTGAGGCTGCAAAAACTCATTCTTCTACTTATTCAGGTGCATGCAAGGGATGAACCCAGGTGAACACATTAAGGATCCCGTTTTGAATAACAGCACCATTAGCAATTCAGTAGTCTCTCGGCACCTTGACAGACCTCAATGAATCCTGAAAAATTAAGTAAAGAGGTTTGCCATTTACAGAGCTAAGCTCACTAAGTACCTTGGGATGAATATCATACGACACCGGGCCTTTGGTTAACTTAACATGTTCTAGTATCTTTTGAATTTCCTCATGTGTGAACCATGCATCATTAGTTGTATTACTAGAATTGGGACTATGGAGAATCAAACCTTCATTAACTGGTTCCTCATTTGTGTAGACAGATGAAAAATACAGTTCAGAATCTCAGATTTTTTTCTGTTCTCATCAACCAGCTGACCCCCCCCCCTCTGATATTAAGGGTTTCACCTCTTCCTGCTTCATTTTTTTTACTATTTACATATTTAAAAAAATAAGCTTGGATTATTTTTACTGCTTGCTGCAATACCCTTTTCCATATCGGTTTTAGCTTGTCTGATTGTCTGTTTTTTTGCATGATTTCTTGGCCTCCTTGTACCTTATAAACATTTTGGCTGTCCCAGCTAACTTGAAAGCCTTAAAAGCATGTCTTTTCCCACCTCAACACCAACACTTCTATTGAACAAAAAATATTTTGCTTTGCAATGATTTTCCTTTCTTACAAGGGGAATATACCTACATGTACATTTATTAAGCAGCATTTTAAAGACGTCCCATTTTTGCTCCATGTTTAACCCTGTGAAAAGCATTTTCCACTAAATATGTTGCAGAGATGCCCTTATACTTTCAAAGTTTAGACGTATAAAATTTTGTGTTTTGGTTACTCCCTTATAGAATTGACTCTGCAACAGAATTTCAAAGGAGCCCATGTTATGATCACTATTCCCTAAATGCTCACCCAAGCAAATGCTAGAGATGAGTTCTGCATTATTAGTTATTACAAGAGAATTATTACTAGTAGGTACTTGAATGAGCTGGAATAAATAGTTGTCCTTCATCTTGGAGTCAGGAAGAAATTTGTTCCCCTCTGAGCCAAATTGGAGAGGCTTCAAATGGGGTGTTTTGTCTTCCTCTGGATCAACTAGCAGTTAGGCAGTTTATATATAGACTTAAAAGGTTGAACTTGATGGACGTGAGTCTTTTTTTTAACCTAACTTACTATGTCACAATGTTATATATTTATACATAGTTATCATATCACCCCCTCAAGCGCCTCTTCTCTAGTGTGAACAACCCCAACTTGGGTAGTAACATAGTAACAAATTATATTATATATTAAATATATAGCTGCAAATTTTAATAACTAGAACTCCCCCCAAAAACTGTACTGGGAACATGAATACATTAAGGACTGATGGCAGTTTGCTACAAACAATATATAATATTCACCAAAACACTGTTAATATTGTTATACAGACTTGCCATAAGAATGCAGTACAAAGTCTAACTGTCTACTTGTAAAATGCTTTATTGCACATTTTCATATTTAAGTTTTTTTTTTATTGCTGATGAAGAACGCAATCATTTCTAAAATAAATGTAATAAAATGTTATGGCAGAGCGAAAAAATACTGGTGTGGTACACTTCTCATTACTGAGTTTTGTCATTTTCTTGGCTCCTTTCTCAGCACAGCACAAGAAAAAAAATAAAGCAGAATGTATAATGAAAAAAAGCATCATGTTGAAAAGATAAACTCATATTTAGGAACTGTGGACAAAATTACCTCAAGGCTTTATGTGGAACATCAGTTAGTTTTGGTAGATTCAGAATATATTTAATCTTTGTGTAAGAATTACCTTTTGATCTAAACAATTTTCTTAGGTGATCTGCAAAATATATTATTATTTTTTTTTTTTAATGTATTTTCCATTGCCTGTTTTGTTTTCAGTTGCTCTCCTGAGAGGTACAATGTTAACCAACTGCCAGGAATAAATGATACATTTTGCATCTAAAGTTTTCTTGTTAGCTGACAATTTTTTTTATAATTTATGTTTTAAAATGTTCAGGCCCTTTTCTATTCTCCTTTATGTCTCTAATTCAATCCCTTGATTAGCTGATACAATATGTTAGGGTTTCAATTCCAAATTAGGTTGGCTGAATAAGGAGTTATCATTCCAAAGGCACAAGAATAAAAAATAAAAACGCTTGGTTTTTGACAGTAGTTGGTCTGGCTGGATCTAGGAGGTTTAGTTTATGGTTAGAAACAATTGTGTTACACTAGGGATTATGTAGATTCTTCTCTATGAAGTAATACAAGGTTAATATTAAACAGGACAACTTTTTTCTGTCAATCAATGTAAAAACACAACTTCTAAATGACTGTCCACCTTGAGAAGATCAGCTGGCTGGTAGGAATACGGTCAACAGTGGATTCTTCCCAGTGGCTCGTGAGCAGCATTTTACTCTCCATTTATGTTGCTCCCAGTGGCCTCCTAGTACAGTTGGGGGGCCATTTACTTAGCTCGAGTGAAGGAATAGAATAAAAAAACGTCAAATTTCGAATGTTTTTTTTGGCTACTTCGACCTTCGACTACGACTTCGAATTGAAGGATTCGAACTACAAATCATTCGACTATTCGACCATTCGATAGTCGAAGTACTGTCTCTTTAAAAAAAACTTTGACCCCCTACTTCGCCACCTAAAACCTACCGAAGTGCAATGTTAGCCTATGGGGAAGATCCCCATAGGCTTTCTAATGTTTTTTTGGTCGAAGAAAAATCGTTCGATCGATGGATTAAAATCCTTCGAACAGAACGTTTCGAAGGATTTAATCGTTCGATCAAACGATTTTTCGTTCGATCAAACTATTTGCGGTAAATTCTTCGACTTCGATATTTGAAGTCGAAGTATTTACATTTGGCAGTCGAATATCGAGGGTTAATTAACCCTCGATATTCGACCCTATGTAAATCTGCCCCTAAGTGTCCAGTTTGAAAGTCCTGGCTCAAGTTCAAGTTTTGGAGGCATAAAGGCACATGTTTTCTCTAACAGAGCTTTCTGCAGGCTAGCAGTCCACGGCAGGGGCGATCTGCGGGCTGCTGCCGCCTGATGCCGTCCCCCTCTCCCGCTGTGCTTTTAAAAGTTTAGCGTTGGCACGGGTCAAATGGGGCGGCATTGCTAGCGCAGTGAGCACGTACTGCGCTTTCTGCACTAGCAGACCTGAATTTCCAGTTTAAAAACTGGAAATTCGGCTCTTAAAGTTACAGGAGGCGGCTTTTTGCCGCCCCTTGTAACTGTCCGTTCACTGCCGCCTGAGGCAAGGTGCTAACCTTGCCTCATGGCAGGAGTGGCCCTGGTCCACGGGGGACTATCAATTAGCCTATCACAGCCCTCATTCTGAAAGGAATTGTCTGATTGTGTGACTCCTAATAGTTATTACATTTGAGTGTGGCTCCCAGGTCAAGACATGATGCTGATTCACCCCAAAATGGTTAGCTTACTGATGTATTGGACTGTGAATGATATAACACCTTGTTCAGCACTACTGCAACCCAGAGGCAATAGTCCCACCTCACCTCATGGCAGTAGCCATATTTTATTCTTGTCTTCTGGACATAAATGTTTAAGCACAATTTACTGATGTCCAGTAGTTCTTGTAACTATATCTATTACTATATCTAGTACTATTCACTGCATGCTCTGCTTCTCTCTCACAGCTAAATTCCCAGAGGCTTATGTCCTGGAAGAGGTTAGAAAATCAGAATGCAATGCTAATATTTGAAGTATACTCTATATCTATGGTTGTGTGACATAATTTGGAAAGTTTAGATAAATATCTAAGGAGATTTCTAAAAAAAAAAAAAAATCACAGGTTCCTTGCATTACTTTAGTACATAATTAAAATAAATTATTTCTGACCAAGATTTTTTAATATTTGTAATTAATATAAACATTAAAGAGAGTATAAACCTGTTATTGTGAATAAACACAGAGCAATGATAATACTACATTTTTATTTTACTGCCATAACATAGTTTATTTTCCAGCATCTTCTCTTTTAAAGACCGCAAAAGAATAACATTAGCTGAAGTATATTGCATTTTTATGGAGTTGGGAGCCTACCCCAAGGCGCGTTTATAAAAAGCATATATTAGCATTCTGAAAATGTTTTTTTTTTATAGCTCAATGTTTGATGAGATATTTAGAATTTCTAACCCACAATTATATAGAGAAAAAGTATTAATAATTTATTCATAAAAAGGAGTTTTCAGCAAAAATATTGGTTTTACTTTGAGCATTCACATCAAAGTAGCCAGGTGCATTGTTTAGAAATTGCAAGAAAATGGTATCTGAAAAAATGACTGTGTCTTTAAGGGTAGAAATCTACTACCTATTCAGAAATGTGTTATAAAGATATATTTACATTATACAAAGAAGATCTCATGATAAACAGCAATATGAATTATCTATTATTGTTGTTCTTGTCTTTTTTTGGGGGGGGGGGTAGAGATGAAGTTTCCCATTGTGTTTTAGAGGGCAAGTTCATCCCATAGTACCCCTAAATATATTAACCATTTAGAAAGTTTAATCACAATTGCAGATATTATCTCAATAGACTTTAAAAAAGCTCACTATTTCACTGCTGACCTTTGCCTTAATTTAACTTAATTCATTTTTGAAAGGAGAAGTAATGCGACTGGATTAGATAAAATCATCCCAGCAAAATCAGAAATAAAATATGTCACAAAATATATACCACTAGAGGCAATGATTTTTTTACAAGTCTAATGAAAAGTGGCATTTGAATATGTCTTGCTGAGACCAAGTGAACGAAGTAATCAAGGCAATGAAAGGAATAAGACTAAGGGAAAATAACTTCTCAAGACATGACATGTGCTTGTGTGTATCAAGGGTAGCCTACTCATAGCATGCTGTGAATCTGCAAGATTGAATTTCCCATGTCTTTGTACTTACAGTTCTCTCAAGCTAGTAAGGAAATACATTTTTGAACATTTTCAGAACATCCAGTTCAGGGTATGAAACATGGGTATAAATAATCAAGAGAGAAATGAGTGGAAATTCAGTTAAAATGATTCAAGCACCAGAGAACATACTGCATGTTTCCATTAGTGGAGAATTTAGTGATGAGATAGATCTATTGTAGTTAAAATGTTTCTTATACTTGAAAAATGTGTCTAATTTATTTCTTCATAGGGATTGGAGAGGGTTTCAAAGAAGGGATATCATCCTGCAACCCTTTTATTTCTCTCCCTTAGAAATGACAGTATATAAAGTATATAATCTATGTTGTAATTATTGGGGTCTAGCAACTTCCCACACTCACTATTAGTGATGAGCAAATCTGCCCCGTTTCACTTCTGTGAAAAATTCACAAAACTGAAAAAATTTGCAAAACATTTGAGAAATGCATTGAAGTCAATGAGCATCAACATTTTTTTTCTTGTAGCGACTTTTTTGTCTCAGTGACTTTTTTGTCCAAATGCATTAATGTCAATGGCTGTTTTTTTTGTCTTGGTGACAATTTTGTCTTGGTGACTTTTATGTCGCTGCCAATACATGCCTGGTATAAAAATGTGATCATCACTAATCGCTTGTGTTAGTTCCACCCCAGATAATATAACATCATACTATTTTTTACATTTCCATATTCTTTTTTTCTGTCTTACAAACTATTGTTTAAACCATTATCTAGTTGCTATGGAACAAAAACAGCTTAGGGAGTTAATCACTAAACTCCGACTTGTAAAATTGGATTTTTTAAAAATTACTAATTTTTCTGAATTTATTATACCACGAGGATGGAAAAGTCTGAATCAGAAAATCAGGCATCTCAGACCTGTCCAGGTTGCATATAAGTCAATGGGAGAAGTCCCAGTGATTTTTTTGATGTGCGCTGTGTTTCGTGCAATAACCCGAATATCTCTGAGTTTTTGGGAAAAAAGAATACACCATAAGAGTTTTCGGGTGGAAAATCCAAAAAAAATTTGAAATTCATAGTTTTTGGGAAAATCTAATAATAAATAAGCGGAAAAAACCTGTGCGGTTTTAGTCAGAGTTTTTGCAAGAACATAATGAGATAAATTCCGACTTTGATAAACCTTAAAATAAGCTTTAAGACCCCCTTGAACTCCAAACTGGAGAACTACAGAATAAATCAAATAAATTTTTTAAAAAAAGACTACTTGCAAAGTAGATTATCAGCATATTAAAAATTATTTCTTAAGGTAAACATTGCCTTTAAAAACAGCTAATCAGTAAATGTGCCAAAAGATTATGCCTTACAAGTATTTAGAAATTATTCCTAAACCCTACAATAGAAATATGTGCATGCAAAACACCAACGTTACTAATAAAACAGACTTATAGAGGAGGTAGATGTAAATTCATCAAGTTAAAAAGCTTCAGATACAATTTAAACGACTATACTGGATTAGCTCTCTTCAGGGTTGTATACAATGATATTTAAGAACAATAGATATACACAGATAACAAACCAATTTTGGTAGACGAGGAAAGCTTTTGGATGGGGTAATAAGGGATAAAATATTGGCATACATTTCAATTCACAATAAAGTTTTGCCAGTTTGGTTTTACACACAAAAAAATCTTGTTAGACAAATTGTATTCCATTCTATAACTTGGCGAGCAGAAGCCTAAACATTGGGTAGCAGTGGATTTGATCTACTTAGAATTTGCTAAAGCATTTGATAATTTGCTAAAGCATTTGATACAGCACCAATCTTATTGTTTAAATTAAGGAATATGGGCCAGGATCATAATATTTGTATTATATTATATTTGGATTAAATTATATTTGAATGTAGAACTGACTGAAGGCTGCATTAAAAAGAGCTGTGGTAAATGGAACATTTTCTAATTGAACCAGTATTGTTAGTAAAACACCTCAGCATATTATTGTCACTTTGTAGAGAGTTTTGATTAAACGGTAGAAATAGGCAGTACAGGTATGGGACCTGTTATCCAGAATGCTCGGGACCTGGGGTTTTCCAGATAACGGATCTTTCCGTAATTTGGGTCTTCATGCCTTAAGTCTACTAGAAATTCATTTAAACATTAAATAATCCCAATAGGCTGGTTTTGCTTCCAATAAGGATTAATTATTTCTTAGTTGGGATCAAGTACCAGATACTGTTTTATTATTACAGATAAAAAGGAAATCATTTTTAAAAATTTGGATTATTTGGATAATATTTGGATAATATTTCTGGATATCGGGTTTCCGGATAAGGGATCCTATACCTGTACAATAGCAAACGTGTTTCAATACCAAGCCTATTTATTAAACCTCAAATTTTTCTAGTAGAGTTTTTAAAGGGCAAAAACTCAAATTTTTAGAGGAAATAAAAAATTTAATTTTTCAAGAGTATCATGCTCTGAAGCTGTTAAAATTCAAATCCAAAAATACTCCAGCTTAAACCTGTCAAAATCATGTAGAAGTCAATGGCAGATGGTCCCTTTAACAATTGGAACATGTTTCATACAATAAGCCAATAAATAAAGTCTTACAATTCAAGCTCAAATCAAAAAAGTCTCATGAATTGAATTGGCGCACCATTTTTTGCTACTTTTTCTCAAACAGATTTTTTTTGAGAATAATTATTGATATCGGGTTTGGGAGTTTGGTCGAATTTTTTTTTTAATAGAGTGATAAAAAGCAAAATTTAAGTAAATAGGCCTCCAAATGTCTAAAGTCGAGTTGAGTCAAGCACTCAAAAACTCAGAAGAAAGCCAAGCAATGATCTTATATCAATAGCAACCAAAGAAGTGGTGGGAGATATAAAGGCTTAAAACAACTGCAGCAACAGCAAAAAGCCTTTAAGAAAGTCATAAAGATGAAAGGTGCCAGACTGTGAAGTCATTAGGGTGTGCCCTTGCCTAAATTGATGTTACAGTGGAAGACACTGGCTACTAAATCATTGACTAATGGGACCGGATGCTTTTGAGACCTGGGTGATTGTTTTATTAAATACATTTTAAACTATTAGTAGCATAATTGACACTGGAAGACTGTTTGCCACCCACCAGATTTGCATAAGATCAATATATTTCAAAGTTCAGTCTGCCTATAAAGTCTGTGAGTACACATCCATCACAAGAATGGAGGGTGAGATGCCATAAATTCTCTTTATTTATCTTTTGATAGAGCGCTAACTCCTACTTGCTCTAAAGGTGATTTCATACATCAATAGTGTCTACTAGGTATTTTATATTTATGTACACAAAAGGATTAAATTCCATGTGAGAAGAACTGTTCACTATAATACCATTGCTTGTTTTTTGTCTGACCTTCTGAGCAATAAGTCCACTTTATATGTTTTGTGTTGATTAGTGGAACGAATTTGAGCTGGCAGGACATTCTATCATACTGGAATCTTAACACTACTGAGCAAATGTAATTCAGTGTTGATAAATGCACTTGGGTAGAAATAACATAAATGTAAGTTATACACTAAATGACGGTATGCTGGGGGCTCCCTAATTTAGATTGATTTGGTGACTTGTGTGGATAAAAAAATGTGTAATTTTAAACAGTCAGAGGCTACTAAAACAAATAAAGTATTGTTTTGCATAGAAAACAAGGAGAACTCATTAGACTTTCAGTGCAGAGAGACTTCTTGTCTTATCCAAAGGTAGAGTGATCTCAAGATTTACAGTCTATTTAGTATATTCAGAGAGAGAAGCTGGGTGTGATATCTGTAGATAACACCTTCTAAAAGTTTAAATAAATAGAGAAGGTGAGACCTATGATGATGAGGATAGAGAGGATGTATCAAGTAAGGATTTGTCTTTTTAGCACTTCTAAGATAAATTCTTGTTTAATGTCAGAAGGGAAAAACTTGGTGGAGAGTGAAGACTACAGTAAATTGCATAAGTACTGGGTAGTGGCCAGTGGAAGAGATTGTTAGATGCTAGCATGTGTAATTTACATGCATATTAGTATACAACAGATCATGAGCTGTGAAAAAAGAAGAAACCCATGCAGAGGCCAGAAGATAGGGAGTCAAAAGTGTGGAAAATGTAAAAAGGATTGGATGTCTGAGATGATACTAATGTGCTGAAATATGATTTCTTAGCAAGAAAGGGCAGTATAGTAAGACATCTTCTTTTTGGCACCTCAAGGAAGATAACAAGTCATATGTATGCTAGGTTTAGGTAATTACATGTGCTATTTTGTTAATTGCATCGTAATGTTGTTTTTTTGGGCAGGAAATATATAAAATATGAGACAGTGATGGAGACAGCAAATCTGAGTTAATAAGGACATCTAATAATATTATTCTATAAGTTGTGGAGAGTGATCGATTATTGCAACATGGACCAAGAAGGGAAATAAAGATGTACAGTATGGTGTTGACTGTTTATTAAAAACAGAGTGAGTGCTCCTTAGAACTGAGTAAGAGATACTGTATTATTAGATTATCCAGTCGAGCATATCTGGGAGATGATTTGTAATATGTGGGGAGGTTTATGTCTAGTCGTGAAAGGAATATACTTACTGTATGTCTTCAAATGCAAAAGCTGTGTCTCTATTCATACCGCAGTCCTAATGATCTGATCACAGTTGTAGAGCTTTATTATTTATATGAGTATATTGTTGCTCTTTTGAAGTCCTGTAAATATATATATATAAACAGATTATCATGAGGATTAATGTCAAAGGGAGTCATTTAAAGGAACGCGTGGTCAGTTTGGGAATGTAACCATTGTTATACTGGGGTCTGAATGGGCACAAGGGACACAGAAAATAAGATTTTTAGGTTCAGTGTAAATGACATTGATAAATTGGATAGAAGGGGTGGAATCAAAGAATAACAGTGAATGAGAAATTAAATTCTTGGATGGTCAGGAGGGCATATTCAAGATGCAGTCCATGGGCCTCAAATTATTTTACTTGCACGGTTGTAGGATGTAACAAATATTCTAATAATGTTGGGTCAGAAGGGCCTGGCACTATATGTCTTTGTCATTATATATATTACACATTACATTACATTAAACAAAACATTTGCAGATATAATATATTTTTTATTATGTAATTTTTAAACAACCAACACTTGCTCAAAGGAGGTACGAATTCACCAAATAAATAAACCCTAAATTTAACTGAAACAGTAGTGCTTTATTAATTGGCTCAACCTTACATTTATAGACAGTAAAGCTTAACCTACAAATTGTGCAAACAGCATTGTGATGTAGAATAAATATCACACAAGGAGAATCAGATACTCAATCTTCATTCGTCAAATAAATGCTAGAATCCAACAAAAGTCAATTCAATTATTTGTCAATAATGTACATGAATAAAATCCATCAGATGTCCAGGACTTATTTAATTACATGAGACCTTCTGGCAAAATAATTTTAGCAGCATAAGCACAGACTTTGACTGTAATCTGTGAAAATATTGGCAGGAGAACTACCATGATGATAATAAAGTATTTACATAATATTCACACACACTATTTCATAGAGGATAAGAATACTTATGCCATCTAATATGTACCTCTTCCTATCTAACCAAAGGGCTCTACCTTAAAGGGGAGCTATTACAAAACAAATACTTGGGGGTTATTTACTAAACTCTGAATGCAAAAATCCCGAAATCACAAATTTTCTGAATTAATTAAACCCAGAGGATGGAAAAGTCAGAATTAGAAAATCTGGCATCTCAGACCTGTCGAGGTTGCATATAAGTCAATGGGAGAAGTCCCAATGATTTTTTGATGTGCGCTGGGTTTTGTGCAATACCCCAAAGTTTTCGGCAAAAAGGCATAACAAATCAGTTTTCGGGGGAAAAATCTGAAAAAATCACGAAAATCAGATTTTTTCCTGGCAAAGTAAATTTCTGGGAAAATGTAATAAGCGTAAAAAACCCAAGCGGATTTGAGCAGAAAATTTTTGTAGCAGAAAATGTTGAGATAAAATCAGACTTTGATAAATAAACCCCTTCATATAATTATCTAGGCAAAGCCAGCATGAACTAATGGAGTATTAGAGCTGGATGTAGAGAGACAGATTGCTAAGAGGGTGATACTGAGTATTATTTTAGAAACCCATACAGGATTTTTAATTTGATTATACAAGTATGGGATCCATTATCAGGAAACCCATTATCCAGAAAGCTCTGAATTGCAGAGCCTTAGACTCCATTTTATCTAAATAATCCAAATTGTAAACAATGATTTCCTTTTTCTCTGTAATAATAAAACAGTAGCTTGTACTCAATCCAAAGTGGCAAAGCGAAAAAGAAAAAAGGGAGCACTCACAGACCCGTTGATGTGTAGCCGCTGTGCTCAATCCAACTAAGATATAATTAATCCTTATTGGAAGCAAAACCAGCCTATTGGGTTTATTTATGTTTACATGATTTTCTAGTACACTTAAGCTATGAAGATCTAAATTATGGAAGGATCCATTATATGGAAAACCCCCAGGTCCCGAGCATTCTGAAAAACAGGTCCCATGCCTGTATTTAGAAATTACCTTATTTTTAGGAAGTTTTTTTTCATGATAATTCCAACTGCCTTTCCCAAATTTGAGAATTTGTAATGGTAAACAAATGTAAAGTACCTTATGTAAAACAGAAAGATACAGTATTGCTTCACACGAAAGACTCATTCTATATTAAAATTGCACTGGTTGTTCACCTTCAGTCTTGAGTTTTTTTATGACATATTTCTCTGAATCCCTTGCTACCATTATCTTATGTACATAAAATGTAATATATAATAAGTCATGCCAAATGTTGAGTAGCTTAGCATGGACCTCAGTTCTTCATGGGCAGAACCCATAATAAATGAAATGTTGAGTATCTTCATAACCTACAAAAACATTTCTACAAAACCCATCTCCCATTTTTATGTTCCTTAGTTTGTACAGATTACTGCTTATAATAGACTTTTTATGCGACTAGGCAACTGTCTAGTACTTAATTGGAATGCCATGTCAAATTTTTAAATTAAGAATCTTATACTCAAGCACCACTGCCTTTTTCATTATTATAATGAAACCCTAATTGAATTCTCCAGCAAATATACTGCACACATTTAATTAGAGAAGCATAAGAAAACTATATTTCTTAAATGTTATTTTAATTATAAAAAAAAATAGGTTTGTATTCTTGATGCAAATTATTTCCCAAACATTACAACCTGCCAGACAGGGCTGGCCTAGGCCCCCTGATTTTGTGGTCTGCGCTTCATGCTAGATTTTTTTATCTGTAAAATCTTCAATTTCTCCAAGAGTATGCCAGGTAGATTTAAAGTAATCTCACCAGTCACCAGTATATTGCAGGGCCCAGCTTTACTGCACTAAGCGTACAGTTCATGGCTTCTACCGGAATATATATACACTCAGTGGGAATAACCCACTGGTAATAGTCCCAACTTGTAAAATCAAAAGTTTATATTGAAGCACAGGCAGATTTTTTGCCTAACACATTTTGTAGGTAGCACTTAAGTGCCCATAAATATGTAAATACCATTTTTTATCTGGCTCAAAATGCAGAATTGCCAGATCATTTGAAAATTCAAGGACACCTCTAATAAATGCATTTAGCAGAGCTGACATTATTAAATAAATAAAATTAACAAAAACAATAAATTAAATTGCTGGATTTTCTGCAGATGTTTCTGAATTTTTAAGAGATCTGGTAATCTAATTGTAAATGACCCCAGTGACTAATCTGGGAACCCGAGAATGCACCATGAATTCTCTGATGTACCAGCACCGATATTAAAGGAGAAGGAAAGGCTTTGGGCACTTGGGGGTGCCAAATGTTAGGCACCTCCAAGTGATTGTATTGACTTACCTAAAAACCCCGGCCAGTGCTCCTATCAGCAGAAAACTGCACCGGCCCGGGGTTATACCAGTGAGCACCACAGAGCGATCCCCTTTCTGCTTCCTCTTTCTTCATGCAGCAGTGGATGTGCAGTAGAACAAAAAGCTGAACTTTAACTAAAATGCCGGCTATTTTGTTCAACTACGCATGCATCTGCCCCGGGAAATTTGAAGAAGCTGGAAGAGGATCGCTCCGTGGTGTTTACTGGTATAATGCATTGGGGAACGGGAAAATCAAAATTACATTGCTGTTAATCATTTTTGTCAGGCCATCTGTATGTTTAATACCTTTTGATGCATCTGTGACATAGGGATGCAGATTGCGTCAATCTTGGCACAGGGATGTCAGACGTGTCAATCATGACACATGGATGTTGGATGCTTCAGTCTTAAGGTAAAAATGACAGACCACTCAGACCACATGGAGAAATACTGGCCTGGATTCACAGGAAACAAAACTTCTTTTAAAACTGCAGATAATATAATGTAATGTACATGATTTATGAGAGATTTCTATTAGGGCAGAGACACACACTCAGATTCGGGGAGAATCTGACTAGGAGGCAACTTTGGGTGACTTCGGAAAACCCATCATCTCGAAATAAAAAAAGACCAACTGAAATTTATTTAAAAGAATTGAATTTTTTTAACTTCGAGTGAATAGGCTCTTCTTTTTTCTTCATTTTTTTTTCTACTGACTACTTATTGCACACAGTGGGGCCCCTCAAGTCTCAATGCTTTGGTTTTATGGGTGAATTTTATTATATTTGGTTTATAATAAAACTTACTACTATACAACTCTTTACTTGCTGCAACAAATTGCACCAATATTCAAAGCACTCTTGACTTGTTAGAGTCTTAATTAGTGGTGAAGCGGTAAATTGTTTTTAGACACCATGCAAGTCATTAGTGCTCAAGGGGAGAAGTGTAGTTTAACAAAAGGGTAGAGTAACAAGAAAGCTGGATTTCTATAGGAGGCCATATTTGCAACACCTTACACATTTCTCTGTCTCTTCCTTCTTTTCGACCAAGTTATTACAGTCATAACCCACTATTTATATTTCTCTAACCATATGGCAAACACATAACCAGCTGCCCAATTTATAAAATGAAAACTTAAAACTTAAAACCCCTTGCTGAATGGAGTGAGCACTTGGATTATACTAAATGCCCAATTTAAAAGAATTAGAATAAAGGTTGCTAAAACAAATGTTATATTGCAACATCAGGGATCCACATTGACAGTATCCAATATCTGTTTGTATTGTTGTATATTGCCTACATCATATTGGATAGAGTAGTGCTAACTAGTGATGGGCGAATTTCTCCCATTTCACTTCGCAGAAAAATTTGTGAATTCTCGAAAAAAAAATGTGTGAAGCTTGAAAATTGACACCTGCGTCAATTTTGCAGATCGTGTCAATTTTGCCGCCGGCTTTAAAGTCAATGGGCGTCCGAATAGTGTAGACGCTTTCATTCACTGGTGAATTTTCTCTGAGTTTTTCGAATCTATTGTTGATGGCGAAACGCAAACGTTTTACGCGAACTTGCACCAGGCGAATTTATTTGCCCATCACTAGTGCTAACTATTCATTTGTTTCAGTCAAGGCAAAGTACTCAAGAGGTTATGAAATAAAATGTAATGGTAGATGTAATGGTAGCGTTTTGGAATTTTGGATTTTACTATGCAAGAATAGAGTTAATTTACATGTGAAAAATAGTCAGTGCGGTTTTTGTTTCTACTTCAAAGAATGTTTTGTCTGCCATTCAGCTAGAAAACATTTTTAAGCAAAATAATTTCAAGGACTCCTGATATGATAACGCTTTTATTTTTATTCATATATGTTCCTTTTTTATATAAGGGAATTATTTACCATTTGTTACTTCTATTTAATCATACATTTAATATTTTTTTTACAGCTTTGAATCGAAGTGGCTAATATGCTTAGAAGACTTTCTGTAAAACCTCACATTTTTGGTCCAGGCATTAGGTCACAGAGTTCATTTGACCTTTTTAAGCCTAAAAAGTCACATCATTATGTTGGAATATTTTGTATCTGGCCTAATAATATTTATTTGAAGAGCAATTTTTTAATTTCATGGAGAAGATGTGCACCAAATCTCATAATAACATATATTTACAAAAATGTGGTCACAATGCGTAAAAGGTTGATGTATCCTTGAAGGCAGCCATATAATTTATTTTATAATTTTGCCTGTTGTAATATTGCATCATGCTTCATCAGCCCAATATCTTGCAGAATTATATGAAACATATATATTCAGGAAGATGTCCTTCCTATCCTGCTTTGCATTAGTATTTTGTCTAGGTCACTGTGACCTTTCTGTTAATATTCAGAAAATGTTAGAATACATTATGAATTAAATTAATTGCACATTTTGCATAATCATGGGCACACACAGAGAATACAGATCAACATTGAAAGATCTGTTAGTCATTGTTCAAATGCTGAATCAGTAGATAGTTTATGTGTAGCCTAGGAAAAAAGGTGCCTGCTTTCAGAATAACATTTTTTGACAAATTGACAATGTAGTCAAAAGGATGAGCGTGCAGAAGAGAGGCATTGAGAACAAGTGAAAACCCCAACATACAAGATACAAATTAATTCACAATATTTGCACGCATTCATTTATCTTTATTTAAACTAAACAATACATTACCACAAATGAACAAAATGTCAGAGTAGATGGGTGCCCAGAGGTTGCAACAAATTGAAGCAGCTCAGAAATGTGGTCTTCACCCCATTAAAGCAAGCAATAATAAGATGAAATCTAGTGGGAAATGCATAAAAGACCTAATAGCGCAAATTTGTTTGAAATTAACATTTCCCTGTGGTTTTCCTAATAATTTAAACACTACCCATAGGGATTGGGATTCCAAATTGTGTTAATTTCAAACAACATTGGTTTGTTAGGTCTTTTATGTGCTTTCATATTATTATTATTACAGTAACACAAATATTTGACTCCTTCAGGACCTACATATGCAAAAGCCACGACTTGTTTCCATGATCCAACCTGGGCCTTTTCTCAGCAATGAGCCTGGTGCACAGTCCTCTGGACAATCACATGATGAAGGGGCATGCCACAACATGTTCTTGATCTTCATGTCGACAAAATAAACACAAGAGGCTAGTCCCTGTTTTGCAATTGCCTTTTGAGTGCAACAGCGGTGTTCTTTGTAAGCCTGAGGCTTATCTTTCCTGTGCCTGAAGGGGTCGGGGGGGGAGCATTGCTAATGCACAGCACGCACAAATTTTCAGTTTAAAAAATAGACATTCAGCTCTTAAAAGTACCATCAGTTGCTTTTTTCCACAAGGCAAATTTTCAACTCCCCGTATTGGCGCAGAGCCCGTGGAGTGCCAGTGTCTTGTTTTGTTATTTTGTAATGTCTCCTATAGCCTTTGATGAGTGTCTGGATTCTGGTATTTTTGACCATGCGTCCATACAAAATCTCTCCAGTTGAGTTAAATTTGATGGCTGCCGAGCATGGACAGCCTGCTTCAAATCATCCCATAGATTTTTGATGATATTCAAGACGGGGGGACTGTGACGGCCATTCCAGAATATTGTACTTCACCCTCTGCATAAATGTCTTTGTAGATTTCGAAGTGTGTTTAGGTTCATTGTCTTATTGGAATATCCAACCCCTGCGTAACTTCAACTCTTTGACTGATGCTTAAACATTATCCTGAAGAATTTGTTAACATTGGGTTGAATTCATCCGACCCTCAACTTTAACAAGGGCCCCAGTTCCTGAACTAGCCACACAGCCCCACAGCATGATGGAACCTCCACCAAATTTGACAGTAGGTAGCAGGTGTTTTTCTTGGAATGCGGTGTTCTTCTTCCGCCATGCAAAGCGCTTTTTGTTATGATCAAATAACTACATTTTTGTCTCATCAGTCCAAAGCACTTTGGTCTAAAATGACTGTGGCTTGTCTAAATGGCCTGCCCCCTTCTAGTTATGTTACTGCTGGTTACATTCCTTACAGTTGAAACTGACAGTTTAAACCTCTGAGATAGCTTTTTGTAGCCTTGCCCTAAACCATGATACTGAACAATCTTTGTTTTCAGATTTTTTTGAGAGTTGCTTTGAGGATCCCATGCTGTCACTCTTCAGAGGAGAGTCAAACAGAAGCACAACTTGCAATTGGCCACCTTAAATACCTTTTCTCATAATTGGACACACCTGCCTATGAAGTTCAAGGCTTAACGAGTTAATCCAACCAATTTGGAGTTGCCAGTAATCAGTATCGAGCAGTTACATGCTTTCAAATTTACAACGGTACTCAAATTTTTGCACAGCCAGTTTTTCACATTTGATTTAATTTCATACAACTGAATACTGCTTCACTAAAAATCTTTGTTCAGAAAACACCCCAGTACTCAGATGTTCCTGGGAAATATAAGACAAACCACTGTTATCTTTTTTGTTGAAAGTGGAGTAAATTATTATGCAGGCTGAGAGGGGTGTAATGTTCCTTTAATTATTATAGCTATATTCTCTAGCTAGCAGCACATTATTCTGCTTTAATATCATTCTTTAAATTACTAGTTACAGAGATTTGTTTTGATCCATGGAAAGAAAATGCAGTGTTTGGAAAAAGTATGTAACAAATCAAAGGAATACATTAAAGATCACACACAAAATGAGTACAGTATACAGTACAATGATGGCCTTATATTTTTTTCCCTCTCTCTAAATGTGTTTTGCTATTTATTTTTATGCTGACCAGCATTCAATATTTCCATTAACAAAAGTCCATGATCATAAATATGTTACCCTATAAAAATCTATCTGTGCCAAAAGTCATGTTACCTTAAAGGAACAGTTCAGCGTAAAAATAAAAACTGGGTAAATAGATAGGCTGTGCAAAATAAAAAATGTTTCTAATATACGGTAGTTAGTTAGCCAAAAATGTAATGTATAAAGGCTGGAGTGACTGGATGTCTGATATAACAGAACAGAACACTACTTCCTGCTTTTCAGCTCTCTAACTCTGAGTTAGTCAGCGACTTGAGGGGGGGGGCGCATGGGACATAACTGTTCAGTGAGTTTGTAATTGATCCTCAGCATTCAGCTCAGATTCAAAAGCAACAGTTATAAGTAGTGAAGTAGTGTTCTTTTCTGTTCAGTTATACATCCAGTTACTCCAGACTTTATACATTACATTTTTGGCTAACTAATTATATTGAAAACGTATTTTTATTTTTCACAGCCTATCTATTTACCCAGTTTTTATTTTTATACTGAACAGTTCCTTTAAATAGCCCACCAGGGTTGGGAACACAAACATCCTTATCTCATTTCCAAATGCAGTATTTTTATTACCACTCCTAATTCAGTAAGTCAAAATACAGCTGATTTATACATTTGCAACATAGGGATTACTTGGTCATCTGTATCCTGGTGTTTGTTTTTTTTCTGGCTTTTAATAGCTTATCTGATTATACCACCTATCATTAAATGAAGTTACCTGTTTCGGAAAAAAAAATCCTTGCCTGTTTTCATAATGATCATCTCATTTTCCAGTTATTACAAATGGTTAATTAATTTTCCATGATGCACTCAGCATATGGACATTTATCTCTGCATACCCCTCAGTCTGTGTATTATATAGTATTTTAGCCAAATTTTGGTTGAATATACATCTATTTGTTAAAGGAGAAGGAAAGTGATTTCACACTTGGGGGTGCCAAATGTTAGGCACCCCCAAGTGAATGTATTTACTTACCTGAAACCACGTTCCGGTGCTCCTATCAGCAGAAAACTGCACTGGCCCAGGGTTATTCTCTTCCGGCTTCTTCTTTCTTCAAATTTCCCGGAGCAGACGTATGCGCAGTAGAACGAAATAGCCGACTTTTTCGTTAAAGTTTGGCTTTTCCATGGTGCTCGCTGGAATAACCCCGGGCCGGTGCAATTTTCTGCTGATAGGAGCACCGGCCCGTGGTTTCAGGTAAGTAAATACATTTACTTGGGGGTGCCTAATATTTGTCACCCTCAAGTGTGAAACCACTTTCCTTCTCCTTTAAAAGCCACTGTGCATGGTGGAAGCTCACCCCCTTTGCAACTGATAGTTCTTCAACTTTGTAACTGCATTCAAGTCTCCAGAGCAGAGATTTTACTCTGTCTTGGAGATCAGAATACAGTTGCTGGTCCAGCACAAGGAAAAAACAAGACATAATAAAATAAGCATTCATTCCAAATTGTACTCTTTATAACCCACATTTTGTGAACCACAGTTCTAGAGCATTTGTTACATAGGTGTAACTATAGAGGCAGCAGACCATGTTGCTGCAGGGGGGCCAGGAGGTATAGGGGCCCCATGATGTCCTAATCCATATACAATTTCAATAAATATTGGTAAAACAGGTCAACCTTTAGACATTTTGAGGGCCTTAAAATTAATCTGCTGTGGGGCCCAGTAATATCTAGTTACGCCACGTATTTCTTACATGTATACTATGAACATGTAGTGAAAAATACAGCTCAAATATGATATTTTTGTTTTAAACTTAAAATAACCAATTGGTACTTTTATCCTACAGGTTTTGCTTTTGTACTCATAGTTTTGCCAGTTGCTTTCTCCCTCATGATTCCTCCTCTTTGTTATTCTTGTTTCATGCCAACCCATTGAACATTTCTTTTTATTCTGATATATGTACTGGGCAGCTCTTCATGTCCTCTGTTGCCTGACATTACAATGCAGTGGTTTTCAGACTTTTAGGTTAAAGGTCTCCTTCCGTGCTATTAACCAAGACTCCCAGGATCAGGTTAGAGAAATACATTCCAGTAACAGTGACCCTGCTTCGTCTTTATAGTGTATACAGAGAAGCCTTAACTTCAATTGACTATCCTGCTGAGTCCTCTACCAACTGCTCTGAGACCCCTAAAATTTGAGGCCTGAGGCAGATGTACATAATAGGGAATATGTAATGGCAAATGAAGAGTTTGTTCCAGGTCTTGTAACTCACAGCTGATGCATCATATATTTGACTATTTTATTATTACTGCAGTAGATTATACAAAGCTTCTGGCTTGGGTTTTATGGATTACTAGAACTGTATTACTCTTTACACCTGTGATTACATTAAATGAAATGTAGTGTGCAGGTCGACAAAAAGTCCCTAACCCCCCCCCCCTTCTATACCAAACCCAGACAAACCATGCCAGGCATCGCTCTATATATACTTGTATCCCATACCTACCAACATTTTGGAAATAGAAAGAGGGAGAAGAAGAGTTGCCGCACATAGCGCACAGATTTTTGTAGCAACTACCCCCTAATTACCATGTACATTTTACAAAATTTGGCAGGTTATGAAAGTTTGAAATGAAGTTTCTGTTATTACAGTTTTGCTAATGAAGGTGAATTGCCCTTTGAGCTGTGAGTCTAACTTCTCCCAAGAGACATTTTTATCTTAATTACTTGTTTGCTTATCTCAAAATTGTTACAAGAGTGACATTGTGCACCTGGTGACTGTTTTGGGCTTTCTGCCAAAAGCCAATTAAGTTAGAAACTGTATCTTTTTTCTGTCTGTTCAGCGCAGGAGATCAAAGAGAAAGTTGGGACATTTCAGTAACAATCCGGGACTGCGGGTTGAGCTGTCATAAGCGGGACTGTCCCAATCAAAACGAGACAGTTGGGAGGTATATCTCATGGCCCCTCTTTTTTTATAATTCTGTTTTTATTGATTTTCTCAACAAGGGAAAGAAACCTCCTGGCCCCTCTTTTATGTCATTGCGATAGGTGGGCCATGGAGGCATGAGTATATTTAAAGGAGAACTAAACCCTAAAAATTAATATGGCTAGAAATGCCACATTTTATATACTGAATTACTGAACCAGCAGAAAGATTCAGCATCTCTATAGTAGTAATGATTCAGGCCTTCAATTTTCCTGGATTTTGTTAGGAGTGTCTGTGACACATGCATGCACATTAGGGGACGTCACGAATCATCAAGCAGAAAATGAGGGTTTCCTGTCATATAAGCTGATGCTAAAGGTCTGATAAATTAAATTTTGATGCTAGTTGCACTGGTTTCTGTGCTGCCATGTAGTAATTATCTGTATTAATTACTAATCAGCCTTATATTGTGACATTTCTATTTTATGTGTACTGTATATTGTGAATGGGTCCCTAAGCTCAGTAAGTGACAGCAGCACAGAGCATGTGCAGTGAATCAGCAGAAAAGAAGATGGGGAGCTACTGGGGCATCTTTGGAGACACAGATCTTTACTGCTAAAGGGCTGTGGTTGCATTGGGCTGGTACAGAAGCCCAATACATAGGGGCAGATTTATCAAGGGTTGAATTACAAAGGGGAAAATACTTCGAAATTCGACCATCGAAGGATTTTATACATCGTACGATTGTATTCCGATCGTAGTACGATCGTACGATCATACTTCGAATCATACGATTCAAACGATTTTATCGTACGATCGTATGATTTTCCTTCGAATATAAAAAACTTAGATAATTGCTCTGAAAGGTCCCCATAGGCTAACATAGCACTTCGGCAGGTTTAAGCTGACGAAGTATTGAAGTCAAAGCTTTTTTAAAGAGACAGTACTTCAATTATCGAATGGTCGAACGATTTTTACTTTGAATTGAAGTCTAAGTAAATTCAAAGTCGTAGTATCCTATTCGATGGTCGAAGTATTCAAAAAATCTTTTTAGACTTCAGTGGGGGAATGTAATGAAAAGACAGTAAAGGAAAAACTATTCGCAATGCAAAAAGTTATGCCTTCGTGCAAAAAAATTTTGCTTTGCGCAAATTTAATATAACTTTTGCGAACCCGGAAAATGTTTAGCGACCACTTCCGACAGTGGAAGAACGTTTGTAAATATTATAGTTTGCGCAAGTGCGCAGTAATGGCAGTGACACATGTGGAAATTTGGGGAGATTTCAACAAATCGCCTCTTCTTAGGGCGACTAATCTCCCTGCAATACCGGAGCGATTCATTTTCCGAAGTCGCCAGAAGTTTCCTTGTGAGACAACTTATGGCGACTTCGTAAAACGAAGCGCTCCCAGTGGCATCTCACTGGCGATTTAGATTCTAGACGGCGGGAAGGCAGTTCGGGGAGATTAATCGCCCGAAGAAGAGGCGATTTGTCGCAGGGCAACTAATATCCCCAAATCTCTACATGTGTCTCTGCCCTTACTGCGCACTTGCGCAAACTATTAGTCAAATATTCTTCAACTAAATCTTTCCGAATCTCTACGTGTGTCTCTGCCCTAAATATAATAAAACTTCTTACTGAACGAGTTGTTATGTTTGCTCCAAAAGACTACGACGCCTTCAAGCACTTCTTAAAAGTGTGCAATTAAAATCCGCAATGCAGTAACAGTTTGAGGAAGAATAGTACATTGTGAGATGTGACATTTTTATTCTTATTGGTGTGAATTGTTTTTCTCTTTGCGACTTTTATTACATTCCCCCTCAGGAGTTGAAAAGCTAAAAACATTGTATTTTCTCATGTCCATATTTCAGGTAGATTTATATAGTATATTGTTCTGCATGCCGTTGATGTTTTTGTTTGAAGAATGTGTGAAATATTCAGTTGGATGATTTGCCAGTAATGTCGATTTCAATAACCTGTCATCTGAGAATTCATACATTTAAAGGGATACTGTCATGGGTTACCTTCCCATTGTTCTTTTGTTTGGCTGCTGGGGGGAAAAGGGAGGGGGTTATATCACTCCAACTTGCAGTACAGCAGTAAAGATTGAAGTTTATCAGAGCACAAGTCACATGTCTTGGAAATCCACAAGTCACATGACTTGGGGCAGCTGGAAAATTGACAATATGTCTAGCCCCATGTCAGATTTCAAAATTGAATATAAAAAAATCTGTTTGCTCTTTTGAGAAATGGATTTCAGTGCAGAATTCTGCTGGAGCAGCATTATTAACTGATTCATTTTGAAAAAAATGTTTTTTCCATGACAGTATCCCTTTAATTAACCCTCAATATTCGACCTATAGTAAATGTGCCCCTTATTATTAAAGGAACAGTAACACCAAAAAATTAAAGTGTTTTAAAGTAATGAAAATATCATGTAGCGTTGCCCTGCACTGGTAAAACTGATGTGTTTGCTTCAGAAACACTACTATAATTCATATAAACAAGCTGCTGAGTAACAATGGCGGAAATTGAAAAAAGTCTATATGGCACAAGTTAAATAGTGGATAACAGATAACACCATTATGTTCTACTGAGCTTATCTGCTGTGTAACCTGAGCCTTTTCTCCTTTGAATGGCTGCCCCGATTGCTACACAGCAGCTTATTTATATAAACAATAGTAGTGTTTTTTTTGAAGCAAACAGCCTGATTGATTTTCTGGAACTAGAATTCTATGTTTTTGACATGAAAAGTTACCCATATTATTTTGTACACAACTTGGTGCTTTGGAATTTGCCCTGCAATTACCTGTCATTTATTTAAACGTCTTCTTTAATTTATAATTTTCATATGTGCAAAATACATCTAAAATCTGGGTTTAATGAATGGAATAACATACTGATCATGTACAGTGCGTAGAGTCTATGAGCAGTGATCATTATATCTAAGACTTGTGGTTCTGTCCTCTGGGGGCCAAAAAACAGTAATGGGGAATTGTTGAAGGCAAATTAAAGTTGATGAGCCTGTTTGCTCCATGGATATACCTGGAAACCCACATCTTGATGGGCAGATAGTGTGAGATATGGGGGCAGATTCACAAAAGGGCAAATTGTTGCCAGTGACCGCTTCATACACATCTCACCACTTTACCAGACGCAAATTCGCTACCACTACGCTAATTCACTAATTTTCAAAGTTGCGCCCTGGGCGCTGAACGCTGGCTACTTTTCTCTAGCGTTACTTCGGCAGTGCGAGCATTTCATAGAGAAGATGCGCTATTTTCTGAAAACCACTCCAATCAAATATGCACAGACATTTCCCCCTTATTTATCAATACATTTTCACAAAAAAAAAGACTCTTCAAAATCTCAACAGGACATCTCCCATTGACTTCTACATATTCTTGGCAGGTCTGATTAGATACTAGTGGATTACTTTTTTATTCAGACTTTTAACACAATCGGAGTTTTGTAAATGACGGGAAAAAAACAAGGTTTTTCTTTTCTCTGAAAAAAATGTATTTTTCCCTTTAAAAACCAGACCAGGAAAAAATCGGACTTTAATAAATAACCCCTTAAATAAACCAAATGGGCTGGTTTTGTTTTCAATAAGGATTATTTATATCTTAGTTGGGATCAAGTACAAGATACTGTTTTATTATTACAGAGAAAAAGGAAATCATTTTTTAGATTATTTTGATAAAATTTGGAAAAGGGAAATGGCCTTCCTTTAATTCGAGCTTTCTGGGTAACAGATTTCCGGATAACGGTCCCCATAGTACTAGGAATAGATTTCTTTTAGATGGGGTAATAGCTATTAATAGTGGACCCATCTCTAGCCTTTAGCTGAAGAGTGACTATATTGTGCATTGTGCGGTTCCACTTGAAGTAGATATTGCAATATCATGCCTGGAACAAGTGATTCGAAGGATTTTAATCCATCGATCGAATGATTTTTGTTCGAACAAAAAAAGGTAGCAAAGCCTATGGGGACCTTCCCCATAGGCTAACATTGACTTCGGTAGGTTTTAGGTGGCAAACTAGGGGGTCGAAGTTTTTTCTTAAAGAGACAGTACTTCGACTATCGAATGGTCGAACAGTCAAACGATTTTTTAGTCTGAATCGAAGTCGAAGTCATAGTCGAAGGTCGAAGTAGCCCATTCGATGGTCGAAGTAGCCAAAAGAACCATTCGAAGTTTTTTTTCCTCTATTCCTTCACTCGAGCGAAGTTAATGGGCCCCCAAGTGTATCAATGCCAGCATCTCCAATTCTCCTGATCAACAGCAAAGCAAACAGTTTCTCTGATCGTTTGCGACGTTTTAAAATGAAGATGCAGGATACAAAATCCACATTTGCATAATCCTGTATAAAGTGTTAAATAAAAACCCTTTGTTTTGTCTCACTTATCTACAGGAGATAGGAAGCAAAGAGAATTAACATTTATCCCAGTGCTATTATCTTCTGCTTGGGATGACTTTTCAGAGACAGGCTATATTTGAAATAAGGCAAAGGTTTAATTTAGTCGCCCACCTTGGGCCATTCAGTGTCAGTCTTCAGTTCCTTGTCAGCAAAGGACAGCCTGCAGTCCCTCATTATCACTTCAAAAGTGTTGGGATGCAGATGTGCCTTGATGGTTTCTTTAATGTGTAGTGAAGTACTGTAATTAATCTTCAGAAAGGATAAAATGGCAAGCTTTTTATTGGTGACATGAAGAGTGAGGCTCAGAATACAATACATACTCGATGTGAGATACAGCAGTAGTACTTTGTTTACAGTATCTATACTAATCGAGATGGCAAAGTTGAAGGAAGGGTTTGCTTTTAGCATAAATATAATTTTTTTACTTTTATTTTTTGGTATACTATTATCCCTCTCTGCCTTCCCCATGAAGAAGGGTTCCCTGGCTGTTAGCATAGGTGCCCTGCCATGATAACTATTATTTCTATATACAGGTATGGGATCCATTATCTGGAAACATGTTATCTGGAAAGCTCCAGATTACGGAAAGGCCAAATCCCATAGACTCTATTTTATCCAAATAATCAAAAATTTTAAAAAACACTTGTAATGCTGGCCATAGATGCAAAGATCCGATCGTACGAATCATCGTACGATCGGACTTTCCCATCTCCCGACCCGCCACTAACCATTCAGATCAAAGTCTTACCAGTCAGATTAGTTAAAGAACAGATCAGCCGATGTTCTGCCCCTGACAGCAATCGTACGATATCTATGTCCAACCAAAGTTAGTGACAGTCTCCCACTGAAAATCGTACGATCAGCAATACACGCAGAGATATTATCGGCAGCCGACAGAAATTTTCTAACCTGTCCGATCGACCAAATGACCGATCTCCGCCGGACGAAAAATGTCGGGACTCTCCACACACAGTTCGAAAATCGTACGAATCCTCGATTCGTACGATCAGATCTTTGCATCTATGGCCAGCTTTAACAAGGGGAAGTAAAATAGGAGGATCTTGGAAATCTGAATAGATAGGACAGAAGATACTTGCAATAATGTGATCACAGGGGAAATTGATGAATATAGACAATAAAAAGAGTGTTTTGCCCAAACAAAAACCTCAGTGGCTTCAATCTGTAAGAAGCACTAATGCTTCTTTATAAATACACCACAAATGTGACTCTTAAATAAATATTTCAGAATAAACAGGGACATCAGTGCAAATCTGCATATGGTATAATGTGACAAAATAATAAATTGGTTTGTATAGAGAATTCGTGTGAACATGGAATAGAGGGAAGACCCTAAATTTGCTCAATGTGCATGGGTATGGTCAGTTTACTTTTAGGAAATGGTCTGATTGTTATCCTCTGCATTATTGCATTGTTCTGGTGAGTATCGGGATTCCAGACACAGGATGAACATGATCTGGTTGAATTAAATAACCCAGTCAACTTAATAAAAGTAATATTAATAGATCTGAAAGGCAGTCCTTCAAAAGTGTTCAAAAGATAATTCGTCCATAGTCCAGAAGTGTAAAGGTTTCATTAGGGATTAGGAGGTCAGTAGTGTAAACCTAAATTTCACTGTGTTCTTTGTCAAGATTTCTATTAGATACAGTATCTGGGTGTTCAACTATTTATTGTAGGAAATGGGAAAATCTGTATGATCTATAAAGAAAATTGTGAAAATAATCTTCTATGACATGTCTTCAAATGAATACCTGCTGGTCAATATCTTAGGATATAGAGGAATTGTAGTCCATGATCAGTTTTTGTGGAGCAATATATAGGGAATAATGTCACCCCATGTTGGCCATGTTGATTGAGATGTTGAAGCCACCTGCAAACCAGATTTTCATTCCTGACAAAACAATTGTTATTGAGACTGCACAAAGGTCTGGCAAAAGGTTAATACACAACATGTCACCAAAACAACTGATTAAATATCAGTAATAAATACATTCATAAATTATATTCAGTTGCTTTTATATTTTATTGTGATCCTGTGACAATGGTGATGGACATTAAACTCTTAACTATGCTTTTATTCAGTTCATGTGGTTCGTACTAGTTATGGGTGAACTTTGCTGAAAAATTCGCAAATTTCTGGCGAAATTTGCCAAACGGAGAAGAATTGGGAAACATCGAAAAATTTGTGAAACGGCACTGGCATCTAGTTTTTGACGCCGGCGTCCGTTTTTGATGCCGTCGTTTGTTTTTTTGGATGCCAGCGAACATTCACTGGCGAAAATGCGCCAGCATCCATTTTTTTTTCGCGCAAATTTGCAGTGAATTTGCGCTTGATGAATAAATTCACCCATCACTAGTTCCCACTAAATAATTCAATTCTATCAATCTTATCTATCTATCTATCTATCATCTATCTATCTATCTACAGTATCTGTCTATCATCTATCTATCTATCTAGAGAACATCTAGACACAGCAATTATATACAATGCAGGACTCCTCATTTATCAACTTGGTTTAATTTATTAATAGGGATTGGGCGAATTTCACCGCAGAAATTACGCCCATAGACTTGTGCAGCGGCGGCTTTGAACAAGTTTTTTTCCAAAGGCTAGAATGATAACTGTAACATGTATTTAATAGTGTTTACAACAGGGGTGCCCAAAAAGTAGATTGGGATCTAGCAGTAGACCTTTAGCTTGTGATCAGTACATCTCAAGACACTGTCAACAAACAGCTTGTCTAAATCACCCTCCTGTTTCATTCTTTTCATTCAGATATTTTATGTTAAGGTTACATAAGAAATAGTTGTTTGTTAAATATATCAATATCAATTCTCTCATAAATCAATATAATATTTAAGTCATATTTCCCCTGGAACAGAATCTGCGCTGGGCTTAGTTCAATAACATGGAAATGTTGTGGTTTTGTGCGTCAAATCTGAAAAAGTTGCAGGTTTCGGGCGTCAGATCCGAAAAAGTCACAGTTTTCAGTGACAAGTCCCAAAAAAATTGTACGATTCAGATATCTGTGATGTTAGTGATTGATGTCGTGGTTTCAAAAACTCTAAAACCACTAAAATTCAACGTTTAATAAATAAGGATCTGAGAGTAAAGTGTCTATTTGGGTCTAAAGGACTGTGAAGAGACTGGAGACTTTAGGGGTTATTTTTTACATTGTGCAAAATGCAAAAAAATGGGTGCTCCTAGGTGTGCAGGTTGTACACCATTTTAAAGCAGAAACAGCTATGACCCATGAATATAGGATTGCCTTTCACTTATAAGGTGAGGTGGGGATGTAGGTGACCCGTTCCTTTCCTACCTACCTACCTGCAAGAAAAAGGGGTGTGCTACCTGAGTAAGTCTCCACACAAATAATATACTGTGCATTAGTCTTAAATATATAGCACCTTAAGAAATATGTTGTAATTAAAAGCAACGCCATACAAAATTATACAAGATTCAGAACAAAGGTGAAACACTAAAGTGCTGATCAATTATGAAATCTATAACAATTTCAGGAATTTATGAATTGAAATAACAGATCAGTGTATTCAGATGAAACCCTTAGGAAAACACATTTAAAGGAGAAGAAAAGGCATCGTACACTTGGAGGTGCCAAATGTTAGGCACCCCAAAGTGATTGTACTGACTTACCTGAAACCCCAGGCCGGTGCTCCTATCAAAAGAAAACTGCACCAGCCCAGAGTTATTCCAGGGAGTACAATGCCTTTCCTTCTCCTTTAAAATGAAACAACCTTAAAGGAGTTATGGAATTTTGGAATGGACTATGAGTCATAATAAATTTCTGTAACAGATTGAATTTAGAAATCCTACAAGAGCTTGATATCTAGGAATCTTACAGAAATCCAGTCTTTCGCAATTCTGCCCAAAATCTTTCTAATGTTTTTCTCAAAGATGTATTTTAATACATGAGCAAATTAAGGGGGTTATTTACTAAACTCCGAATGCAAAGATTCCGGAAAATTTCTGATATTTTTTTTTATATAAAATGGGACTTTTAAAAAAATCACAAATTTTTCAGAATTTATTGAACCCCAAGTCAGAATCAGAAAATCCGGCATCTCAGACCTGTTGAGGTTGCATATAAGTCAATGGAGAAGTCCCAATGACTTTTTGTTGTGCGCTGGGTTTCGTGAGTTTTCAGGGGAAAAATCTGGAAAATCGTGAAAATCATATTTTTTTCCCGCAAATACAATTTTCAGGAAAATGTAATAATAAATAAGTGTAAAAAACCAGAGCCGATTTGATTGGAGTTTGTAGCAGAAAATGTTGAGATAAAATCGGACTTTGATAACCCCCTAAGTGGATAGGTGTTAATAGGTATTCTCTAGCTATGCACTATAAAACACCAAGGAACACACAGCTTTGAGAGGGGCTTAGAAGAGGAAAGGTAAAAAAAAAGTTATGTATTGTGTATTTATCATGCAGATTTAACCCTGTAGAAATTATGACAATTAAATCCTTGCATTTTGCTAATTTGCATCATACTGATTAACATAAACTTTACTTTACATAAATGTGTATAATCTATTATCCTTGTGTTACTGTATCAATGACAATTAAATCAAAATTCCCTGGCTGCTCCCTCATTTGCATAATTGGTGTTGAATGGCCCTATTTCATTCCCAGCCATATTATATGCCTTAAGATAATTAAAACAATCTTTTTTACGATCATCCATATTTTATAGAAACATATGTCAGTTTAAATTTGTGAAAAATATCACCACGTTTAAGGGTAAAAAAGGTTTATTGATTAAACGTTAACACTAAAACAAATTTCATGGGGTGGTTCACCTTTAATTAAAATTTCAGTATATTATAGAATGGCCAACTATAAGCAACTTTTCAACTGGTCTTCGTTATATATTTTTTTTTATAGTTTTTAAATTATTAGCCTTCTTCTCCAGCTTTCAAACAGGGGGTCTGTAAGGCTACAAAGATATTGTTATTGCTACTTTTTATTACTCATCTTTCTATTCAGGCCTCTCCTATTTATATTCCAGTTTCTTATTCAAATCAATGCATGGTTAATTTGGACCTTAGCAACCACATTGCTTAAATAGCTAACTAGAGAGCTGCTGAATAAAAAGCTAAATAACTCAAAAGCCACAAATAATAAAAAATGAAAACCAATTGCAAATTGTCTCAGAACATCACTCTCTACATGATACTTAGGGACAGATTTATAAAGGGTTGAATTTCAAGGTGAAGGGAGTTTTTTTTTTTGAAACTTTGAGTTTTTTTGAGTGGTTTAATAAATTCAGAAAAATGGGATTTTTTAAAAAATCTCATTTTATTAAAAAAAAATCAAAATTTTTTCTTGATTTTTACGTTCGGAGTTTAGTAAATAACCCCCGTAAAATTAGCTCAAAATTTTAATTTAAATATTCAATTCGACGCTTGATAAATCTGCCCCTGGACTGGGCTCAGTTTATCAGCCGTTCTGAAACAAACTTTAATATGTTACAAATGCTAAAACTTTAATAATTGCAATGTTTAGATTAACACCATTCCTTGTCTCCCTTAAAGAGATACTGGCATCAGAAAATAACCATTTTTATTATCTATCATGACATTGTCTTTGAATGCTGTTAATAATTTTGCCATAAAATCGTTTGCCTGATCCTTTTACAGTACATTACCTTTCTTAACCCCATGTTCCTGTATGAGGGGGCCATATTTGTGCAACAGGAGTCTATTAGCATTAGAAACTATAAATGACAGGTTAAGAAGGGACTAGTGAAGGATGAATAAATTTGCCTGGCACGAATTCACAGCAAATTTCCGGTTGGCGAATAAATTTGCTAAAATTCAACATTTTTTTTAACGCGCGTCTGAAAAGTCACTCACGTCAAAATTAGCGAGCATCAACACTATTCGGACACTCATTGACTTTAACACCAGCGTCAGTTTGGATGCGGGCGTCAATTTCTGATTTTCATGATCTTTCATAAAAAATTTCAGATTTTCATGTTTTTTTTTGTGAAAATGTCTGAATTTCAAGATTATTTAGTGAAAATTCAGATTTCATGATTTTTTCGCAAAATTTTCACTGTTTAGTGGATTTCTCAAATTTTTTGGGAAATTCCCAAATTTTTCGGCAAATCAAAAAGGGAAAAATTCGCCCATCACTAGAAGGGACAGTCAGGTTGGCAAAACAGTCAGGTTTAGGAACTTCAAGTAACAATAACTTACAAAAATAGAACTATCAGCAAAAAACGATCCACATGGCCTATAGGTAACTCATTCTAGTCACCTCAAATCCCATATATAAATAATGTGGGCTGCACAACTCTACCCAATTTCTTAGTTTGGTCTGATAAAATGTCTTGGAACTCTGCCTAACTTTTCTTATTACATATGCATCATTCTACTTACCCAATGGCTTTTCTATTTTGTCCAACAAAATTTCTTCTGTAATGTAAGGTATTTATTGTTCAGGTAATTGTGCATAACCCTGCTTTGTGTTCATGCACTTCAGGATGCCCAATGTAGCAATGTAAGGTAACAAAACCGTGTTCAGCACAGATATTTATTGTTTTGTTCAATATGTTACTGAGGACGAGTTTTGCTTTCACTTCAGGAGACCAAATGGTTATCTGAACTGCTTATATTTCTATGCTTGTGCACAGAAGAAAGAATGGCATATTAGTATTAGTACTCTCCCTAAATATATACATCATCAACATAAAAAATGAAGGAAAGATTATGATTGTATTAATTATTTTGTCCTACGCTGTCACTGCAAAATGATACTGCCAGGCTCTTCTACTGTATCAGTCAAAGATCATCAGCTGCTGCCACTTATTGCAAATTCCTACACTGGCTTTCAGTTTCATTTCTTATCAGCCTTTAAAATGTTGAACTAAAAAGCATTCTACCTATAGATCCAAGTATTCTTCCATTCACACAATGGCCTTTGACTTTTCTGGACTTAATGCTTCCCATTCATACATGCAACATTTTTCTTTTCCTGACAGCGCCATCTCTGTAGAATTCAGGATCATACATTATTCAGTTTTCAGCATTTCATTCTATATTTCAGCCTTTTTCCCCTACATATTAGTCTATGGGGCAGATTTACTAAGCTCATGTGAATGGTTCGAATTTCAAAAAGTTCGAATGTTTATGTAAATTTTTGGGTACTTCGACCATCAAATAGGCTATATTCCACTGTTCGACTTCGATTCGAAGTAAAAATCATTCGACCATTCGATAATCGAAGTACTGTCTCTTTAAAAAAAACTTCGACTTCATACAGTACTTCACCAAATAAAAGCTACCGAAGTGCAATGTTAGCCTATGGGGACCTTCCAGAGCACTTTTTGGTCGAATAAAAATCCTTCGATCGCTCGCTAAAAATCCTTTGAATCCTTCGAACGATTTCTATTCGATCGTTCGAATGCTAAATTCTGTGAAAAATCCTTCGACTTCGGTATTCAAAGTCGAAGGATTTCAATTCGAGGGTCAAAGTTTTTTTAACTTCGAAATTCGACCCTTAGTAAATATGCCCCTTTGTAATCACACCTTTCGATATTCACCTTTCACCCAATGTTTGGAATAATAAAAGTATATATTTTTTGTCTTAATTGTGGTAAATTGAGGTTAGAGAAGCCCCAACTGAATGCAGTTAATGCCGTTAAAACAGCTCTGATATGGACATGTCGTGTGATTACCAAGCACTTATATTTAGCTGAATCCATTATGTCTCTGTTTCCACAAATATAGAGGTTAAGCAAAGTTCTTCCCTGAGTTGATATTTCATTAATCTTCTCCAGTTTGGACACCACAGGCTGGTGAAATACCCACCTTGATGTACAACAATACTACAATGAAGAAAAACAAATATCTATAACACCCACTTAATTTTTACTAAAACTTACTAAACACTGGATACAAATTGACTAACACTGGATTGTCCACATCCAGGAACAGCCTGCGCTGAAGAAGGTGACAGCCAAAGTGTTTTAAATGCCCCACATAGCCCCTCTGGCCTTTCAACCAACATGTCAAATGAATCCTCCTTTGGAATGTTTATTAACTTTAACCCACCTTAAGACAACATAGCTGCACAATTTAGGAGTGCACAAAGAGATGATATGCCAAATATTGTGCTACCATGCTACTTAAAAACTTGATAATGTGCTTTCCTAGGTTGGTGGTTAGTGATGCGCGAATTCGCTGCAAATTTGCGCGATTCACCACCAGCGAATAAATTCGCGAAACGCCCGCGAAAATTTGCATCAAAAGTTCGGCGGCGTCAAAAACGAGCGCCGGCGTCCAAAACGGGCACCAGCGCCGTTTCGCGAATTTTTCGCCATTTCGTGAATTTCATGCGAAATTCGCAAATTTTTCGGCGAATCGAAACGGCGCAAATTCGCCCATCACTATTGGTGGTAGTTTTAATTATTTCAGGTGGATTCTGTGACAATGGCTGCTGAAAAGATGTCTGCCTTTAAAAACTAATTGAGCAAAGTATGTTTTTATATGTGTTAATATTGCTTGTTCAAAGTTATTCACACAAATTGATTTTGGAAAATCAATACAAAGCAAACATCTCGTGCATTATTAGTTTCGTTTGCCTACATCTCTGAGCAATGTTTGGCGAAGTTCAGCATTTCATCACAATGACAAGTCATGTCTTTCAGCTGCATAATGTAACAAAGTGACATGTGAGCATGATGAAATGACATCTACTGCATCAAATTCTTTTGTAAAAAGTAATATATAACTGCATCAGAACCTCAGTAAATCATTACTTGACTCCCACGTGAAATGAAAATAGCTTTGTTCCTGTAGGATGGATAAACACATCCAACTTTTCTCTAACAACTGCCGACAGGATGGTGAAGAATAAGAATATCCTGAGTGTAAGTTGTGAGTTATAAAGTTTTTTAGCCAGCAGTGCTAATCCTTATACAGAAATGTTTACAAAAACAGAAATATATATATTTTTTTATTTATTTTTTTGCTCATAAAATTCAGAGAAACTGTTTCTGTATTATTTTTACATTTTTTCTTTCAGTATTTTCTTTATTCTTAACACATTCATTATTTAATGGCCAGCTTGAGAAAACCACCATTTAATGGATTTAAGGGGGGATGTAATTAAAAATTCCAAGCAATGTTTAAAGTGGTGATTTTTGTAAATGTTTAATGCTGCTTGCAGTGTAAAATCATTCGCTGGTGAATAATTACATTGCTAAGCATAAGTTAGCGTTAAAGCTTCAATCCCTTTTTTCAGTTCAGTTGGTTTCAGACAGTTCACCAGAAATAAAGACTTTTTTTCAAATACTTTCTATTATCTGTTTGTGACTGTTTTTCTGATATTTAAGGGGCCGATTCACTGAGGGTCGAATATCCAGGGTTAATTAACCCTCGATATTCGACTTCGAATATCGAAGTCGAAGGATTTAGCGCAGATAGTTCGGTCGAACGATTGAAGGATAATTCCTTCGATCGAACGATTAAATCCTTCGAATCGAACGATTAAATCCTACGAATCGAACGATTCGAAGGATTTAAATCCAACGATCGAAGGAATATCCTTCGATCAAAAAAAGTTAGCCAAGCCTATGGGGACCTTCCCCATAGGCTAACATTGACTTCGGAAGATTTTAGATGGCAAACTAGGGGGTCGAAGTATTTTTTAAAGAGACAGTACTTCGACTATCAAATGGTCGAATAGTAGAACGATTTATACTTCGAATCCTTCGATTCGAAGTCGAAGGTCGAAGTAGCCCATTCGATAGTCGAAGTAGCCCAAAAAATACTTCGAAATTCGAGGTTTTTTAACTTGGAATCCTTCACTCGAAGTTAGTGAATCGGCCCCTTATAAGTGTAAAGTTTAATTTTTCACCTCCTAAACCAGCTCTGGCAGTGGAGGAGTTGTTAACCCTTTAACTTGATACATTTAGTTGATACATTTGCTATCTTTGTCCCTGCTGAGCAGAATCCCTGAGCTTCATTAAAGGCAAATGTTGCCTTCTGGTCACAAATGTTTCCAGGAAGCCATTGAGGTCAGAAATCGGTCAAAAAGGAAGCAACCATGGTCGCTAACATTCATAATGGTCTTTGCAAATGTTTTTTGAGCTAACAAAACATATTACATTCCCCCATTTGTATTTATTTTGCTGGGTTGCTCCAGCACCATGCACCTTGTGTTTCAATTGCATTCTGTTTAGGTCATTCTACTGCTGGTCCTTTGTAGTCTGGTCCAGTGATGCCACTTTTTTTTTTGATTGTTAAAGAAATACAGAATTTTTTTTATTAGAGATTTATGGAAAAAAAAAGAAAATAGAATGTTAGTAAATAGTCCCCCTTGGTCAATGGCCCCTTAATTTATAACAAAGCTATAGGTTTATAGCTATAGGTTTCTAAACATAAAAAGTTCTACATTTATTAAGCATAAAACCACAAAAAACTCCAATTACTTCATATAAAAGCGCTCAAAGTAATGAAGAAGTCAAAAGAACCTGTCTGTAGCAAATAGTAAAATATTTTGTTACTTTGAGGTTTTCGAGTTTTTTTTAAAAAAAATTACAAAATATTTGGCGTAAACAAGGATTCTGAGGATTGTGTATTCTTTTTGGGATTTGTTTTGCATTTGTATTTGCTTTGTGATTTTTATATTCAGATCATTTAATAAATAAGTAGATATTTGCACTTGTGAATTTAGTCAAGGTGGAAAAAAATGCTACAACTACACAAATTCAAATTGTGATAAATAAGTCTCCCATTATATATACTGCACATAAAATTGCTACACTGTATCAAGAATTATGCTATGGATTCAAGAATTTATAGAATCAAGATACAAAACAGGCATTCTCTTTAAGGAATGCTCTCCTAGTTGGCCTTTTTTAATCTGCTTCCCCAGTAACTGCATTGTGCTATCCAATGGGAGCCAACTCCAAAGTTTAGGAACCAACAGAACAACATTTCCCAGTTTCTTGTTACTAACTCTAGAAATGGCTGCTATAGTTCTCAAGATCTTGAAATGCAGCATGGGAACGCACATAATGCCACAGAAGATAAACATATCACAAGAAGATAAAATATCACACAATCCACAGTGATAAATCCCACTTGTACTCTGAGTCCCAATCCCACTTCCTGTCTGCAGCCTCACATTTCAATAATGGTGCATATTAAAAACCAGAGTACAGTAAGTCTGAAACAATAACAAATAGTAATTTAGGAGTTTGTCTCTAGAGGTATATTTTACATATTGTAATTTCCTTTACTTAGTGAGCAAATGTAGATTTCCCATGTGATAATTTTATATTAGGAGTTTAATTGCCTGCTCTGATAATAAAATACCATCAGCAATATGTCTGTAGATAAAGCATTTCATTCTTATGTAAGATAAATGTGAAAATGTTAACTTCCTATTTTCAATGCATCTTGCAAGAAACAGAAAAGAGATAAAAGTCTATTACAGCCAAATAATTGAGCAGATGCTTGGCAAACAGCCGATTTATTTTGTAAACAAAACACAGAAATAAGAAACATAGAATTTGATGAACCCTTCCCCCATATCCTACATCGAGAGAAATAGAAATTCCTCTCATTTCCCAGGACAAGCTTTTTCTGTACTTTACTCTGAATGTAGCGCCATAGTCAATAAACGACATCTATTTTACATAATTTTTCATCATGTTTCTTTATGCTCGCCCTCTATCAGTGGACCCGTAAAAAAACTGGCATGTTCAACATTCACAATATGTAAAAACTTTTACAGGTTTCCATTATGTTCCATAATAATAATATAAGTAGTTTTACTTCAATTTGTCTTTATAGTATCTGCAAACATACTCATCTATATGCCTCTGTTTAAATAATAGAATGTCACTAAATATCATATATTGCAACATCAATGGCTTGAACCACTACACAAAAAGGAGTCCTCCATCAGTTAAGAAGATTAAATTGTGATATAGCTTTCCTTCAAAGGACACATTTAAATGATAAAGACAATGATACTATGATCAGAGATTAGGGGTAGAGGAGGGGTAGCTATTTTAATCCATCGTAAATTGAATGCCTACATTTTAACAGTGCAGAAAGATGAGTATGGCAGATTTGTTTACACTAAAGTATTGATTAATGATAGAAAATTGCATTGTGTCTCCATTTATGCCCTTAATCACACTAAAGAGTGTTGATTTCAATCATAGAATCTTAGCTCTCCCCCCTCTAATGTAATCTTATGAGGGGACTTTGATGAAACCCATATTGATGTTTTAGATAGAATCGACTTAAACTCTAACACTCCCACCAAACAGAAAGGGAATTCACACATTTTTCCTCCCAATATAACTTAGGAACTAGAATCAACTACATCCTAGTTTCCAATAACTTAGTGAGCAAATCCGCAAAAGCAGACATACAGGTAGGTTCCATTGATCACCTCATTGCCCTCATTTCACAAGAATAAGTTGATAACTTAAACAAACCCATATCAATTGATGAAGTCTCTAATGCAATTAAAAATATGAAAAAGAAAAAAGTGGGTGGACCAGACGGTCTACCCCCAGTTTTTTTTTTTTTACAAATTATTAAACACTAAAATCTCCCCTTTTATCTCAGAGCTTTTTAATGAACTGGTAAGAAACCCCCAACTCCCCTTCTTTACCAGCATCCTATAGACCTATTTAACTACTAAATCAGGACATTAAATTATTATCCAAGATTCTAGCGGATAGACTTTCTTTGATCCTTCCATCAGTTATCTCTGAAACCCAGGATGGTTTCCTAAGAAAGAGGTCTGGTATAAAAAATATTAGGGCAGTAATCTCTATTTCTCATGCCAAAGTACATAAACTCCCATGCACTGTGGTCAGCCTTGACATTTGATTAAGTGGTATGGGACTATCTCTTCAATTGCATGGAGCGCTTTGGGATAACAGGCCCCTTTTCCATCTATATTTATAACACTTATAACCTATGCCAAATCCCAGATACTAATAGCCTGAGTGAAATCCCCCTCCTTTAAAATAAAGGAACAAGACAGGGGTGCCCTTGATGCCACTACTCTTTAATATTTAGCTTGAACCTTTGATTAGAGCATTAGATTCATTTCATGGCATCAGAATCAATAAAGTTCATTTGAAATCTCTACATTTGCTGATGACCTGCTCCTGATTACTCAAAATTCTAATAACTCACAGGAGGAAATCTTCAAATTACTCCAAAATTTTGGGTTACAAAATAAATGCCAATAAAACAGAAATAATGAATATCAATATAACAATGTCTGGCTCTCTCTTAAGAAAGTTGAATCTAAAGCCTCCCAAACCACATTTAAGTTATTTAGGGCTCAGAATCACAACAAATCTGATGAAGCATTATATTTTGAATTTCAGTTCAGCTATTGACAATGTGCTTTCACTTTGTAACAAATGGAATATTGATCTCATCTCTCAAAAACTTTGGGTTTCAGGTATTAAGCAAAATCAAAAATGGTGTAAAAGTGGTCTGAGTATTTACATTCTAATATTACTCCGGCCCAACTTTCGCTTTTGTAAATAAAATACATACTTGGTCTCTGAAAACTGGAGAGTACAAAATTTCAAATTGGTCCACTTAGGCTATGGGAATATGTGAACCCAATTCCATTATCTTTTTGTACAGCCTTTCTGTCTGAAATGTACTCAACTAAATATAGACTTATTTCCTTATTTATGGAGTTGTCCAAATGTACTTAAGGTTTAGCTAGCCTTTTTTTTTTGAAGCTTAAATTAAAGAGTCATATTAAATCCTAAATTTGCTCTACTCCACCTGGATTCTCCAGGATTTGGTCTGAATGTGCTATCCATTTCCCAAAGTGATATATTTTTTAATCTAATTTGGATGTTTATGGCCGCTACAAAGAAATTACTGTTCTTAAATTGGCTGGCAGATTCCACCCGTTCATTAAAATATATTCTGTCCCTCATAAATCACCTCTGCTGGCAAGAAGCAATATTCGCGAAATTCGCGAATTTTTCGGCGAAGCGAAACGGCGCAAATTCGCCCATCACTAATTAATTGTACAGCTTTTGTCAAAATCTGCTGTTTATTCTGTAAACACAACAATATATATATATATATATATATATATATATATATATATATAAAGAAAGAAGTTAAAAATAAAAACAGGTAGACAAAATCCGTTGCTGGCTGTAAAAGTATACTTATTGCATTGTGAAAGGATAATAATAATCATATAAAAACATCAGCCAAAAGTGACATACAATTTGGTAGAATTTACTAATTAACCTGAAATTTAATCAGGGTAAATCAGTGAATGAAGTTCTTGCAATTCATATCCCTAAAATATGTTAGGGCACATTCACTTACAAAGGCACAATGAGCCAATGCACAGACTGTCCACAATGCACTGTTTTTCCCTCCAGAATTCTTGAAACACAGCGGACACTTATTTGTGCAGGGTGTGAAGAAACCCAAGAGATACCCCCTGGTCAGGAGGATTCGGAATGTAAGGCAGTAAGGACGGCTATGCTCCCACCAGTGCTTGTCTTATGCACCTTACACAAGTGCTTGGAGAATGAATACTGAGGGGCAAGATTTTGCAGCTCCTCTTGGACTGGCATCTGGGTCATAGTAAAATTAAATTACTCCTTCTGAATCTCATTATTTGCAGTGTGAATGAAAAGTAGCTGTTTATTTATACATTCTAAGACTTGTTTATGGGCAGACTCCTGACAGCAATATTCATTAGCAGTTCAAACGAACAAGCATTTTGAATTTAGTTGGAATTATAAGATTATAGATGTGAGCAAATACAAAGCACATGAGCACAGGTTGTTCAGTTACCCAGTAAAATAAAAAAATGAAAAGGCATGTGATATAAAATTACTCAAGGCAGAGCAGGATTAGTATCTAAATTCAACAGGGTAAACGTGTTACTTTTTCTCCTTTGTCTCTACAGGGATCTGAACTCTCTCACTAAAGACTACGAGAAAATCATGGTCTGTTCTTCATGCTGCAGGTCTGCTGGAATTTAATGAACAGGTTAAACCTCTGCCAGGCAGCATTTTAAGTTGGCAAAAAGGTGTGTAAAAAAGTTGCCTGGTGAGAGCTGAAATTACATTTATCATGCGGGAATTTGAAATAACTTTTTTTGTTCTCAACTGTTTTTTCAGTGAACATTTCAAATATGTTAATACAAATTGAGTCAATTTTTTTTATTAATAAAGCAAATGTATATTTTCTTGTATAATTCTTTCCAACCTTATAATAAAACCAGTACACTCAACAAGTTATACTGTTCCTTAATGACAGTATTAGACATAATCTTGGGTGTGTTTCTTATAGCAAACTAAAATAGGTTGGAAAGTATTAACTAATTACTGTCACTTACTGCAGTTTGTCTAATAATGCCATGGGCACCTTAAAAGACACCTTGTAGTTAGCTGTGCTGTCTGGTGTAAGTAAGTACCTGTCTTAGGGCACAACTTGCAAAAACCTTTTAACCTTTTCTTCCTACGCCACCATTAGTAAGTGAACCCCACTTTCTTCATTTCTGTCTTGTTCACTCACACACATTGCCAGGTATTCTTAAATAGACTATAAATCAAGTGCCTTTACAGAAAGATTGCTAATATAGAATATAACCACTTAGGGAAATGTTTTTATAAAATAAATCTTCCTCTAGTCATAAATAACTGATTTCATAACAAGAGTTCAAACATCTATTGCAACTTGTAATTTGTTTTAAGATATGTTTAATTTAACATTAGTGATGGGCGAATTTCGGGCGTTTCGTCGAAAAATTCGGGAATTTCCCGCAAAATTTGTGAAACAGTGAAAAATTTACGAAACGGCGCCGGGCTCTCGTTTTTGACGCCGTCGTCCGTTTTTGACACCGGTGTCTTTTTTTTTTAATGCCGGAGCAAATTCGCTGGTGAAAATGCGCCGACGTCCAAAAAAATGGACGCCGACGAATTTTTGCGGCGGTTTCACGAATTTATTCGCGAATCGCATGAATTCGCCACAAATTCGTGCCTGGCAAATAAATTCCCCATCACTATTTAACATTCCATTTACTAACACAAACATATCCCATTTCTAAGTCACTTTTGTTACGATGTCTCCTCCTTAGTCCAAGTATTTGAATGGGAAGCAATGATAACAATCACCAATAATAATAACAAACCCAAGAGACTGCATTCGGCTGACACAATTTATAGTGAACAAGATTAAAAAGAGACTGGATAAAACGGTTCAGTGAACCGAAGGGTTACTTTTTCTTCTTTAAACTAATCTGAACTAAAAGAACCCACTAAAAATGTTTCAAACACAATTAGAAGTAACAGATAAAAAGGGATTAGACTGTATAATGCAATCCTATAAATGGGGGTAAAAGGATATAGAAACTGGATTAAATAATAATTGTATCTATTGATTTTTTTGGTAACAGGTTGAAATGAGATATGAAGGTTGGGATAATAGTATTTCTCATGTCTGGTGGTTTATTTGATACAGGCTTGACCTTTTGTTCCTATGATTCTCAGACCACTGCAAATATAACCTTTGTCTCTATGCAATGTACATCTTAAACAAAGACACGATTATTTACTGATCAAAAAATTATAAAAAAGTAGCATGATATGTATTCTGCTACCTGCCCTTTTCAAATGTGGTGCAAGTTAAAAATATAAGCAGTATATTTACAAAGTATTAATCAAAATATAAATGATGTAAAAGCCATAGGGGTATTAAATATTCAATTTCAGGCACGCAGCTTTGAAGCTAGCACAAAAACACATTTTATCGGAATGAAAAAATGTATCCAAGGTAATATTCTCACAGTTGTACAGTAGAGCTTTGAATATGTTTAGGTCAAAAAAAATTGGGGAGTCCCATTTATGAAAGTTTGAATTCATGTGAATTGTATTCGAATATACTTACAAGTCGACTGGTTGATTATTTAAGAAAAAATTAATATTAGATCAAATGGTTCCGACCTGAAAATTTGAATCGTGTTCGATTTGTAAGAATCTAATTTTTCTCCTGAAAAAAAACTGGAATGTCAGGAAGGCTATTAACATCTCCAAATGGCACAACAGACCTCTGCCATTGACTTGTACATGAATTCTACATGTTTTAGGTGGCGGATATTTGGTTTAGGACTGTTTCCATGGTCGAGGTGTGATATTTCTCACATTCGAATAGAGGGAATTAAAATTCAAATGTTTGAATTTTTAAACTCGAAAATTCGAATTGACTATTCGACCCTTGATAAATATGCCCTTAAAGGTACATGTGATTTCAAGAATTCAAATGATTAAGGCTGTCTTAAAGTATGCTTTTTGTCCAAAATCCCTCGGGAGAATAACCATTGGAAAACATTCTGGCCCGACCTATTAGACATAGGACTCAAGACCTTGAAGCCATTTCTGTCATCTACTTGCCATCATCTTCAGTATGCTGTCACTTAACTAGAAAAAGGAAATTACTAAGAATATAAACATTCATGAATACTAGAAAAGGCACCACACACATTAATGTGCGTTAAAGGGCTGTGAAAATACTGTATGTATGTCACTTTCTAGACTTTGTGCCAGAAGAAAACAACATAGCACTTTGAAGCTATGACATATATAGTTCTGTGATCACTATTGCATTAGTAAGTAGTGATGAGCAAATATGTCCATAAAAATTTGTGAAACGCATTGAAGTCAACAAGTGTCATGCATTAAAGTCAATGGGCATTTCTCTTCTGGCGACTTTTTTGTCTCAGCGAATCTCAGAAGGATCTGAAAAATACAAGGAAGCTTCTGAAGAACAAGTCCTAAAATTCAGAAAAATGGACGCCGGTGTCCATTTTTTTGGACACCGGCGCATTTTCGCAAGCAAATTTGCACCAGCGTCATAAAAAGGGAAGCCGGCGTAAAAAAACGGACACTAGCATCAAAAATGGACTCCGGCGTCAAAAACAAGACTCCGGCGCCGTTTCGTGAATTTTTTCGCCGTTTCGCAAATTTTTCGGGAAGTGAAACGCCTCAAATTCGCCCATCACTAAATATTAGTAGCAAAGGGAGGACCAACTTCATATCAATAACCTGGGATTTGGAATGATATGTTAAACAGACAAGCATCCACATCCTTTTGTTCATATAGCATATGTTTATCATAAATATAAAGGAAAACTGTGAAGCTGAATTTTTGAAAACCAATTACAGAAATCAAAACACTGTAAGGGGGTTATTTACTAAACTCCGAATGCAAAAATCAAAAATCACAACAAATTCGTGGTTTTTTTTTTTATAAAATCGGACTTTTAAAAAAATCCCGATTTTTTCAGAATTTTTTAAACCCTGAGGATGGAAAAGTCTAAATTTGAAAATCCGGTATCTCAGCCTGTCGAGGTTGCATAAAAGCAAATGGGAGAAGGCCCAATGATTTTTTGATGTGCGCTGAGTTTCGTGCAATACCCCGAAGTTTTCAGAGTTTTTTTTGAAAATTTCGAAAAAATCGTCAAATTTGTGAAATTTGTGATTTTTTGAGAAAATGTAATAATAAATAAGCGTAAAAACCCAGAGCAGATTTGAGTTTTTAGCAGAAAATATTGAGATAAATTCGGACTTTGATAAATAACCCCCTTAATCTTGCAATTCCTTTTTTTAATTATGCCTGTTACCATTAAAATTCAAAACGTAAACGTCCACTAGACAAGAAAAAGAACAGATGTAAATGAAGCCTCAACAGAATTGTTTTAAATCTGTAAATAAGAAGCCTTTTAAATGTCAGCGCACAACAATACTAAACCAAACTGTGAAAATTGGTAATTCCAAATACTAATCCAAATGGTGCAAGATAGATGCATTTCTTGTGCTTACCAAGCATTTCCATCTGAAAGTATGTTTAGCTACAGAATAAAGACTTAATTTACATAATACTCTTTTATAATGCCTCTTTCCGATGGTTAAAAAAATGTAGACTCTGATTTTAAGGCTCTGTGGTAGAAAACGGAGAAGGATTCTAAATGAAGTAGATACAAAGGATTATTAATAGACTTAACTAAGCCTTGCTGTCCCTTTGCAGATAATGATACTCATTTATCTTTGTAGAATTTTGCTGAAAAAGGTTTTGATAAATTGAAGTTAATTTCCATAATTAAATCAGTTTCCAAGATTTAAACTGAAAACAGTTAAAGGGACAAACTGTTCAGCTATTTTTATATTACTATAAAGATGATCATTAAAGTTAATTTTTGTTATGTTTAAACATACAGTGTTATGGGAATAAAGATCTGGTTTTAAAAAGAGCAGATAATGTTTTTTCTTTTGGATTTTTAGGGTTGCTTTTTAACATTTTACCATTTTCTGTACTTCCTGGTAAATATTTATTTGTTTCTAAATATGTTTGTTAGATATCCTTCCTCATCAAGGTATACTTAAGGGGCAGATTTATCAAGGGTCGAATTTCGAAGTGGAAAAATACTTTGAAATTCGACCATCGAATTGAATACTACGAAATTCGAAGTCGAATTCGTAGGATTTTTGCATCGTACGATCGTATTCCGATTGTAATAAGATCGTATGATTGTATTCAGATCGTACTTCGAATCGTAGGATTCGAACGATTTTATCGTACGATTGTTCCATTTTTCTTTGAATACAAAAAACTTAGACATATGCTCTAATAGGCTAAAATAGCACTTCGGCAGGTTTAAGTTGGCGAAGTATTGAAGTCGAAGTTTTTTTAAAGAGTCAGTACTTCGATTATCGAATGGTCGAATAGTCGAACGATTTTACTTTGAATCGAAGGTCAAAGTCGTAGTTTTTGATGGTCGAGGTATCCAAAAATTACTTTGAATTTCGAATTTTTTTAACTAGAAAATTCCCTCGATTTCACTTCGACCCTTAATAAATCTGCCCCTTAATATATAAAAATTCAAATGGAATTCAGGGAGCAATTTAAGGCGAATAAGTACAGGTATGGTATCGCCTAAGTGGAAACCCATCATCCTGAATACTCTAAATTACTGAAAGGCCATTTCCCAAAGAGCCCATTATAAGCAAATAATTCAAATTTTTAAAAAAGGGTTTCTTCTTCAATGTAATAATAACAAACAGTGTCCTGTACTTGATGATAACTAAGCGGCATAAATCCATATTGGTGGCAAGACAATGTATTTTTTATTTTATGTTTAAGGGGCAGATGTAAAAAGGGTCGAATATCGAGGGTTAATTAACCCTCGATATTCGACTAGGAACTAAAATCCTTCGACTTCGAATATCGAAGTCGAAGGATTTAGCGCAAATCCTACGATCGATCGAAGGATTATTCCTTCGATCGAACGATTAAATCCTTCGATCGAACGATTCGAAGGATTTTAATACAACGATCGAAGGAATATCCTTCGATCAAAAAAACTTAGGCAAGCCTATGGGGACCTTCCCCATAGGCTAACATTGACTTCGGTAGCTTTTACCTGCCGAAGTAGGGGGTCGAAGTTTTTTTTAAAGAGGCAGTACTTCGACTATCGAATGGTCGAATAGTCGAACGATTCTTAGTTCGAATCGTTCGATTCGTAGTCGTAGTCGAAGGTCGAAGTAGCCCATTCGATGGTCGAAGTAGCCCAAAAAACACTTCGAAATTCGAAGTTTTTTTAATTCGAATCCTTCACTCGAGCTTCATGAATCGGCCCCAAAATGTTAATCAGCAGTTTTAAGGTAAAGTGATTTACCTGTATAGAACCATAATGGAACTGTAAATGATTGCTTTGAACATGCATAAGTGAGATTGATTCAAAGGCCCCTGTTTAATACAGAGGGGCATATTTATCAAGAGTCGAATTTCGAATTGAAAAAACTTCTAAATTCAAAAAATCCAACCGAAATTAAGTCGAAGATTTTTTTTTTTGGTCGAATAGGTTTGTATTTGCCCCAGTTAGAATTGTACAAATCGAAGGAATAGCACATTCAATCAAATTTGATTCAAAATTTTTCCCCAAAAAAACTTTGATTTTTCAAAGTCTACCAATGTAGAAACTGATACATTGTTGAAATGGCATTGATTTGTCTGTGGGGCATTTACTCCCCATAAAGCTGTGCTGAAAAAAAATGTTGAATCTGGATTACTGTCACTGATGTGCATCCCTAAAAAGGTTTGAATACAATTCAAATATTGATGGGCGAATTTGCGCCGTTTCGCTTCGCCGAAAAATTTTTGACGCCGGCGCCCGTTTTTCCGACGCCAGCACCCGTTTTTGATGCCGGCGCCCGATTTTTTTTTACGCAAATTTTCGTGGGCGTTTCGCGAATTTATTCACTGGCTGCGAATCGCGCGAATTCACGCCTGGCGAATAAATTCGCCCATCACTAAATTCAAAGTCTAACTCATATATAACCTATAATGTTCATATATAAGCAGTAAATACAGGATTCTCACCATCTTCTAGCCTCCTACACTCCATAACTCGTGCTTCTGTACAAGTTGTTCTATGTGCTGCCTACCTATTGCCTCTGCCAAATGAAACACAAATGAGTCACTGTCCAAACCACAAAAGAAGGCCCTTTGCACCATCAGTCATTCATAAATAAGGCAAGTACAAAGGAAATAAGTATTAAATCAGACAATGCTAGCAAAAGTTGCAACTCTTCTCATTCCATATATCACTGGAATACGGATAATTCAGAACTGAGGCTGCTCATTCCTTGTTGTATGAAAACTCTAAAAGCACATTTCTTCTTCTTTAACTCCTCCATGATATGCTATAAACTTCTGTCACCTACTAAGTGCAATAATCAGGGGAGGATAAACCTTAAACCATCAGGGTTTTGGAAAACTGTAGCAGAACTATGAGGCCAATTTACTAAACAATTTTTTCAGGTTGGACTTTTTGTTGCCAAAAACCTATCACAGGATAAAAAGTGCAACTTTTCTGAGACAAAACTGCTACAATGATGAATCCAAAAATACTCCAGCTGAAACATGTCGAAATCATGTAGAAGTCAAGGCAGATGTGCATTTTCCAACTGGAAGATTTTCCTTTGCTTAGTTTTTAAGGTTTTCAAGTGTTTTTGACGCTGGCTTTTGTGCAACAATAGAAAAAATCTAAAGGGGTTATTTACTGAAACTTGACATTTTCCGACTTTTTAATAAAAACAATCTTGACCTAACCCCCATTCACAAATTTAGATTTATAAAGAAATCAGGTTGAAAAAGTCAGGTCGGGAAAAAACTAGAAAAAATTGTACGACAATTCGAATTCAAAGTCTTTTTTCAAATTATTATGCGATAAACTTGAATTTATCAAATTTGTTGCCAAAAATTCTAATTATTTAAGTTTTTGAGTGAAAGCCAGAGTCAAACACCCCAAAACTGGTTAAAGGGACAGCTTCCATTGACTTTTACATGAATTCAACAGGTTTTAGATTTTCAGATTTTTAGTAGCTTTTGAACATACTGAATCTCTAAAAAAAATTCTAAAAAACTTGACTACAAAAAATTAAGTTTTAATAAATAACCCCCTAAAAGTCAAAAATTAACTTTATGACAAGAACAAAAACCTCTCCCCCTAATATCTGGTGAGTAGTGATGGGCGAATCTGTGCCTTAAAAATTCGTGAAACGTATTGAAGTCAATCAGCGTCAAAATAATTTTGACGCACCTCAATTTTGATGCGAGTGACAATTTTATATGCGCAACTATTGCATTAAAGTAAGTAGGCGTCTGCATAATTTTGACATGCGACAACTGTTATAAGAGCACCAATTTTGATGCCCAGATTTTTCGCCAGCAAATTGTCGCCACAGTTTCACAAATGAATTCGCTTGTGGCGAAACGCTGAAATTTGCAGCAAATTTGTGTCTGGTAAATTTATTTGCCCATCACTACTGGTGAGCTTTTGGTTTTCATGAAAAACCAATTTGGGGGGGGTGGAACATAAAGAAGTCCTCCTAATTGCAACTTGTATCTTATACCCCTGACTGCTTTACAAATACCTGTCAGCATTTGTTTGTAATCTATATGTTTCTTGTATGCCTATTGTACTTTACTGCAGAATATGCTGGTGTTTTACAAATGTTTGTTAATAATAATGTTCAGAGCAGGTTTCCATTATAGAAAATGTAAATATATATATATATATATATATATATATATATATATATATATATATATATATATATATATATATATATATATATATATATGAAATATAATCATTGCTCTCCCTGAAAAAACAAACATTAAAAACATGTTATGTGTTTAACAAAAAAAATAAGCATTCTGAACTATCCCAATGAGAATTCTTACTGACAGATTATAGCCAGACATGGGCTCTGCGCTGAGATAAGTCTTTTGTTGTCTTGCAAAGAGCATGTTGGGATCTCAATAATCAGTCACTTCTCACAATTTTGTTTTGCGATCTCATGATTAGGGATGTCGCGGACTGTTCGGCGGCGAACTTGTTCGCGCGAACATCGGCTGTTCGCGTCCGCCGCAAGTTCGCGAACGTCGCGCGACGTTCGCCAATAGGCGTTCGCGTCAAAATCGTTCGACCATTCGACCATTCGATCGCTTAAATCGAACGATTTTCGTTCGATTCGAACGAAAATCGTTCGATCGAACGATTAAAATCCTTCGATCGTTCGAATCGAACGATTTTCGGATGTTCGAAGTTCGCGAACTGTTCGCAAACTGTTCGCATTTTTTGCCGGTGTTCGCGAACGGCGTTCGCGAACACATTATCGGCGGTTCGCTACATCCCTACTCATGATGGTCTACTCTCATTCAGTCAATTCTGTCCCTTAAAGAAATTAGGCCAGTCTACTTACCATTCTATTACATAAAGAGGATTACTGTGCCTTATTTTCCAATAGCTACAAAAAAATATTAACGCTATGAATTTGTTGTGAGCTCTAGTAAAGCAAATTAAAAGTAAATGTTACACACAAAGAATTGCATTGAAACTACATTATAATTCAACCTATTAATGTTATTTCAATTGCAAAATAATTTATTGAAATACAGGGAAACTAAACTGAGAAGTGAAATAGCTTTGCTAAAAGGAGTGTGCGTGATTCTCTCAGAAAGTAGTGTCAACAAACTATCCTGTTACCTCATTGAATCACAATCTTTCTGGACAGAATATCATAATAGCTTCCATCAGCATATGCAGATGATAGTTGACCACACCATGTATAATAAAATGTGAATGTAACATAAGGTATCCCAAACTCAGAACTAACTCCAAGGACTCCATCACGGCTCACTTTTCTGCCTGTGTCAGCCATCTTTGGCTTCGGAAGGAGCCCTCCGCTACTCCGATGCCACCAGAACTTAGTGTGAGGACCAAGGAGAGAGGTCTCAGCAGGCTAGGGAACCGAACATATGCCGAAAGTACTGGGGAGCAGTCAGCAAGACTTGATGCAGGCAGGGTCAATACCATACGAGCAGTGCGGTACCAAATCAGATAACTGAAGCAAAGTCGGGGTCACAGGCCATGGTCAAACCAAAACAGCAGCGTGCTGCAAAATAGGAATCCATGGAATAGTCAAATACAGGCTGAGGTCAGTACAGGCAGCAGAATGGCAAGGTCAGGAACAGGCAAGGGTCAGGAACATGAATAAGACAAGAGAAGAACACCCAGGAACTGTAGGAATATACATTTACAAAGGGCCGGAACTAGGGGTAGGCAGAATAGGCTCGTGCCTAGAGGGGCACCAGGCACATGCCTTATCCAACACCTTCCCCATGTCCGGTTGCCTCTCTCCAAAAGTTTCTTTTATTTGGCCCCGCACAAAAGTGGGAGTATGGAAGCATGGAAGCACCAAACGCAACTTGCTTTGCTAAATTCATTCCAGAAGAAAAGAATTGCAAACCGTTGTTTTTGTTTCATCCTTGATCACACAATCCACATATATCATTGATAACTTATTAATAGTTCTTTTAAATGTCAAACAATTGCACCAGGAAAGTGATTTGTCATATGGTGAGTTCTGAGGAATTGGTTCTGATAAATAACTAGTGCCTCCTGGAGGGAAATATGATAGCAACAAATACACAGTATACAGAACTGGTGCCTAACAAAATAACAGAAGCTTGTTGCATATGATGCCTGTGATGAGATATTAAGACCTGAAGGAAACATTAAATTATAGCTATTAAAATATAGCTGTCCTAAATGGTAAAAAATTCAAGATCATCATAGTTGTCAAGACTGATAATTGAAAACATAGTATATCACGGGTAACAAAAACGACAAAAAAAATTGACTAAATCTAAAATCACATATATATTGTTACTAACATTTTTCATTATGTACATCAGGGTTCTACTGTACAACTTACTCCCAGTTTGAGAAATATTCAATCTAGAAGTCTTTGTGTCTGTAATTAGTGATGACACAAAAATTATGCCCGTAGACTCTAATGGGTCAAACATTTGTCCCAAATTTGTCACCCACAGAATGCAATGCATTTTGGTGAATTTCCACCCATTCGCGAATTTTTGGCGAAGTGAAACGAGTCCGATTGGCCCATCACTATCTGTAATGTTTCTGAACTGGAGTTTTTTTGGAAATGGGGCCCAAAATTTACTGGAAAACATTTATTTAAATTAAAAACCTGTACACACTGTATATCACTTCCATCAGTCACTGGATTTTTCATGATTCGCCACCAGTACACAGCCTGCATTTTCTGATAGCTGGTACTCCAATTTTAATGTGATTGCTGCACATGTTAGGGATGCCTTACATAAAACACACATCTAATGCTGGCTAAAGACTGGTGATGAGTGAATTTGTCCCATTTCACTTCGCCGAAAAATTCATGAATTTCCTGCAAAATTGACAAAACGGCAAAAAAATTGCAAAACGGCAAAAAAATTAGCAAAACGTGAATTCTGATGCTCACATCGATTTTGATGTCGGCATTAAAGTCAATCGGCAATGTGTTGCCACACAACTGTTGTGACTGGAGTGACTTTTCCAATGTGCGTCCAAAATATTTTGACGCTGTCGAATTTCCGCGGCAGTTTTGCTAATTTATTCGCTGAATTCGCGTCTGGCGAATTTTTTCGCACATCACTAGTACAGACAAACATTTAAAAAAGTTCCAATGTGGTTTCCCTTCATGCTTACAGATTCATGCATTTTCTTTTTTTGCATCAACTACTACCATGCCTATGACCCCAGTTGATCTCATTCTAGCTATACATATTGTCAGCCTGCAATGTCAAGACCCCTCAAGTTCCTTTACCTTCATTAAAAAAATATTCTATATTTCTGCCTATAGCACAATAGAAGATATGCATATGCATTCCCCATTAAGATAAGAGCAAAATGTGAGACCAAGCTGTTAAAATTAAAATATAATTTTCATTTGTAGTATTGAAAAAATAAAACCCAGTATCTGAGATGGGCAAGTATGTATAAATATTCATGTATAAATGCATGAAGTTAATAGCAAAAACAGATGTACATATACTATATTTTACATCTGATTTCATTTTTTTCACAGTCACAGCCTAGTTTGCCCTTGTCCTTGATAAATCAAGAGTGACATAATCTACTACTGAAAAATCCGTTGAGCTAGTACTGGACCTTATATGACCTTACCATGTAACATTATGGAATACACTACAACAGCTATTTATGTGGCATAAACCTTTATTGTCCAATTGGTGAATGAAACAATATTACAATTTCAAATGTTAAAAAAATGATTATATTTAATGTGTGGGCCATGCAGTAGTTTAAAGCTTCATAAGATTAAGCTGCAAAGAAACGGGGTTAGTCAAGGTGCAGATTTGTTAATGGCATGAAAGGTAACCTTATCACCATCATATTGTTCTGAAAAAGGATTGTATTTGACCTTTTTTTTCAATGTTTTCTTGAATTATGATTCTATTCAGCTGTTTGTGCTCTGAAGGGTAATAACTCATACCATCTATGGCATCAGTTGGTAGAAAGTCAGACTGCTTTGTAGTGGTCACCCTTATGGGCTCCAAGAGAAGTTATAAACACAGGGAGTGATTTTAATTCTATGAAAGCAAGACCAGAAACATAAATCTCTGATGCTCAAAGGCATATTCACTTTTATAAAGCACCAGAAAGCAATAAAAATACAGTGTAACATATATGGGAAGAAAAGCCATGGAGGGACCTGAAAAACTTGAAAATGTAAAAATGAGCAGTTTGTGCAATTTCAGGGCACTTAGTGTACAATATTTTCTGTGTCTCACTAAGAGAGAGTAATTCTTGCACATGTTCATTCTCTTTGGGAAATAGTATTAAGAGGGTTGCAGGTTTAATTTTGTGTTACCATGAGGCTGTACTTAGTTCTATAGCTGCCTTAGGAATAAAATAGTTTCTAGCTGACAGTAGGTCACATGTGTATTGGCTTTTAATTGTGACTGAAATATCTTTTCAGACCTGCAAACTGTTTTAATCCCAACGTTTAATTCTACCCCGCTAAAATACGATCATTTTCCTCTTTATTGAGATCATGGGGTAAAATAGCTTATGTTTTATGTTGGTTTTACTGTATTCATGACAACTCATGACTGCAATTTTAGGCTTCATTTGATTCCTCTGAGTGTGTTAAAACCTAAAGGTGTTAAAGAATCAATAATATACATTCAACAATACATTTAAACCCCTTACCCCTTTGACTTTCCCCAAGTTTTTTTTTGATCAAATAAAAATCCTTTGATCGATCTCTTAAATTCGTTTGAAGGATTTTATCGTTCGATCAAACGATTTTTATTCAATCGTTCGATCGAAGTATTTGCGCTGAAATCCTTCAAATTCGAAGGATTTTACTTCACAGAGTTGAATTCGAGGGTTTTTTAACCTGCGAAATTCAACCCTTGATAAATCTGCCCCTTGATGGTTTCATATATTTTAAAATTACTTTAAAAAAGTATATACAAAATACACATTTATGTTTAAGCATGCAAACTGTTTTCAAGGGCATAAAGACACATTTTATCTGCTCAAGATACACACGTGCAGTTCCAATCTAATAAACCAGCTGATTGACATGAGTTATTGTTAATCAAAACATTTTTTTTACAAGGTTTGTACTCTAATTACGTGGGAATACACATCTGTTCTGTAATGGGTATTCCCAAATTATGGGGTTTGGAACTTGGCCAAATTGTTGCCCTTTTTGCAAGATTGACATTTGGCTGAACACATAGTGGCAAATTCACTAAAAGGCGAATTTTCGCCAGCGACCAATTCGCCACACTACTTACCACTTTGCCAGGTGCAATGTCTTACCACTACGCTAATTAACTAAAATGTGAAGTTGCGTCTCAGCACTATATTGCTGGCAAATTTTCTCTAGCGTTACTTCGACTGGGCGAACATTTCCTAGTGAATTATCACTAGGGTTAATTTCTGTCTAGCGAAAATTGTATAGCACTCTTGCGCTTAGGTTAATTTGAATAGGGCGGGTACCTAAAGTTGTATGGCCACTTTTTCAAAAACATGTCCAATAAGTAATAATAAAGACAGAAGATATGCTCTAATACCCTAGACATGAGCCCACAGTTAAACAAATGCGGCATGCCCTTCAAATTCGTTTTAAAAAATTGTTCACACATAAATCTTTAATATTTAGGACTTTTGTAGCCAATCCCTATTTAAAAAAAAAGGTTTTTTACAACTTTTAATACTGTATGCTTGTTGCTAGCAATGGACACTTTACACGCCCTTTAGTGAATCTGCCCCATATTCAGGGTTGAATTTAGTTTGGTACTTCGCCATATTCTTTTTCAAGAATTTGGTGTTCAGTCAGATCCAAAAATTATGGATTTGATGTATCCTTAGGACCAAAGACCATGTTTCTGGTACTATGCAGTGTGAAACTTGACAAAGAAACATGTAGGGGCACGTTTACTAAGGGTCGAATATCGAGGGTTAATAAACCCTCAAATTCGACCCTCAAAGTAAAATCCTACGAATTCGAATATCGAATTCGAAGGATTTATCGCAAATCCTACGATCGATCGATCAAAGGAAAAATCGTTAGATCGAGTGATTTTTCCTTCGAATCGAGCGATTCGAAGGATTTTAATCGATCGGTCGAAGGATTTTTCTTTGAACAAAAAAACGGGGAAGGTCCCCATAGGCTAACATTGTACCTCGGTAGGTTTAAACTGCCGAAGTATGTAGTCGAAGTTTTTTTTTAAAGAGCCAGTACTTAGACTATCGAATGGTCGAATAGTCGAACGATTTTTAGTTCGAATCGTTCAAGTCGAAGTCGTAGTCGAAGGTCGTATTAGCCTTTTCGATGTTCGAAGTACACAAAAAAATACTTCCAAATTCAACGTTTTTTAACTTTGAATCCTTCACTCGAGCTTAGTAAATGTGCCCCGTAGTGTGCTCACACTAAACAATGAACTTGTAGTTTGCTAATACTGTTTGGAGATGCTTGAATCCTATTTAACTTTGAGAAAAATATATCTCCTTATTCAATTCCAGATTTCCCTCTTAGACTTTTATTGATTTTTCTTGAGATAGACCATGAGATAAACTTTTCTTAGTGAATTGAATCTGCCACTTTAAGCCAGAAGCAATTCAGTGAATAAAACGCATGGCATACTTTATCTCATGAAAACATCATAGAAGCCTATGGGGACCTTTGGAACTGAATTAGCAGATAAGTTTTTCTCATCATATTGAATATGGCCCTTTATTTGTGGTTCTCAGTTTACTATTAAAGGTAAATTCCATTACTCAAAAATACTGACGCCATCCCTTCTATCTTGCTTCTCCTGTGATGCCATTCTAAATCCAATGGCTTGATCTGCAAGCTAATTAATAAAAAGCCCAATACTGAAATAAATGTCACGGACAAGATGCAACCATTTTTGATCAGGTGATTCTTAAACCTGCACGTAATTATTTTATGTTAGAAAAATGACTAGGGGTATGAACTTTGGCCTGTTTCATACAGCCTTCTACATCAACCTTTTCTTGACTGTTGGTAATTACAGAAGTTCTACAAACCCTGCCCATGAAGCATTCTTAGGTTCTCAGGGTAGTATGGTCTGCAGCTCACTCACTGGGAGTCTGTTATATCTGACTAAGATTAAAAGATTAAAGAGTAAAAGACTAAAAAGTGAAAATGCAAAATGAATCCCCTACTTCCATATGGATCCTTCTGTAATGTATGTAATTGTTCTTGTCAAAACATATATATGATTGTCTTCTCACACTTCTCATAAAGAACAAAAGAAGACACCTCTTCCCACTGGACCTCCACAAAGATTCCAGAGATCCAATGAGATTGTCCTGGGCAGTATGCATCTCTTAAATGTATGATATTTGGTCTGTCATTTACATTATTCTTTGGAGAGTAATGTCTATAGTTACTGTTACTTATTAAAGTCCAATTTTTTTTCTGGTTGGACTTTTAAAGGAAAAAAAATTTTTTGTAGAAAAAAAAACCTCACATTTTTCAAGACTTATTAAACCCCGATGGTGTTAAAAGTCCCAATAAAAAAGTACTCCATATCAGACCTGCTAAATTCATGTAGAAGTCAATGGCAGATGTCCCGTTGACATTTTGAAGATTTCCTAATCTGCACTGGATTTCATTCAAGATTTTGTGGTTTCGGGTGTCAAATCCAAAAAAGTTTCAGGCATCAAATCTCAGTTTTTGGTGTCAAATCCCAAAAAATCGTATGATTGGTATTTTTTTTTTTTACGATTTTATCGAGTCTTTTTCTGCACAAGTTTTTGTGAAAATGTATTGATAAATAGGGAGGAGAAGGCCAGTGCAGATATGGGGGCAAATTTACTAAAGTGCAAAGTGTCATCACTAGTGAAAAATCACTAGAAAGTTCGCTATGAAATGCTCACACTGATGAATTAATGCTAGTGAAACTTTGCCAGCATCTGTCTGCCGAGACGTAACTTTGTATTTTGATTAATTAGTGCATGTGTTGTGAATTAACGTCTGACGAAGTGGTGCCCTTTGGTGAATTTCCCCCTAGGTCACAGTGGTTTTCAGACAATTGTGAGAATATTTCGGATTTTGATAAATAACCCCATGAGTCTTTTTAATATTTCCTTTGCATACCAATAAAAAGGAAGTTAGTAAGCTTTTAAGCTATTGGCTCATAATAAAACTGAAATGAAGGATAAATTATAATCATGAAACTTATTTCCTATTTGCATTTATATACATATGCATGCTTCCACTGATGTACAACACTACTGAAGCTGGTGCTTAATAAATAATCAGTTTTCCAAACTAAAATGAAATCTTCAAACATATAAAAGAGCAAAGAAATACCTTTTACCAATATATTCCAAGCAGTAAACACTTTTAGATAAAGCCAGACAAAGAGGATAATATTTAAACAACATTGGAGTATAACAGAAAGTGCTGTACTTACAGTGATAAATTAATACAATGTTCTTTTACTAGGATCGGTGCTGAATGCACAATAGACTCATTATGCTTATTATGATAGTAAAAAGAGACTATGATATATTTTGAAGAATCAACACATAAGTGGAAGAAGATACTTTTTGATAAAGGTTTCAAAGAATCCAAAGATTTTATTTATCAATAGTGATGACGTTAGTTGGTTTCTGAAGTCTTTAAAGTGGTGGGGGAAGCTCACTGTAACAGATTTTATTAAATCTGGGCACATTCTCGAGCATAGTTTAGGTCAATGGGACAAGGTATATACAGTATTTAAGGGTCCATCGTTTTTACAGGATTATGAACAAACAGGAGTACAACATGGCCTAGTTTAGAAGCCCAGAGCAATCTTGCCAGAACAGATTTGCCAGTAATTTTGGCTTGAGTTCATACACTCATAGCCTTTGTAGATTTAAACACTTTACATATTTAGCTTCTGCAGCTTATCATTGGGCATTCACAGGGCACCTATGTCATTTACTGCTGGTTTATTAGTCTTAAAACAAACAGAGATATCAGCTCTTTTGTGCTAACACTTGCATAAAAGTCTCAATGAAGCATCTTCCGTTCTCTTGTCATTGCTTGTATGAATAAAAGGATTTAAAGATCTTTGCTGATGTATGTTGATATAATTTGTCATACATAAAAAAATAGTACCCAGGCAAATCTGTTTTGTGCTTTCTTTTGCACTCAAATAGGTATTATATAATGGCAAGATAAAATTCTAATAAATTATTATAATTGTTATATATAGAGTTATAATAATTATATACAGTATTCTTACCTTTCACTATCAAATGCATCCCTTTTTGTCAACAAGATGAAAAACGAAGGTTAAAAATTGCAGTTTTCTGTTTTGGTTTTGTAGCTTTTTTTTTGTACTTCCATTTTGGTCTGAAAAGGGCCACTACAAGTTACGACTCTACAACAGAACAACATCCATAAAAGATCTTAATTTTATTCAAAACTAGTCAACAATAAAGCTAAACAAAAAAGAAGAGGTAAGAAAAGATACAGAAAAGCCAAAAAGAAGGTTTCAGTGGAGGGACTTCATCAGTCCTTCACAATTACTTTTCCAACATATCTAAATCAATAAAACTGTTTTAATTGCCCTATGAACAGCAAATCCATTTATTTCTGAGCCATAGTATTCAATTTCATGTTCATGAGATGAAGTCATAGAGCCAAGTCAAGTGTCCACTGTTTTTCAATATCTTGAAATAACCACAACTTCTAAAGATTTTTCAAATGCAACACATTTCTTCTTCAGATTGGTAAATGTTCCTGGGAAGTTTATGATGCAATGTTTACAATCAAATGTATAGGACTAAACATATGTGTAAAAGCTGACAGAGGATAAAGCTGGCAGAGGATGTATGCGCTTTACCTTATAGCGTCATATGTTTTCCAATTTAATTAACATTAAACAATAAATTACTGGGGAAACATTCCATATAACATTATCTTGAAAAAGCAGTTGCCTTCTGCATGTTAACTGCATGAAGTGATAAGTTGCGCATCCCAGTTATGGTCCCATAGCTGACTAGATAGACAGATTGAGTAACATATGTTGTTCCAAATTCACATCGGCAACATTTTCCCATATAATGTTTACATTATATCATTCTGTTATTGGTTCATTTATTATACAATACCTTCAATACCAGAACGTGATAAAGTATAAATGATAATAAGATAAGTCCTAGGAGAAGATTTACTAGCATAGTACATCCTTGTGTGATACAACAAATGTATAGAGGTGTGTGAATTTATTATATCAACAATTGAACAATTACACCAATACATTCTGTAATGAGATGATTATCAGTTTAAAATTTCAAATAACTAAATTACTTCAGACAAACTGGGGGAGGTGTAGAAATGATATCTCTCAGCCAGTGTTTATTCAGTGCTAGCATTGTTTAAAACCCAGTTCCACTTTGCATCTGCTACTACAGCTGGCCTCTCCACATGACTAACCCTTATCTAACTGCTCTACCATTTCATTATGGTTGTGCTTGGAAGAATTCATAGTCCATTGGTTTTATTGAAGTTAGTTTTTAGTTTACCTCTAGCTTGAAGAAAGTGCAGCTGTTTTATGTGTACTTTATGGAACGCCTAAAGCTTTTCGTTGTCAATTAAGTTGGATGGCAAAAAGTGTGAACTGTTTGTTCATGTTTCAATGTCAACATAAAATCATAGAATGAATCTGTCCAGCAAGTAATTTGAAACTGAAATATGGAATTTAGTTGGATGAAGCTTGGTGACCTGAATTTATGTTAGCACATTTATTCAAAATTTCTGGTGCAAATTGTAATGACATCCCGTCTTCTATGACCGCACTCAGCAGCAGTAATCTAGATTGAAGATTGTCAGTGGGGTTAGTACCCCTGGCTGGTACTAGGGTTGCCACCCAGCCGGTATTTTACCGGCCTAGCCGGTAAAATACCTGCCAAGGCCGGGGCCGGTATTACAAATTTACCGGCAATGTAGCTGCCGGTAAATTTGTAATACCATTAAAAAGAGCCCTCGGCCTGCCCCAATCCCCTTGAACTTACCTTTTCTTTGTGGTTCTTTTAGTGTCCGTGACGCGGTCCCGTCCCCTTTGACGTCACACCCCGCCCATTTTGACGTCACAGCCCGCCCCTTTGCATCCCCGCCCCCCACAAGCCGGTAAAGACATTTTAAAAAGGTGGCAACCCTAGCTGGTACAGAAGCACAAAACATAATGTACAACATTTCTAGCTGCTTCTTTAGTTGAGCTTTAGTTCTCCTTTAAAGGGGACCTTTTACCCTAAGAAATATTTCCATATTAATTGAGCAAATAAACTTATTTTACATTATATAAATTATTTGAATCGTGTTCCCTTCAGTCTTGCAAGTACACAATCACAGCAAGCAGGCAGTCCCAATTGTGGACAAAATTAAGGCAAGTTTGGAATTTGAATGGACACCTAATGCCCATGCCTATGCATAGTATAAACAATTATAGATTATGTATATATTAGGGGAATGTGAGAAGCACAGTAAGGGTCATTTATCAACACTGGGCAAATTTGCCCATGGGCAGTAACCCATGGCAACCAATCAGATTGCTGCATTCATTGTTCTACTTGCAGCTGGCTTTAAAAAGCTAATCACTGATTGGTTGCTATAGGTAACTGCCCATGGGCAAATTTGCCCAGTGTTGATATTTGAGCCACAGTGACTTCTAGGAAGTGTTGAATGGAAAATGAAAGTAATCGATTGTCCTGCCAGAACAGACTTATTCATGAACTTTACAGCTTTTAGATGTGGAAGATTTAAATTCCAGTTCTTAGAGTTTTTTGCCACTAATAAATTGAATTTGTGACTTTTAGCTAAAAAAAAAACCTTGAATCATGGTAATACATCTGACCCTTAAAGTCAAAGAGCTAGTAAGAGCCATAAAAGCAGAGACTGGATAAACATATTATGCCTGATTTACTGTAGGGTATCAATGTAAAGAGGCAAACAGAGGAAAGGTCATAAAACTGGAGGCCCATGCAAAAGCAAGAAAAATTAAAGGTCGCATATTGTTCAGGTAAGCTGTCTACACAAGAACAAGGTGGCTCTGACAAAACTGGTCCTTAGTCTTCATGTGGTGCATGTGACCCACCAATCTGAACAGCAACAGCATCATCAGATTCCATTATTGTCAGTCATTCTGAACTGAACAGCTGCCGCACTTTCCATGATACCCGTTCCTATTCAGCCTGTAAACCAAATTATTGGTTTTAAGAGAATTGGTAGGTATGTCCAGTTTTGTTTTTGTAAAAGTAATTTAAAGACATGTTCAGTCTCATCCTATATATGCATACTTCAAAACATTTGCTTACCTCTTTTTCTGCCATACAAAACATAGGTTATTCCCATATTATAGTAATAGAGAGGAAGGGTAACATTTTGTTAGATGACTGAGGGACACCTGCAGAAAAGACACTGTATTATACAATTTATTCAGGCATGAGATAACTTTGAGGGGCCCTACAAATCTCTGCCATAAAAGACTGAGCTGTAATGTTTGCTGTTACAGCTTCAATTAAACATCATATTGGAATGACATTGTTTGAGCTACAGATCTGAATTGTACACATGCCAATTATTACACCACTCCCAAATAAAATATCACTTCCATTACTGCAGATACAGTATATGCTAATGTTGTCTTGTTCAACGAGTTCCACTGTTCAACCATATATCTTCTAGCACCAACAGCACATGAGATCCTTCCTGAATAGTGATTTATAACTCCAGTAAAACTTTTAAGGCTACCAAGGTCTACACAAGCACCACCTTCTTGTGGACTTACAGTTAATGGACTGAGCTAGAGGGTAAAAGGGCGTGCCAGTAGATCTCCAACTGTTTCTTTTTAAGCATTTTAATACAAACTAATTTCTAAGATGAGTGTGATGGTTTCTTGCTTTTATTCATCAATAGCACTATAGACTGGGAGTATGGCTATCATTCACCTTATTAAATATTACAGGCATTTCTTAACAGGAGTGGAGTTATAAAATTCTATTCTCTAATAATGAGCAGTGAAGCAGGCAGAGATCCAGTGGGAGGTGTTCCCTATAATATATGTAATTTGCTGCATGTTAGCAATATGACCTTGCTCTTGTGCTATAATATTTTATTATCACATAAACTAGGATGACTTACAGAGTCGTCAGCCCTCTGGCATAAAATGTCAAGAGAGGGGTGTCCTTACCTTCATCAGAATTTTTTAATTACATATAGAGGCAACGACTTTTTTTTAGTGAGTGGATTTTATTCACATTGTTACAAATTGCTCAACGTTCAATAATCAATAGGCTATTTTTAGTTAAAGTTTTTTTATATAGATTAATTATTGACTCTGAGAATGAAAGAAAATACCAAAATGTGAGGTGTATTTTTTACAGTCTTCTTAACAAGTGAATGCATTAAAGGACTGCAAACGAGGAGACAAGTGAAGAAGTATGCATTTAGATTTATACATTTTCTTCTATATGATATATTGCACTTTTTAATGTCACTGTCATTAACCTTCAACCTGACATTGCATAAAAAGTGTCACGTGGACTGTTAATGACAGCTGGATTGCAAGTTCATGCCTTGAAGAATGGGAAGCATTGAGAAACATACTAATAAGGTTAAAATTCTATGTTTTAGCGTTTAGTATGTAGCTAAACATAAAAGTACAAAAAACATTTGTACTTAGCTGCTGAAGTACCTCCCATGTAGAAATCCTTATCTCAGCAACTGTGCATTCAACAAATCAGAAATTTAAAGGAACACCAAAAAACGAAAGCGTTTTAAAGTAATTAACATATAGGGGCCAATTCATTAACTTCGAGTGAAGGGTTCGAAGTAAAAAAACTTCGAATTTCGAAGTGTTTTTTGGGCTACTTCGACCATCGAATGGGCTACTTCGACCACGACTTCGAATCGAAAGACTCGAACTAAAAATCGTTCGACTATTTGACCATTCGATAGTCGGAGTACTGTCTCTTTAAGAAAAAACTTTGACCCCCTAGTTCACCACCTAAAAGCTACCAAACCCAATTTTAGCCTATGGGTTCGAAGGATAATCCTTCAATCGTTGGATTAAAATCCTTCGAATCGCAGTTTTTGCGCAAAATCCTTCGACTTCGATATTCGAAGTCGAAGGATTTTCATTCCCAGTCGAATATCGAGGGTTAATTAACCCTCGAAATTCGACCCTTGATGCATCTACCCCTTAATCTACTGTTGTTCGGCACTGGTTAAAGTTTATATAAACAAGTTGCTGTGTAACCATGTGGACAGCCATTCAAGCTGGAAAAAAGGAGAAAAGGCACAGGTTACAGAGCACATAACAGATCCTATCCCATGCAATGGTGTTTTATCTGTTATCTGTTATGTAACCTATAGTGGTCATTCTGAAGATCCCGAGATGACCTAGTATTCCACAATTTGGTGGAACCTGAGAAAGATTCTGATGTTGTATCCAGTTAATAGTTACCACTGAAAGTGATGTTCCACCTCCCTGAAATAAATCTCACCTTTAACCTCAAATAAGTGAATCATTCTTTTGTAATCTGGACTGGAAGTTCAAAATGTGAGAGCTTGGGCTTTCTATCTCATCTACTGAGAAGATGCTGAATGCAGCTCTGTATTCTTCGTGTGGGATGAAGAGACCTGGGGCAATTTGTATATGGTAAAGCAGGGGGTGAAGTGCAAAAAACATGGCAGAACGTGCCCGTTTTTTATATTTTACCCTGCACACTATTGTATAGTTGTCCTTGGCACTATTCAATCCGTTCTGAAAGTGGCGCTGCTATGTCTATTGACACAGGGGAACCCTGGAACAACCACAACCTCTGGATCAGGTGGTAGCTTCAGGGTTTCCAGGACACCAAAAATATTGCTTGCACATGTTGGAAATGACTCCAGATAGACTGTTCTGTGCAACTATGCCTGATTTGCAACAAAGCGCACACACATTAATTTTGGCAAATCAGTTGCAATTACACCAGGTGCAGTGCAACCTCAGATTTATGTTCCTTTGTTCCCAGAAAGACACTGGAGGTCTGGGAGAAACATTGCAAGTGGGAAAGACACGGCAATTGGTCTCAATAATGCAGTTTGCTCACTGCAATATTGAGATACAGATCATCATTAAATCATGCTTAAAAAACACACCCATTGGGAATCCTCTACCACCTTGCATTAGAAATGATTTCATATTGTACTTATTCTAAAACATTCCAAAACATTACTTTTTAAATAATTAATTTCATTAAGTACAATACACACCTGACTTATGACCCTAATTACCCCCATTTCTATATTTCTCATTTGTTTCAAGCTGGAATGTTCTTCATGCTTTTTCATGAATTTCCCTGTACTTACAGTATATATTGATTTTTATTCATCTGTACTTACTGAACCCCTGTGTATATGTAGTATATACCATCTTGCAAACCCTTGTATTAAATACAGTAAGATACTGTCAGGGAACCGGGAGTTCCCTCTGGGGAGTTGTCCGGATATAGGAGGAAGCCCCTCAGGAGGGATCAGGATCGTGGTATCCAGGGATTCAGCAGAAGGGGTAATAAAGTTCAGGCAACAGGTCAAAAGGCAGGCAGAATATAAACAGAGTCCAAAGTCCAGGCAGGGAGTCAACAACAAGAGATCAATCAATCGAATACACAGGAATAACAGCAACAGGGAACCCAGGAATCTAATCAGGAACAAGATCCTATTTTCGGGCGCCATCTTGACGCCTCAGGCGTCCTTTTAAAGGGTTTTTTTGGCGCCCTTGCGTCGGCGTCAGCACGTCTGCGACCGACGCGCTGCGCCTGCGTCCGTCACGCCGTTGTGACGTTTTCGCGCCTGCGCACTTGTGCGCAGGCGTCTCTGCGCCGGCGCCGCTACCCACGTGGCGGCCATGGGCGCCGCCATTTTGGGAGCGGCGTCGGAAGGAATAGCTGCGCCGCCCGGAGCTCCTGGTCCTGCTCCGGGCGGCGATCGTGACAGTACCCCCCCCTCACGGGGGGCCTCAGGACCACCAGGACAAGGCTTCTGGGGAAACTTGGCGTGAAAATCCCTCACCAGACGAGGAGCGTGAACATCACGGTGTCCTTCCCAGGAGCATTCTTCAGGACCAAAGCCCCTCCACTGAATGAGGTACTGAAGGGACCCTCTGGAGATCCTGGAGTCTAAGATTTTCTCCACCTCGTACTCGAGTTGACCCTCCACAGAGATGGCAGGAGGAGGAGATTGACCGCCAGAGAACCGGTTGGTGATGGCGGGTTTCACCAGAGACACGTGGAACACGTTGGGGATTCTCATCTCTGGTGGAAGCTGAAGTCTGACAGCCACAGGGTTGATTATCTCCAAGATGGGAAATGGACCCACGAATTTTGGACCCAACTTGGGAGATGGTATCTTCAACCGGATATTCCTGGAAGAGAGCCAGACATTATCACCCACCTTGTAGGGAGGAGAGGATCTTCGACGACGATCCGCGAAAGTCTTATGAACAAGAGCGCTCTTCTCTAGGTTCAATAACTGGGACAACTCCACCGCAGAGGGCAACTTCTTCAAAGGGATGAAATGGGCCATTTTGGAGAATCGATCAATGACAACCCAGATCACAGTGTTCCCACAAGAGGGAGGAAGTTCGACAATGAAGTCCATGGACAGGTGGGTCCAGGGACGGGAAGGAACCGGCAAAGGCTGTAGTAACCCACTGGGGCGAGAGTGGCTTGACTTAGACGTGGCACAAACATTACAAGCAGCAACGAAGTCCTTCACATCTTTGCGGATATCAGGCCACCAAACCAGGCGTCGTAAGAGTTCAAGAGTCTTAGCTGGGCCAGGATGTCCGGCTTGCCTGGAGCAATGGGTCTGTTGCAGGATAGGCAGACGCAGCTCAGGAGGAACAAATGCCATTCCAATGGGTGTATCAGAAGGAGCAGAAGACTGACCAGCCAGGATTTGGTCGGCAAACTGTGGATACAGGGAGGCAATAATCTTGATTGGAGGAATGATTGGCTCTTGTCTCTCAGGAGAGTGGTCCACCGGAGTGAAGCTACGAGACAAGGCATCGGCCTTCAGATTCTTGGAGCCTGGGCGATAAGACAAGATAAAATTAAATCGAGAGAAGAAGAGAGCCCACCTTGCTTGTCTGGGGTTTAGCCTCTTGAGGGACTGGATGAACTCGAGATTCTTATGATCGGTGTAGATCTGAACAGGAATCAGAGAACCCTCCAGGAGGTGACGCCACTCTTCAAGGGCAAGTTTGACAGCCAAGAGTTCTCGGTTCCCGACATCGTAGTTCTGCTCTGCGGACGAGAACTTCTTGGAAAAATAAGCACAGGGATGCAACTTCCCATCAGCGGGGTGTCTCTGGGACAAGATGGCTCCAGCTCCGACTTCAGAAGCATCAACTTCGATGCAGAAGGGTAGTTCAGGATTGGGGTGTCGGAGGACAGAAGCGGACGTGAAGGCCTCTTTCAATGACTGAAAAGCTTCAATGGCAGATGGAGGCCACAAGCTGGGTTTACCCCCTTTCCGAATGAGGGCCAGGATAGGTGCAATGCGGGAAGAGAACCCCCGGATGAACTGCCAATAATAGTTAGCAAATCCGATAAATCTCTGGATTGCCTTGGTACTCAGCGGGATAGGCCACTCCTGGATGGCAGACACTTTCACGGGATCCATCTCAAATCCCTCAGGAGAGATAATGTATCCTAGGAAGGGGATCTTGGACACTTCGAAGACGCACTTCTCCAACTTGGCGAAGAGAGAGTTCTTCCTCAGACGAGAGAGTACCTCCTTCACCTGGGAGCGATGGCTTTCTAGGTCTTTAGAAAAGATCAGGATGTCGTCCAGGTACACGACTACGAACCTTCCTAGGAGATCCCGGAACACATCGTTAACAAACTCCTGGAAGACGGCAGGGGCATTGCAAAGGCCGAAGGGCATAACGAGATATTCATAGTGCCCGTCACGAGTGTTGAAAGCCGTCTTCCATTCATCACCCTCACGGATGCGAATGAGGTTGTACGCCCCCCGGAGATCCAATTTAGAGAATATCTTCGCCCCCTTCAGCTGGTCGAAGAGCTCTACGATCAAGGGCAGAGGGTACCTGTTTTTTACAGTGATTTTATTCAGGCCCCGGTAATCTATACATGGCCGAAGACCTCCGTCCTTCTTCTCCACGAAGAAGAACCCAGCCCCTGCAGGAGAGGTAGAAGGGCGGATAAACCCCCGCTGGAGATTTTCTTGGATGTATTCCTTCATTGCGGTAGTCTCAGCAGGAGAAAGAGGGTAAGTGCGGCCTCTGGGGGGCATGGCTCCTGGCAGGAGTTCGACAGGACAGTCGTAGGAGTGATGTGGAGGAAGGAATTCCGCAGACTTTTTACAGAACACATCGGAGAATTCCTTATAACAGGAGGGAAGAGACTTTAACTCGGTTGAGGAGATAGTTACCTTCTTGAGGGGTTTAGCAGGAAGGCAATGCTGTAAGCAGAATGGGCTCCAACGAGAAACCTGCCCTGTGGACCAGTCTATGGTGGGATTGTGCAGGCGCAGCCAGGGGAGACCCAAAACAACAGGAACATCGGGACAAGAGATGATAAGAAACGAAAGTCTCTCTTTATGCAGGGTCCCAACCTGCACAAGTAGTTCGCCAGTGGTCATCGTGAGTACAGACTCCAGGGGTTTATCATCTATGGCGAAAATCCTCATGGGAGAAGGCAAAGGAAATAGGGGGATTCCCATGTACTTAGCAAAGAGAGCGTCCATGAAGTTACCCCCGGCTCCGGAATCGAGGAAAGCATTCCCGAAGATGGTCTTATCAGTCAGACGAATCTGGAAGGGAAGGAGAAACCTGTGTGAGTTTCCTTGGGTCTTCCCCTGAGACCAATCTCGAGACTTTTGAGTCGTGCCCCTACATGAGTTACCATAGACATACCTCGGGGTACAAAACTCTTAGCCTTTGCAGGACAGGCATTAGCGAAGTGGGAATGTCCGCCACAATACAGACACAGGCCTGACGTCCGTCTGCGGAGTCTCTCTTGTTCAGTGAGGCGAGTTCTTCCCACTTGCATGGGTTCCTCCTGGAGAGAAATGGATGCTTGGGCAGGCGGGGTGACAGGAGCCTGCAGGAGAGGCCTCTGGAAGCGGGGTGCCAACGTGGGTTGAAACTTCCTGACACGATCTCTCAGGGTTTGATGCTCTCTCAGAAGAGTGTCCACCTTAACAGCCAAGGCGATAAGGTCCTCAACTTGCGTGGGTAATTCCCGGGAGACCAGGTCATCTTTGATGCGGAGGGAGAGACCATTATAAAATGCAGTATGGTATGCGTCGTTGTTCCAACGAGTCTCAGCAGCAAGTGTACGGAATTCAATAGCATACTCCGCTACACTGCGACTCCCTTGGCGGATTTGGAACAGACGGGAAGCAGCGGATGTCACCCGGCTGGGAGCATCGAAAACGATCCGAAATTCTTTGAGGAATGCTTCCGCGTCATCCATCAGTGGGGACTGCTTCTCCCAGTGTGGAGATGCCCACTCGAGAGCTTTCCCTGCCAGACGAGTAATCACAAAACCCACCTTGGCACGTTCAGAGTCAAATTCAGTGGGGTGTAGGGCAAATCGAATCTGGCACTGATTCACGAATCCTCGACAGGCTTGAGGATCGCCATCGTAGAGAGGCGGAGCAGGAATATGTGGACCAGAGGTGGGGGGCTGGGTAGCCTTGGCAGCAGCCGCTTGCGGAGGAGGTGCCGGCAGGGGGGTCGCTGGTGTCAACAAGGAGAGCTTTTCCAAGATCGCCTCCAGCGTGTGTCCCACGTAATTCTGCCGGGCTTCATACGCCTCCATGCGGGAATGCAGGCCCCGAAAGGCCCTGCCGAAATCTGGCTGAGCTTCCTCAGAGGAATCCATGGCCCGAAAATAATGTCAGGGAACCGGGAGTTCCCTCTGGGGAGTTGTCCGGATATAGGAGGAAGCCCCTCAGGAGGGATCAGGATCGTGGTATCCAGGGATTCAGCAGAAGGGGTAATAAAGTTCAGGCAACAGGTCAAAAGGCAGGCAGAATATAAACAGAGTCCAAAGTCCAGGCAGGGGGTCAACAACAAGAGATCAATCAATCGAATACACAGGAATAACAGCAACAGGGAACCCAGGAATCTAATCAGGAACAAGATCCTATTTTCGGGCGCCATCTTGACGCCTCAGGCGTCCTTTTAAAGGGGTTTTTTGGCGCCCTTGCGTCGGCGTCAGCACGTCTGCGACCGACGCGCTGCGCCTGCGTCCGTCGCGCCGTTGTGACGTTTTCGCGCCTGCGCACTTGCGCGCAGGCGTCTCTGCGCCGGCGCCGCTACCCACGTGGCGGCCATGGGCGCCGCCATTTTGGGAGCGGCGTCGGAAGGAATAGCTGCGCCGCCCGGAGCTCCTGGTCCTGCTCCGGGCTGCGATCGTGACAGATACAATCTTGACAATTACCATCAAAGACAAAGACATCTGGAAGATATGATGGAAAAATCAATGACTTAATATAACATGGATAATAAATCCTGCCCATAGTGAGTTTGTGTATTTAAGCACATGAATATAATATTTCTGTGTCAAATCGTATTTATTATTTTAAAAATCAAGGGAACCTTTCAAATGACTGTAATACATCTGGAAAAAATACAGTCTCATATATTCACAGGTTGTCTAAATTTATTCACCAGATCTTGTAACAGAAAACACATGACTGCTCTCAGTCTTAAAAGCCAAAAAAGATTAGAGCAGTCACAGACCATGACCGAAATGAGTTATTCAACCACTACATTGTATCATTTAGGTTCACAGTGGTGCAGATACCTAATCTAACATATAACAGGTCATCCATAATCAAAGTGATTTCTGCTGCATTACTTGCCTGGGGACTGAGCCAGCACAATAAAAAAAAAAATTCATTGCTAAGAGAAAGTAACCTCAGAGAATTGTCTGCATGGGAGAGCACCTTTAGGAAACCAATTGGAAGGACACCTGACAGAAGGCTTAATGCAAGCGCAATTAAGTGACCTCCAGGTAGCAAATAGTTGATCCCTACACAGTCACTTTATTCTGGCTGGAACACTACAATCTTCTCTGAGTTCAAATTCAAACCAGCTCTGTTCTCTGAAATGGCAGAATGACTTCCAGCTGGTCTCTCGCTGAACACATAATTCTGATTCAAGAAGCCTGCTGAATATCTCCACTGTGTTGTTCTCCAAATATGATCCTGTTTCACAGCGGATAGACCTTGATGCATTATTAGGAAAATGTTTTAGATGTGGCTATAACAGGCGCATCGCTGCAGCTTCAAGATTACAAACAAAAGCCCAGGATCTTAGTTTTCAGTTGCTTCAGAATCATATTACAGTAAATGTATTTGGCCGCAGAAAAATGTGTGGCCAAAGTGTGGCACTTTATAATAACTGTATAATCACTTATCTCCAATAGTTTCTTCAAATTATTCAGCTATACAATATAGAGATTATTTCTTAACTATATAATATATATATATACCATAAAAATCCAAATGAAGACAGTGTCTACATAGCCCTCTTTCTCTCTGTTTTATGATCACCTACAAGTATATTCCCTGCTAATAGCAAAGCTAGCAGCCAATAACAATACTGCCATGGTACTTTCAAGCACTGGGAGATTTCACAGTGTCATGCCAGAGTAGTATTGCACTGGCATTGTAAAGGGTTAACACTGGAGGCATTTGGTTTTGGGCCCACAGAGATACCCTTAATTAGACATTTCCACCGGGGGGTTGTGCAAAGGTGTTATCCATATCTGCCTTCTGAGACAATTTGGAGTCACACCATTTGGGCAAGGAAGCTGGGCCAGTCAGTTCTTTGATCAGTTGATTAAAGAACAAAGCTGTGGACCTAAAGCAGCAGGGGGGATAGTTAGTAGAAAAATATGGATTATAGGAAAGGATCCATATCTCCTGTATCATAGGATTCACATCCTCATAACTTACATATTGGTTATGAGGAGGTCACATGCTTCCTAATGATACTAAACAGGGCCAGCCTATACCTATCAGTTAGGAGGAGGGATGGTTCCTGGGGGACTGGAACATGAGACCCCATTAGTGTTTAGAGCCATGCGGCTCTCTATGCCAGGCTCTCTTCCTTTGCCAGTCTTTGTGACTTCCTTTTCCTGCCAGCCTTTCACTAGCTGCTGTGTCACTTCCTGTTGCACTGAGATAACTGAATAGCATGTTGCTAGGTAACAGCTTACAGCACACAGACACAGGATCTGGGTTTCTGCCCTTACAGGGATAAGTGCAATGATGTTGCACGGATTCCCTACATATATATTATGAATGGACTGAATTACAATCTGGGACTCCTAGCAGCACCGACAACTATTTCTCTTATTGCATTAGTATATTTGAACCATGTTTGGAGATAACAGGGTGTGCACTTATTATTTAATTAATGGGTGGAGTATTTTCAGAAAATAATGTCATACATTTGGACTTTGATAAATTGGCCTCTAAGTGTGCAGGCAAATGGACCAAATTTAGCACCCTTGAAAAACTGTAGGGGGGTTATTTATCAAAATCTGAATTTTTCAGATATTTTATTTAAATAAAGTCCGACCAAATTAGAATCCACAATTTGACCTTATTTATTATTAAAAACACTTGATTAAATCAGATCTGGGAAAAATTGGTAAAATCAAGCAAAATCGCAATTTTTTTCCCGAAATGCATAATTTTTTGGGGGCAGGTCTGAGATGGTGGGTTTTCGAATTTTTTCCCACAAAAAATTCAGATTTTATAGTAAAAAAACTCGGATTTTTCGAGTTTTTAGCATTTGGACTTTAAGAAATAACCCCCTAAGAGTTAGCACCTATAAAAAGCTTCTTAGAAATAATATTAACAAAAACTTGCAAATCTATTTTTTTAACATTATATAATGTATTTTTCAGAGGAAAAACGACTAACCACACAGCTGTGAGAAACATCTTTCAGTGATGATGTAATTTTGCAATTTTATAGCTTTATAAAAGTGAAATGACTACAGGAGAGAGATTAAACTAGGATTGATTTTGAGGGTTAGCTGCTAATTCTCCATATTTCTTTTTCCAATTCCTAATGGTAATCCCCAGTGTGTGAGATACATTAAGTGGTGTGCTGCAATGCCCAACAGCTCTGGCGAGATTAGGAAACAACTACCATGACAGTTCTTTAAAAATATCTTAGCCACTAAAATGTGCATTTAATCAACATGAGAACAACTACACGGCCTGTGTGCCCAGATAGATTGTCTCAGCATAACAAAAAATAACCAACATTTTTTTCTAGGGATCAGAAAGCAATTGGCTTATCTTAACTTTATACAGGACAGCTGTTTGGCACCCCTTCTGACAAAAATTAAATATCTCTGACTACAAAGAAACTTTCATTAAAATACCAAAGATTTTTCTACAGAACATTATGTGTTGCAATTTGTGGCTGTGATTTGGCTTCTTGATTGATTTTAATGGTAGCGATTTAAATTTTAATTATTTTGGTGCTAAAAATTAATGAGGTAAAACATGTAACATTCTGGGGCACATTTACTAAGCTCGAGTGATGGATTAGAATGAATAAAACCTCGAATTTCGAAGGTTTTTATTGGGTACTTCGACCATCGAATAGGCTACTACGACCTTCGACTACAACTTCGTATCGAACGATTCAAACTAAAAATCGTTCGACTATTTGACCATTCGATAGTCGAAGTACTGTCTCTTTAAAAAAAACTTCGACTACCTACTTCGCCACTTTAAACCTACCGAGCATCAATGTTAGCCTATAAGGACCTTCCCCATAAGCTTTTTAAGTTTTTTTTGATCGAAGGAAAATCCTTTGATCAATAGATTAAAATCGATTCGAAGGATTTAATCGTTTAATTTTTCCTTCAATGTATTTCTGAATGTATTTATACTTATAAAGCATATGCAGTATTTCTTAAATTACAAGTTTAAGTATTTATAAATATAAATTATAAAAAATTATATTTTCTAATTCTTTAATTTTTTATACCTCAACTGCTGAGGTTTTCCCCCTAAACTCTGCAAGAGTTCCTTAACTCGTACAGGGTTTAGAGTGAAAATGTCCATGGTGAAACATCAGCGATCTTCAGTTCAAGGGTTCTGGGCAGTTTGGTTTTGTTTTCATTCAAAAAAAAAAATCACACAATTTTCCCCCGCGTACAATTTTCATTTGGACTTTTAGTAGATTAAGCCAAATCGTTTTGGAAGTTAGGTTTCATTTTTATTTTTAAAATGTTAAAGTTTTATTTTTAGTTTTATTTTAAAAAGTCCAAGTTGTAATACCTCCATAAACGTTCAGATTTCTAGTTTTTTTATTTAGTGAAACTCAGACATTTTGCTATAGTGCATTTATAAAAACACTCAAAAAACTTGATCACTTAAAAATATGAATAACTACTAGAACACATTGAAATCAAACGCTACCCTTTATTTGCAATGAGTTCAATTTTGAATTCATCTCAAAAACAAGAACTGAAAAATCGCTTCAAATTTGAAAATACATTGCAATTTCCATTGAGTTTAGCATGAGCTCATTGGCTTTTAGATGCTGAAGTTTTGTATTTGAGCTGTTGAGTTTCTTCATAAATTTTTAAAAAGTCAATTTTCAGAAAATCAAATTCACAATTTTTGCTGCAAAAATCCCTTGAAGCATAAAATCTAAATTATTTTCTTTAATTAAAACATGCATACCTGTCAGGCTTACCGGTGGGATCCAGCGAGGAAGGAGCAACAGTCTCAGATGAAGGCGACCCACACCCGCTTCAAACAGGGAAACTGAAACTGAAGCATTTCCAAGTTTGGTCATTGCAAAATACATAAACTGGGGCTTCATCCAAGTCCAGAAGTGGTGATAGTTCCAGGGTTTCTCTGCTTTAAAAAGCGTAGTTGCTCTCTATTTTGGTACTGGAGGCAAGAAGGAATGAGCAGTGCCAAGAGAAACTATACAGAAGTACAAGGATAAGGCAAGTACCTTATTGAATTGAGTTTTATTTGCAAATTACTGTGGGGGCATTTGTGCAAAGATCTTCTAAACCCACTTCCCTCATTTTACCATAAATCGGATTCTGTTTTAGTTAACCTTTACGTTACTATTAATGGTAAATTACAAGCTCTTCCTTCATCTTTTCTTACCTTTCTTAAATCATATCTGTTGACTCCTGGACTCCAGAGCAATAATTTAGACAAGCAAATATCCTACATTTTATGGTGTTGGCTTTAATAAGAAAGATTAAACGTGCTGCCAGGTGCCATTTTCATGAATTAGTTTTATGCTTTCACCGAGCAATTTAAAAGCGTAATTGCAGAAAGAAAATAATTTCACATGTCCAACCTCAATGGTTTCATATTCATTAAAGATTTACAAGCAATATGTGCAAGCCATATCCAAACAAGATTTGACTGGATTTCAGAAAACGGCTACACCAAACATTAAATCAGATATAAGCGACATTGCTTGTTTCTAATTACTCCTTCTTGATGTTTCCCAATGGATGCACTCCAAAAACAGTAAAATGGTTGTCAGATGCTACACATATGATGTACAAAAATGTGGTGAGAGAGCAGAGCTTTTAGTCCCTTCTTCTTTAAAAACACCAGCAGAAAAAAATATGTATTCCTTCCTCTATACACCCTTGCTACACATGATTTTTTTTTGAGTGAAAACCTATTATGCTTGGATGTAAAGGAAGCCCTGGACTTTGTCTATTCCCATGTATGTATGGCCATGTAAAATACAAAGCACTGTTGTTCCTTTTTGATGTTTGGTCATGATTTTTTTGGTTCCCACTTTTTTTTGGATCCCCATTATCTGGAAAGCTTTAAATTACATGAAGACAATCTCCCATAGACTCCATTTAAAAAAATAATTCAAATGTAGTGATGGGCAAACTTGTCCCGTTTTGCTTCCCCAAAAAATCTGTGAATTTCAATATTGACGCTGGAGTTAAAGCGAATGGTTGTCTGAATAATGTTGACACATAATGGTTTTGACGCAAGTGACTTTTCCAACGCACGTCCAAAATTTTTTGACTTTTTCGTGAATTTATTCGCCCGTGGCGAAATGTGGAAATGCGCCTTGAAACCCCGCCTGGCGAAATTCATTCGTCCATCACTATTCAAATGCTTTAAAATGTTTTAAAAATGATTTCCTTTTTCTCTGCAATAATAAAAGTACATTGTACTTGATACTTAATTACTGTAGATATAATTAATCCTTGAAGTTAAAGCAAATTTGGGATCAGTTACTGTATTTGTTAAAATCCAAATTACAGAAAGACCCCTGATCTGGAAGACTCGATGTCCCGAGCCTGGATAGGTCCCATACCTGTAGTTGATTAGTTGTTAATAATAATGAACATCAATCTGTTATATGTATGAAGTAGTGATGGGCGAATTTGCGCTGTTTTGCCAAAAATTTTGCGAATTTTTGCGAAAGACACAGGGAGGCACATTTATTAAAGGTCGAATTTCGAATGCATGCGAGTTTTTTTAAACTCTAATAAATTCTATTTTCCTCAAAATTCGATTGGGGGGTTATTTGTGAAAAAAATTGAATATCTTAAACTCTGACAAATTTTACTGAACTAAAAATTCGAATCGAGTTCAAAACGAATTAGACTAAACTTGATTAGAGTTTTTTCTCTGAAAAAAACTTGAATGTCAGGAAAGCTACTAACATCTTCAAATTGGTCACTGGATATCTCCCATTGACTTATACACGAATTCGGCAGGTTTTAGGTGGCGGATAGTCACCAGAGTGCCAGAGTTTGATAAATGTTGAAAAGCTAATTTAAATTTTTTTTAAAAGTTCTAATCAAGTTTGGATAATTCACTAGTCGAATCTGACAGTTTAGACCATAAAAAAATGTGGTTGGGCATTATCCAGCAACAACTGGTTGCTCCTGTTCCAGCTCCTGTCCCTGGAAGCAGACCGCTACCTACACCACCAGGTAACGCTACAGTAGAACCCAAGGTCTGCACCCTGACAAGTGCAGTGGAGACCATAACTAGGGATGTAGCGAACTGTTCGCCCGCGAACTAGTTCGCGCGAACTTCGACCGTTCGCGTCCGCCGAATGTTCGCAAACGTTTGGGAACGTTCGCAGTTTGAGTTCGCGTTCGATCGTTCGACCATTCGACCATTCGAATTCCTTCGACCGCTAAAAATCGAACGATTTCCATTTGTTCGAACGATTGTAAGCATTCGATCCAATGAAAAGCATTCGATCGAATGGCTTCGATCGTTCGATTCGAATGAAAATCCTTCGATCGAACGATTAAAATCCTTCGATCGTTCGATCGAACGATTTTAGCGGTGTTCGAAGTTCGCGAACGGTTCGCGAACGTTCGCATTTTTTGCCGGTGTTCGCGAACGGCGTTCGCGAACACCAATTCGGCAGTTCGCTACATCCCTAACCATAACAAACTTTTTGCCTTCCAGGAGGCATCTAAAGTACATTTTGGGTTCCTATCCCACTCCTTTCCACTGAGGAATCAAGAGTAAATTTTGTTATTACCCTACTCCAATTATGGGTTTTTAGGTTATCCCCTTCAAATCCAGCCCGTCTCTCTCTCTCTCTCTCAATAACTTCTTCAAAGCCATAGCAATTATCTATGATGACCCCGATTATTCTGCCTCTTCTGATATCCGGGATCTCAGGTGGAGTAAACAGTGGGTCGAGGATTATTGCACTGAATTTTGCCAATGGGTGGTAGAGACGGGCTGGAAAGATAGCTGATGCTATCAAAGATAGCCTCGTGAATTTTCCTGCTCCTTCCTCCCTTGATTTCTAAATGCACCTTGCTGTACAGATGGATAGATGTCAAGAAAGAACCCCTGCTGCAACCCCACATAATATCCCCTTATAGTTTGCACACAAAAATTATGTTTCAGCCCCTAGGCCTTCAGAGAAACCGATACAATTGGGCTCTACCCATTTGTCCTCTGAAGTAAAGAGCCATAGGCAGTCTAATGAGTTGTGCCTGTGTTGTGGGGATAATGGACATTGTCATGAAACCTGTCCCAAGAGGCTGGGAAACTGCAAAGCCTAAACAGGTCTGGGATTACCGAAGAGAAGAAGATTGCGCCCTCAAACTCTGATGCCCTGAATCTGTAAAGGGGTAAGTAAAGAGTTAGGGGCATTTACCAGGGGTACCAGCTAGGCTGGGGAGAGCAGGGAGGAGGTCTATGTAGGGTAGGGGATTTTTTAATTTAGGGTTCAGATCTCCTTTAAGGTTACAGTAGTATATAGCCTGTCAACCAGGAGCAGAGAACCAAGCATGAATTTAAACATTGATAAAAAAATATGTTTCATAGTTTAAATTTAAGTTGGTATAAAAACTTTTCCTAATTTCTATTATGTTTTCATTTTAAATTGATTTATGACAGTGTGTTTATCTCAAAAATATGGTGCGTAGGATGTGGGGATGACAGTAATAAGCTAACTAAACAAGAGCATCTATAAATTATTTCTGTTTGGCAAACTTAGTGGCAGGTAGAACATGTTACACTTATAATCAGATGCTGTGATTCACATTTCAAAAATTAATGAGGCACAAACAGAAAAGAAATAGTCTCAGTTTTAAAATAAATGTGTTGCTACAGTTTCCACTCAACGAAATCAAGCAACAAAAGTGCAACCTTATACCAAACTATTCACTTTTATTCATCCGCAGTTGCTCCCCTTGCCATCCATTTTTATTTGAATGTGGTCCCCCAATTGGGGAGAAAAGTGTTTGCATTTAATTACTGAAATACCAAATGCAGAGGGGTGCTGAGACTACGTCTATAATAATTTATAACTAGAGCAAATTTGTCTTCTTTGGAATTTATTCTGTTCAGCCTTTGGCTGTAAATGAATACAGTGGGGTTGAGGAAACTTGGTTTGGGAATTTTGATGAATAAAACATCCAGCTTTACTGACTGAAATAAACACAGTGTTTCTTAAAGTAGAGAAAGTTTGAGTTTGGCACTGTAAGATTCTCAAAAATATCATTGGTACCCCTGTGTGCCTAGACTTTTTAGGAGGGAATTTCAGTTTGTGAGTGTGGTATCATTCGCTGACATGTCAGTCAAAGTCCCGTTAATATTTTTTTGTACAGTTTCTATAGAAAAACATAAAAAAACGTATTCCAAACACTAAGGGGCACATTTACTTAGCTCGAGTGAATGATTAGAAAAAAAAATACTTTGAATTTCGAAGTATTTTTTTGGCTACTTCGACCATCGAATTGGCTACTTCGACCTTCGTCTACGACTTCGAATCGAACGATTCAAACTAAAAATCGTTCGACTATTTAACCATTTGATAGTCGAAGTACTATCTCTTTAAAAAAAAATTCGACCACCTATGTTAGCCAATGGGGGAGGTTTCCATAGGCTTTCCTAGCATTTTTTGATCGAAGGAAAACCATTTGATCGATGGATTAAAATCCTTCGAATCGAAAGATTCGAAGGGTTTTAATCCATCGATCAAACGATTTTTAATCGTTTGATCAAACGATTTTTCCTTAGATCGTTCGATCTAAGTATTTGCAGTAAATGCTTCGACTTCGATATTCGAAGTTGAAGGATTTAACTTTGATGGTCGAATATCGAGGGTTAATTAACCCTCAATATTCGACCAATAGTAAATGTGCCCTTAAGGGTCTGATTTATCAAAGGTCGAAGTGGAAATTCAGATTTGAGCTAATTTTTGTAAATTTTGACTAGGGAATAGTCCAAATTTGTTAAAAAAATTTGAAAAAAATTGAAAATTCTAATTTCTAAATTTATCATGTACTGTCTCCTTAAAAATTCACTTCGACCATTCACCATCTAAAACCAGCCAAATTGCTGTTTTAGCCTATGGGGACCTCCTAGAACCAATTTGGAGTCAATTGGTGGACTTCGAAAAATCACACAATTTTTGGGGAAAAACTTAGATCTAATGCGCTATTTGAATCGTACGATTCAAATTTGATCGAAAACGGATCTATTCGATATAAAACGGACCTATGCGGCCAAAAAAAACTTTGAATTCATTTTGGTTGGTCTTCTGAACTCGAATTTTGAAGTTTTTCAAATTCGAAATTCAACCCTTGATAAAGGGGCATATTTATCAAGGGTCAAATTTACAGTTTATGGGAGTTTCTAAAGACTCGCATCAACTCCCATAAACTCGAAATTCTAAAAAAAAAACACCAATCGAAATCTATTAAAAAGTTTTATTTAAAAAAAATGAGTCAATAGGATCGAGCTGCAAACTCAAATCAAATTCAAATCGATTAAGTTTTTTCACCAAAAATTTTTTAAAATTTATTTTTTCAAAAGTCCACCAAATGACTCCAAATTGATTGTAGGAGGTTCCCCGTAGGCTAAAACACCAATTCGGCAGGTTTTAGATGGTGAATAGTAGAATTTGAATTTTCAAAGGGACAGTACAAATTTCAAATTTCACATTTTTTTTAAAATTTGAATTGAATTTGGACTATTCCCTAGTCGAATTACACTAAAATAAACTCAAAATTCAACTGACCCTTGATAAATCTGCCCCTAAGATCAGTAGCCCCTGAGATGTTTTAGATGTCACTAAACTTTATTTATAATTTATTTCCAAACAAAGCATAGACTGAAAAGTATACAAAAAAACATAAAAAAAAACATATGTGAAATATGCTCATACCTAAAGGTGCTTGGAGCAATGATGCTTATTAAATTCTATGCCAATAAATCGGCCCAGGAGAGACCAAATTCAGGCTTTTGTCCCAGCAATTCAATGCCCCAGGTGCCAGAGATTCTCTATGTGCTGAACACTAGCTGTTTTTGACTATTATCTGAAGCATTCCTTGGTCATTGGAGCAAATCATCCACTAAAGGTATTGAATGTATCCATGTATCACAGCACTTTACTGCTAGGGATGTGAAAATCAATTATATGCATGAAAATATTAGTACTTGTAGCATAAGATTTTTAGAGAAGACCTCAATATCTTACTTTATATACCGGAAAATTCTCAGTCCTACTGCCCATTTAGCGCTACAGGTTTTATTTTTCAAATGATCCAGGTTCCCTTTGCACATGCTCGTTAAACTCAGTCAATGCAGCTCATCATTAATACATTTAGAAGAAACCATGAGCACGGAGAAAGAAAAGTCTTTCATTACCAAGGATTTATGTGCTGTATTTTCATCGCCATTGAATCTTTTTCCATAGTGGTCCATATAACATTTTTTTCTGCTGCTTAACAGTCGGGAAAGGGCTCATAAGTGTATTAAATTACATGCTTCTGACGTTTGCATTAGTTTTCTAATAAATGAAGCTTCTTGTTTAATAAGTTCATTGCAGCCAACTGTGTCACATTGCATTTTATTGCTCTTTATACGATTGAGATGATTATTTTTACATACCGTACAGTAAGTAACTGGCAAGGAAATATTATATTTACCGTAACAGTTCGAATGATAATTTACTAAGTGTCTTATTCAGGTTTAGGGTTATTGAAATTGTAACTTAAACACAAGTGATCATTTTTAAGATGTGAATATAAAACAGTCATTAATATTTAAGTGAAGAATGAGGACTCCCATGTCTTTTTTCTGATATCTTCTTCTTCTGTTAAGGGGAAGTTAATCTACAAATCAACTTTTAGAGCAATAGTAGCAGCTACTTGTCATAGCAATGAAAACACCATAAAATACTTCAAATTTAGAAGTAGTAGAACTACAAGGAAGCGCACATCAGATAAAAACTATATTGTTTAGTAAGTTCATACAAATTGTATATATACAAAATGATGTGTGCAAAATGACCATAAAATCCATTTAAAGTGACAGGTGCTCTTGTCTGATCTCTCCTTTAACTCACAGCCAGTGAGTCAGCCTGCTCACCAGATATAGACCAGTACTAGGCCAAATGTAAAGGAATAAAGGTGCATATGGTCCTGCAGCAGATCTTCAAATCTCCCAAAAGTGAAAAAATGTTCCAATGCTCCACAGGTTGGACATAAAACATGGAAGCCAGTGTATAGTGTAGCAAGTTTTAATAAATTAATAAAACACTAAGGGGGTTATTTAATAAACTCCAAATGCAAAAACCACAAAAATATTCATGATTTTGTTTTTATAAAATCAGACTTTTAAAAAATCACGTATTCTTCTGAATTTATTAAAACCCAAGGATGGAAAAGTCAGAGTCTGAAAATCTGCCATCTCAGACCTGTCGAGGTTGCACATAAGTCAATGGGAGAAGAATTCCCAATGATTTTTTGATGTGCGCTGGGTTTCGTGCAATAAGCATAAGAAATCTGATTTTCTGGTGAAAAATCCAAAAAAATAGGGAAAATCGGATGAAAAATCCGAAAAAATAGGGAAAAATGCTGATTTTATCCCGCAAAGCAATTTTTCCGGTAAAATTTAATAATAAATGAGTGTAAAAAAACCGAGCAGAGTTTGTAGCATAAAATATTGAGATAAATGCTGACTTTGATAAATAACCCCTTAAAAATTGGCTACTTATAAGACATCCAATATACAATAGGTACAGCAAACAGAAAAACAGATGAATACAATTCAGTCCAACACGTTTCATGTGGTTAAACTCCACGCTTCCTAAAGGGACACGATTTATACATTAGCACTAACATTAGCACTTTGTTTGACAGGATGATTCATTAAAAAGGTTCAGCAGTTCAAAAGAGATAAATATATTGTATGTTTATTTTTAGAATTACGGTACTTTTAGAACTTCAGTAAAGGAATATAATTTTTTTTAAACCCGAATTAGAGATACTCTCACCAGAGAGCATTTTGTGTTTTTACTACAGGTATGGGACCTATTATCCAGAATGCTCGGGAACTGGGGTTTGCTGGACAACGGATCTTTCCATAATTTGGATCTTCGTGCCTTAAGTCTACTACAAAATCATATAAGCAATGAATAAACCCAATAGGCTGGTTTTGCTTCCAATAAGGATTAATTAGATTTTAGTTGGGATCAAGTACAAGCTACTGTTTTATTATTACAGAGAAAAAGGAAATCATTTTTAAGAATTTGGATTATTTCATTATAATGGAGTCTATGGGAGATGGCCATTCCGTATTTTGGAGCTTTCTGGATAACGTGTTTCCGGATAAGGGATCCAATACCTGTACCCTATTTTGTCAAGGACAAGTTTTAGGCAGGGGATTGCAGATGAGGCAACAGATGGACCTTTTAAAAAGATCTCCCAATATTTGACCAGGGCCCTTGTTAGCTAAACAAATGTTAAAATGTATCTCCCATGAACTCAAAAAACTAAAAAAAAATGAAAATTAGGGGTGAATAGGATCAACCTGCAAACTCGAATCGAATAAGATCGAATTCAATTCGAGTTTTTTCACTCCAAAAAAAATTATTTCTTTCAAAAGTCCACCAAACGACTCCAAATTGATTGTAGGAGGTCCCCCATAGGCTAAAACACCAATGTGGCAGGTTTTAGATGGCGAATAGTCGAATTTAAATTCTTAAAGGGGCAAATTTCGATTTTTTTTTTTAAACTCGAATTAACTTTGGACTATTCCCTAGTCAGCCACACTAAAATAAACTCAAAATTTGAATTTGAAGATTCAAATTCTGCCCCTATGTGTTTTTTATGCAGACAATAGTTCTGCCTGTGCTGCTATTTATCAGACCAATCCCTAACCTCCCAGCCCATTTTATTTCTATACTATATTGTTATATCTTTTAGCAGTATGTTATTAATTGTTGCAGCTCTGCCCATGCTGCAAACGATCAGTTCACAGCCCATTTTTAGTGGAAATTCAGTAGGCTGTAAGAATTTATGTAGAAATGAAGTATGGTATATGTTTATTTTTTTGGCCTATGCAAACAAAAAATAGAACAAAAGTTTGCAAACATCTTAAAATGTATTTTGTAAATATTTCTAACCATTTAATATGCAATAAATAGGAATAAATCGAAAAATGTTTTCAGTCTTTGCATTTTTGGTGTTCACCTCCCTATTCAGATATTGCCCTATATTGTATGTTTCCCTTTGTTTTTATCTAACTTTTTTACACAGCTATCTACTTTGTTATTTATATTAAAATAAAACTCTGATTTACATTTCCTAGGCGTGAGTGCCCTGAGTCCTCCTAAAAGCTGGTACACATAGATAAATTGATCTTCTAGACCTCTGCTTTTCCTTGACTTTCTGTTTATGAACATTATGCATGATCTGAGTGATTTACAGATTCGGCTTTTTCTTCCAGTTCCAGGCAGGCTTAAGATTCATTCTCTGTTCTCTCTGGCCTGGGATTTGAAGATTATCTGTGGATTCTTTCTTTACAATATCATGTTGAGTACATCTTGCATTTTATCTATCTTTTCTTTTTTCTCCACCCATGAATAACAAGGCAAGCATTCATATTATGGTAAGATCAAGGTATACAAATCCTGTGGATAAAAACATCAAAAACTAACAAAGACCACACACAATGTAGGGAACATATGAAAAGTTTTGCACTGAAAAGATCTATTTATGAAAATCACATGCAGAGCTTTCACTACACTACCAAGGATTAGTGATGGGCAAATAAATTGGCTTAGCACGAATTCTCGGCAAATTCCCATAAAATATTCCCCAAAATTTTGCAGGTGAAAATTCACCAGTGTCAATTTCAGATTTTCACAATTTCATGAAAACGTTCGAAATGCTTGATTTTTTCGTGAAAAGGTTGTAATTGCTCGATTTTTTATTTAAAAAGTTTGAATTGCTCGATTTTTTAGTTAAAACGTTTGAATTGCTCGATTTTTTAGTGAAAACATTCAAATTGCAAAATTTTTCGTGAAAACGTTCCAATTTCAAATTTATTTTCGTGAACTTTCAGGTTTCACGATTATTCGCAAAATTTTTGCCATTTCATGAATTTTGCGGGAAATTCACAAATTTTTCGGCGAAGCGAAACAGGAGAGAGTCGCTAGCGTAAAAACCAACATTATTGGGACACCCATTAACTTTAACCTCTGCATCAAAATTAATGTGGGGGAATCAAAATTTGTGTTTGCAGATTTTTTCGCTGTTTCGTAAATTTTGGAAAATTAACAAATTTTTCATCAAAGCGGAATGGGACAAATTTGCCCATCCCTAGTAAAATCTGCATATATTATCTGATGTGAAACCTTATACAAGTATGGGATCCATTATGCAGAAACCCATTATCCAGAAAGCTCCGAATTACAGAAAGGCTGTCTCCCATAGACTTTATTTTATCCAAATAATCCAATTTTTTAAAAAAATTTCCCATTTTTCCAGATCGAAAAGTCTCCTGCCGATAGAGTGCGAATGAACGCTAATAAAAGTCTGTTTCGCTAGTAAATTGGCACCTGCGCCTGTTAGTGAATTGGAGATTTCCCTGCGGGTGACAACGCTGGCGCATTGTCGCTAACTTGAGCCACTTCATCCTTTAGTGAATCTGCTCCCGAGAGTTCATCCACAACTGGAAAAGTACAAGTTGTGCTTTCTTAAACTAAGTTCTGCAGAAACTATATTTAACAGACCAAGGATTTACACATCTAACTCTGTTGTATAAATCAAGTTCAATAAAGCTGTTGTGGAACATTTGAGTCAGCCAATTTTAGCCCTGAAAGACAAAGGATAAAAAAAATGGAAATAACATGCTGAACTGGCAGTTACAGACAGTCTGTAACAAAAGCAAGCTTTACCTCCTGTAATGATTTTATAGGCTTAAGTCTTCTGGCACATTATTATTTCAGTAAATGAAAATTTTTTGAGACAGGACTGAGAGAAAATTGGATCAGGTTTGGATAATACTCCTTGTCCAACAGCTGATATGTCAAATAGAGAAATATGCCACATAATCTCCTGATTAAAATACCTTATTGTTTGTTTTTCCTAATCAGACCAGTATGGTTTTCAGTGATATTTATTTGAAACCTTCACTGGCATATAATGCTTTTAGCATTAGTATAACTCTTTGGTGATTATATTGCAGTGTTAACCATTGTGACCTGCAGCACAAGGGGGCAGATGTATCAAGGGTCGAATTTCGAGGGGTTAAATCCCTCAAAATCGGACTGGGGAATAGAATCGAATAGGCAATTCGGGCGAATTTACACGCTGGTGAATAGGCGCTCGATCGAATATTCGCTCGAAGGATTTTCATTCGATCTAATGCCTTTTTATTCGATCAAAAACATGGAAAACAAGCCTATGTGACTTTCCCATAGGCTTTTAAAGCAATTCGGTAGGTTTTAGGTGGCGAAGTAGGCAGTCGAAGTATTTTTAAAAGAGACAGTACTTTGACTATCGAATGGACGAATAGTCGCATCGTTTTTGCGCTTGATCCAGTACTTCGACTATCGAATGGCGAATAGTCGCAGCGTTTTTGCGCGAATTTACGCCAATTCGATAGTCGAGGAGCACAAAAAACTACTCGAAATTCGAGCCTTTTTTCCATCTATTCATTCACCCGAGCTTGGTGAATGGGCCCTTTAATCTTCTCCTAATTGTGTCTTTAAATTACCACTCCCACTTAGATTGTAAACTCTAGGGGCCAGGGACCTCCACCCCTGTTCTTTTTGACACTTAGGAAGTTATAGGGAATCTTTTATACAACTGAACTTTGCATTTATTGTATTTTTTTTTATTAGTGTACAGGTATGGGACCATTATCCAGAATGCTTGGGGGCTTTCTGGATAACAGATCTTTCTGTAATTTGGATCTTCATACCTTAAAAGACCAGTAACAGCAAAAACGTTTTTTAAAAAATTAATTAGAATACAACAAAAAAAAACACCAACACAAATTAAACGTTAACATCTCAAAGTCTTTATTAAGAAATAACTTACCGAAACTCTGCTTGTGCTCCTCTTCAGAAAAGGCGACACTGTGACGATCCATCATGTGGCGCTCGATTTCTCCTCCCTGGCTCTCTCTTATAAGGAAGGTAGGGGGAGGAGAAATCGAGTGCCGCACAATGGATCACCCAATCACTTTCTGAAGAGGAGCGCAAGCAGAGTTTTGGTAAGTTATTTCTTAATAAAGACTTTGCGATTTTAAACTTTCTTAGTGGGGTTTTTTTTATCGATACTAATGAATTATCTATACAACTGGTCCTTTAAGTCTACTAGAAAATACTTTAAACATTAAATAAACCCAATAGGCTGGTTTTGCTTCCAATAAGGATTAATTACATTTTAGTCGGGATCAAGTAAAAGGAACTGTTTTATTATTACAAAGAAATAGGAAATCATTTTAAAACTTTTAAACTATGTGAATAAAATGGAGTTTTCTGTAATTTGGAGCTTAAAATCCATCTTTTCCATCTTTCTAAATGTCTAGCTATTTAGTTGTTATGTTATCTTCACTTACTCTCAACATATACTGGTGATTTTGTGTCACCAGGGCTGTCATCAGGGGGGCACAGGTATAATGGTTGTCTTGGGCCTGAGCGATTTCGGGTTCTAAAAGGGGTCCAGTCTTGCTGCAGATGAAGCTTTGGAAAAGAACAAAGAAAACTGCTCTGGAAAAGAACGAAGAAGCCGCAACGGAAAAGAACGAAGATAAACGCTTGTGGAGGAGGATGAAAGCAACCTGTTGAAATTTAAGGGTAAATTCCACTGAACACCACTAATGTTTTTTTTAACTTGTAGGGGCCCTGGCCACCAATAGTGAACGGCGAATTTGCGCCGTTTCGCTTCGCCGAAAAATTCGCGAAACGGCGAAAAATTCGCGAAACGACCCCGGCGTCTCGTTTTTGACGCCGGCGCCCGTTTTTGAAGCTGATGTCCGTTTTTTCGAAAAAAACATTTTTAACTTGTGTGTGGGTGGGGCTGGCCACCAATGTTTTTTTTAACTTTTAGGGACCCTGTTTTTTAAATTGTAGAGGGGTCCCAGAACCCCAATGTTTTTTAACTTGTAAGGGGTGCCCTGGCCACCAATAATTTATTTTAACTAATACGGGTAGCCGGGCTCTGGAGGGGACGGGGCCCAGAATTTTTTTGTCGTATGGGGCTACGCGATTTCTGATGGCAGTTTGTCACATTCTGGTTTTAATCGAACTGCAGGATCTTCATATGATATATCCTACATCTGGTATTGAGACAAATGCCTGGTTATTATGGGTCATTGAGGCTTGCAAGTTATATGTTTAAATGCCAAACTGAAGAGGAGTCAAGCAGACATATTGCACAACTTTAGGATGGACCTTATAAACATATTACAGTAAACTGTACGTCCTTACTTGACCCTTTGTAGGACAAGTGGAAACATTTTCTAAAGGCAGTGCAAGTCTATCCCCTGGATTTGGTTTATGTTATTTTAAAAAATCAGTTATTTGTACAGTAATAATAATTATGAATCTGCTTATGTGGGGATACAAGTTGCACAATGAAAATACTTGCTACATTTGAAAGCTAGAAACAGTCTTTACTGCCTTTAAGCAGAGTAAGAAGAAAAAAAAACACTTTTTCATCCATAAAAGGAAAATGTAGATTTGAAATATTACTGCCCTTTAATAGAGCAGAATATGAATTTATAACAGATGGTAATAAATATAAATTAAGTTCAGCTACTTTTATTCATGTCAGTGAAACAGTGGCTGCTATACAGAAAAAGCCTAGGATCACTTCTACAGCGCCATAAAAATGACTAAATTCTATTTTTATTATGTTCTATCAATAAAATGAGAGTTCACTCTATTAAAATAGTTATTTTAGTTACACATTTTGTGATATTCTTGCAAAAATAGATCTAAATTATGTAAATTTTCAAGCAGATTTTTCTTTATAAAAAGAGAAGAAATCTTAATTTTTCTTTAATTTGTTGGGAGGAATGTGAGGGATCATTTTTTTATGTTTAGGGCAGGATGCAAAGGGCAAAAAAAAAACGTGGAATCGTAGGATCGCCCAGAAAACTCAAATCGAATTAGAATCGAATTCAATTCGAGTTTTAAAACTCGATTAGAGTTTTTTCTGCAAACAACTCCAAATTGATCCCAGGATGTCTTCCATAGGCTAAAACAGCAATTCGGCAGGTTTAAGGTGGCGAATAGTCGAATTTGAGTTCTTAAAGGGCCAGTCTATGATAAATCTCAAAAAAGTCCCTAGTCGAATTTCACAGTTTTGGCCATAAATATAACTCGAAAATTTTAATTTGAAATTAGAAATTTGAAACTTAGAATTTTCATTTCTGACCCTTGATAAATGTGCCCCTTAATATTTCGAGTTTTACAGAAATACAGAAATGCTACAATTTCTTTTTGAGAAAAAATTCTAATTTGATCGCTATTAAATAGGCCCCATGTAGTGGTGTAAAATAAGTTAGATAATTTGCTCTACCATAACATAAAAATTATACAACAACTGTTATATTATTATTTCCCATTGCTGCCTTAATTAATTGCCTTAGTTAATTAAACACACTGCTGTGTATAAGCTGGAATTACAATACTGATCTGAAATAAACAAAAACATTTTTAAATATCATGGCTTATTTTAGGGGTAGATCTAAGATTCACAAATGAAAAATAATGCTCAACAAAATTATTTTTCAGTTATATGGGACATTTCACTGTCTTAAAAATAATTTTCTGTTTATTCTTTAGCTATATTTTACCATGCCGCACTTCGGAAGAAATAAGTATGCAATGTCTGTTCTTTGCATTTACATAGTCTGCAAATATTTAATAATCTTTTCTCCTTCAGCTGCCCTTTGTGTTCCAAAAACAAAAATAACAACTTTTCTACAGCACCTCCCAAAACAACAAGGTTGGATTCCTTGTGGGCTCAATGTGTCTTCTTCACACTTCTAATTGTCAATTAGCATAGGAATAATCATAAAACCTTTCATCATTCTTCCTCCCTTAGGATCTACTGTATGTTCCAGCCTTAAGCATATGACCTTCAATTTTTTTAAGCTATGGGCTGTCAGCTAACACTGTACCATTAAGTTAATTTCTAACGTCTAGAATAAAGGTTCTGTTACAAGTCCATCATTCTTACATATCAATATCCTTAATTTAATTTTAGGAGAAGCAAGTTCTTGAGACTGTTCAATGAGAATGTTTGAACTGTGAAGTAATACATTATTATACCACTGAGCAAAATATCCTTATAATTTTTTTTAGCCTAGTTTGTGATGTTATTATTGAAAATCTAATATTGTGGCCTTGCTATTTTGTCTATTGGCTTTGTTATGTTGTCCAGTTGTGCAAAATGTTACAATTATGGGATCTTTTATCTGGAAAGCCATTATCCAAAATTCAGACTTTCATTAACGTTTCTGCCTAGCGAAACTTTGTTAGTACTCTTACGCTCAGGTCAATTTGAATAGGGAGGGTACATATAGGTCATATGTATGTCTTTATTAGTGATATTGGTGAAATAGCTTGAAGTGGCCACTTATTAAAAATGTTCAAGGAAGCAGAATAAAGACCAAAAAGAATCCTCTTAATGCCCTAGACATGAGCCCACCCTAAAAAAATGTGGCATGCCCTGAAATGGCTAAAATACTTTTTACAACTTTTTATTCAAAATAAAATCCCACTTTAAAATATGAAAAAATGCCAGCATGTTTTTTATCATTTTTTATAACTTTTCGGCATACAGGATATGATGTCACTGACATAAGATTGAGGAGGATAGGCATAGGAAACTCTGTGGAAAGGAGTAACGTAATGGCACATTCTCACTCGATTTGGGGAATAACAATGAGCGAAAATTCGCCTGGTGAAAGGGCACAAAACTTGTTAGCAATGTACTCTTTCCCTATCTAATTGTCCTCTATGCCTGTTAGTAAATTGGGAAAAGGATATGAGCAGTGCAAGGTTAATAGTTAAAGGGATACTGTCACGGGAAAAAAAAATGTTTTCAAAATGAATCAGTTAATTTTATATTCAATTTGAAATCTGACATGGGGCTAGACATATTGTCAATTTCACAGCTGCCCCAAGTCATGTGACTTGTGCTCTGATAAACTTCAATCATTATTTACTGCTGTACTGCAAGTTGGAGTGATATCACCTACCTCCCTTTCCCCCCCCAGCAGCCAAACAAAAGAACAATGGGAAGGTAACCAGACAACAGCTCCCTAACACAAGATAACAGCTGCCTGGTGGATCTAAGAACAACACTCAATAGTAAAAACCCATGTCCCACTGTGACACATTCAGTTACATTGAGAAGGAAAAACAGCAGCCTGCCAGAAAGCATTTCTCTCCTAAAGTGCAGGCACAAGTCACATGACTGGGGGCAGCTGGGAAATTGACAAAAAAGTCTAGCCCCATGTCAGATTTCAAAATTGAATATTAAAAAATCTGTTTGCTCTTTTGAGAAATGGATTTCAGTGCAGAAGTCTGCTGGAGTAGCACTGTTAACTGATGCATTTAAAAAAAACATGTTTTCCGATGACAGGATCTCTTTAAGGCAACAGGGGAAAGCAAGTGAGAGATCAGTAGGAAGGGGTTTGCCATTGTGCTGAAGGTAAATACTGGGCTTTGTTGCAGCCTGCCCCCACCGGGGGCAGGCTGCAACAAAGTCTCTAGAGTGGTCTCTAGAGTGCAGAAAAATGGTAGATTGCAAAGATTTTATGGCATTTTGCACCCTAGATTACCCCCTTTATCTGAAAACAGAGAGGAGACAAAGATTGTATGGCATTTCACTTTATCATACAGTTTAGGGATGAAAAAAAATCAAGATTTATAAAAGTCAATTTTTATTTTTTAAACTTTAATAATGTTTAATGTAATATAGGAAATAATGATTGTTTCTAATTTTTAATATTTTCCCAGATGATTTAGCCCTTGAAAGTGCGTGGGGAAATTAATTCCCCTTTTGTAAAGCCACCTCAGAGAATTAAAATTACTGCAATTCTGGTATTTCATGATTCAGTTCTTTGACAGAATTCTGTGCAGTCTTATGAAATTTTAGACATAGAAAACATGGGATGTGTGTTCGCAAGGCTGGAGAACATTTTTTGACAAAAAAAAAGGAGGGGAAATTCTATCAGCAAAAGCATTATAGGGGAGACATATAAGCCTAAACTTAATGTAATTGATCAGAGTGCTCTTGTGAGTACAATTGCAATATACATTATTTTTTTCTATTTTATGATATTAGTTCTTACACAGATAATAATATGAAGTATGACCTGAATGCCCCATCCTGTTCAGCTTCAGGAGGACTCTGCGTAATGGCAAAAGCTAATTTCATTGAAGCAGGAAATGGTTACCTGATTGGTTTTATTGCTTAATATGACAGGAAAGATTCCAATTCCATTCAATAAAAATTTGTCCTCTCTCCCCATTGCTTCAGCAACTCTTTCACCAAATAAAATGATCTTTTCATCCTAAATCCCTGTTTTATTTCATATAAGCCTTTCTTCCATTGTAACTGCCAGTGACTACACCGGGGCTAATTGTCTCCTGCATAATACAGTTCCAAAGCAAAAAAGGAAACAATTCTGCTTCTCAGAATTACAGTATACACATGTATTAGATTTAATAAATTCTTTGACCAGGGGCCAAATGTGATGCATTAATTGCATAATCTGATCTGCAGCTTTATTTACCACCATCTGATTTTCAAAGCACTACTAGTGATGGGCGGATTTGGTGAAAAATTTGTGAAACGCATTGAAGTCAACGGGCAAAAGAAAAAATTATTTTGACACGCGTCATTTTCGACGTCCGCAACAATTGTTATACACACACCTATTTTGGCCAAATGCATTAAAGTCAATGGGTATTTGAATAATTCTGACGCGCGCCCAAATTTTTCCGACGCAGTTGATTTTGGCCGGGGAATTTTCACAGCAGTATCGCAAATGTATTCACTGGCAGCAAAACTTGGAAATTCCGAATGTATTCATCCATCACTAAGGGGCACATTTACTAAGGGTCGATATTTGACCCTCGAAGTAAAATCCTTCGACTTCGAATATCGAAGACGAAGGATTTACCGCAAATACTTAGATCGAACGATCGATGGTAAAACTGTTCGATCGAATGATTAAATCCTTGGAATCTAAAGATTCGAAGGATTTTAATCCATCGATCGAAGGATTTTCCTTCGATCAAAAAAAGTTTAGAAACCTTATGGGGAAGGTCCCCATAGGCTAACATTGATGCTCGGTAGGTTTAAAGTGGCGAAGTAGGTAGTCAAAGTTTTTAATAAAGAGACAGTACTTCGACTATCAAATGGTCGAATAGTCGAACGATTTTTAGTTCAAATCATTTGATTCAAAGTCGCAGTCGAAGGTCGAAGTAGCCTATTCAATGGTCGAAGTACCCAAAAAAAACCTTCAAAATTTTCATTCGAATCCTTCACTCGAGCTTAGTAAATGTGCCCCTTAGCATTACCCTTCAGTAAAACTATAACACCGATAGGAATAACAAAAATGGTTCTTCAGAATGGTTCTGTGACCCTTGAGGTCTATGTTTTTATATTCTCCAGGGATTAACCCTGTCATCAAAAAGGCTAGCTATATCAGCAGCTAAAACAGGATAAATTATTTAAGGACACCACTAACCAGTGGTTAATAGGAAAAACTCAGATTTAAATAATTTAATTCTGAATTATAACTATTGACTATAATTAACCTCAAATAATATATTAGTAGGGGTTGGTTGCTTGAAGGAGAACTAAAGCTTAACTAAAGAAGTAGGCTAGAAATGTTGTACATTGTGTTTTGGGTTTCTCTACCAGCCCAAGGCAGCCAAAGTCTTCTAGCAGGGAAGAGATGTACCTCCAAAGATGCCCCAGTAGCTCCCCATCGTCTTTTCTGCTGATTCACTGCACATGCTCTGTGCTGCTGTCACTTACTGAGCTTAGGGACCCACTCACAATATACAGTACACATAGAATAGAAATGTCACAATATAAGGCTGATTAGTAATTAATACAGATAATTACTACATGGCAGCACAGAAACCAGTGCAATTAGCATCAGAATTTAATAATCAGCAAACCTGTAGCATCAGCTTATATTACAGGGGAAGCTCATTTTCTGCTGGATAATTAGTGACGACCCCTAAGCTTAGCTTCTCAACAGCCAATCAGAGCCCACTGAGCATGTGAGTGTCACAGACACTTTCCAAGATGGTGACCCCCTGTGACAAGTTGAAGTCCTGGATCTTTGCTGCTGTTGAGAAGCAGAAACTTTAGTCTGGTGTAATGTCAGTATAAAGCAATATGTGGAGACTATTATTATTGGTTTATCATTGCTAGGGTGTATGTATAGTTACATCATTGTTCAGAATATTCCATGTAGACTCTATTCAGTGGAAAGGAATTGTAACAAGTGTTTCATATGTGTACAGAACCCTGGTTAAGGTTTACTTGATAATCAGCAACTGAGCTTCTATAGCATTTTGAGATGCTTTTCTCGTTGTTCTTCCCCAAAGTATAGATAAACTCATCAAAGATCATTTTTTCCTTCTTTCTGTTTATTTGTGCTCTTTTATTTAATGCTGAAGGACTACAAAATAAACAACTGTGACAAGTGTCCCATTACTTTTTCAGAGTATCAGTTTTATATGACTAGACTTCCATAGCAGCATCTTATCGTTGACCCAACAGAATACCCAAAGCAACATTAGTTTGAAATTATTATCGTAGTTATGATGTTAGTTCCCTGTTATTCGCGTCTAAATTTGAGAATACATGAAAACCATGCACTTTTATGTCCCTTCCTGCAGAGAATATGTTTAGAGAATTGTTCCTTGGGGGATATAACTCAATGGAAAAATCTCCCATAAAAACGCAATTCCCGGATCCAAAGATGTAAATCTTTCATTTTGCAGCATGCAAAAAGAAAAGAAAATAACACAAGGAAAACACCAAGTGCCAATGTTAAGTAGCTGAACCCTACTGCACATTTATCATGTCGATGAAATCTTTCCAGCCAGTGTATGGTCTAGCATCTTCCCCAGATTGCATCGTAGAAGCTGAGACAGAGTCTGTAATTTGCAATTAATTTTTCAAGATATAGGGGCCGATTCACTAACTTCGAGTGAAGGATTCGAAGGTAAAAAAAAAATTTTTTGGGCTACTTCGACCAACGACTACGACTACGACTTCGAATTGAAGGAAATCGTTCGACTATTTGATAGTCGAAGTACTGTCTCTTTAAAAAAAACTTCGACCCCCTAGTTCGCCATCTAAAAGCTACCGAAGTCAATGTTAGCCTATGGGGAAGGTCCCTATAGGCTTGGCTAACTTTTTTTGATCGAAGGATATTCCTTCGATCGTTGGATTAAAATCCTTCGAATCGTTCGTTTCGAAGGATTTTATCGTTCGATCGAAGGAATTATCCTTTGATCGTTCGATCGAACTATCTGCGCTAAATCCTTCGACTTCGATATTCGAAGTCGAAGGATTTTAATTCCTAGTCGAATATCGAGGGTTAATTAACCCTCGATATTCGACCCTTAGTGAATCAGCCCCCAAACCATTTGTTTATGTCTTTGCTGCAGCATATTTTCTGGTAGCAGTCACTTGAAAGCCAGACTAGTATGTTTATTGAGAGGAAGGTTGAAGCCCTAAGCTTTTGTCAGTATCTCAGTCAGGTGCAATCGCTACATATCTGATGAAATTATCTTTTATATTAGCTCCTGCAAATTGTACATAAAAATAGTGATGCAGGTTATATTTCCTTGAGAAATGTATAGTGATGGGCGAATTTACGAAAAAAAAAAAAAAAATGGGCCCATCACTAGCAATGTACATTGTTTGCCATCTTTAAACCATTGGCGTTTATTCCATATAGTTTAAAGTCTAGCTTAAAAAGTACTTTTGCTCCCATCTTTCATAGGAATTGGCATCACACAAGGGTTCTCAGCAGGTGAATTAAATTAACCTCTCAAGATTCGGAAAAAAATGTTGCTCCTACTGCTCTAAATTACCTGTCAAATGTTTTATTCAGCTCCCAATATCGAGGAGCCAATAATGTTGGCAGGCTGTGTCATATTTTTATGACAAAATGTTTATACTGTGCAATGGCAGGAAAACACATGAAAGTACAATCCGTGGTTAGTGATGGGCGAATTTATTCGCCAGGCGCGAATTCGCGGCTAATTTGCACGATTCGCCGTCAGCGAATAAATTCGCGAAAACGCCCGCGAAAATTCGCGGCAAAAATTCACCTGCGTCAAAAAAAAACGACGCCGGCGTCAAAAACGGGCGCCGGCATCGGAAAAACAGGCGCGAATTTTTCGGCGAAGCAAAACGCCGCAAATTCGCCCATCACTATCCGTGGTAAGAGCATAAAGGTGATTCCCTAATACAATGGAAAAGAACAAGTTATTGTATAAGTTTGACTTATAAATGATAATTTTAGGTCATTCCAACAGCCTTCAACAAGCATACTGAAATCTTGAGTATGGTTGAAACATGAGTTTGAGTACAATTTTTCTGCACACATACACAGGGATATATTATTTGTAATGTTGGGCAATGTGGTTTTCCAGATAAGGGGTTTATTTCTATAATTTGGATCACCATTATTCATGAGCAAAACAACCTGCCGACAAAAATTCTGAAACTGCATTTCTTCTTCTGCCACATACATTCTTGCCTTTTTTTTATTCTAGCACAGATTTGTAAAAAAATGTTGCCACTTGCCACCATGAATCTGTATCAGACAAAAAAAGTGGATCATCTCTAATCAGCAAACCTTAAGGGGCAGATTTATCAAGGATCGAATTGAAAATTTTAATTTGAGTTAAAATTCGAAAAGGGAATCGTCCAAATTTGATTTGAGTTAAAAAAAATTGAAATTAGAATTTCGAACTTTATCATGTACCGTTAAGATTTTGAATTTGACTATTCGCCAACTGAAACCTGCCGAATTGGTGTTTTAGCCTATGGGGGACCTCCTACAATCATTTGGTGGACTTTTGAATAAAAACTCAAATTGAATTTGATTCGAGTTTGCAGGTCAATCCTATTCACCTGAATTTGAAAAATGCAAATTTTTTAATACATTTCGATTGGCCTTTTTTCAGAATTTCCAAAATCCAACCCTTGATAAATCTGCCTCTTCTAAGTCTTCTAAAAACATGTTAACATTAAAATATTAAATACGCCAATAGGATCCATGCATCTTAGTTATCATCAAGCACAAGGTACAGTTTTATTATTAAAGAGAAAAAGGAAATCATTTAACAAATTTCGGTTTTTTTTGTGTGGTTAAAATGGACATTAAAGAGATGGCCTTCCTATTTTTCAGAAGTTTGTGGATAAGAAACTACATGTCTGTTCTTGAAGCTAAGGGTAGGACTCCACGGGCAATTCTGTGCAATCTCGACTCGCTGTGCAAAAACGCAGGCGTCATGTCGGATGCGACAGAAACAAGGTAAGAGATGGAAATGTCGGATGAAGTTGCAGCATAAATCCGACGTGACAAGACTGTTGGATGCAGACGCAGTGTACAGTGTCTGCATCCAACAGTCGTGTTGCGTCGGATCATGCTGCCACTTCATCTGACAATGCTATTACTTACCTTATTTCTGATGCATCGGACATGACGCCTGCGTCGGATCATGTGGAATTCGCCCGTAGAGTCCTACCCTAAAGGAAACAACTGTCAGAATTTAAATTGTATAGTTACCTCTGCTCTGAACATAAAGAGGAGCCCTGGTTTTGTCCACTGAGGCATTTTTCATCTACTGTATATAAGACTAACATTTCTGTAATATTTAAATATATTTAAAGAAAAAAATGGAAGGTAAGAAAAGCAAAAAAAATATGTTTAACTATATTGCCATCAAAAAGGTATACCATGAGTTCAAAGAGAGCAAAAAGGAACTGTAGGAATACCCAAAAACAGAAAAATGTTAGCAGCAATTTTCCACTTATAAAATCTTTTTCAACTTCTAATTATTTTTAAAATGTTATTAGATTGAGCTCCCAGAATAATTGTTTATTGCTATGACATGCATGTCACACTTGTATTGTCTTTAATAGGCTGTGTTTGTGATAAATCTCTGACTAATCTGTGGCATATGTTACTGTACAGTTTATAGTAATAATTTATTTGGTGCATTGATCCTGTTTATATTGATTCTACCTGACCTTTTAAAAAGTGAAATTAACACAAATTCTATTTAAATGACACAACTTCCACATTGACCCTCAATACTTCCTGCAAGCAAGCCAATTAAAATTGAATGCATTAGTAAAACAATAAACTATACTCTCAAAGATCCGTAGACACCAAGGACATTTATCGTCCTCTGTAAAAAGATCTTCCATTATCTGGAACATAATGCTCATGAAGCCAACAAATAAAAACAGAAGAGATAGGGAATATTTAATAACAACATAACATAGCATGCAAATGCAATTTGTTGTGCAAGTAAGGGGAAATTACATTTAAGTCCAATTTGCTTTGAAAGAAAAGAACATGCTGTAATTATCTCAGATACTTGTTATTTTGAAAGGGAAAGTTAAATGTATTTAGAAATATTTTTCTTCTACATACTGAATTTCCTTTAAATGTCATATAATGACCAAAACAAAATTCTAAGGGGCCCATTCACCAAGCTCGAGTGAAGGATCCGAAGTAAAAAAACTGAATTTCTAAGTGTTTTTCTGGCTACTTCGACCATCGAATGGGCTACTTCGACTTTGAATCAAAGGATTCGAACTAAAAATCGGTTGACTATTCGACTATACGATAGTCGAAGTACTGTCTCTTTAAGAAAAAACTTCGACCCCCTAGTTCGCCACCTAAAAGCTACCGAACCCAATGTTAGCCTATGGGGAAGGTCCCCATGGGCTTGGCTAACTTTTTTTGGTCGAAGGATAATCCTTCGATCGTTGGATTAAAATCCTTCGAATCGTTAGATTCGAAGGATTTAATCGTTCGATCGAACGATTATTCCTTCGATCGTTCGATCGAAGTTTTGCGCAGAATCCTTCGACTTCGATATTCAAAGTCGAAGGATTTTCATTCCCCAGTCGAATATCGAGGGTTAATTAACCCTCGATATTCGACCCATGATGAATTTGCCCCCAACTGTTGCTTTTACTGGCCATGGGACTTTATCATTTCTATACCCCACCACAGGTATTAACTATTAACTCTCCAAATCAACTCTAACGTGCCTAAGGGCCTCCTCAAGTCAATAAATTGTTACATTCGGAACTCTCTACAAGTAGTGCTTTTTTATGCTAAGACTGAATTTAAATACGCCCCTTTCCCATACTGGGCTTTTGCTGTTCAATGGAAAGGCCATATATGTAGCAGGTTTATGCAGTGGGAAGGGAACTTCTGTAGAAGTGAATGAGGATTTTCATTTGGAATTTTATTTAATCTATTGCCTAATAGCAGAAGTATTTTCATGTTCCAGGTTGTGAAGCATTAACCATGCATCTGAAGCCATGATATCTTTGGCTGACTGACCACAAGGTCTTCTATCGCCTCTCAAATAGGGATGGAGCGAACTGCCGTTTATGTGTTCGCGAACGCCGTTCGCGAACACCGGCAAAAAATGCGAACAGTTCGCGAACTGTTCGCGAACTTCGAACATCCGAAAATCGTTCGATTCGAACGATCGAAGGATTTTAATCGTTCGATCGAACGATTTTCGTTCGAATCGAACGATCGAAGCCATTCGATCGAATGATTTCATTCAATCCAATGGCTTCGATCGTTCGATTCAAACGAAAATCCTTCGATTTTAGCGATCGAAGGAATCGAATGGTCGAATGGTTGAACGATTTTTGACGCGAACGCCTATTGGCGAACGTCGCGCGACGTTCGCGAACATTCGGCGGACGCGAACAGTCGAAGTTCGCGCAAACTAGTTCACCGGCGAACAGTTCGCTACATCCCTACTCTCAAAGACCAAGGAATGGCTCTCACTACTAGAACTAAAATGTTGGTATGGTTTACTTCAGGGCCATGGCATGATGTCATTTGGGTGGAGTCAGATAAGGAACTCCCCCAAAGCAAGCAAGGACAACACCCCAGATCAGGGGATCCCAAACCTTTATCTTACCCATGAGCCACATTTATTTCTACAGGAATCTCCGATTGACAGTACACCTTGTTTTTATGCAACCAATACTTTCCTCCAAACCTGGAATTAAAAAACAAGCACCTTGTTTAAGGCAACTGGGGGCAAAATCTAAGGGGACCATTGCTCTAGATTGTATCATAGCTTGTATAGAGAAAAATGGTTTAGCAGCCCTTCAATGAATTATAAGTAGTGAAACAATATGTTCACAACTTATTTACAATTCATTTAAATGCCTACAGTCAACCCAGCTTCATCCGGTACAATATTTCTAGAGTTTTATATGATGCATGTACAAAAGAATTCAGATTGAGTCAAACATCTAAGTGGACAAGTAATCACAAAATTGCCATTACTCCAATATGTAATATACCTAAATTTATGAATGCACACAATCGAATACATATTTTCATTATCTGCTACTATCCTTCATTGACCCTGCTAGTAAAGGAAAAGGCATCAATATTGAATGTGCAAGCTCATTAAATGCAAAGAGAATGTATCATGCTGTGTATCCGTTATGTTGGAGTAAGAATGGCTCAATAAACAGAACTGGAAGTTTAAAGGCTCAGAAATGCCAACTATAAATGCTAGACTCTTTTAACAAAATGGTAATCCTCTTCAAGCATTTATTGGATGAATGTATTTTTCGAGTAGAGATGAAGGAAGCTTGCTTTATATGATAAGAAAAACCTCTCTCGGCTCTGTAGTTAACTGCTTGCAAATGAGATCTCTTTCATGCAATTTATGCACATTGCTAACAGCCTAATAAGCCTTTGAGACCCTCAATCTATATAGACTTTTGGCTGTTAAAAGTGTGATAATCTCAAACATAAATTCTCAAGGTTTCATCACAGTGGAGCATGTTTTCTTCATAGAATAGGTGGCCCTAGAAAATGATGGTTAATTCTGAAAAAAAAAAAATATATATATATATATATATATAAATATATTTTTTTTTTATACTGGCTGGGGTTTGATTACAGTGGGTACAGGGGATAAACGGACCTCATTATAGAATCAAAATGATGGCACTACCAATGAGATTAAAAAACTGTCATTGGATATATGGTAGTGGTAGGTGGGTGATAATGTTTGCCTTTATGATGATATCTACAGACATGCAAAACCTGTTGTAATCTGGAAAATGGTCATGATCACAGAGCTTATATATATTTGGCATAAATAGGAGCATAACTATATATATATATATATATATATATATATATATATATATATATATATATATATATATATATATATATATATATATATATATATATATATATATACAGTAGAACTATAAATAGATAACTAGATATGTTAGAATTAAATAATATCTAGTTCCTAGTCTAGTGACAAATTTGAAATCAAATCCATGCAACATGCAAAAATTTCTACATACAATTTCTATTCAAGCAAACGTGCACAATAAACTTTTCTTATTATCCAAAGGATTAGAATCCATAATATTACTTTTGTCATAGCTATTCCATGCCAATTATTTAATAGCATCTGTTTTTTTTTTATACCTGGTGATATATATTAGTGATCTAAGGCTTTAACTATGCTATTGGTGGCCATATACATAGAGATCCCACATTGAGGTTGGTAATATTGGGGCCCTAGGGCCCAACGATCGGATCATAATTCAGTCAATACTGAAGGTCGGAAGCCCGTTGGCGTGTCCCACACACGGGGCAATAAGCTGCTGACTAGGTCTGTCTGCAGCTTCTATCAGCCCGTGTATGGCCAGCTTTAGGTTTAGCTGCGACTCTAATGCAAAGATTCAGATACTGAATAACTCATTTAGACCTAGAGCTGTAACCAATAAATGAACTGTGGAAATGTTTTGAAATCTGCATATAAAATATCAGGTTGCAGCTCACTGTGGAAGTCATTAGTTGTGTGTGACATAAGAACTGAAGCAAATGGAAAAAAAACAGATATGAAACATAAAAAAAGGCCTTTACAGAAAACGTCTTCATAAAGCTCAATTTTAGTACTGTCAATATATGCTGAAGATTTTGAAAATATATTTCCATTTTTACGAGTCCTTCCCAATTTTTTACAGCCTAATTTGTTTGCATCTAATACGTGGCGATTGATAGTGTCTTGCCTTTGGGTCCCATGACATGGGAGGATGATTTTGTAATCTTATGGTGTGTCTCAGAGAAAGAAAATCATCCAGTTGTGTTTAGTATTGTTGCTTTCTTATACCTGCATTAATATATGGCAGTATGTTTGCAGATGTAACTGTAGAATCATCCTATAATATTACACAAAGCAAAGTATAATAAAGGCCACCCTGACATAGAGTCCTGTGCGGAATCAATTTTTGAGACCTGGACCTGCAGCCCGTGACCCGAACCACAACTCACGCATTTACCCGACTTGGATCCACTACCAAACTGACCCTCAACTGTCTCAACTGATCTGCCGACCACTATTAAACAGGAAGTGCTGTTGTTATGAACCGGACGTGATGTCGTTAGAAGTGGGAGGAGACAGAAAAAAAGTTTTGTAAAATTTTAAAAGGAGTAAAATATAGACAATATAACATAAGATAAGAAATACAGATGAGACCTGCAACCCGACCTGCAACCTGCATCTATGCCTGCTCCTAAAAATCCTATGCTAATCCCACAAGGTTCCTGCTTCTTTTGCGGGTAACCCACGGGTACCCGACCCACTGCAGGACTCTGGACTCTACTCTGAGACCTTGTAGGGTGAAGACTAAATAAATAATCAGACTTAATAAAGAATCAGACACTCATTGGGGCAAATTCACTAATTTAATAAACTTAAAGGAAACTATACCCCCCAAAAGAATACTTAAGCAGCAGATAGTTTCCAACATAATAAATGGCATATTAAAGAATTTTACCAAACTGGAATATATATTTAAATAAATATTGCCCTTTTACATCTTTTCCCTTGAGCTCCATGTTATGATATTATTTGTGCTGCCTCAGGGATCACCTGAGCAGAAATACTGCAGCTCTAACTGTAACAGGAAGAAGAGTGGAAGCGAAAAACAGAACATTGTCTGTTAATTGGCTCATGTCACCTAACATATATGGTTTGTTTGTGTGCACCGTGAATGATAGGATCCCAATGAGCCGGATCTTAGGTTTTAAAATGGCAATTTTTTATTTAGGATTATCCAAATGCACATACTATCGAAAAATATATTATTATGAAAATGGTTTATTTACATGAAGCAGGGATTTACATATGAGCTGTTTTTATATACACCTACATTGTCTGGTGGTATAGTTTTCCTTTAATGGTGTAGGAGTGAACACATTGTAAAAACTTACCTTTTTTGAGTAGTAATTGGATTTATAAATGAATTATGGGGGTTCTCAATTACCTGGCAGAAACTAAATCTGATCTAAACAAGGAGGCTTATTTATGAGAGGTCGGCTATTTGTGGTTTTATAGGTTTTTAAAGCCATGACTAAACTCACTAACTCTAAAACCATTATGGTCATTGAATTTACTAAAAGATCCAAAGTGAGAATGAAAAAAAGCTCCGAAACGATGTGGTAAAAAATATGAAAACCTCTAATAATTTAAGGTTTTTTTGGACAATTTCTAGTGGAGAAAAAAATCCAAAAACCTCTTCTGAAGTCTGAATTTAAAGAGGTCCAATCAGATCAGCACAGCTCTCATTGACTTCAATAGCACTTCAACAACTTTTAGTTGGTTAAGTTTTGCCTTAGAGTTGTTTGTGGCTTTTACACGTAATTAATCTTGAGGAAAACCACACATTTTTTGAGATTTGTGGAAAGATTTGCAATTCGATCGTTAGTAAATAGGCCCCTAAAAAATAGATTGCAATGGAATATAAAGAAGAAGAAAGTTTTGCAAATCTGTCTCTGCTTGATATTTATATGGTGCATGTGTGAACAAATGATGATCTTTTACCATAAGCATAAAATAGGACATGGCTCCTTTACAGGATGTAATGCTCTGTGTGTAGAACTGGAAGATGTCATAGAAAAACAATTTCCAGATGACTCTCATTCTTTAAAGCAGAGACAATCTCATCTGTAAGTTAATTTGTATAAATGTTTTTGTTCCTCTTCAGGAATATAATTGTTTCAGCGGAAAGAGGACAGGAAGTATTTAGAGAATTACAGGGTTTGTATACTTCTTTTCAGATCTTCAGCATTTGGAGATTATTATGAAATTAAACTCAGTGACATCAGCGTTGGTACTTGGTTCAAAGGAAGGATTCATTTTCAATGAGGCTGAAATTCTTGAATGTTTAAATAAACTGGAAAAATAATTAAAATTGTTAAAGAATATTCCCATTTGATATTTCAGAAAATACATAGTGATGGGCGAATAAATTCACCAGGCACGAATTTGCGGCGAATTCTCGTGTTTAGCCATCTGCAAATAAATTCGTGAATCTCCGGTGAAAATTCTCCTGCGGCAATTTCTGATTTTCACAATTTTTCCATGAAAAGGTTTGAATTGCTCAATTTTGCGTGAAAACGTTAGAATTTCACGAATGTTTTGTGAAAACAACTGAATTTCACAAATTTTTCATGAAAACAACCGAATTTCACTAATTTTTCGTGAACTTTCCGTTTCCGCGATTTTTCGCCGTTTTCAGCGAAGCGGAACGGGAGAGATTCGCCCATCACTAATCATACAATGTGGTCTATGGGGGTTATTTACTAAACTTAGATTTTTTTCTGGTCAGAGTTTTAAAGGGAAAAACACAATTTTTTCGTAGAAAAAAAAACCTAAAATTTTTCTTGATTTATTAACCCTGATGCTTTTAAAAGTCAGAATAAAGGTACTGTTCTGGCCTGTTTATCCTGACCTCTCTTCTGGCTACTGATTCTGTACTGCTCTGTTCCTCAACTTCACTCTCTACTTCCCGTTCCTCCTATATACATTACAGTTCCCTTGCCCACCCAGAAAGTTCTCCCTGGTCCTCTCACTTTAAGACTTGGTGGCATCTTTATAGTGGAGGGCTCTTCCTGAGGGCAAAGGCGGCTGCAATAGTCAGAAGCGTGAACTGAGACCAGGACCTTAGGGTTTTTTCTGGGTTTTAGGATACTATTTGCTACACTGTATGAGCTAGTTGGACAGGTAGACTGCACTTCTTAGGGATCCATAAGATGATCTGTCAATATTGAAGTAGTTACCTATGAGTGGCTTTTTGGGCAGTAAGTTTAAATTCAGCAAACTTTCCATCTAAATCCATCCATATATGGCATTTTCTATAATGGCAAAAGCTTGCTTCCTAAACCCAAATATTAGGGAAAGGTTTTCCAGTGCACAAAGTAGAAATAGAAAAATGAACAGTTCAGCAGAAACAAACATATTTGTTTCAATCTGATTTGTTCACTGGAAATTACAAATTTGTCAGCCATGAACGAAAATCTGCACTTTTAATTATTACTTGATGAGCGATTCCTTGCCATGACTGAATTACCAAAACGGAATATATATCATTTGCATGAATACATGCTACTGAAAATTGATTTGTGGAAATAAATTGTAAATCGATTAGTAACTTATAATGCAGTTTAATTCATGCATGCTTTTCGCTAGGATGAGTGACTCATTAGAATTCATTTCAAAGTTCACGTCATCTCTAAAACAAACAACTTTGAAAAAAAGTTCAGATGATTGGTTTAGCCTTCTGCCTTAAAGACACTATAAAGGTGTAATTTACTATTTTGAAGGCAATGTGCAAAGTGCCAAAAATTGCACCCTTTTTTAAACTGCCTTCATTTATTAAAGAATTGCTGTTTTAAACATTCTTGCCAGTGGTCAACAATAGTGATGGGCGAATAAATTCGCCTGGCATGAATTTGCGACGAATTTCCGTGTCTGCATCAAATTTTCACGTGTCCGAAAAGTCACTTGCATCAAAATCTGCGTGCGTGAACACTGTTTTTTTGTGAAACTTTCAGATTTCATGAGTTTTCCACGATTTTTTTGCAGTTTTGCGAATTTCACGAATTTTTCGGTGAAACAGGAGAAATTCGCCCATGACTAGCCAGCAGCTCTGTATTCAAGAGGGGTGGGAATAAGGCACGTAGGGCCCCCCTCTCCTATTCCCTATTTGTCCTTATGTGTCTCCTAAATTGCACGTCCTTTCCCCTTAGTGCCCTGCAATTCTTTCCCCAATCTGTCATAATTGATTCCTCAGATCCATAAAATAAAATAATTTAAAGGAGACATATAGGATAAATGAAAAAACCCTAATTTCTTAGGCAATTATATGTAATATATGGTGTTGCTTTTATATGGTTCTAAAAAAATTTATCATCTTTACAAATAGCCACTTTATTAGAGCTCCCTATAGATGTTCACTGGTCCCTGTCTTTGTTTCAAATGAGGGGTGGGAGTGCCCTAATGGTCCCTGCCAGAAACACAGTAGGAGGGGGACAACCAATCACAGGTCTGCAGTCACACAAGCAAAGACAGGCTTCAGTTCCCTATCAGGTCCTGCTAGCTGCTGATTGGTTCCTGTCCTACAGTGCAGTGAGCTGAGAGCCGCCAGCTCCCCTGCACAACCTGGGAATTCAGGGAGCAGGTAGTGGAAGAGAAGGGAGGGATTATTAGGGTTTTTGCAGAAAATGGGGATCCCAAAACCTATCATTAGAATTAGCATGAGCTCAATCTGAGGGTGTAATGGGTTGCATTACTTTTGGACTAGAATCTTACATGAATATTTTTTTTCCTCATTTTTTTCAAAAAGCTCACCAAAAGGGTGTTGCATATAATGGAAGCATTAATGTGACCATTTCTTTTGTTTAGTGAATGCATGGAAAGGCCAAAGTAATCCCTTCACTTACTTATCTTATCTAATCAATTATACTGTAGGCTCTGTAAGTGAAGGTTCGAAATTCGAATTCAAAAGACCAACAGAAATGCAGTCAAAGTTTTTTTCTGGTCAAATAGGCCCGTTCTTGAACGAATAGGTCCGTATTTGACAGAATTCGAATCGTATGAATAGCACATTCGATCAAATTCGAATCAACGTTTTTCCCAAAAAAAACTTAGATTTTTCAAAGTCCACCAATTGACTCCAAATAGGTTCTAAGAGGTCCACCATAGCCTAAAACACCAAGTTGGCATGTTTTAGATGGTAAATGGTCAAAATCGAATTTTTATAGACCGTACATGATAAATTTCGATATTCAAATTTTTTAATTTTTTTTCAAATTCGAATCGAATTTGTACTATTCCTTGGTCGAAGGACACAAAAAAAATAGCTCAAAATTTTTTTCATTCGAAAATTCACCTCAACCTTTGATAAATCTACCCCTTAGTGCTATTTCGTGGGCAAACTTTTTTTATAGAATGCTAGGAAAACTAAAATACAAGGAGATTTGCACACATTTTTTGCCTTGCACTTTGCATTTGGGTTCATAATTGAAACCTTTAGTGCATCCAAGAGTAATAAAGGCCTGAATCTTAGTTAAAATAGTCCATTTTCCCATGCTTAATGCTGGAATCCAAACAGAGAAGGCTGAAATTTACTACATCTGTAACTTAGAATGAAATCATTGAACAGTGTGTACTTCATTACAAGAGCCACCATTTCTCATTTAAACTCCAGAAGCAGGTCTGGAGTGCTTGTTATATCTGAGAAAAGCAAAAAGACAGGATGGGAATTGAAACACTAATAAAATATAAGCTAATCATGTCTCTTTAATTGGAAAGCAGTAATAAAAGGTAATTACGTTTAATATGCAATTTCAATCACTTGAGCATAATGTGATGCATTAGAATTGGATTGTACAAAAATATTTATCGCATTTACAGTTGACTCAATTTGTTTCAATAATGTAAAATTGAATTGTGTTTGCTTAGGGAAAAGTTTATTTGTTCTCATTTATATTAAAACTGTTCATACAGAAAATGAAAATGGGTATACTTCTGTTTTATTACATAGAAATAAGCAATGATAACACATTTATTACAATAAGCATATTTAGTTCAGGGTAAACTTTCTGCCAAATTTAGAAGGAGATCACAGTACAGTACAGGTATTTCCTTTGTTTTTTTTCTTATAATTTAGACCAAATTGATCAGTTAAAGACCACCATACCCTCAGTTTTTCTAGAATTGTGCTCAGTTTACAGAGTACCTATTATTGTGGTACGCACCCCTAATGACGTAATGCCATGCTTGTCACAGTAATATAGGAAAGCTGAGGAATATGATCATGCAAGTCATGCAGATGTCCTCACCAGAATAGAGAAGAAAAGTACAAGTGGTAGAAACTTCTCTGGGATTTTCATGGAGGAGTAATACATTCCTGGAAGGAGAGTCTAAATTGCCTCTGCTCCAATAATGCTTCCAGCATAAAAAAAAGAGAGAAGCCAAGAAGCACAATATTTTCTTACTCTGTATTAATGAACTTAATACAAAGCATGAGAAGCCACAACATTTGCTTCACATTGGGGTTTTCTGGTAGACGCACCAGAAAAAAAACGCCTACTGTATAGGAAGTAATAGATAGAGGTTTGCCAGTCATATAAGCTGATGCTACAGCAGCACAGAGCTTGTGCAGTGAATCAGCAGAAAAGAAAGCGTGGAACTACTGGGGCATCTTTGGTCTTCCCTGCTAAAGGGCTGTGGTTGCCTTGGGATGGTAAAGAAACCCAAAACATAATGTACATAGCCCAGTCACTGCATCAGCTCCACCATCTACATCTACGATGCACTTTAATGTAAGCATTAATGTAAGTGGAGAATATACATTCAGCATCCAATTAGTCAACATAAAACACTAAACGACAAGAAAAACACACCAGAGGGCTAAATCGCTATGAAAAAACACTAATCCTTCATCTAGAGCTTTGATATTAAATATTTAGAAGTCAGCCAAATCCAAATCAATATTCACACCCTTCAGGGATGAGGTTTATTATCTAATAATCAAGAAGGCTCCATATTGATGAAGGCACAATAGCCTTTCCCTGTTTGATGTCACATTGGTGCCAGTTCAATCATCTTTATTTTTAGATCTTCATATTAACAACTAGTTTCTGGTGCACAGTAGGAAGTCAACCTATGCTTCTCTAAACCCTTCTAGACATTGGTAAGATGATCATTTGTTTTTTCATTCAATAGCCTTCTGTTAATCCCGGTATATTGTAAGAACAGCTACAGTTACAAAGTGATTTATACCACTGAAAAAATATTCTCTGTGTCTCTGAGATAATCATTGAATCAGGTATCCAATCGTGATAGGCGAATAAATTCTGTGTTTCGCCGCCATTCAATGCGAAACTGCCGCGAAAAATCTGCCACGGCTAAAAAAATCTGGGCACGAGTCAGAATACTCGCACCCATAAACATTGTTGCACGTCAGAATTATTCTTACGCCCATTGACTTTAATGCATTTGGGCAAACTAGGTGCACGTATAACAATTGTCACGGGTGTCGAAATAGGCACACGTCAAAAAAATTTTGACGCCCATTGACTTTAATGTGTTTCGTGAATTTTTTGCAGTGAATTTTTCTTGACAAATTGCACATGCCAGATGTGCGGATATTGACACAGGGATGTCAGGCAAGTCGATCTTCACTCAGATATGACAGATAAGGGAGTCAGTCTTGACATGGGGATGTGGCAGTCAATCTTTATTCAGGCATGGCAGTAAAGGATGTATCATGAAAGACAATCTTGATGCAGAGTGTTTCTTTGGTGAAATACATGTGCTAAAACTGGCAAAACTGCAAATTTCACGCAGACAGAGATGCACCAGAACCTTGCCAAACCCAATCGTAACCCTACAAAATGTTCAAAATTTACCACTTACACTAGTGTAAATTTTTTAACACCTAATTATGGCCCATTAAAGGATTCAGATTGAATCCTGAAATGTAGGATTTGGTGTGTCCCTAGTACCAGGCAAAAACTTTGTTCAACCCTAGCAAGATGGTCTGCATAGACACAATCCATATCTGAACTGGTCTTTTATTGTTTTTTTTTTTAGTTAAAAGTAAAATCCAATATAGACACATAAGAAGGCACTTTGCCTATTGATTTCTGCCATTAATGTGACTCAAAAGAAAAATATATTTTTAGGAGGAGAGGTCCTCCTGACATCAGGATTGTCCTATCAAAACATAATTTTATAATATTTATAATATTTATTATTTCATAATATTTTCCCCCAGATCATATTAGTGACAGTAAAAACATTCTCTTAAGGTCCTACTTAGTGATGGGCAAATAAATTTGCCAGGCACGAATTTGCGGTGAATTTCTGTGTTTCGCCGCCAGCAAATAAATTCACGAAACAGCCAGGAAAATTCGCCAACGAAAAATTTGCAGCGTCAAAAAATATTTGGGCGCTCATCAGAATAGTCGCACACATAAAAATTGTTGAGCGGCAAAATTCGGACGCCCATTGACTTTAATGCATTTGGACATAATAGGCACGCGTATAAAAATTGTCGCAAGCATCGAAATTGACTAGTCATTCTGCATAGGCATCCTATTTTATAATAGTTGCAGACAGACCTGTAAAGTTAAAGGAGCATTAGTAGATTCACATATGCTTGCATGAGAGACCCTTAAAGCTTTCAATGTGGATGAGGCTGACTTATGACCACTTTCCCAGAAAACTTTGTAACCGTCTATAGAAATATACATGATGAATGGAAGACTATAAAAAGTCAAACTACTCATAGCTGCAATATAACGTAGAGACACCATGCAGAGATACTACTAAATCTAGCTGTATAATATAGGCAAGCTGTGATTTTATAACCAAATTGTCTTTTAATACAGACAGAACAAAGAAATGAAAACAGGAGCAATTTAAATCACTCCTGATAACAATAGGAAAGTGGCTTTTGTAACAATAGGTCAAAAACTTGTTTACACAATGTACCTGGGAAATTAAGTTGTCCGCAACAGGTCTATGATAACAGGTCACTTTAGATTGGAGTTTTATTTATGAAGATTGCTTTACCTGGGGCTATGGTAATCTAGGCCTTTGGAGTAATTCCCATGCAGGCTCATTTCGAATGCAGCCAAAGACTGCTGTATTTCACTATGACAATGTAATCACAGATCCACATTAAAAAGTCATTATTGTTTAGAATCCAGGTTGGTTTGAAAAACACTAACTATAAAATTCAACAGCCTTTGTAAATAAAGAAAAGGTTTATTCAACATTACAAGGTGCTGTAATTTAATTCAGGAATTTACCATTCTATTGATTGTATAGGTATTCCAAGGCCATCGCATATATGTGAAATAACTAGTTAATGATCTTGGTAATAAACTGCATAATGTTGGTATATAAAAATATTAAATGTTTATAGTTTATGAAGCTCTACAAACGATCTGATGTAGTGGAATCTAAGGGGGTTATCTACTAAACTCCGAATGCCAGAAACTGAAAATCACAAATTTTTTGGAATTTATTAAACAACGAGGATGGAAAAGTCTGAATCACAAAATCCAGCATCTCAGACCTGTCGAGGTTGTATATAAGTCAATGGCAGAAGTCTGAATGATTTTTTGATGTGTGCTGGGTTTCGTGCAATACCCCGAAGATTTTGGAGTTTTCGGCAAAAAGCATGAGAAATCCGAAAAATCTTGAAAATCGGGTGAATATACGATTTTTACTATTTTTCGGATTTTTTCCCACAAACAAAATTTTCAGGACGACTGAATATTATTATTAATTATTAATAAATAAGCCAAAAAAAAAACATGTGGATTTGATTGGAGTTTCTTTCAGAAAAAATGTAGATAAATTTCAACTTTGATAAATAACCCCCTAAGTGTAAACTTTTAGGGGGTTATTTACTAAACTCCGAATGCAAAAATCACGAAAAAATTTGTGTTTTTTTAATAGAATCAGACTTTTAAAAAATCACGAATTTTTCGGAATTTATTAAACCCCGACGATGGAAAAGTCAGAATCTGAAAATCCGGCATCTCAGACCTGTCAAGGTTGCATATAAGTCCATGGGAGAAGTCCTAATGATTTTTTGATGTGTGCTGGGTTTCGTGCAATACCCCATAGTTTTTGGACATAATCCGAAAAAATCGTGAGAATCGGATGAAAAATCTGAAAAAATCTTGAAATCGGATTAAATACCTGAAAAAAACGAGGAAATCTGATTTTTTTTCCCCGCAAAGCACATTTTTGGGAAAATGTAATAATAAATATGCGTAAAAAAGTGGGTTTGATCAGAGTTTGTAGCAGAAAAAACTGAGATAAATTTGGACTTTGGTAAATAACCCCCTTAATGTCCTTTTACAATACTTCTAGAGAAGGAGACATCAAAAGGTAAAACATGGTAATTCGTGTGGTTGATGCTCTCTATACCTGTTCAGAGCCATTTGCATAACACTTTAGTTGTGTTAAGCAATTTCGCTATGCATTCAACTGCATATAAAATGGTTCCAAAATAAAATGAATACGTTCTAAAGCTTTTAGCTTGCAAAGAAATAAGTAAATGACTCGGAATGGAGTACGATCCAAAGCTAAAGGCAATAACCTTAACTGGCAATATAAAAACGTGCCTCTCTCCTGGTAACTTAAGTCAAACAGAAGTTCAATAGCAAAATATTTATAGCAAATTTGAAATCTTTATTTATTTATTTAAATGACTGGGTTCGTTTTCTCACTGGGCTTTGTAGAACATAATTGTTATATAAAGGCTCCTTGACTTAAAGGGATACTGCCATGGGAAAACGCATCAGTAAATTCTGTACTGAAATCCATTTCTCAAAAGAGCAAACTGATTTTTTTTATATTCAATTTTGAAATCTGACATGGGGCTAGACATTTTGGCAATTTCCCAACTGCCCCTGGTCATGTGACTTGTGCCTGCACTTTAGGAGAGAAATACTTTCTGGCAGGCTGCTGTTTTTCCTTCTCAATGTAACTGAATGTGTCTCAGTGGGACATGGGTTTTTACTATTGAGTGTTGTTCTTAGATCTACCAGGCAGCTGTTATCTTGTGTTAGGGAGCTGTTATCTGGTTACCTTCCCATTGTTCTTTTGTTTGGCTGCTGGGGTGAAAAAGGAAGGGGGTGATATCACTCCAACTTGCAGTACAGCAGTAAAGAGTGAGTTTATTAGAGCACAAGTCACATGACTTGGGGCAGCTGGGAAATTGACAATATGTCTAGCCCCATGTCAGATTTCAAAATTGAATATAAAAAAATCTGTTTGCTCTTTTGAGAAATGGATTTCAGTGCAGAATTCTGCTGGAGCAGCACTATTAACTGATTCATTTTGAAAAAAAATTTTTTTCCCATGACAGTATCCCTGTTGGAAATTTCTCAGTCTGGCCATATTTGGGGAGGTGTCAACTAAGTGTAACCCTAAAAGCCAAGACCACAAATGCTAACTGCTACTTTGTACAAGCCAGACCTTATTGAGTCATTGCATATAAAGAAGCTGTTTTGATTCTTTCTTTTTGGGGGGGGGGCTTTCATTGTGTATTAGTCGATCACACAGAGGCACTGTATGTTCACAATCAAGATACATGTACAATTAATTCACATTCCTTTACCTGAAGAACTTTGCCAACTCTCTTGGGACTGTTGAGAGCAGTGTTTCCTGGTCCGCCAATGGATTGCACAATGCACAAGATGTCAGTAACATTGTTAGGACAAATTCGGTCTGTTTAGCTACAGTAGGTGGCATAAGAGCTAAAATCAGCTATTAACAACATGATGTAACCCCCACTTAAATGCACACAGAGAGGTAGTAGCTAAGACGGTTGCAGACTTTAAAGCTAAGAAGAAAAGGGAAAATTGTATCATACTAACCGTAATTTTCCTTTCATGGAAATACTCCATATCAGAACTCACCGGGATATCCCCGCCCCCATGCCCCATCAGAAGGACCCTCCCCAAAGCTTTAAAAGCCACCCCACCCCTTTTATGGTGTCTTTGTTACTAGCTTTAAGACAACCATTGTAGAAGGGATGGGAATGCCCAGTTGGAAGGGGACTAGGCTCTAACAGACTCCTGTATAATATTGCAATACTTACTGTTGTGAAGTACAGCACTCAAAATACTATCAGCTCCAGGTGCAGAACCTAATAATGTGCAGGGGACATCTTATAGGATTAGCTGATCTCAAGGATCAAAAAACCCCAGTCCCTAGGTGCCATTTCTGGTCACCTAATGCTTTCCAAAGGTTAAAAGGCAAAAATGTTGCTTTCAATGGAGCAAGGAAAGCAGAAGGAAAAAAAGACGCCATAGAGGGGGTGGGGTGGCTTTTAAAGCTTTGGGGAGGGTCCTTCTGATGGGGCATGGGGGCGGGGTTGTCCCTGTGAGTTCTGAGATGGAGTATGTCCAGGGAAATAATATATTGATCATATTTTACATAATGATGAGTCAAGAGCCTGCTTTTAGATCAGCTAGACCTTTCTGATGCATCTGGCACACCATAAGTCTAATTAAAATAATTGCTGTGGCCTTTGTTCAAAATACTTCACTCCTTGAGTCTACTGTTATTTAGACAGACAGTAACTAAAAGTATGCCTTGTAAAAGTGTACGGTCACTGCAGGGATCTACAATTCACTTACAGAGAAATTTGGAAAGGGAACATTTTTTTTAAATTTAATATTAACTTTTAATACACAGTAAACAGAGTCGGACTGGCCCACTGGGATACCAGGAAAACTCCCGGTGGGACCAGGTGTCAGTCGGCCCTCATGCTTCTTTGGCCTATTTCATGGTCATTCCCTGTTTATTTAAGGGGTTTAATAATGGAAGAATAGAGTATAGTAAGTAGAGATAAAAGAATAGGAGAATAAAGAGGTTGAGTGAAGAGAAGAGGAATAACAGTTTGGAAAGTCAGTCCGACACTGACAGTAAACAATGGCAGTGCAACTGGTCTAATTTCCTAACTGTTTTTGTAAGTCTAATTTTTTAATAATTTATCATGTCATTTTCATTCTGTTTGCTTAATTATCTAGTAACCCAGGCAGCAGAGAGGATTATGAAAAATAGACGGCCTGAACAGAAAGATATACAAAAAAGAGAGACAGAGAAACAATGAATGATAAGAATAACAATGGCATTAAAGCTTCTTCAATAGTTAATCTATTTTTATTTTTTTGGTGACTGAAGCATTGACTCCAAGGGGCAGCTTCGCACCAATCGCAACACTTCGCCAGGCACAAATACGCTAATTCACTAAAATGTGAAGTTTTGTCCCCAGGCATCGATCGCTGGCAACTTTCCGCTAGTGTTACTTCGGCTGTGCGAGCATTTCATAATAAAGATGCGTTAGCATTACTGATACTAAAAATCGCTCGACTATTTGACCATTCGATAGTCTCTTTAAAAAAAACTTCGACCCCCTACTTCTCCACCTAAAACCTACCGAGGTGCCATGTTAACCTATGGGGAAGGTCCCCATAGGCTTTCTATCACTTTTTAGGTCGAAGAAAAATCGTTCAATCGATGGATTAAAATCATTCGAAACGAACGATTCGAAGGATTTAATTGTTCGATCTTCGATCAAACTATTTGCAGTAAATCCTTCGACTTCGATATTCGAAGTCGTAGGATTTACATTCGGCAGTTGAATATCGAGGGTCAATTAACCCTCGATATTCGACCCTATGTAAATCTGCCCCTATATGTTAGTAAATGTCTGGGAAAAAAAGGTTCCCCAAAAAACAAATTGGTTAGGACTTTTGCAGGCAATTACGCTGAAAAAAGGTAAAAGACGCCAGCGTTTTTTGAACTTTGACGCATTTTTGGCTCACAGGATATGATGTGAGTGACAGAAGATTGAGGAAGATCTAGCTGATTTATAGCACTTTGCCTGGTCTGAGGTTGTGAAGGCAACTGTGGCAAAAGAGATAACGTTCAGTAAAATCTGCATTTTAGTGAATTTGCAGAGTAATGTCCGTTCGCCAGAGTGAAAAGTCGCCTGACGATAAAGTGCGAATGACTACTAGCGACGGTCTGTTTGGCTAGCGAATTGGTGCTTGCGCCTGTTAGTAAATTCTTAGTAAATTGATCCTTAGAAATCTGCCCCTATGTACCATATACTTAGAATTTTCAGTTGCAGGCTGGAATGATAAATCATAATATAATTAAAACAAATTAAAAAGTTGCTTTGAATAGGTCGAAGAGGATAATTTGTAATAATTGTAATGATTTAATTATAGTCTGTAGGAGATGGACTTTCAGGAATTCTGAGCTTTTTGGATAACGGGTTTCCTAGGTATGTATGTATCTGTATTTTCCATTCTGCATATATTTCTTGCCATTATATATGCTCAATTAGTTTATGTGCTTCTACTGTTTTATTAAAAACGTAATGTTATACTACATATTAATATACTGTTGCTTAAGTAACGGTATAGCACATGCAAAATCAGATCTAGTTCAGAGAAATGCAAAGAGATGGTTTCTTTTTGTGGCATTAAAGTGGGGTGATCCATCCCTGTCCACTAATGTTTATAAACATGTTGTAAACAAGCAGAAGTGATCAGCTGCTCTCTCTGGGGGAAACAGATGTATCCTTAACACTGATGAAGTGTTTTGTTTTGCCTGAATGTCTGGCAAAGGCTGGTACTTCTATTGAAGCAGAGAAAAGGAGAAGGCAGATGACAGCTTCATATTCTCTTGGTCCGACGAACGCTCTTGGGAATCTCACATGGCGTTTATATGTCTATGTTCCTCTTCCCATTTTTAAGCATTTAATAGGATTCACCAGCCAGCTTAAACTTTAAGCATCAGGATTTATTTTGCAGTCGAGTTAAACTCGTACTAACTAAAGTTCTTAAAGGAGAAGGAAAGGTAATTTTTTAAACCTATCTTTAAATGTTGCTTGGGTGCTCCCCTCCTGAACCGCATTACTTTCGCTGCCCAATTTGTTCTCCTTCACTCACACCGTCCTGTTGAAGTTTCTGCCGATTCGAAACTTTGCGGCCGCCATGTTAACAGAGTGCACGTCACGTTCTGTGTATCCCTGTCTGAACTGCCCATGCGCTAAATTGAGTCCCTCCCCATGACCTCTCGCGTCACTTATACAAGTAAAGCCACAAACACCCTCTCTTTGCTGCGTCTCTATCCCCAGTAAAATCTTTGAAATGTTCTGACATTAGTCAGCGGAAGCTATGCCAAGGATCGATCACGTTGCTATAGCAACCAGTAGCGATCGTTCCCATTGGACACCTGACCGCAATAGCGCTGCTCACATGGGGGAACAAAAGGCTATTGTATGCATGCGCAGGGCTTGCCAAATTTTTACTACTATTAGATCAGATTTGTATAGCGAGAGGGACGGATTTTATTTTCTATGCACCTTACAAAAATTTTGACGACTATATTGGATTACAGAAAGAGGGGAAAACGTATAGAGCAAGGCATCCTGTAAGAATCTCTCCATTTTGTGGGCAATCTATACTTTTTACCTTTCCTTTTCCTTTAAGGGGCAAATTCTTCAAGGGTCGAATTTCGAGGGGTTAAATCCCTCGAAATTCGACTGGGGAATAGAATCGAATAGGGAATTTGGGTGAATTTACGCGCTGGCGAATAGTCGAATGGGCGAATATTCGCCAGGCGAATAGGCGCTCGATCGAATATTCGCTCGAAGGATTTTCATTCGATCTAATGCCTTTTTATTCGATCAAAAACTTGGAAAACAAGCCTATGGGACTTTCCCATAGGCTTTTAAAGCAATTCGGTAGGTTTTAGGTGGCGAAGTAGGCAGTCGAAGTATTTTTAAAAGAGACAGTACTTCGACTATCGAATGGGCGAATAGTTGCAGCGTTTTTGTGCTCGATCCAGTACTTCCACTATCAAATGGCGAATAGTCGCAGCGTTCGAATCATTCTACTCAGGCGAATTTACGCCAATTCTAAGTTTTTTTACTTCGAATCCTTCACTCGAAGTTAGTGAATCGGCCCCTGAGTGTCAGTAAATTGCAAGTTATGCTGCTAAGTATAAAGCAACACACCGCAGCACCTACTTACACAACTGAATTTTTCAGCAAAGATTCAAAACTATAACATCTTTTAATTTAAATGAATGTTATTTTTTTTATATCAAAGGATGTGAAACATGATCAGAAAATGACAAGTCTCATTTCAAACCTTACCTATTGAGTGGTAAGTTTAATTATAGCTATACACAACATGTTTGGGTAATTTGTGCTTTTTATCTGTGCATACAGATACAAAGAGGCAGATTTATCAAAGGTCGAAGTGAAAATTCGAATTAAAAAAACATTCAAATTTTGAGCTATTTTTTGTGTACTTCGACTAGGGAATAGTCCAAATTCAAAATGAATTTGAAAAAAATTAAAAAAAATAGAGTTTCGAAATTTATCATGTACTGTCTCTTTAAAAATTCAACTTCGACCATTCGTCATCTAAAACCTGCCGCATTGCTGTTTTAGCCTATGGGGGACCTCCTAAAACCCACTTGGAGTCAATTGGCGGATTTTGAAAAATCAAAGTTTTTTGAGGGGGAAAAACTTTGATTCGTAAGATTCAAGTTTGATCGAAAACGGACCAATCAATTTTGGTTGATCTTTTTGAATTATTTTTCAAAGGTTTTCAAATTCGAAATTAGACCCTTGATAAATCTGCCCCAAAGTGTTATTTGCAGTCAGGGCTGCCCCTTAGACCACTCACACATAATCGCCCCCCACCCCTTTGCAAGAAGATATTCTTTTAAAGCTGGTCACATACTGGTTGAGTGTACCAGTATGATAAATATGTTAGCTGATACCACAATACACATCCCAATCAGTTGACAAACCCTTCCGGAGGAGTGACCAACCAGAGGAACTAATGACTTGAAAATGTTTTAATAAAAGCAAATTTTAAAATATCTAAACTTTTTCCTTCTGCAGGCACCACAAGTGCACATAAGGGCATCACATGAAATTAATTGGAAGAAAACTTTATCATAATAAAAAAAGAAGGACCTCAATATCAATGACTAGGAACAAAGAAAGCCAAGAATAGGCTTATGCTGCTGTGCCCTTTAGGAGTAAAGCAATAATAATAATAACAATAATAATACAAATGAGATGAAAGTAATGTATATATTTTTTTACCAGACTGGTATTAGAAAAGGTTGCAGAGGGATGTCTGGAAATGTCTTAGTATTTGACATTTGCCAAGTGAAGAAGGTTAAAAGTAGATCTACAAATACAAATGTAAATGGTACACGATACCAAAAAAAAGCTACACTCAGGCTTTGCCAATTTAAAACATAATTTCTGCCTCAGACACATTGTATATGTAAGAGTTACAATTGTAGAGCAAACTAATATTAGCATGCTTTTTATGGCACAATCTTACTAGCTGTAGTACAGACTTCATCATTGTGGTCTCTTTTGGTGGCCTTATTAATTTTAGACAGTTGTCAATGTTGGCACATTGGACCTTACCGTTACTGTATGTGAAGGTGGAATGTAGAATAGTAGGTCATGAGAAAAATAATCCTACTCTCAGAAGAAGCCTCAAACATTGCTCCCAGTTTGTAGAGTTACCCTTAATTCACCTATATACTACTAATAAGTACTAAGTACTTCTGGAAAGGCTCTGCATCATTTATTTGACCAAACAGCAGCTTGATCCAAAGCATGTTCCCTGATATTGATATAGTGAATATAAATTGCTTATAAATAACACAAAAATAGGGATTATCCAACATTGGGCCAAATTCAGTGAGAAAAAGTTATCTCACAGTTTACTACGTGAAAAGTCCCGGGGGAGAGTCGATCAAGAAAAAAATACTTTTGCACTAATTCAGTTCAAGTTATTTCCCATAGATAGAGTTTGTGATAAACCGTGAGATAAGTTTTTTCTGAACTGAATTGCATCAAATATAGAATCTTGTCCTTGAGTTTTCACATGGTAAATCTTTTTCTCATTGATTTGAATCTGGCCCATTGTACATTGTTCAGTAAACTTAGCCTATACATCAGTGCAAGTAACTATTCTGACATATTTGAACCCAGTATCAGTGAATGTAAACATTAGTCAGAACATGAGACCAGTCCTACTATGTAAGGCTGGATACTGTTACTATTTGTACATGGATTCCAGTGTCTTTTAGGGCAGAGACATATGCTCAGAATCAGGGAATTTAGGCGCCCAACGATAAATCGTCTCTTCTTCGGGCAACTAATCTCCTCAAACTGCCTCCCGCCAGCTAGAATCTAAATCGCCAGCGGGATGGCTCGGATCGCTTCGTTTTCTTGAGCGGCAACATCAGGAGACTTTGGAAAATGAAGCTCAATGATTGCCATCCAGCCATCGCTTTACATTTTAGTTTCGAGGAGATTAGTCGCCCCAAAGAAGAGGAGATTTGTTGCTGGGCGACTGATCTCCCCAAATCTGAGAACGTGTCTCTGCCTTAGAGAGAACTTTTAAATTAGTTTCTGTAGACATTATGGGACTCTACTATCTTCACCTGATAAATGACAGGGCAACTATAATATATTTTAGTTGTATTAGAGGTCGGAGATTTTTTTTTTCCAAATCAGATGCAAAATTGAATGAACTATGGTTTCTGTTTTGTTTTTATGGTTGGTTCCATGAGAATAGGTTGAATCTGATGTGCTTGTGTAAGGTGTTTTCCTGTGGTTACCAATTAGATATTGTATTTTCCTTCCTTTATATTCCCCATACTTTACTTATTGTCAATGTGTCTTTGAATCATGCCATTGCATTATTTAAACAAAGCTCTGTCAATATATCTGGAGGCAATCTTAGGCCACTATCCCTCGCGTCCTCACCTTACAAAGAAAAAACAAAAAATATGACATGTGAATGTAATGTTAGTGGATGCCTCATCAATTATTGACTGATATTGTCTAAGCTATGTTCATTCTTCCTTAATCTGTATGCTTGTCCACTGTAGGAATGCATGGCCACTGCATTTCATGCTTTCAGAATTGAAGAAAAGAAAGTATCTTGCCTAAGGCACTAGAGCTGGCAAGTGGAAAATGGAAAGATGATAAATGTAAACACTTTGCTTGCACTAACTACTGACCAATAAGCAGGTTGAGAAGTTTGTTCTTTAGATTATTACTTTATAGGCATATTTACAAAGGATTGAAAATACAAATTTGGCTCAATCATGCTTCCTTAAGAATTTCCAATATAAGAAAGCAATAACAACCACTCGTATTGAAAAAAAGAAACTAACTGAAGTTCCCTAGTCGAGCCTGCTTAATGATTAACCTACTCAGTAAAAAACTTCAGCCCCGAGATGAAACACCTTCTGTGGCTTGTCTAGTCTCTTAATTCAGTATTTTTATACACGAACATAGAGTGGACCTTGTTTATCACTTCACTTCCAGAACCAAAATGTTTCCTTCTTGAACAATGGAGCAACACTTGGGCAAACAGTCTACGATATGCAAAACTCCATGGTATAAAGATCTTCTAAATAAGTAGTAGAGCAGCTGTCTTTTAGTTATTTTACATTTTAAATTATTATGTGCAGTCATTATTAGAGAACGATAAAAACCATGGCAATACAGTATTTTAGGCAATATGGAGTCGATGTAATAGTATTTGTTTGTTGCCCGGGGCATATTATAAATTATTTTTGTCAAAATATTCTACCTTTACATCTTACAGCAAAAGATGAGATTTCATATGTTTTTAAAGGTCAAAATGGGTGAGCCTACTTTGTTGTATTTTTCTTCTTACACTGTTATCATGCTCTGTCATATAAGATCGCCATATATTTAACCTCCAGGTTAACCTCCAAAGACAGCAGCAGCTGGATAATCCATGCACACCAACTGTGACAGAATATATGCATTTATATGGAGACAGGGGAATAAATGAGCATTTTGTATGCTACTGTTGATAACTAGGGTTTTATCCAGATGGATTTGTCCTGTCTATGACATTGACTTGTCCTTAAGTCAGTAGGCCATTTGTGCATAGCTAAATTAAAGTTACATTTGCAACCGGTGTACTTACCACTGTTTTCTTTTGGCCTACTAAGAAAAAAAGAAAAATATTTGAATATACCTTATATTTGTATTTGTAAGATATTTACCATTTGAACAATCCAGTTGTAAAGTGGTGAAGACAGTTAATTCTTTTGACACCTACTAATGATGTATATCAATTTGGAAGCAGAAACAACACAGTGTAATGTTAAAGCACACTAAAATAAGAAAAAAGCAGATCCCTAAATCGAGAACTTAGTAGTAAAACAAACTCTAGATCATACAAAACATATTAGTTTTAAAACTAATCATTGGTAAGAAATTAATTATAAGTATAGATACAGTCGAAAGGAAGAAGAAAGGAATTAGGTGTCATGTACTTTTTTTATGAATATGTGACAGTTAAATCAATCACTTTTAGCCTACCACATAAATCACTGGAGAGCTTTTATTTTAAACTTTGAGCATGATTAGTGAAGTGTGTAATAAAATTGAGATATCTTGTTTATTTTTTCCCCACTTAATGGCAAATACATAAATCCAGAGCAGGATTAATGTTCATACATAAGATACATGAAATACGTGATATCTGAAAGAAATTGAAATAATTTTTTTTGTTGTTGCATATATTAAAGATCTATCAACACAAAAACAAAGGTGACCGTAATAACATAAAGGGCCAGTGATAAAAAAAATTTTTTAAAAAAAATTGTTAGTATACAACAAAAAAAAAACACAAAGACAAATGAAACGTTGAAATCGCAAAGTCTTTCTTAAGAAATAACTTACCGAAACTCAGCTTGCGCTCCTCTTCAGAAAAGGCGACTGGGCGATGATCCATCGTGCAGCGCTCGATTTCTCCTTCATGGCTATCTCCTATAAAGAAGGCAGGGAGGAGAAATCGAGCACCGCACAATGAATTGACAGATCACCTTTTCTGAAGACGTGCGCAAAAAAAAAAATTGATGTTACTGGTCCTTTAAGAATGTGGAGAGAAAGTATAGAAAGAGGTATGGGGAAGAGGGGGCAAGTAAAGTTGAGGAGAGAAAAGAGTGGAGTAGGTGAGAAAGGGAAGTAAGCAAGGGGGTATATGTGTAACAAACTTAATAACTATTAGATAGTCAACCAAAAGGAAGTAATAACATGTTATTATCAAAGCAAACATAATATCTAAGACCCATGTGCCTTATTACATCAGTTCACAGCATATTAATATGAATAGGGCATGGTGAGTGGGTCAAATGTTGTCCTGTGCTGCCATTTGTCACACCTCTTTTGTGTACCTAGTGGACAAACTAAAAGTAAAAGTTAGCATATTGGCTTCACAGGGCTACTGTACATCTGGCACCCATTGTGGGACACATGAAGGGTAAGTAGGGATGGGCGAAATGGCGGAAAATTAGCGAAACCGGGCTGGCGTCTCGTTTTTGATGCCGGCGTCCATTTTTTTTGACGCCAGGGAATTTTCGCCAGCAAATTTTTGCGCCCGTTTCGCAAATTTATTCGCCGGCTGCGATTCGCGCAAATTTACCGCAAATTCACAACTGGCGAATAAATTCGCCCATCACTAAGGGTAAGTTAAGCCACTCATGCTAGCAGCTACAGTGCAGAAGGTCATAAGAAAAATAGAAAACATATAGGACCTGGAAGCTATATGAGAGAAGGGAATGATAGGCACCAGAGAGCACCTTAATTATTTGCCCTGTTTGTCATTGCTGTGTTGTTGTATCTAGGAGACAAAAAACTCTTGTTGTAAAGTGTGAATTGAAAATATATTATTTTGTTTACCATTAAGTGAGCACATTGCTAGTTTAAGTTGAAGGAAAATGAACATAGTAAATTCCCTATTGTTGAATGTTGTGTTTGTAGTAGGAGTTATATGTTCCTAGTGGTCCACCATGCAGGCACTTGAAAGAGACACGCGGTTGAGATTGGATGATAATTTTACCCCAAGGACAAGATTGTAAGTCAGAGAGAGAGAGAGAGACAGTTGCTACAGGTAATTTCACTATTTTTTTGTGTATGTCTAAAGTGCATTATTATTTTATACTGAAGTAAATTATATTTATTCGATTTATTTATTTAATCTGCCATTGGCAGTCATTTTAAAATACATTTATCCGTCAACAGCAGCAGTAGCCTCCACGCTATGATGGGCATTATTCAAATTGTTACCTTTAGGGGTAGAAACATAAAACTATGGGGCACATTTACTAAGGGTCGAATATCGAGGGTTAATTAACCCTCGATATTCGACCAGGAACTAAAATCGGTCGACTTCGAATATCGAAGTCGAACAATTTAGCGCTAATACTTCGATCGAACGATCGAACGATTATTCGTTCGATCGAACGATTAAATCCTTCGATTCGAAGGATTTTAATTCATCGATCGAACGAATATCCTTCGATCCAAAAAACATAGGCAAGCCTATGGGGACCTTCCCCATAGGCTAACATTGAGTTCGGTAGCTTTTAGCTGCCGAACTAGGGGGTCGAAGTTTTTCTTAAAGAGACAGTACTTCGATTATCGAACGATCGAATAGTCGAACGATTTTTAGTTCGAATCGTTCGATTCGAAGTCGTAGTCGAAGGTCGAACTAGCCCATTCGATGGTCGAAGTAGCCAAAAAAACACTTCGAAATTCGAAGTTTTTTTTATTCGAATCCTTCACTCGAGCTTTGTAAATGTGCCCCTATAAGTTGGTTTCTGATTGGAAGGATCCCGTGGTACAGATGAAGTGTAACAAATACATTGCTTGTAATTCATTTGAGTGGGAAGAACCAGGCTTAGACAAAAAACATTGTCTTAACAAATTCTGCCTCGTCTTTCACTAAGAAAACAATGTAATTTCACTTATTTTGCCAGCAGCTGAAATAGCATTTCACTATCTGTTTTAATATTTCTCCAGCACGTTTGACATTTTCAAACATGACTTCATTTGACATACCTAAGAACGCTGTTGACTGATCGTATTCTATTTATTTCTAACATTATTACACGCTAAAGGTCATAGTTATAAGAAAGAATTTCATTTTTTATCATTCATATAATAATGTCAGCTGCTGTACTGTATATCCAGAATGTACAAAATAATTCACCCCGTGTTACTAATTTTCATTAGATAATACATACATGATGATTAAATAATCCATCACATAAGAGTTAATAGATGGTTTGACCTCACCCAAAACAATGCGAGACGTTTCTGGCAATAGTGATCTCATTGTAGCTGTAATGACCTCAAGTAATTATTGTTAACAGAGAGATCTTCTAGTACTTAATGTGAATCACTGAATGAGCACCCAAGTCTAATGAACTCATCACACTGTGCTGGTCTTTAACCAGAAACAGAGATTCATTTGGAAAATTAGAAAATAAAATGAATTACGAAGAGGAAGCCTAGTTGACTTAACATTTTTCTGTCTGACATAAAAGGATAATGACATTGCAATTAATGACAAGCACATGATAAAGAAGACTCCAGAGACTCAGAAGGTTAAGCCATGATATTCATTTTTTAAGAAAATGATAGTTTGTGGTACAAAAAGTGCACATTTGGTTAATCATGGGTTGATGTTTAATGTTATAGTAATAACTAATGATGGGAGAATTTATACGCCAGGTGCAATTCCTGCGATTAACCGCAGGCAAATAAATTTGCATAACTGCCGCGAAAATTTCACTGGTGTCAAAAAAAAATGGACGCCGGCGAATTTTGCAAGCGTCCAAAAAACGGATGCCGTCAAAAACAAGACGCTGGCGCTATTTCGCTAAAAACGCCCCAAATTCGCCCATCACTAGCAATAACATATTACTGACATAAGGGATTCACTTCACTAAAATATGTAACTGCATCATTAAACATTTAGAGGGTTATTTATCAAAATCCAAAAATTTATCAGAATTTTCTGAAAACTACCAAATCTGCACTCGTTTTCCCCCCTTATTTATCAATACATTCTCCTGCAAATTTCTTGTGTGGTACAAAAAACTTGAAGAAAATCTGAGTACCCATAATTTTTCGATTTGACACCCGAATTCCTTGAAATTTTTCGATTTGGCACCCAAATACCGAGACTTTTTCAGATTTGACTCCTGAATACCTCGACTTTTTCGGAAACCCAGCACAGATCAGGATATCTTTGGGACATCGCCCATTGACTTTTACAGGAACTCAGCAGGTCTGCATTATAAAACTTTCTCATTTGTACTTTTACACTAAAAAATTGTGGTTTTCCCCTTTAAACGGCCAACGAGAAAAAAAATCAGACTTTAATAAATAACCCATACAAACTCACATAATGATTATTTTTTGTAAGTATCATTCTCCTAGGCTTGGCTAAACTTGTGGGAAATACATAATTAAGTTCCCAGTATAAAAACTTGGAGAAAGAGGTAAAACCCAGAGTTCGGTTTCCTCCACAGAACACTTCTATATATTTCAATGACATTTTAAAATTGGAGCCCAAATTCCACTTTATCTTTATCCACTTTATCAGTTAAGCACTGAAATATCTTGGCAAGTATATGTACATTTAAGGGCATATTTATCAGGGGTCGAATTTCGAATTGAAAAAACTTAGAAACTCAAATTCAAAAAGACCAACCGAAATTAAGGTCCGTATTCGAAAAAACTTTGATTCCATCAAGTCCACCAATTGACTCCAAAAGGTTCTAGGAGGTCTCCCATAGGCTAAAACAGCTATTCGGCAGGTTTTAGATGGCGAATGGTTGAATTTGGATTTTTAAGACAGTACATGATAAATTTTGATATTTGAATGTTTTGCAAATTCAAATGGAATTTGGACTATTCCCTAGTTGAAGTACACAAAAAATAGCTCAAAATTCAAATTTTTTTCATTTAAAAATTCACCTCGATCTTTGATAAATCTGCCCCTTATAGTAATCAGTATCAAAATTCTTCAGTGATTAATGTCTGGCTTAGCTATGGACCAATGGACCATCTTATCGAGTCAACAGTGATTTAAGCTTAATATCACACAGGGTATTTTCTGACCAAATCCAAGAGCTTTAAGAGAAAATATCACATGTACCATTAGTCTAATGCTTGCAGAATTCTTGTAGGACATGCTGCATAGTGTCAAAGTTCATTCAATGTTCAATAAAGCCAGACTGTTTTTTTTTTTTTTTTGGAAGCATTAATTTTCCATAGAACTTTAAGGGGGTATTTATTAAAACTCATATTTTTCTCATTATGTTAAAAATAAAAATTTAACTCCCAACCACAATTTGGCTTAATTCGAATGAAAATTGTATGTGTGGGAAAAAGTCTTGAGCGACAATTCGAATCGTGCAAATCGTGAAAACCAGAATCAAACAGCCCAAAACCCTCAAAAATCACGAAGGCAAAAAACATTTTCCAATTGTAAAAGGGACATCTGCCATTGACTTCACATGATTTCGATAGGTTTTAGCTCGAGTCTTTTTGGATTTGGATTTTTAGCAACTTTGGAGCGTAATAAATCCTTTAAAAACATTGAGGCCTAATATATAGACCCCTAAGTGTTAATGTTTATCTTAGGACCTGCAAGACTCAACAGGTTTTAAAATACAGGGTAAACAGACATATGTAAAATATAAATATAACTAGTGTAGTAGAAGTAGCAATAAAAATAATATATTCTATTACCAACCATTGTCCAGATTCTGTAGTTCGTTTAACAGCATTTTGGGTTTTTAACTATATTTAATCTAACTGCAAAGTCTTTTTTTTAACACAAAACTCAGCCTGCAAAAGACAGTTACTTTTTCAAACGCTGGTGTTTTCTCGCCCATTAGCCTCCCATGGAAATTCATCAGCAACCTCAGGAAAAATAACAGAACTGCTGTTCTGCCTGCTGCTATCGTGTCTAATAGAAAAAGTCCAGAGCTATAGATTTAATCAGGAGATATGCAAACCATTGATTTTTTTTCTTATTAAAGCTAGAATGAGCCTTCAGTCAATAGTATTGACTCATAGGCCTCAGGAAGAAGAACTATAGAATGAGCTATGTTGTGCCTACATAAAGGGGGTTATTTATTAAAGTCCAATTTTTTGTAGTCAGACTTTTAAAGGGGAAAACACAATTTTTTCGGAGGGAAAAAAAGTTATATTTGTGCATCGAAACAGAAAAAAATTGCAGATTCAGATTATTATTTTTTTGCGAGACTTTTCCCACACAAAAATTTTTTTGGGAAAATATGTTAAATCGGGTGAAAAGTCTGTGCGGATTCGGTCAGAGTGGCTTTCCAAAAATAGTGAAATAAATTTGAATTTTGATAAATAAACCCTTTAATGTACCCTTAAAGGAGAAGGAAAGGTTAAAACTAAGTAAGCCTTATCAGAAAGGTCCATCTAAATATACCAGTAAACCCCCAAAGTAATGTTGCTCCGAGTCCCCTGTCAAAAGAAACACTGCATTTCTTTCCTTCTATTGTGTACACATGGGCTTCTGTATCAGACTTCCTGCCTTCAGCTTAAACCTCATTACCCTGGGCAAGAGCATGCTCAGTTTGCTCCTCTCCCCCTGTCCCCTCCCTTCTCTACTGTAATCTGAGCCCAGAGCAGGGAGAGACTCAGGCAGGAAGTGATGTCACACCACGTTAATACTGCAGCTCCTATTCTAAACAAACAGAGAGTTTCTAGAGCTTTTTACTCAGGTATGGTAAAACATTCTACAGAATAAATATAGCATTCTAGCTTGCACTATTGCAGCTAATCTATTGGCAATAAAATGCCTCCGTAGCTTTCCTTCTCCTTTAACACTGCTCTTACTTTCTACACACACATCATTTGATTCCTAAAAAAGCATAAACTGGTTCCAAATAGTGTTGCTAGGTAACCAATAACTGTCCCAAAAGCCATACAGTCAAACTTTTCTTTATGGCAGATGCAGCCCTGGGTATTTCAATGGCCCAGCCAGTAACAAACCAGCCAAAACCCTGCTTACTAACAAAATCTGTAGCACTGCACTCCCTGTATAGCCCACCTGGCCCCAAAATGCCATGACTCTGCTCCTGGCACTTTGCAACTCAGCCCCAAACTGTCACAACTCTGCCACTCTTTGGCCCATTGCACCCCTCACATCATCATCATCAGGTAAGGCCAGAACTAAAATGTAGCAACCCCAGGAGGGACTCATAAACCGAAAAGCAGATAGAGCAATAGTACTTGTTTATTGCGAAAGAGTAACCTTCAAATCCAAGAATATAAACAGGATAGAAAGTAACGATAATTGTGTCATAGAGACCTATCCAAATGATAAAGAGAGGCATATTCATTCTAAGATAAAGCCTTAGCTTGAAGGGCGGTGATCCCTTCTACTCAAGGTACATAGTTAGTGAATGGCAATAACAGAAAATGAGGATCCATATTAGTTGTATATAAAACAACACAATGACATACCTCCTAATTGTCTAGTCTTTTCACTGGACTGTCCCGATTTTGACAGCTTAGCCTGCAGTGTCGGTTTCTTACTGAAATGTCCAGAGTTTCTGTTTGATCTCCTGCACTGGCGTCAGAAAAACTTACAAAGTTTCTAAAACTTAATTAAAAAAGAAGCTTTTTGTCAGAAAGCGCATAATGCTCAGCCCCGGCAATTAGCTACAAATGTAACTATTTAAGATAAGCAAAGATACATTTCTAGCTATTGAAGATAAGCATGTCTCTTGGCAGAACTGAGGTTTTCAGCTTAGAGGAAAATGTCATCTTCATTAGTAAAACTGTAATGACATATAAAACATGACCCTAAAACCCCCAGAAACGTATTCAGACTTTCCAGAACCTGCCAAATTGTTTAAAATGGACATGGTATTTAGGGTGTGTGGCCACAAAATGGGAGTGGTCAAAAATGTCAACAAAGCTACTCACGGCAGAACTTTTTGTCCCTCTTTCCAATTTTCAAATGTTGGGAGATAAGCAAAAGTAATCTTTTATGTTGAGAAGAACAGATCTGAAATGTACAGTGTGTAAGTGTAGCTGCAGTTGGGGTTATTTATTGGAAAAGTCACCTGCTTGATATTAGTCTTTAAATTAAAGTTCTACAGATACCTAAAAATGTCACCAACGTACTGTTAACTGATTGTAAGATGCACCAGGACCTGTGCTCTCACTTACCTATTGGCCCGCCAGTCCCCAGTTGAAATCCTGCACCCTTGCGGTGGCGCATGGTGTGATGTCAGATGTATGCACCGCATCACCAAACACTGTGATGTCACTGATTGGTTAAAATATTCAAACTCCTGGCACCAAGTTTAAAAGGCCCTTTCCCCTCTGTGTCAGTGCCTAAGCTGACTTCTGGTTTCAGATCTTGCGCAAGCCTCGTTATACTCTTATTTTGCCTGATTTTCAACCTCTGCCTGTTCTGACTATGAATCTTGCCACCTGCCTCGAACCTCTTGCCAGTTCTTCAACTATGATGCTGTTTGATCCTTGCCTATACTTTGCCTTATGCAATCTCTCTGGAATTTTTCTGGACTGTTCAGTTTCCCTGTTGGTTTCCACAGCGGAATGTTCCAGGGGCCCCAAATTAGATTCAGTGAAAACCAGAACCTCCGGGGTTCTCCGGTTCATGAAACAGTTGATTGTTCCAGCTGCCTACAAGGTTCCTGACTAACAAGTTGTTACACTGATTTCAGGAAATGCACATAATCTATAATTTTACTATGGATTTGCTTAGTTTTTTTTCCTATATGTTTTAATCCAGTTGAGGCACCAGTTTCTGGAAAGTGAAAACACGTTGGGTTATTCTGTTTGTATAAAAGTGAGGAATCTCTGTGTATCTTGTTTTTCATTTTATTTTTAAAGACCACTCTGCATTACAGACATACCGTATATACTCGAGTATAAGCCGTCCCGAGTATAAACCGAGGTTCCTATTTTTATCCGAAAACTGGGAAAGCTTATTGACTCGAGTATAAGCCTAGGGTGAGAAATGCAGCAGCTTCTGGTAAGTTTCAATGAAAAAATTGAGGGTTTCTGCTCCCATTGGAGGTGCCGGCGTCTCGTTTTTGGATGCCGGCGACCATTCTTGGACGCCGGCGAATATTTTTGGAGACTATTCTTGGACGCCGGCGACTATTCTTAGGCGCCGGCGACCGTTTTTGCGCTTGACCCGAGTATTATCCGAGGTAGAGTTTTTCAGTTTATTTTTGGGGGCTGAAAAACTCGGCTTATAATCGAGTATATACGGTAACCTAGAGTTGCTTCTAAAGATTATACATGTGCAGCCTTAGATCTGTTTTGTCTATAATTAGATTGGGCAAAATCTTCAATGTAGATTTTCATGAATAACTGTACTACAATGATCAAAACAATCAAAAGCGCCTGACGACCCTTTGATTTTTTTTTTTTTTTTAAACCAGGAAAACATGTCACATTTTATGTTGAGCATTTTATTAAATTTTTTTTTTTTGTATCATTTTTTAGCATGGCACAAGAGAAAGATAATGCATATCACTACTGCATCTAGGGAAAGAAAAAGAAAATCAGATACAAAAGCTGAACAAACATAAATGATTTATTATTGCTTTGGAAAGAGCTGTCATGCCTTTTGTGTGTTTGCTATTCCTGTTCCTCCAGTTTTTGGCTAGTGTTAAAAGACACATTTGACTGGGAATCCTCTAAATATTTTAAGGCACACTTCTGCTCCCCTGAAATTATGTTTCTTGTATAAATCATTTCTCAGTTTCATGTCGGAAAAAGGTGGCTCAGCAGAGCTGCAACGTAAGTATAGATTTTTCACTTGGCTTTGGGTAAGTTTGGATTCCAAACGTTACGTTGCAGGAGCTCCTTCTTCTAAGACCTAAAGCTGATAAAATTGTGCTCTATAGAAAACTAAAAACGATTTTCAATGGCATTGGTATTCCAATGGCATTCTGACTTGTATTAGGCAACTATTAGGCCAAAAGATTGAATATAAACAAATGGATTATAATTTAATATGCAAGCACAGAATTGAGTATAATTTTTATGTTTCCAATGTAGAACCTTTCTTTCAAACCTGTAATAGTTTCCCCTAGGTCTCACTATCTAAACTACCTGTCAATGGGCTCTACAACATTTTCTATGCAGTAAATGTAAATATAAAACATACAACATATTTGATGGACAGATTATATTAAAATAAGGATATTATTCAAGTCTAGCTATAGAGCTCTTGTACAGGATAGGAGCTATAAAAAATTGGAGGGCCACATCCAGCCTGCCAGGCCTAAGAGGGAAGGAGGGAGACAGCCCAGCTATGACATCATATAGAAGGTATCCAGTGATGTCATGTTATAATCTTAAGCAGCAATTCTCTACTTAAACATACCTCAATACATATGTAGCGACACCCTTCTTAAATGTATCTCAATTTGTGCATGTGGGAACTTATCTAACTTTGACAGGGTTGTAAAGACCCCAGTTAGAAACCCACCTAATTTACATGTGACTTGGTAAGTGCGGATTCAGAATTATTTTTGTTCCTATGTGAATGTTCTAGCTCAATGCATTTATACCCTAGCAGCTGTTTTATGAAAAACGTTATTTGACAATAACTAGAAATATGATATAATAATGAAATGTGCATGGGATTTAAGACACTGAAAAACAATGCATTTTCAATACTATGGGACAGAGTTTATTTATTCCCTCTTTTGTGCTATCATATAGAATTTGCTGATTTTTAGTTTTGTGTGCTAGCTAAGGACACATTCCCTTTATGTGCCATATGTTTTTGCTTGCATCTGGCCATATACATGTCATAATGAGTTTGTGTCTATTTTAAAGCACACACGAAAAAGAATGTGGCTTGTATAACATCCAAATATTGCTCTCCCAAGCATGCCCTGAATTGACTGCAAGAAAAGGGAGATTGTGTTTGATATTTTACTTTGTTGATGTTTTATACTAGCTGTAACAATTTATTTCTTTCTCAACAATTTTCTAAAAAAACTCATGAAAATAGTACACAGTAAAGTAAATGTAACCTTTTATGCACAGGATGTTTTATTTAGACATTAGCATGTACTGTATTGTTTATATGGCCTACAAAATCATATGACAGTTGCTTGACCAAATATGGGTACAACAGGTTTGTGGCTCACATTTATATCTGCAAATAATGATTAACGATGGGTCATTAAACATGTTTTTTTGATAGTAAGCTCGAGACACTGGGCCGAATATACATTGGGTGCCATGTAGTGATGGGCGAATTTATTTGAAAGCCGCGAATTCCCGCGATTCGCGGAACAGTCGCAAAAATTCGCCAGCATAAAAAAAAAATCTATGCAGCCATACTTTTTTTGGACGCTGGCGCAATTTCGCAAAGGATGGCAGAAAAAAAATGGATGCTGGCTCCAAAAATGAGACGCCGGCAGCATTTGGCGAATTTTGCAGGAAATTCGTGAATTTTTCAGCGAAACGCCCAAAATTCGCCCATCACTAGTGCCATGCCGGTAATCATAAGTATGATAAGCAATGTATAAGTAATGTTTTTTACCATGCAAGAATTTTGCTGCGGTCAGGTAATGAAAAAATTGCTCATTCTCATTAAAAAAATATTTTCAGATTTCTCTGATTTCATACTGGAATTCCTGCAGCTTTCAGGTATTGTCAGGAACTGTTAGAAATTGATTCCCCTTACCAAAGAGCATGGGCCATTTTAGTTTGATTTAATTAATATTTCTATGTTTGTTCTTTTTAAAATATAATGCACTCGTTATGTACCCCCTTTTTATTTCTTCAGAGATGCAGATGATAGTATAGCATAAATTGTCACTGTCAGAATATGGCTATTAGTTAACTAAAACCATATATAATAAAACAAATTTTATTTCCTCACTCAAGAACACCTACCTGTCTGTTTTTCTATCTATAAATGTCACTATGTTGCTTGTTAATTTCAAAAACAAAGAACTAATTTGTTTGCCAAAATGCAAAAGACTACAGAAAAATAAAGGAACAGATGTCTTCGTTTTTACTGGTTTATCTCTGTCATAGTAGAAGACATAATGGCAAACAATAAAGTAGAAGATATAGGTTTTAACTAAAAAAGACTTTCTGAAAATATGTAATTAAAGTCACATTGTAAAAGGGTCACAAAAAGTGGTGTTTTGAAAATAATTATGTACCTCTTTCTCTTAAAGGACAAGGAAAACACATTTATAAAGATTGTTAATATGATTAGTGATGGGCAAGTAAATTAACGAGGTGCGAATTCCCGGCGAATTTCCGCATTTTGTCAAAAAAAATTGGACGCACATCATAAAAGTTACTCGCGTCAAAGCCGTTGCGTGTCAACACTATTCAAACAGCCATTGACTTTAACGCCGGCATCAGGATTTACGCAGGCATCAAAATTCGAGTTTCACAAATTTTTTGCCGTTTCCACGGAGCAATCCACTTCTGTCTTCTTCTGCCTAACATTTGGCACCCCCAAGTGTACGATGCCTTGTCCCATTTCGATTGGCCAGCGAATTTTCATGGTAAATTTAATTTATTCTCCATCAGCGAAACACGCATATTTGTCATGAATTCTCGCCTGGCGAATAAATTTGTTCATCACTAGTTATGTAGCAAAATAACTGATTTTGCCAGAGATTCAATTTTCACCAATCTACTTTAGAATATCTTCATGTGACCATCATTAAAATGCCTTAAACACAACATAATTGCACATTACCACTGACTCATTTTCATTTCAGTGAGTTTTTACCTGAAGCACCAGTCATTGTTAATCTCTAATTCTGATGTTTGTACTTTACCATAGAGTGGTGTTGCTTGAGTCTCAGTGAATTATCTTGTAATGATAACAGCCACTACATCAAGGCTTTCTTTACATTTTGCATTACACCCATAATCAGTTATTTCCATGGGAATACAGTGGTTAAGGACTTTTATTGCAGCAATAAAAATGGCAAAGTGATATTATGATGGCACTTTATTCAATCTATTTAATCTTCTTTTATTTGGGATGACATACTGTAGTTGTTATTTATGAAGTATAAATGAATGTCATATGGATCCTTACACAATTACACAATGAATTACCATGGAAGTCTGGTTAATCTACAGTATATTTGTATCCAAGACAAATGACTAAGATAAAAATTGCAGGAAATTATTTTTCTTGTGGGTAGCCATAACAACCTACTTCGGGAACATGGAATAAAACTGATGAGATAGAGGTTGAAAGAAAAAAAAGTTGCTGCAACTCCACAAAAGATATAAAGTGCAGCTCATATCTGACTGATAGGACATTTACTGACCCAGCTAAATATTGGACTATTCAGTCATTGTCAATTTGTCATATACTTCAAGATTTCAGAAGAAATTTCAGGACTCATTAGTTGTTCAAAACATAAACTGTAAATTAGGGTCTTGATAAAACATTGTGCTAGCACCAAGAGAGTTGTCAAGGCAATACTTTTGTTCGTACTATTTGAAAAAAATATCAGTCTTTTCATTATACAACTTGATTCTATTTGCTATTGATTAGCTGCTCGGACATGCACGGTTGTGGAACTTTGTGATGGTCAACCTATTAAGTCTACATAAATTGTAGTATAACAGATTTTTTTTTTTTTGGAATGATTATTTCAGAGGAAGCATACGAGCATACAAACAATAGCAAATATACTGTATATTATATTAATAATCTATTTTAATTGTTTCTCCTTTACAGGAAAAATATAGTCTTTCTTTCATCCTTATGAGGGATACGGTCATGGGAAAACATGTTTTTTTCCCAAAACCCATCAGTTAATAGTGCTGATCTAGTGCACTAAAAATCTGTTTTTCAAAAGAGCAAACCGATTTTTTTTTATATATTTAAACCCTAAAAATCAATATGGTTAAAAATGCCATATTTTATATGCTGAACTAATTGCACCAGCCTAAAGTTTCAGCTTGTCAATAGCAGCAATGATCCAGGACTTCAAACTTGTCACAGGGGGTTACCATCTTGGAAAGTGACTGTGACACTCACATGCTCAGTGGGCTCTGAGCAACTGTAGGGAGAGTGGGAAACTATATTTACTCAACCTATGAAAGGAAACACTGGAGTCAACAGATCTTATATCACTGGTTATTGTGTTGCCAGGAGACATATCAAATAATAAATAAATTCCCCAGGTGCAAAAAAACACGAAAATTTAATTGCGTCAAAATTTGGGCATGCGTCAGAATTTTTGTGCATCAAAATTATTCGGATGCCCATTGACTTTAATGCATTTGGGAAAAAATATGGCGCGCGTATAAAAATTGTCGGATTATTTTGACGCCCATTGACTTCACTTTGTTTTGCTAATTTTTCACTGTTTCAGCAAAGCTATATGGCATTTGCTAAGTCATGTGCCCAAGTTAAAGAATTTAGTAACCCTGCAGTGATGTCTTATAGTAGGCCAGTCACTTGGCATAACAAGTTGGTTAGACCGCACCACTTCCTTTGGAACAAAAACAATACATTTTTGGGATGACCATGTTAAGGAATGTTGCAGAGCAGATCAGACGCAGATTATGCTGTCAGTGTAGATTTTCCTCAGTCAATTTTGGTAAAAATGTATGATCTGTTTAAATACACCTGCATCAGGCTTGTAATATGGATTTTAGTGTATATGTTTTAAGATGTCCATGTAGACTTAAGTGAGATGCTGCAGGTTGATGATCATGCATCTCAACATAGGTCCACTGTGAAATATAAACATACTACTTTGCCAGTACTGTTTTACAAGAGGGTGATACCAATAATCCAGATGAATGTGTTTTGCAGCATTTCCTTGAAACATAAACTGGGTTTGGATAGCATATGCTTACTTAAACAGCATGAGGTTTACTGGATACATATATTAGGAAGTCTATGGCCAGAAGAACTTAATAGAGATTTTATATCTTTATGTGTATTTGTTTGCAGTATGATCAGTGTGTTTGTTTTGTATATGGTTGCAGGCGACAGTAACCTTTTAATGGATAAACTTTAATGCTCTAAAATTGATAATAACGATGGATTCCTCTTGAACAGTGCAGGCATAAATTGCCTGAAATATAGAAATGTATTGTTCATGTGAAGGTGATGCATATATGGATGTAACACATAGAAGATGAGGACATTAAAAACAGAGTTGCTTGAATAAGAAGCCTTTACTTTTAGACGAGATGTGTAATTATGTGTCTTTCAGCTGCAGCTAAATCTTAATATGATCTGTTTAAATTTCATTTCGGTTCTGCTTTTCAAAATTTATTGCTTTACAAAACCTGTCTAATCGGCTTCCGTTCATTACAATGAAGTAATAAGAGAAATACAACAGGATATTGTTCAGTCATCTGACCTGTAGTAAAGCTACATACCGTTGTCATTTTCTAATTGAGAAGCAGCTGCTGGATTGTAAAACCTGTTATGGATTTATCTGTTCTACAATATGTCACATTTATTGTGCCAGTCATATTTTGGCTCAAGACATTGCCTGCTCTACAGACAATTATCAGAGTGTTCAGCAAGGCATCTTCCGTTTCTTTGATTTCTCAAAAATAATTAGCCAAATGTTGATTGTTTGCTGGAACTGTCTTTGGTAAGTTAATTTATTCAGTTATCCATGTTCTTTTTCAGTTAACCTATGATAATTTGGATTTCCTTTTGCCATCTGATTTTAATTTACTCCTTTTTTTTATTAAAGTCAGAAAAGAACAAAGACCAAATGTAATATGCCCATCCTTTCAGTTCTTAGAATCTACTAGCACCAGATCAATACAAATGGCAGACTTCCTGTACAGCTGGTGGTGGTGTTATCTGGTCCTGGGAGGGAAAATGCATTTAAAAGAAATGCAATAAAAAAAACAAAAGTAAAGGATGAAAGAAAATGGAAACCACTAAATCAACAGTTAAGTAAGTTTTTTTTTTCAAATCGGTTACAATATTAACGTAGGCTTGTAAAGCTTTTAGAAGAGAGTAGCTTTTAGAAGAGAGTTGTTATGTATATATATTTTTAAAAAGGAGAAAGGAACAAAAGTTGTCACACCTGCTTACAAACCATTGGATAAATACAATATACATTGTATGTAAGTCATAGATCTAAAAGATAAATAGGATACTTCCTAGCAAGGGAAATCACTTATTTTAGAACTAGAACTAAGACCCCACCAAATATTTTCCACCAAATATTTGCTGTCTAGTGATGGGCGAATTTGTCCCGTTTCTTGTCCCACTTGGCAAAAAATGTGTGAATTTCCCACAAAATTCACGAAACATCGAAAAATTCGCAAAACGCAAATTTTGATGCACATGTCAATCTTGACTCCAGATTTATCAAGGGTCAAATTTCGAATTTGTAAAACTTTGAAATACAAATTCAAAAAGACCAACCGAAATTAAGTCAAAGGGTTTTTTTGGCCAAATAGAGGTTTTTGATCGAATAGGTCCGTATTCAGCCGAATTCGAATCGAAGTAATAGTGCATTCGATCAAATTTGAATGCTCCAATTTTTCCAATTGACTCCAAATAGGTTCTAGGAGGACCACCATAGGCTAAAACAGGAATTCGGCAGGTTTTAGATGGCGAATGGTCGAATTTCTAAAGAGACAATACATGATAAATTTCAATATTCGAATTTTCTAATTTTTTTCAATTTTTTCTAATTTAGACTTATCCCTAGTCGAAGTACACAAAAAATAGCTCGAAATTAGAATTTTTTGAATTTGAAAATTCATCTCGACCTTTGATAAATTAACTAGTATAGTAACAGTATCGCATAACAATGCACATAACAGATTTTTTTCTTCAATGTCTAGACACACCTCATTTTGTCATCACTTACTTTTTGAAAAGGAAAATGTGAATTAGTAAAAGGACTATACTGAGCATTATAGCAAGCAAACCTGCATGTCATGGATGATTAGTACCCCATAAACTATACCAAAGTGCAATGTGTTTGACGTTTTGGTGCTGATTGCTTGGCACCCATGGCAAAATAGTTTGCAGCAAATGCTTAAATCTTAAATTAACTCAGGTGAATGGCAAATTTTGTCTTTTAGCACAAGCCCCTTTAAAAAACAGAAGAGTTCATGGTTACCCTTCTGCCAACATCTCTCAAGAAGATCAAATGAACATCTTCAGAGTAGGTGGAGCTGTAGCTTCCAAAGCAAAACAAAATTATGTTTTCAACAGGTGTTACATATGTGATTCATTTGTCAGTGAAAATGGACAAACAAGTATTGGTACTTGCCATTCCTATAAATCTTTCAAGAAAATATAAACTCACGTACAGTATATATCCAGTATATTCATTTGCTGGTACAGCTAACAATGTGCAATGTCTGTATGTGGACTAGCAATATAGTGATTTATCACTTCTCTGTGTGCTCCTTGGACCGCAGCTAAAAGCTAAAGCACCGTAACACATCTTTAAACATTAAATGAAATCCATAATCTTTTCTTTCTTAGAATTATGTCTCAAAGAGTTTGGCCAGTGTGTGTAGATAGTTCATGAATCACATATTAGGGCTTTCGAGTAGAGGTCATAGAGTGGCACTGAACCAGAATAATGCAGCAGGCTTGTATCTGAATTTAAATTCATTAACGCCTGACAACCGCCTGCACTTGCTGTTTTTCGTGGCAGTGACCCTGAACAAATCACTTTGGCATTGAGTGCTCTTGACCATTATAAAACAAAAAAAAGGGCAAATGGAGATAGGAACCTCATAAAACTTTATTAAGAAATACTGAAGGGAGTTTGATACCTAAAACATGGAAAAAACCATGGTTTGTTAGAAAGCTAAATCTGAGACCTTAGCTGCAATTCTCCTTTTCTACCCTGGTAATAGCTAATGACATCCTAGAATATATAGATATAGAGCGTACTTGTGCTTCATTCGTTTCTTATTTCTTAGCCAGTTTATCAGCCTTGCAACACTGTACTGTGTACAGCTAGATAAGCAATCCTGATCTTGAAGGCCGTTGAAGAAGCAAGAGGAGATTCAATGTGTTTGTCAATGAATTTACCTGGGAATTCTTGAAGGAACATAGCAGGTAACAATCATTTAAATAAAATGTTAAAAGCTGTTAGCTGGGGCACACACAATAACCCTCATTGAAGCACCTGGAACTTCATCAAAAGAAAGAATGAAACCGTCATTCTATAATTTCAATATTACTCCAGTACACGGGTTCACTGCCTCAAAGTCCTTATAAATTCTGCTAAATTCTGCATTTTTCACTATTTCACACTTCCTAATTTTCACAAAATATTGGTAGCTACAAGTAAAAAATGTACAATACTATGTCAGTTAGAAAAGGACTTAAATACCACCTAGTCGTCATCATCTCCTACTTAAATTACTATTGCCTCTTTATAGCCTTTCATTCACTCATATGTCAACCTCTGGAGTCCACCCAAAATGCTGCTACATGAATCATCAACCTCCCCTGTCTCCTATGTTGCACCTTTCTCCAAATCTCTACGTGGCTCCATATACATTTTTTAGATTAAATATAATGATTTCAATCTACAAAGCCCACTTTAGCTATGGTCCCACCTTACAACACAAATCTTACCTCGAAACTGAAACTTTGCCCTCCCTGGCAACCTCCTCACATGCACATCTACAAGACTTCACCAGAGCAGGACCCTACCTATGAAATGTATTACCAGATTATGTCAGATATTCCCAAATGGCTGTAGAGATTAGTTTAATCAAAATTTACCTATTTAGCAAATCAAAGGCATAAATGACCTCCCCATTTATTCATAACCACTACCTGTGCCTTTACAGAATGCGTCATGAAAGTTAAGGCAGCTTCCCCCTTGCAGAAGCATATTTTTCCTGTAATCAAATATTTTTCGAGTGTAATACATCAAATACTGTATTAGATTAAAAGTGACTTTAGACAAAGTTTTTTTTTCATCTACAGATTGCAAAATAGATTCCAACTGTGAACAGAGTCTTGATGTGTGGCAGTAGGGTACTGTCAAATCAATGTTCTACTTCATTAGAATATCCCCAATCCTTTTAGATGTGAGTTTGTTCCTTTCCCTTCAGTGGCTGATCTGTACATAAAAACACAAACACCAGAGGATTCTTTTATCTTCTAATTTATGATAATTACAGCACATCAAGTGATGCAGCTGAAGTAGAACCAAACTGAATTTGATTTGTCACAGCTTTTGATATTGTAATATAAAACTATCTCTCAGCATTTTGCTCTGAAGTCAGAGAGAGCACATGATCATTTCACAGTCATCCTAAACAAGTGCCGTTAGATATTTTGTTTTTCTGCACTCACTACAAGCGAATCATTATTTTACAACTCTAACATATTCAAGGCAGGTGAACTTACATAAATGAAATGTTAGAGTTGGAAATATCAAGGGGCAGATTTACTAAGGGTCAAATTTCAAAGTTAAAAAAACTTTGAAATTCGAAATCCTTCGAATATTGAAGTCAAAGGATTTCTTACCGAATTTAGCGTTCGAACGATTCGAATGCTTTTTAGCGATTGATCGAAGGATTTTTATTCGACCAAATAAGACTTAGAAAAGTGCTCTGTGAGGTCCCCATAGGCTAACATTGCACTTTGGTAGCTTTAATTTGGCAAAGTATGAAGTCGAAGTTTTTTTTAAAGAGACAGTACTTCGATTATCGAATGGTCGAATATTCAAACGATGTTTACTTCTAATCGTTCGAATCGAATGGTCGAATATAGCCTATATATGGATGGTCTAAGTACCCACAAATTTACTTTTTTAACTTCGATAATTCACTCGAGCTTAGTAAATCTGCCCCTAAGTGACACTAACACAAACCACACTTTATACAGAGCACAAAGGACTGAAGTTATTTGAATAATGCCCCACACAGTGGGGCTCATTTATCAACACTAGGCAACTTTGCCCATGGGCAGTTACCCATAGCAACCAATCAGTGATTAGCTTTTTAAAGCCAGCTGCAAGTAGAACAATGAATGCAGCAATCTGATTGCAATGGGTTATTGCCCATGGGCAAATTTGCCCAGTGTTGATAAATGACCCCAAGTATGTAAATTGCAAAAAAAGGGCAGCAGTACTGTATATACCTGAGTATAAGCCGACGTATTGACTCGAGTATAAGCCTAGGGTGAGAAATACATTTTAGGACATCTTCAGCAGAACAAACGCTCCTGATCCCGACTGTGTGCAGGTGCCAGCGAACTACAAGCCAGTGAACTGCGCACAGTGGGGGCTGAAGCTGAAGGAGGGCTGGAGAGAATGAGGTTGAACATAGTTGTGTGGACAGACCAGATGTGACAAGAAAGTTGCAGCAAGTTCTACTCCGCACACACTCACCTCCACGGTCTGTCCCAGCTACACATCAAATCCCACACACACACACACCGTGCAGCCAGGCGGAGAAGTGATCCCAGGGAAGTGCTAAGGGATTTCTCGTCGCTTCCCGTGTCCCATCCATCCCCGGAACTGACTCCTCTCCCTGCTCAGTCTCCCCCCCCTCACTCAGCCTCAATAAACAGCCACAATAAACACACGGACACTTCCTGCGTCACACACACAAGCCAGGAGACATCCGCGCTACCTAATGACGCACTGAAGTCATCAGAGAAGCGGACTTCCGCCAGGATATGGGTGAGAGAGCAGGAACTCCTAAAGCACAGCCTTTCGGTTTCGCAGACTTTCATTTATTGACTCGAGTATAAGCCTAGGTAGCGTTTTTCAGCACATTTTGGGAGCTGAAAAACTCGGCTTATACTCGAGTATATACGGTAAGTCATATTTTGCACTTTGCCCACTATGTGCATTGTTCAAATAGCTGTAGGCCTCTACACTCCATTTTGAGTGTGGTCTGTGTTAGGCCACACTCAGTTCTAAAGGGGAGGATCAGGGAGGCATGTAGGCATTTTTAAATGACCCTTATTATAGATCTTTTATATTTTGGGCAACCATAGCAAATATAATCTGTAATATTTATGTGCAAGGTTTTTTTTTTATAGTTCAGCTTTCTCTCTCTGACTCATTGCCAATAGCATTTCTTAAAGTTGTTTTTAGCTGCGCCTTCATTCAACGAATTGCTGACTCCATCTTATTGTAATATACCTAAACCATTTGATTTCCTTATTTCAATTATCAATTAAACAAAACAAAGGCATTATTAATTTGTATACTTTTTACAGCCTTGAAGGAGTAACAACCATCATTCCCCACGCAATCATATTTCAGCTATCAAGGACATGACTCTGATTTATATTCAGAATATAATGAGACTGTCCAGTGCCGTGCTTTACCATAAATAAACAGCTAAAACTGCTGACTTCCATAAAATTCCTCATGAGTACATAGAATATGTTATTATTATGCTCAAATGAAATAGCATTTGTAATCCTTGAATTTATGGCCTTTACTACCACGAATCTCATTATATTTTAAGGCAAGTGATGCAAAACTCTTCATTTCGCTAAGTTGCTGTAGTCGTTAAAAACTCAACTTTTATATTGATGGATCCTAGGCGCCAATCTCATAAATAACGAGGAAGATGTGACAGATATTTGTTGATAATCGTGTAATGATGTATTCATAAATCATTTTGTTTTCTTGAAGGGAGTCAGCCTACTTTTTTTTATTAGTGTATCAGTTCAGTTACAAAAGACATTTAAAGATCCAAAAGGAATAGAGATTTCAGATGCACTTGATAGTAACATAAACAGTTTACATCCTAATAGTGCCTCAGTAGGCATAGATCTGACAAATAGATGCTTTCATATATGCTTCTCAACAAGTTGTTTTGTTAAGAATCTTTTTTATTTAGAGTATCCAAGTCAACAGGACCTGGAAACAGACTGATTTGAAAAAAAAAATCATTAACATATGTTTTTTAATTTATTGTAAAGTTTTGCTGTACTGGGTCGGACTGGGGGGCCGGTGCCCCCTCCGACCCCCCGCCTTCCTACTATGACGCGCCGTGTGCCGCATGCATGAAGTTGTAAAGCCTCAGCACTCCTGAATGAATAGGTACCACGAGCATGCGCAGATGGCGCTTCGCGGCCCTAAAAAAACGTTTTTTTTTGCGATTGGGAGAGTGGACTGGCCCGGGGGGCCCATTAAGGGTTAGGTCCCACCAGGTTTTTTCCCAGTGTCCTGCTGGGCCAGTCCGACACTGTTGCTGTATATATATGTTGTCACGTACGGCTCCCTAAATTCAGAACAAATGCCTTTGGCCTTTGGCCTCGGGCCTTTGAGAGGAGCAAAGGTGCGTTTCCAAGGTTTTGGACGGAAGGCAACAGTTCAGGGAATAGACAAAAAGCGTAGTCAGTTAGGCAGGCCAGGGTCGTTACAGGCAGAGTTCAAGCAAGGTCAATCAGGCCGGGTCGGTACAGGCAGCATTCAAAGAATAGTTAGGCAGGCAAGAGTCAATACCAGTAGAGTTCAGAATAGTCAGGCAGGCAAGGGTCAGGATTGGCATAGTTCAGAATAGTCAGGCAGGCATGAATCAAAACCGGAATCAAACAGACAGGATCACACCCAGATACTAAACAAGTTAGACCTAGCAATGGGCAATGAGTTTGGATTCATAAATATTCAAATTTCGCGACAAACGAACGATTACGCATGGCGCGTACAAACCTGGAAGTGTGCGCCGCGTGCGACCTAGGAATTGGCAATTTACAGAGAAGAGGTACCACACGGTGGTCATTCCCCCCGGAAACGCTGCGGGCATCCCTCCCGGCCCACTAGACCACCATGTGTGATATACAGTACTAAAATTACAGGCGCTGACAGTGATCATATTCAGGTGCATAACAGCATTGGAACCCTTATCTGCTGCTTTGACCAACTACTGTATTTGGTAGCAGTTTTTAATGACATTTTATACCCTATTATTTCTCCATAAAATATGTTTAATCAAACAAAATATTTGAAATGTATCTGTCAGCACAATAAAAAATGAATTCTTTTTACTTATATTTACCACCTACTTAGCTATTTAAGCATTAATGGGAAAATCACAGCAAGTAATTAGTCCCTAAAGCAAAAGTATACAGATCCCACAGCAGCTGACATCCAAAACATGTTCCAATATCAGTGGGGTTATGTGTTGCTTTATCTAGCTAATTGTCTTGTCACCGATACTTTCTATGTCAAGAGCCATTGTTTATCAAACTTTGTACCCCATGGCCTGACATGCTTATTACAGTCAATCTACATGTATCACATTCTCAAATAAAGGTACAAGCAAAGCTTTCAGTTTGGAATGTGAGTACTTGTATCTTTTGGCAGTATTCAATCATTTAATATGTGTGTGTTTTTTACCCATAACATTTCAAAAATATGATAAAATATAGTTATTTAGGGAGGTCCTCTAGCCCTCAAGCCACTCTGTCTTCAATCATGATACACTATTGGGAATTATTAATCAAAATTCAAGTTCGTGTTTTTTCTCTATTTGGGAAAAATGGAGGTAAAAATTCAAATTTTTTTAGCCTCACTAAAAATGAATGGAACGATGTGATCCTTGCCAGGCTGCAAGTAGAAGTAGGGCCCTCTTTATGTCTTGTATTAGTTTGTGGTTCTACATAACGTCCATGCTATGATGTACACCATGAATATATATTAGGGATGCACCGAATCCAGGATTCGGTTCGGGATTCGGCTTTATTCAGCAGGATTCGGATTCGACCGAATCCTTGTACCTGGCTAAACTGAATTCTAATCCTAATTTGCATATGTAAACTTTTTATCACAAAAGAAGAATTTTTTCCACTTTTTCCTTTCCTGCCCCTAATTTACATATGCAAATTAGGATTCGGTTCGATATTTGGCCGAATCTTTCACCAAGGATTCGGGGATTCTGCCGAATCCCAAATAGTGGATTCGGTGCATCCCTAATATATATAAACGTGTACAGTAATAGTCTACAATAGTGATGGGCAAATCTGTCTCGTTTCACTTCGCCAAATAATTTGCAAAACGCATTGGGTGTCAAAAAAATTTGACACACAACAATTTTTGACGCGAGTGACAATTATTATATACTCGACTATTTCATCCAAATGCATTAAAGTCAATGGGTGTCTGACGTGCGACAATGTATATGCGCGGACCAATTTTGACGTGCAACAACATTTTTTTGTCGTGGCAGATTTTTCACTGGCGAAAATGTTTGCAGGTGGCGAAACACGTACATTTGCCTCAAATCCATGTCTGCTGAATTTATTCGCCCATCACTAGTCCAACAACAAAAGAAGCCCTCTTTATACTGTAACAATCACAGTGGTGCAAATGATGCATTAGGCATGTGCTAACCTTAGTTATCTGAAAAAATATAAGGGAGTCAGAATGAGACATGAATAGGTGACACATCATGATAAGAAAGATGAGCAATAAAAATAATAAGCTTAACAGTCACTGCTTTCAGTTGCCAGGTTGACCATAACAACACATTAGTATTTCAGCTATTTGAAAGAAGTTTTATTAAAAAATAGATAAAAAGTTACAGTAGATATATAAATGGGTTGCTGGCTGTAGAAATCAGCAGCTAAGCATTACTGTGTTGGAATTTGAAAAATAATCATTTTGTTCTTGCCCTTTAAAATCACATTTAAGAATTTTTTTTAAGAAAATTCAGTAAGTGATGTATTCCTCATATAAACATGATTTTGTTATAAACAGACCTGGCTATGTGTCTGGCACATCGAATAAACCTAAATACCAGAAGTAACTTTATGACCAGTCTCACAATGTAAATCTCTTGTATTTTTTTTGGAGAACCATTTGTCTTCAAAAGCTGCTTCTGTAATTGTTGGGCAGAGAACAATGTGTAGACAAATACAAGAGTCCTCAGCACTCAATCGATTATCAATATATTTAAGACAGAGACATTATGTGCATACTGCTACTGAAAAATGCCTTACCCTTTAAACAAAACAGGGATTGTTTGTCCATATATTGCAATATATTTAAGCTGGCCAACTACATCAAAGTCATCCCATATCTGGCCAGTCCTATGCTCAATTTTATCTGATTCATTAAGAATTCTATTGCTTCATTATACATTTTACAAAGGGACTAAGATTTACCTGCAACTTACTGGCTGCTTTCAAAGTAAAACTCCCAGAGAACAATGTGGGGCACATTTACTTAGCTCGAGTGAAGGAATAGAATAAAAAATACTTTGAATTTCGAAGTATTTTTTTTGGCTAATTCGACCATTGAATTGGCTACTTTGACCTTCGACTACGTCTTTGACTTTGAATCGAACAATTCGAACTACAAATCGTTCGACTATTCGACCATTCGATAGTCGAAGTACTGTCTCTTTTTAAAAAAAACTTTGACCACCTACTTCGCCACCTAAAACCTACCAAGCACCAATGTTAGCCCATGGGGAAGATCCCCATAGGCTTTCCTACCAATTTGGGATGGAAGGAAAATCGTTCGATCGATGGATTAAAATCGATCGTACTAAATGCGGTAAATCCTTCGACTTCGATATTCGAAGTCAAAGGATTTTACTTCGACGGTCGAATATCGAGGGTTAATTAACCCTCGATATTCGACCAATAGTAAATGTGCCCCTGTGTGTTAGAAGCAGTAATGGGGCATGGTCATTATGTCAAATATAGTGAGAGATGTTACTGGCTGCTCATTTAGTACAGGTATCCAAATAATCCAAATTTTTAAAAATGATTTCCTTTTTCTCTGTAATAATAAAACAGTAGCTTGTACTTGATCCCAACTAAGATATAATTATTCCTTATTGAAAGCAAAATAAAAGCCTATTGGGTTTATTTAATGTTTAAATGAATTTCTAGTAGACTTAAGGCATGAAGACCCAAATTACAGAAAGATCCATTATCCGGAAAACCCCAGGTCCCGAGCATTCTGGATAACAGGTCCCATACCTGTAGTAGCATATAACTGCTAATACAAGTGCTGATTCATTTGTTTGGTCAGGCTTTTGAATAATAATCATCAGGCTCATTAAGATGTAGAAATCTATGGGGGAATGTAAGATTAGTCGCTAACGCAAAAATAGTTTGAGATTCTTTTGCAATGCGAATAAATGTTTGCAAAGTGAAAAATGTTGCCTTTGCGGACACTTTGCCCCTCACTCGACAACAGGATAGCAATTGTGAATTGTATAGTTTGCAATAGTGAACAGCGCATGTAATAAAACTTCTTTATTAAAAAGTTGTTGCATTTGCTCCAAAAGTTTATGCCACCTTCACAATTTTGTCCTCTTTGCGAATTTTATAACATTTCCCCCATAGTATATAATAAACATAAGGTCACTGTCCTAATACACACAGATCTGAACTGGAATGTAAAAGCATAAGATGTAGCTTTTGTTCTGTTATTAAAATCACTTATGAAAATTCGACAGATATGTATGCAAGTTCAGAGCCATTGTGGCAGATTCACTAAAGGGCAATTGTCACCAGAGATTGCTTCGCACACTTCGCCAGGCGAAAATTCGTTACTACTATGCTAATTCACTAATATGCGAAGTTGCGTCCTGGGTGCCGAGCGCTGGTGACTTTTCGCTAGCATAACTTCGGCAGTGCAAGCGTTTTAAAGCGAAATTGCGCTAGCAATTGCTTCTGCCTAGCAAAACTTTGTTAGTCCTCTTACACTTTGGTCAATTTGAATAGGGCGGGTACATTAAAGTCATATGGACGTCTTTATTAGAGATATTGTTGCAAATGCTTGAAGTGGAAACTTATTATTACACATGTCTAAGGAACCTGAATAAAGACAAAAGAGATACTATAATGCCCTACACATGAGCCCACCCTAAAATGAATGTCCCATGACCCTCAAATGTCTGGAGAAAAAAGTTTAATAGTTAGGACTTTTGCAGGCAATCCTGCTTAAAAAAAGGAAAAGTCGCCAGTGTTTTACAACTTTAATGCATTTCCGGCAGACAGGATATGATGTAACTGACATAGGATTGAGTAAGATCTAGCTTCATTTTAGCAGTTTGCCTAGTCTGAGGTGGACTCTGGCGAAAGAGGTAACATTCAGTAAAGAGTAACTTTCGTAAAAGCGAAAAGTCACCTGGCAATAGAGTGTGAATGAACGCTAGCAACGGTCATGTTCGCTAGCAAATTGTCTCCTACATGGTGGTCATGTTCGCTAGCAAATTGTCTGCAACGGGGAGAAAGCAGCACCGACATGATTAACAAGGACTTGTGTGATCATCACACCTTCCCTGACGAAGCGGTCAAGGGAGACTGCGAAACGCGTTGGATATTGGAGCAATTTGATTTATTCATTGATCACAGACTCAACAGGAGAAGCCTTCCTGGTCCCAGAGAAGTCTGGACTTTTATTTTGCTTTGGGTACTACGTGCTTTATGATTTGGCGATCCTTGTGAGTAGAAAATTCGTTTGTTTTATGGTGATTTTTAACATTTATTAAAGCAATATTATACTATATTTTTCTTTATATCTTCATTATATTACTTGGTGGATGACTGGAGAAAACTTATAAGGCGAAGAAGGAACATTACTATATGCATCAAAAATTCAAGAAATCTTGTGAGTATATACCCGAAAGGGGGAATCTTGAAGAATATCACACTGGTGGATCTTCTGTAATATAGCTCTCCAGGCACCATTTTTAAACACTCTGTGGCTCTATGGACTTAATTACTTATCTTAATTGAGACAATACTACTCTCTAAGTGTGGGCTTCCTTTTGCATTATATTTCAGATTACCTGTTAGTATATTGGCGATGTCCTGCGGATGGGATTTCTGGTGAAATGTCGCTAGCGTTAGCCACTTCACCCTTAAGTAAATCTGCCCCATTGTGGGATCATGTGGGGTTTGTATGGTACCTGCTGTCAAGTACAACAGAATTCAAAGTGATGGGGGAAGTTCATGGCCATTTAAAAGAATGAATTCAAAGTCTAAGTTTTCTTTTTACAAGGTGATGTGTAATATCCTTATATTAATGAACAACAAATATGTCAAATAAGCTATCTGTATAAACCAGTCCTAATTATTGGTTAATTATCAAAAAACATGGAAACGTATTTATGTATTTAAATGTGTGTCCTTTATGTTCTTATTAAAATATGTTTTGGGTCTTCAAACCAAACTAGCCTTACATTCCTCAGTTTTTTTTTTCATAAAGGAAATGTAAAGAGCTTAGATTAATCTTGGAAATCTTTTGTCGAGCCATTCTCAACACCATGAGATTGTTCTGTTTTCTTATATCACATCTATGTACTACCTCTCACCTTCATTAACCTCCCCATGCCCTGCTAATCCCATGCAAACATATTTATTTGCATCTTCTTATTAACTGCGTTAGATATTGCTTGATAGTTAAACAGCTTGATACATTTTTTTAAATTACTTCCTAACATAACAGAAATTTCCAATTTGCTGTGAGTCCAAAGAATGGTCAGGTTGTTATGTCAAAAGAGCACCACAAGGTGATTTCTATTAAATTCTGTACCATATGAAAATAAACACTTGCACAAGCTGGTAATAGACATTCACATTTACATTGCAATATCCCCAGTACATACACCAGTCAATGATGTGCCTCACACACCAAATGAGGAAGACTAAAACAATATACAAATGATATCGTTAAAATAAAAAAATTTAGGGGGTTATTTATCAAGCTCCGAATATCTGAACCTCGAATAATTCGTAGTTTTCGGGGGAAATAAAAACTACGAATTTTTCAAGATTTATTAAAGTCCGATGGAATATCCGAAACCCCAGCATCTAAAAGCTCTTGAGGTCCTGTATAAGTCAATGGGGAAGTTCCCAGTGTCTGCGCTGATGTCCGTACTGATATCCAATGATTTCAGGGTTTTGAACCATTCAGAGTTTTCGGGGAAAGCTCCAAAGCTTTCAGAGTTTTGCCCGATCCTATTTTCTCCGGCTTTTTTCTTCATAAATAAGGTCCATTTGGGGATAGTGGATATTAGAAATACTGAAATAAATCCGGACCTTGATAAATAACCCCTTATGTGTATTAAATCAAACGTAGCTTTCGAGGGTAAAGACTACAAAAGTCTGTGAAGTATGCACCTATGGATAAGTGTATAGATAAATGCAGGAGTGACTCATCTTTCAGACAATATAAAAGCATGCAGCAAATTATTCTTAGTTTTACTTTGAAGGACCTAAACACATTAGGGGGCAAATTTACGTATGGTCGAATATCGAGGGTTAATTAACCCTCGATATTCGACTGTCGAAGTTAAATTCTTCGACTTCGAATATCGAAGCCGAAGGATTTAGCGCTATTCGTTTAGCTTATATTCCCCATAGGCTAACATTGACTTCGGTAGCTTTTAGGTGGCGAACTAGGGGGTCAAAGTTTTTTTTTAAAGAGACAGTACTTCAACTATCGAATGGTGGAATAGTCAAATGATTTTTAGTTCGAATCGTTGGATTTGAAGTCGAAGTCGTAGTCGAAGGTCAAAGTAGCCCATTCGATGGTCGAAGTAGCCAAAAAAACCATTAGAAATTCGAAGTTTTTTTAACCCCAGGCCGGTGCAGTTTTCTGCTGATAGGAGCACCGGCCCGGGGTTTCAGGTAAGTCAATATAATCACTTGGGGGTGCCTAACGTTTGGCACCCCCAATGCACAAAGCCTTTCCTTCTCCTTTAACTCTTTAATGGTAAGACTGCTAATTCCTGCATACAGTAATGTCTGTTAAAGGACAGACTGTGTATCCTTACATGACAACTCACAAATTAAGTCTCGAAGGAACTCGTTTGCATTAGTGCTGATGATGAGTAAAACATAAATCATGGCTTGTATGTCAAAGTACATTATATTTCAGAAAACTGCCTAATTAGTGCTACTAATCACTTGATCCTTCTGCAAAGGACTAGAACATGGGGAATCTGAATTTGAGAAATACAGCAGCCAGCGTATATATGTCTTTGTACAATGACACTCCTGAGATGGTGTTAACCAAAAACATCAATGACATTTCATCAATCAAAGGGAAAATATTGTCCTGCAGTTGCAAGAAAGTCTTTCCATAGCAAATAGCACAAAGCAACTGTATTTTATTCACAGTTCATTTCCCAGGTGCTGGCACATTGCCCACTTACAAGCACAATTATTATAATATAGTCAGTATTAATCTCTTTTATTATTATTACTATGAGGTGCTTACAAGTTTTAATTACTTTCATTAAATATTTTTTTTTGTAATTTGCATGAAAATGTATCTTTTGCTATACAAAACTACAAAAGTAAACATTTATGTGGCACATCGAATGTGTAAAAAATATTTCTGATGATTGTCATAATATTTTACTTGGATTGGATTTTCAGAGGGAGACTGTCACCAGCTTCGGTCGGACATAACTTTCGTACGATTGCTGTAGGGGCAGAACATCGGCTGATCTGTTCTTTTGTACTTTATTTGATCGCAATTGTTAGTTGCAGGTCGGGATATGGGGAAGTCCGATCGTACAATGATTCGGATCTTTGCGTCTATGGCCAGCTTAAGCTTTTAAGCCACTGATATCATTTGTCAAAGAGATTACAAATTTATTGCACCATTTCCAGAAAGAGCTCATTTGGTTTGGTTACTGTGTTGGTTTTATTTATGTTACTAACACTTTAGATGCTAGTATAGTCATAGAAGGTATACACTTCAAGCCTTGCGATATATGGAGAATTCAATTACAATGATAACAGAATAAAATGCAGAAAGATAATGGTACTAAATAAAATGCGGTGGAGAAATGCTAAATCCCTTACCAGACTGTGCACTGCTCAAGGGCACAACTAATTTAATGGTTTCATGAACAATGTCCTTTTCAGCATTTTTCTGTTCCTGCATACAGATATCCTAGAGAATGTCATGCATAGGTTTGTACAGCAGCATGCTACCGGGCTTAATAAAACAAATCAGTAAGGCTGACAAATTAGTAAAGCTTTTCCAATGTGTCTTGTGAAATGGCAACAAATAGCCTCCTACATTATGTGCCCTTATTCACACACACTGCAACAATGGTTCACCTTTCATTCGTTCAAACAGTTGTCACATAAACTAAAACACATCTCCACCCACACACACAGGGGCAGATTTACATAGGGTCGAATATCGAGGGTTAATTAACCCTCGATATTCGACTGTCGAAGTTAAATCCTTCGACTTCGAATATTCAAGTCAAAGGATTTAGCGCTATTCGTTTGATTCGAAGGATTTTGATCCATCGATCGAATGATTTTTCTTCGACGTAAAAATACTTAGAAAGCCTATGGGGACCTCGGTAGCGTTTAGGTGGCGAACTAGGGGGGTCGAAGTTTTTTCTTAACGTGACAGTACTTTGACTTTCGAATGGTCGAATAGTCGAACGATTTTTGGTTCGAATCGATCGATTCGAAGTCGAAGGTCGAAGTAGCCCATTCGATGGTCGAAGTAGCCAAAAAAAACAGTCGAATTCGACGTTTTTTCCCTCTATTCTTTCACTCGAGCTAAGTAAATAGGCCCCACAGGTCTCTATGTTTTGCAAATTAACAGTTACGGTTTCACTTCCTTTGTTGATCACATACCATTTGCTTATTTCTCCACTTTTTTTATATTAATAAGGGGGGAGATTTCTTCTTGTCATTGCATTTTTTATCCTATTTGATATTTAGGGGGTTATTTATTAAAGTCCGAATTTATCTCAATATCTTCTGAAAAAAACTCAGACCAAATCCGGATGCATTTTTTCGGCTTATATATTAATACACTTTCCCAAAAATTTTGTTCGTGTGAAAAAAAATTAGGAAAAATCAGTTTTTCGTGGTTTTTTTCGGATTTTTCTTCTGATTTTCACCATTTTTTTTCGGATTTTTCACCCGAAAACTCAGATTTCTTATGTTTTTTTGACAGAAAACTCAGAAAGCTTCAAGGTATTGCCTGAAACCCAGCGCACATCAAAAAAATAATTCCCATTGAACTCAACAGTTCTGAGATGCTGGATTTTTTGATTCAGACTTTTCCATCCTCAGGGTTTAATAAATTCTGAAAAATTCGTGATTTTTTTAAAAAGTTTAGTTTAGCCATAGACGTGCAGATTTACCTTCATGTCAGACGAACAATCATTCTGTGTCATCTCCCGACCGGTCGGTGCCACTAACCATTCAGATCAAATAAAGTAGTAAAAGATCAGATCAGACGATTCTCTGCCCCTGACAGCAATCGTACGAAAGTTATGTGCCACTTACATCGTCAGATCGACAATACATGCAGAGATATTATTGGTAGCCAACAGAAATTAATGCCGTTATTGACAGCACACACCAGAAGTGATGCTATTTGATCAAAAAATCCAGCATTGGGCTTATAGACACAGGTATCTGCACCTAAATGATGTACTTCTATCTTCACCAATTCCATATTACAAATGAATATATTCTTGCACAAATACACCAGTATGGCTATCTTTATATACAGAAGATGCTTTGTTGCTTTTGCTCCATTCATGTAAGATATTTATTAGAATTTTCTTGCCAATAGTCCTTGGCTATTGTGAAGGTAGGCCAATGTATTAAAATGTAACAAGGGGTTGCTGCTTACATGTTTTGAAGTATAACAGAAACCGAAGAGTCTTCAAATGTGAATGGAAGGCACTACATGTGAATGAAACACTACATGTTTCGGACCTCTAGGGTCCTTCCTCTGGTGCACCAGAGGAAGGACCCTAGAGGTCCGAAACATGTAGTGCCTTAATAAAATCCATTCACATTTGAAGACTCTTCGGTTTCTGTTAACTTCATGTTATTGCAGTGGAGATGGCTACTCCACCAACCTGTTGAAGAGTCAGACTACAAAGTCATTTGGAGGATCTAGAGGGAATAATAACTTGTATCCATTGTGCTTACATGTTTTGTCAGCTTGATCATGCACTTGTAGTATGTTCATTTATTATTTAACATGTTATTTGAAAGTGGTAACGTTGGCTGTCTGGTTAATAAATAAATAGCTGCTGTTTTTCCCCCACCTGCTTGTTGTCTTGAAAATGTTCTTATATGCATGGGATCAAAGGGCAAGTATGTGCTACCTCTTCCATGTAGCAGCCGAGCAACGTCAGGATTTGGTGGACATTTAGAAGTATCTCTGGCATTTTCTGTAATGGTCTGGTAACTAGTGACAGCCTGTGCAGGGGGCAATACTGCTGCAACAAGGCAGAAAGACAACAATAGCAGGAAAAAGAGGAAAGGGGAAATGTAAACCCCTTCTTACCAATATAATAGTAAATTACATATAAGCTCAGTATGATGACAAATTGATGTAAATATTTTTAAAGAGATCATCTCTCCCTCTATTAGAGAATGTATATAGAAGAAAAAAAATTGTTATTTGCCCACATATGATTTGTATCTGTTAAAACAGACTATATGACCTGAGCAATGCTTATAATTCACTCCACTAAACTAACTTCCAAATTAAAATTGATTTTGCAAATCGACATTGGAATTGGACATCGTTTTAGCCCCAAGAACTAAGCTATGCCCATTGTGAGCTGAGCCCAGTTCATACAGCCTTCTCCTTTAATCCTGCTGAGATTTATGGCTCACATTCAGTTCAGTCCCTGCCTCTCTGCCCCTGATTTTTTCCCAAATTTCTTTGTCTGGGTGGGAAGTAAAACCAAGCAGACTTCTGTAAAAGGGTGGTTAAAATGATAACTGCATGCATGCAACAATCATAGGATGGAGGAGGCTAACCTGTCTTGAAGCATCAATTCAATGAAATTAATATGACCTCTGCCTATTGTAAATTATAACGTTTGTTAGTATAAATATAAATGGTGAAAGGTCCTGTATTATATATAAGGAGAATAGCATATGACCTTAAAGGAGAAGGAAAGCTACAGAGGCATTTTATTGCCAGTAGATTGGCTGCAATAGTGCAAACTAGAATGCAATATTTATTCTGTAGAATGCTTGACCAGGGCAGTGTCAAGGCATCTAGCTGTTAAACCTACCCATTCCCACTTACCAATTCCTTGCCACTTACCTCTTTTATTTATACTCCCCAAGAATTACACTCATACAGTCCAGGATGGATGTGAAAAGGCCACAGCTTTATTAACAACAAAACAAGTTTAACAGGTCACTTAGTTAAATAACAACATTAAATAACAACATTACCAACCCGGGAATGCTTGCCTACTCCACTGGAATGAATGGGCCTCCCCTGCCATGTCGGCCACCCCAGCTGCTGAGGTGGGCAAGTGAAAGTATAAGGAGGCCTCACTCCCTCCCGGGACCATGACCCAAGGATGTAACCATACAATAAACACCAGGGTACTGGCCCCTTCCCCTATGGCAAGCATTCCCCCACCAAACCACCATGCTGTGACATAACTGGGACCCACCTCAGAAAAATCCAAAACTACCAAAACCATCAAAGCATTTACCCTTTCGCCAAACCCTTACGGGTGGCTGGGATGCTGCTCTCCTTGCCGATCCAAAGCTAAGATCTCACACTGTGGTTGCCTAGTAACCAGGTACTCCTTCCCCCCTCACTTCTCACTCTGACCTTAATCTCACCCTCTAGCTCCCTGCCTTCCTAGCCCTGTCAAGGCTCCCCTACTCTACCCTTTGGGTCCGGGCAGCTCCATGGCCATACCTAAGTAAAAAGCTCTAGAAGCTTTCTGTTTGTTTAGGATAGCATCTGCAGTATTAGCTTAGTGTGACATCACTTCCTGCCTGAGTCTCTCGCTGCTCACTTATACTATAGCTCTGGGCTCAGATTATAGCAGAGAAGGGAGGGGTGGGGAAGAGGAGCAAACTGAGCATGCTCATGCCCAGGGCAAAGAGGTTTAAGCTGAAAACAGGAAGTCTGATACAGAAGCCCATGAGTACACAATAGAAGGAAAGAAATGCAGTGTTTCTTTTGAAAGAGGACTCAGAGCAGAATTGCTTTGAGTGTTTACTGGTATATTTAGGTGGACCTTTCTGATACAGCTTGCTTAGTTTTTCCTTCTCCTTTAACACTGTTGATTTTTTTTTTTTTTAAATAACCCTCAGTATCTAAAATCATGAGCCATCGTCTCCTTTGTCCAACAGACATTCATCATCATCTAAATAAAACATGAATGAATGAATGAGAGTCATGTAGTTAAGAATAATGTATTTCTATAAATATACAAGACCCAGTCGTAATATCTAATCAACTTCACTGCTGTTTCATTTAGAAAACCATTTAATTTTATTACCATGTTAGTACTGGCTAACCAAGTGACAGTGAATATTCTCAGTGTGCTGCCGTACACCCTTCTGCAATTTAATGAATAACCAACAGAAAGGGTTAGATACTAGAAGCAAAATATTAATCACACAGTGTTCTCAGTGTGCATAGTCTTTGGAGCACTCAGGCTCAGTAATATTAAACTGCTCAGCAATTTATGAGCCAGTCAAAGCTCATTTATGCCACAAAGTTGTTGCAGGCATTTGTGATGAAGATTTACTATCTATCTTTTTGTAACAAATAATATATTAATTTTTAATTCATATATTTTACCTCTACCTTGCCAGGGGCTGGGGCCATTCTGGAGCTGCACATTGCTGGTCATTAGTGATTGGCGAATATGTGCTGTTTCGATTTGCCGAAAAATTTGCGAATTTCGTGCAAAATTCACGAAACTGTGATAAATTTGCGAAACTGCACCGGCGTCTTGTTTTTGACGCTGGCGTCCGTTTTTTCTGACGCCGGCATCTGTTTTTTTTTGCGAAAATGCGTTTGCGTCCAAAAAACTTCCATTTTTTTTGACGCCGGCGAATTTTTGCCAGCAAATTTTCTCGGCCGTTTCGCGCAAATTCACTGCAAATTCGCGCCTGGCGAATAAATTCGCCCATCACTACTGGTCATTATTTCTTCAGTCCACATGCCTATGCCCTATTCAAATTAACCTAAGGGCAAGAGTACTAGTGAAGTTTCACTAGGCAGAAATGAACGCAAGCAAAAATTCACTATGAAATGCTTGCCCAGCCTTAGTAACGCTAGCGAAAATTCGCCAGTGTTCGGCTGCTTAAATTAGTGGTAACTAATTTGCACCTGGCGAAGTGGCGGGGAGTGTGGCAAAGAAGTCGCTGGCAAAAATTTGTATTTTTAAAAGATGTTGTTTCTTATACCTACCTACTTATACTTTCTTAACAGTAATGTTAGGACCTCATTTTAATTTCTAACTGAATTTCTAAAACATTCACTAGGCCTACTTTAAGTTCTTCATTAATGACCAAAGATTCCCCCTATGGGGGTTACTCTACATATAGGCTCTTGCCCGGTGGTCACTTGCCAGATCTTCCTCTTTGGCTCCTGGTGTCTGATTCATCTGGATGTTCCCACTGAACCTGGGTACACCAAGGCGTATAACTCAATGTCGTACCTTTACCCATAGTAAATCACAACACAACATTTTTTGGGTGGAAAATGCCACAGCTTGTTTTATTACACAACTCACCAAGCTTTGAGTAAAATTATCCACCAATATACCAAGATTATTAAATATAACAAATTAATAAACTGCCCCAGCTGCCCCAAGTCATGTGACTTGTGCTCTATTAATCTTCAATCACTCTTTACTGCTGTACTGCAAGTTGGAGTGATATCACCCCCTCCCTTCCCCCCCCAGCAGCCAAACAACAGAACAATGGGAAGGTAACCAGATAGCAGCTCCCTAACACAAGATAACAGCTGCCTGGTAGATCTAAGAACAACGCTCAATAGTAAAAACCCATGTCCCACTGAGACACATTCAGTTACATTGAGAAGGGAAAACAGCAGCCTGCCAGAAAGCATTTCTCTCCTAAAGTGCAGGCACAAGTCACATGACCAGGGGCAGCTGGGATATTGACAAAATGTCTAGCCCTATGTCAGATTTCAAAATTGAATATAAAAAAATCTGTTTGCTCTTTTGAGAAATGGATTTCAGTGCAGAAGTCTGCTGGAGCAGCACTATTAACTGATGCGTTTTGAAAAAAACATGTTTTCCGATGACAAGATCCCTTTAACACTATGATCTAGGATTATCCCACAATAGTAGATTTACTTGGGACCACTAAATTTAGTTAGTCTATGGCTGCTCCTTCAAGATCCATTTTTTTAATCCTTACTGTACTAAGGAAAAGTTTTAATGGTAGAGTATTACAGGAGCTGGGTTTCAAAAATGAGGGTCAGTTGAAAGGCTATAGTTGAATTACAATTCTAATTTATCGGCACATGGTCATGAATACAGTTACATTCCTTTATAAATAAGGGAGGTGAAAACAAATCTGTATGTAGGCTTCTCTTCTGTTGTAAAGATATACAAACATTACTTGCAAACAATCATGTGGGAAATTAAAAAATAAAGCATACCAGCATTTATTGAAGTGATCAGATAGAAAAACAAGTCTGTGTTCAAGGCAATGCAAACAGCTATAGTCTGCTGTAGTCATCAGAAGCCTAACAAAAACAGGACAAATTGGGAAGTAAATCATTTATATGCAGGTGTAGTATGCACTATTATCTGCAATTGCCATAGGAAAAAATAGCTAGTTAATACTAGCAACTCGCTGCATTACATGATTCAGTATGGGCCGATAAGAGCCATCTCAAGGAATACTTGCTGAGATAGGGAACATAAAGTATAATTGCTAAGCAATATTTTTGTTATGCCCCTACTTTGGCAATTGCAGCTTAAACAGTACAGTGCTTTATGGCATTAAGCTGCATTATTAGCCATGTTACAGACCTAGGCAATTCATTTCAAAGCAAGAAGGTTTGAATTCATCAGTCCCGCTTATAGTTTTGATTTCCCAGCTTTTCTAGATGTAAAAGTAATTAAACTGTAAAGTAAATAAAAAATGAAATGCCTTTTTGCATATCTGGGACGGGAGCAAAAACAAATTTTTCAGATTCGTTGCCAAAAACAGTGGTCTTTTTAGGATTTGACACCTGAAGCCGGCAATTTTTTCAGATTATCGATTGAAAACCACAAAATCTTCGGATTATTGGACAAAACCCAGCGCACATGAGGATATCTTCCAATTGCAAATAGGACATTTGCCATTGACTTCAACATCAACTTGGCAGGTCTGAAATGAAGTACTCTTTTATTTAGGCTTTTAACACCATCGGAGTTTAATAAATCACAAAAAATTTGAGTTTTTATCTACGAAAAAATTTGTGTTTTCCCCTTTAAAAGTCTGACCAGAAAAAATCTGACTTTATCTGAAGTTCAGTTACAAGTTCAGAGAGAAAGAAAAAGGGCAGAGGTGGGGGAAAATCAGTGCATATATATATATATATATATATATATATACACATATACAGGTATAGGATCCCTTATCCGGAAACCCGATATCCAGAAAGCTCCGAATTACGGAATGGCTGTCTCCCATAGACAACATTTTATCCAAATAATCCAAATGTTTAAAAATTATTTCCCTTTTCTCTGTAATAATAAAACAGTAGCTTGTACTTGATCCCAGCTAAGATATAATTAATCCTTATTAGAAGCAAAACCAGCCTATTGGGTTTATTTAATGTTTAAATGAATTTCTAGTAGACTTAAGGCATGAAGATCCAAATTATGGAGAGATCCGTTTTCTGGAAAACCCCAGGTCCCGAGCATTCTGGATAACAGGTCCCATACCTGTATGTGTATATATATATATATATATATATATATATATCATATATACATTTTATGCCCATCACCAGTGGTATGGCATTCTATGGGGCAGGTTTACTAAAGGGCGAATTGTCGCCAGCGACACACATCGCACCACTTCGCCAGGTGCAAATTCGCTATTACTTAACTAATTCACTAATATTTGAAGTTGCACCCTGGGCGCCAAACGCTGGCACCTTTTCGCTGATGTTCATTTGGCAGTGCGAGCATTTCATAGCGAAGATGCGCTAGCGTTCGTTTGTGCCTAGTGATAATTCGCTAGTGATCTTGCGCTTAGGTCAATTTGCATACGGCGGGTGATTTAAAGTTGTATTGACGTCTTTATTATAACTGTTGGTGCAAATGCTTGAAGTTACCACTTTTTCTTACACATGTCCAGGGAACCTTAATAAAGACAAGAGAGTTAATATAATGCCCTACACTTGAGCCCACTGTAAAATGAATGTTCCATATGTTATGAAATGTCTGGACAAAACCGGTTACCCAAAAAAAGTTTGTCAGGACTTTTGCAGGCAATTCCGCTTCAAAAAAGGAAAAGTCACTGGCGTTTTTGGAACTTTAATGCATTTTCAGCACACAGGATATGATGTAAGTGACAGAAGATTGAGGTAGATGTGGCTTCCTTTTAGCACTTCGCCTGGTCTGTAGTGGCAAAGTCAAGAAACGTTCAGTAAAATCTGCACTTTAGTGAATTTGCGGAGTAACAATCATTGGCCAGAGAGAAAAGTTGGCTTGCGATAGAGTGCGAATGACCGCATGTGGCGGTCCTGTTCGCTAGCGAACTGGCACCTGCTCCTGTTAGCGAATCGCCGATGGCCCTGCGGGTGGCAACGATGGCGAAAAGTCGCTAGCGTTAGCCACTTTGCTCTTTAGTAAATCTGCCCCTATATCTGATCTCTCTGATAATACTATGAAGTAGTTTAGTTGAACAGATAAATGAGTAGGTAAAAAGCCTCCTTGAAAGTGGTACCAGACTAGAAAGGACACTTTAAGAGAATAAAGTAACAGTGCTGAACACACAAAAAATATAAATGTAAAGATATATTGTTCTTGTTTCTTAGCAGATAGACAGACAGGCATGGTTGTAAATTTAAACCAACAAATGTCCACGCTTTAAAGGATAGATTTTTGCTAAATCAGCATGTTAGAGTTCTTGTTTCCACTGTAGGGAAGATAGAATATATAGAATAGCCTGCATCATACATTCTAATTCCAAAGATGACTCATCTAGTGAACAATGTGTAGGGTTTGTGGCTACACCTCTCTGCCTAAACCAGTTATACCATAACCATAAGATCACCTGGGAACCAACATATAATAGGCTTAAAATTAGTCCTCATTACTTGGAGTAAGCTAGTTAGCTAGAATACGTGGGCCAGTCTTAAAATACAGAAATGTTTGGGATTCAAAGCAGTGAATCCAACCAGTCCCCTCATTTCAAACAATGAAGGTCACCTGATGCTGCATAATAATTGAACCTTCAAAAATGAAAATTTAGCTTCATCAAACTGAAATGAGAAATTTTTTAAACATAGTCAATTGTAAATGCTGATGAGTTTCGGAAATAATCAAGTTACTTTTCACTATTTCCAAGAATCTCTCTCTCTCTTTTTATTCTCTATCTTCATTTTCACAAGAGTTCCCCTTTAATGAACTTCCACATAATGGTGCATCACACATATCTGGGTTAAATTAAAGCTTGTGAGTCGCTACTCTCCTCTAGTCCATCCTGATGAGTAGGAACCAGTTAACATTGCTTTAAGCTTAGTTGAGACATTGCTATGACCTGAGGAAGGGAGGCAGCTGCCTCAAAATCGTGGGCATACCAGACACATTTGCAATAATGAGTGATGGGCGAATAAATTCGCCTGGCACAAATTTGCAGAGAATTTCTGCGTTTCTCCGGTGGCGAATAAATGCGTGAATCTCCCGCGAAAATTCGCCAGCAGCAAAATGTTTTGGACGCGCGTCAGAATCGACACGCTCAACACTATTTGGATGCCCACACATTTGTAATAATGAGTGATGGGCGAATAAATTCGGGATTATTTCTCCGTTGGCGAATAAATGAGTGAATCTCCTGCGAAAATTCGCCAGCAGCAAAAATTTTTGGACGCGCGTCAGAATCGACGCACTCAACACTATTTAGATGCCCACACATTTGCAATAATGAGTGATAAATTCGCCTGGCACAAATTTGCAGAGAATTTCTGCGTTTCTCCGGTGACGAATAAATGCGTGAATCTCCCGCGAAAATTCGCCAGCAGCAAAATGTTTTGGACGCGCGTCAGAATCGACGCGCTCAATACTATTTGGATGCCCATTGACTTTAATGCCAGCGTCAGCTTGGATGCGGGCGTCAATTTCCGGTTTTCACAATTTTTGTCGAGATGTCAGATTTTCACAATTTTTTCGTGAAAATGTCCAATTCAAATTTTTACGCAGTTTCGCGAATTTCGGAGATAGGTGCTAGCGGTGATTTGCACTCTATTGCCAGGCGACTTTTCACTCTGGCGAATGGATGTTACTTTGCAAATTCACGGATTTTACTCAAATGCGGATTTTACTCAAATGATACCTTTTTCACCAGACTTGAAAAAAAAAACGCATTGCTAAAATAACACTAGCGAAAATTCACCAGTGTCCATCAACCAGGACGAAACTTCACATTTTAGTAAATTAGCATTTTCCCAGTGAATTTTCGCCGGGTGAAGTGTTATGATGGGTGGGAAGCCGTCACTGGCGAATTTTTGCCGCTAAGTAAATTTACCCCCGAAATGTTCTACTGTTAACTGTTATAAGTGGATGAATTATCTACAACAGCACAAAGCTATTTCCAGTCAACATACTGCAGATATACTATATTTAAAAGACTATATTTGAAAAGAAAAAAAAAACAACATATTTAAGATTTCTCTTAATCCCTAATGCCAAAAATGGTAAAACCTGCTTTAATAGAAGAAATGAAGTTGAATTATCAGTTCTGGAAATGTTTAATTATGTATGTATTTCAGCTTGGCCTCTTTAAATATTAACAAGATATGTTTTTGCACTTGTGACCTAAGCCATTCTCTGAAGTGCAATGACTTGAATCCTCGCGCCAGTAGAATATTTGCTGCTGCAATTGTAAGAGACATATTTGCTTTTCTGAAGCCTTTTGAAAAATTACATTTTTGGCAGAAGTCAGTGAAGTTGAACACATTTTAAAATAACAGGAAATGAATCTTTCATTTATTTATGACTTCGAGAAATCATTAATGATTAATGTCATTCTGTGAGACCACGTTAATTGAGAAGGGAACGCTAATCAAGACTTATTTGATTTAGAACATATCCAATTAAATCTCAGCATATGCAAGTAAATAAGATTGACAGAGACCCATTGAATAGTGATGGAGCCCTAAAGAGTTTCATCTAGAAACAGAAATGATTTGTGTGAACCTGAAAATTGAATGGGCGTGACAGTAATTTTCATGTATCAATAGAGAAGTTCAGCTAAGAGCAAATTATTTAATGAGCTAGGATTTAGACACTAAAAATATTCCTTCAAAATCTGTTTTCCTAGATTTATGTCAGTGCACTGTATGTGCCATTGCCTCTTGAATTGGAATTAAATTATGTGAATAGGGAATGGGAAGCAATTTCTGTGGAGCCCTGGAACAGGAATGCCTATTTGAGTCTGAATAAGGAGAGTCAAAGGACAAAATGTTATCTCTGTCTCAGTTCTTTCTAAACTTTCCATTTAAGGGCAGAGACAGACAAGAAGATTCTGGGAGATTTAGTCGCCCAGTGACAAATCGCCTCTTCTTTAGACGACTAATCTCCCCGAACTGCCATCCCGCCGGCTAGAATCTAAATCGTCGGCGAGATGGCACTAGCATGGTTTTGCTGTTCGAAGTTGCCAGAACTTGTCTGTTAAGGAAACTTCAGGCGACTTTGGAAAACAAAGCGATCCGAGTGCCATCTAGCCGGCTATTTATGGGTAGCTAGGCGGGGGGGAGGAGGGAGGGGGGATCAATGTATGGTAGGGGGGTAAGGTTTTTTTTAATTAAGGGTTTGTTTCTCCTTTAAAGGACCAGTATCGTCAAAAATTTTTACTAAACCCACCAACACAAATTAAAATTTAAAATAGCAAAGCCTTTATTAAAAAATAACTTACAGAAACTCCACTTCCTGTCCTCTTCATAAACGGCGAAAGGGCGACCATCCATCTGCAGCGCTTGATTTCTCCTCCTGGCTATACACTGACAGCGTGTCCTCTGCCCAATCGCCTTCTCCAGCTCTTCTTCATCCAGCAGCAGTAGGAAGGCGATGTCTTCCACTCCTCCGCTCCAGGAATGCAGCCCTGACTGCCGACCCCGTGCCCACTCCGTCACGGTCAAGGCAGCTGAAACAAAGCAGCCGCAAAAGAATGCGTCCAACACTGAGCCGGCAACCCCAGGAGGACGAGCTTTTTTTGGTGAGCCGTGCTGCTCCCCGTCTGCAGCTGCTGCTCCCTCTGTCAAACTGCTGTTGGGCTGCTGAAGGCTGAATCGTGAACCGGCAGAATTTGTGGGGGGGGCAGGCTTTTGCCCTGGAGCGGTGCAGGCGCAGCTTCCTAATACATTCAATGCGGACCTGCAAAGAGCCGGGGTATCGCATGTTTTCAAACAAATACAGGCAGTTATCAGTTCTAACAATTTTACAGCAAATACACATGGGGGATTCCATTTTCTAATAGCTAAAGAAGTTGGGCCAAAACACCCAAAACCAATTGCTTTCAACTTCTATTGGAATCACATGCAAATGACTGGGCTAATGATGGTCCAGACTTAATTTCATACAGAGTCAGACTAGCTTGCTGGGAATATCCCAGTGGGCCCTTGTCCGTATTGCCACCATGCCCTATAAAACAGTCGTACTTACTTGCCACATGTTCCTCAAATTCGAATCCTTCTAATCATAAAGCTGCACTCTGATTGCCAAAAAGCCCACACTTTGGGGCAAATTCCCTAACTTCTGAAAATTAGCCAGCGACAGCTTAGCAGCCATCGCAACACTTTGCCAGGCATAAATTCGCTAGGACAATGCTAATTCACTAAAGTGCGAAGATGCATCCAGGGCACCGAACGCTGGCGAATTTTCTCTAGCGTTACTTAGGCAATCAAATCGAAGATGCGCTAGCGTTGCCAAATTTGCATACGTCGGGAAATGATAAAGTTAAATGGACGTATATGTTGCAGCAAATACATTACATTACACAAGTCCAGGGAACCTTAATAAAGACAATAGAGTTGTTATATTGCCCTACACATGAGCCCACTGTATAGTTAATGTTCCATATGTTAGAAAATGGAGGAGGGAACCCGGTTACCCAAAATAAATTTTACGGACCTTTACAGGTTATCACTCTGAAAAAAGGAAAAGACGCCAGTGTTTTTTGGGACTAAGAACATTTTTGCACTAAAAATTTAGGAAAACCTATGCACTCCATTGCACTTCGCTTGGTCTGAGCTGGTGAAGGCAAGTCTGGCGAAAGAGGTAACGTTCAGTAGAATCTGAATCTTAGTGAATTTGCAGAGTTACGTCCATTCTCCAGAGTGAAAATTTGCCTGGCTATAAAGTGTGAATGATGACTAGCGTCTGTCTCTTTCGCTAGTGAAGTTACACCTGCGCCCGTTAGTAAATCGGCCTCAATGACGTCACGCTGCTGAATTTTCGCCAGCGTTAGTCACTGCGCCCTTTAGGAAATTTTGTTTTGCTAATTTACAACCAGCAACATGATTCTGTCAAATTAAAAATAATCATGCATTTCTATATCCATTCATAAGCTCATCATTCATTCATTATCATGGATCTGATGACAATGGGCAGCATTATAAAAAAGAACCAATTGGATATCTATGGGGCCGATTCACTAAATTCGAGTGAAGGATTCGAAGTAAAAAAACTTCGAATTTCGAAGTATTTTTGGGCTACTTCGACCATCGAATGGGCTACTTCGACCTTCGACTACGACTACGAATCGAAGGATTCGAACTTAAAATCGTTCGACTATTCGACCATTCAATAGTCGAAGTACTGTCTCTTTAAAAAAAACTTCGACCCCCTAGTTCGGCAGCTAAAAGCTACCAAAGTCAATGTTAGCCTATGGGTAAGGTCCCCATAGGCTTTCCTAAGTTTTTTTGATCGAAGGATATTCCTTCGATCGTTGGATTAAAATCCTTCGAATCGTTCGATTCGAAGGATTTAATCGTTCGATCGAAGGAATAATCCTTTGATTGTACGATCGCAGTATTTGCGCTAAATCCTTCGACTTCGATATTCGAAGTCGAAGGATTTCAATTCCTAGTCGAATATCGAGGGTTAATTAACCCTCGATATTCGACCCTTAATGAATCAGCCCCTTAGTATTAAAGCCTGCCAGACATATTCCAGTATATTTGATCTTTAATGAGTTAAATAAGGATACAGCATTAGAGTATGACTTTTCTTCACAGATAATAAGATGTATTAGGTTTCATCCGATCATCTCCATCATTAAAATGAGTAAGTATGCTTGTTAGACTGAAAGCTCTTCATCTCTCTGGCAAAGCCCAGTTTCCTTGGAATGCTTTAAAGCAGATTAGCAAATGCCATTTAAACTTGGCACCACATTTATTTTTTGGTCACAGGTATAAACAAGCTCTTCTACTGTTCACTACGAAAAAGCCCAGTACACAGAATGTTATTGGAAGAGGCAAAATTTACAAATATAATTTCAATAAATTAATAGTCTGCTAGCATCAAATTATAAATGACTACAAATATCAACCTTTTCACATTCAATATTATGAGATATATGTAGATATCATGTATTTCAGCATGTTTATTTGGCCATTATCTTTGTCTTATTTGTTTAGAACTCTGGTATAACAGTCCATGGGGAAATTAAGATGTAATTATTCCATTGTATTCAGGACTGTCCTGGTTTCTATAAAACGCCACTTTGTAAACATTTCTGCAATCCCAAAAGCTCAGTTCCTTTCCAGCTAAAACAAATACCTTTCCCACAGATCAGAGCTGGCTGGCATTCCGTGCCATGAGCCAGAAAGAGTTCTAAAAAAAACTAAGAAGTACCATAACAGATGTGTTTAGAAATGTATACAAGCTTTATAGTGCTTACAAAGTTTAAAAAAATACAGAAAATGCATATATTAAAAAACAGGAGGAATTAAAACAAACATGCAAAGTTGACCTGATTCCTGTAAGACCTAATTATATCTCATTAGAGTAAGTTGTTATTATCAGATCTTAAAACCTCATGTATCACTAGATATCAGATGCCACTGACACTGTACTATGTCCCCATATGTTTCTGTGCTACAACTCTTAAAATGTTTTTAACTTGATTATAAGGAAGTTGTAGGGGCCCATTTACTTAGCTCGAGTGAAGGAATAGAAGAAAAAAAAACTTTGAATTTCGAATGTTTTTTTTGGCTACTTCAACCTTCAACTACGACTTCGAATCGTTCGACTATTCGACCATTCGATAGTCGAAGTACTGTCTCTTTAAGAAAAAACTTCAACCCCCTAGTTCGCCACCTAAAAGCTACCGAAGTCAATGTTAGCCTATGGGGAAGGTCCCCATAGGCTTAGCAGTCTTTTTTTGGTCGAACAAAAATCATTTGATCGATGGATTAAAATCCATTGATCGATCGAACAAATAGCACTAAATCCTTCGACTTCGATATTCGAAGTCGAAGGATTTAACTTCGACATTCGAATATCAAGTATATTTGTCTATATGAATTTTGTGGTCACAACTAGTGATGTTGACCCGACCCTAACCCACCCTGCTACTAACCGCGCCCGCCCGCACCCGCCCGCACCCGCTTCCGGGGGACCAGCCCCGCCGATGACGTCACAATGACGTCACAAAGGGGGCGGGGTGAGCAGATGCGAGACTATAAAACGGGAAACCCGAAAGTCGGATGCAGGCATTTGAAGGTGGTGGGTGGGGAGAGCAGGAGAAGAGCTCAACCCGCCCGCCACCTGCAAGGAGCACTGCGAGGTCGACCCGAACCCGCCCGACCCGCGGATCCCGCGGGTATTGGGTCGGCCCGCACATCACTAGTCACAACCTCATTGCACCCCTGCTTAAAGGGGTTGTTCACGTTCAAACAACTAGTTTCTATTTGTGACCTTTTTTCTAATGTTGAAGTGTAAAGTGTAATTTTTTACCTTTTAAAACAGCTCTGGCAGCTGGGGTCGCCGAACCCTCAAACTGTTCTAAGTTGATACATTTAATGGATACATTTCTTATCCACTGAGCAGAATCCCTGAGTTTCATTAAAGACAGCTGGTAGAACTGATCAACTAAAGGGCATATTTATCAAGGGTCGAAATTCGAATTGAAAAAACATCGAAATTAAAATTCAAAAAGACTAACTGAAATTAAGTCAAAGTGTTTTTTTGGTTGAATAGGTCAGTTTTCGATCAAATGGATCTGTATTCGGTTGAAGTCGAATCGTTCGAATCAAAGGAAAAGCGCATCCGATTGAATTCAATTCAAATTTTTCCCAGAAAAACCTTTGATTTTTCAAATTCCACCAATTGAGTCCATATAGGATCTAGGAGGTCCCCCATAGGCTAAAACAGCAATTCAGCAGGATTTAGATGGTGATAAATTTCAATATTCGAATATTCAAATTTTTTTCAAATTCAAATCGAATTTGGACTATTCCCTAGTCGAAGTACACAAAGAATAGCTCGAAATTCAATTTTTTTTTTTCATTCGAAAATTTGCCTCGACCTTTGATAAATCTGCCCCTAAGTGTTTAAGGCACAGTTCAACCAAGTTAAATATCTGGTTATGCCACTGAAGGAAGTTTTGTCATCAGTTACACTTATAATGCAACACATTTGAAAGGCTTCTTATTGAATAGCAATTTGCATTTCTATGGGATGAATAAAAATACAGACTATGCCCATTTAATAATATATTTTGTAAATAAAATAAATAGTTTTATTTTCTGAATTTTTTTTAAAAACATATTTGCTACTTTTATTAACGAGTTCAGTTTAACACAGTGTAACTTTTTACTCTCCATAGCTGATTGCACTCTATAGAAATGAGTAGTGTCGGAGACCTTAAATAAGAGTAAAAATTTAATTTCTTTCTTTTTATGGTTTTTAACCGACGCCCATTCTACCGAGTCTAGTTTCAGAGAGCAGCTCTGAATAATTAAGTCAGGTTCTATGAACAATAAAAAAAAAGAACAGGAATTTCTGCTTCAAAGACCTTGCAGTGTACTATAAGGTGATTGATTGGGTAATATATAGAAAACGAAGTAATGACAATTAATTATAACCAGGTGAACTAGGCCTTTATGCTATTCCCCAATTAACAAAGAATGTCACGGGTGTCACCAAACAAGAAATCGTTTGATTGGCTTGTGGTGCTTTAGTGATGCCATTTGTAAAGGTAACAACAAGTTCTTTATTAACCAAGTGTATTTTTTCTGCCGATAGTGGCTTTACAGATAATGGGTAGTGATGGGCAAATAAATTCGCCTGGCACAAATTCACGGCGAATTCCAGCGTTTCGCCTCCAGCAAATAAATTTACGAATCTCCTGTGGAAATTCAACGTTGAAAATTCACCAGCGTCAATTTCCGATTTACACTATTTTTTGGTGAAAATGTCCAATTTTCTCAATTTTTTTGTGAAAACCTTCAAATTTCACAATTTTTAAGTGAAATCCTTCAAATTTCAACTTTCTACTAGTTTAGTAGTCCAGGAGGGATGGCCCCTAACTGCTCTGGAGGGAAACAATCATACTTATGAACAGTAGGGGGAGCCCCAGCCTTACTTCCCAGCCATGCAGAACTCAAGCAGCTTTGTTTGTTTCCCTGTAGAGCAGTCGGCGACTGTGTAGAGATTTGTATTGGATTTTATTTTTGCCTTTACATCCCCTTTACTGTTTCCAACTCCAGCTGCAGGGACAAAGATCATGGAGCCAGATTTAAACAGATAAACTGGGATTCTATTTGGAGGATTATTTTGCTGCAGCCACTGGTTCTGCAGAGTTGGAGAAAGTTTGTATTAAACAATACAAAAACTATAAAATCCACATTAGATTACATGACAACACGGGACCCAGTGCAGTCTGTATATTCTGATTATTAATCAGTCTTGGTGTATCGGCTTCTGGCAGATATTATTTGACTTGTGCTGTTTTGATCCCTAAGCAGCAGCCCAGACCACACTGAGCATGTGCATGGTCTTGGTCTTGCAAAGATGTTTAACAAAGTTACAAGATGGTGACCCCCTGTGACCAACTTTGAAAGCATAAATCATTTGTTTGATTAGGCTTGTGGTGCAGTAACTTCATTTTTATATTTAGTATACAGAATACAGTATTCTAGCCTTAATCTATTTTAGACTTTACTTCCCCTTTAACCAGGGGTGCCCGAAAATAAGATCGGGATCTACTAGTAGACTTTTTAGCTGTCTATCAATAGATCTCAAGACAATGTCAACAAACAGATTATCTAAATCAGCCTCCTCTTTCATGCTTTTCATTCAGTTATTTATTAAGTTAAGGATACACAAGGAATAGTTGTTTGTTAAATATAGCAATAAATCAATATTTAAGTAAGATATTCCATGAAATGCTTTTAGGGATGTAGATCATAACGGGACAACCTCGAAGATAAGCCCTAATCAGAATGTTTTTTTTTTACTTTGATAAAAAATAATATATTCACAAAAATTTTGTCTTTCCTGACATTCAGTATTATTGAGTGCCTTACCCATAATTCTGTTTTACTCATGTCAGGTCTTACTTTACCTTAGGGGGCATATTTATCAAGGGTCGAATTTCGAATTTGAAAAACTTCGAAATTTGAATTTTAAAAAGACCAACCAAAATGAAGTCGAAGTTTTTTTTGGCGGAATAGGTCAGTTTTCAAGCAAATAGGTCCGTATTCCACTGAATTCGAATTATGCAAATCGAATTAATAGTGCATTCAATGGAATTTGATACGAAGTAGATGGTGAATGGTCGAAGTCGATAAATTTCGATATTAGAATTTTTCTATTTTTTTAAAATTCGAATCGAATAAGTCAAAGTACACAAAAAATAGCTCGAAATTCAAATTTTTTGAAATCGAAAATTCACATCGACCTGTTATAAGTCTTAGCTTCCCCATGGTATTACTGCTTGCATTTGGTATTATTTAATTTAACTTGCCCACTTGTTCTGTTACTTTCTATTGTGAAACACTCAAGGCCATAATGTTCATTTTTATTGACAACAGCTCCATCTTGTGACCACTTGCATTCGCATTTGCATGAGCTATGCTGATGTAACACATTAGCTGGCAATTATGATAGAGATATGCACAATGCTCACAAGATATATCAGGCTGATATATTTTGATAGCTTCAAAATATAAGTATATGTATATATCCAGTATATATAGAGAAGTAAACTTATTTCTGTTTACACCAGTCTCTACATCCATAGGTGAAATCATCTTAAATTAACCATTTTGATTATTTTTCATCATTCATCTCTATGTTTTGCTCTCCTCAATTTGTCACCCTTGTTAAACCTGTTTAGTTCAAGCTGCACTTGTAGGTGGGACATGGCCCATCTTTCCTCATGAAATGAGTACAGATGAAGGAAAATGTCAGTGTTTTAGACATTTAGTCACGGTTTCAAGAACAGCAAATAATTAACTTCTAATCTCACTTTAACTGTGAACCCATCTTGGAGAGCATCTACACATTCGTCAAGGGTGAAGCTCTGTGCCCTATTGACCCATAGTGAAATTGGGGAAAGGTACCCTGTAAATGATGTAAACAGTGGATAGCAGTTCCTATTATACCAACCTCTTAGGAGTGGTGAGATAGAGTTGCTAACAGTGCTGGTCTGAGTTGGCCGGGCAACCTGGGCGACTATGTCGCCCCCCGTCCTCATGTACAGAAGATCGTGCATGCATTTGCTTAGAAGAGTACACCTCCAAAGATTCAATGCAGGTGGGGGGACATAAGGGTCCAAACTAGGGAAGGCTGCAGAAGAGGTACATGGGCCTGGAGTCCTTTTACCTTTGCGCTCTAGGCATGTGCCTCTTCTGCCTACCAATAGTTCCGGCCCTGGTTACTAGAAAGAGCATCGTGTGTTACACCAAGGAAACCTGGAGTGGGGTAGTTCCTGAGGTGGTACTCACCAAGTGTAGAGACTTAATTAGGTATGGTTTCAGAGAATTCTGTTTGTAATCCTTAGACCACCCTTGAAGCAGCCTGAAACACTGGGCAACAATAACTGTATTTTTAATTAAATCCCCTTTAGGGGTCCAGTTGGGCAGACCTGTGACCTGTTATTTCAGGCACTAAACAAGAATATGAAGCCATTTTCATTCAAGTACTTTTTGTCACCTTAGCATATTTTGAGCAATGAAGAATCAAATAGAGCTAATAGTATCCATTGAAATACAATATGGTTATGATATACTAAAAAGGCTGCTGCTTAGAGAAGGTAGGGACTTGGGTTTCTAAAGGTAAAATAAGAATAAATTAGGAGTATGTCTAGTTTGAAAAAAACAACTTTTAAATTAGTGCTTCAGAATGTCAAAATAATAGGAACATTTAGGGGGTTATTTATCAATGTCCGAATTTATCTCAATATTTTCTGCTACAAACTCCGATCAAATCTGTTCATTTTTTTATGCTTATTTATTATTACAGTTTCCCGAAAATTTGCTTTGTGGGAAAATATCAGATTTTCAAGATTTTTCGGATTTTTTCATCCGATTTTCACGAATTTCAAAAAAAAATTTGGAATTTTCACCTGAAAACTCTGAAAACTTTGTGGTATTGCACAAAAACCCGGCGCACATCAAAAAATCATTGGGACTTCTCCCATTGACTTATATGCAACCTCAACAGGTTTGAGATGCCGGATTTTCAGATTCTGACTTTTCCATCCTCGGGGTTTAATAAATTTAGAAAAATTCGTGATTTTTTAAAAGTTAGATTTTATTAAAAAAAAGCACAACTTTTTCGTGATTTTTGTATTCAGAGTTTTTTTTGGGAAACCATTCATTTTTCCATCCCATTTATCTCACGTGGTTCTTATATGAGACACTTTGGGCTGTTACCTTCAGTATTTTCCTGTATTTCCTTAGACCTTAAATAAAAAGCAGATTTTTCTTTTCTTTAAATGGACACAGAATGCAGTGCCTATTTCCTCTGTTTTTCACCTGGAACAATAAGTAACACCAAAATGAAATACTCACTTTCCATGGAGTGAGAATGAGGCATGTTACTGGGTGCCTGTGCATTTAAAGCAATCCAACGTCTATTCTTTGTACTTAATTTTAAAAATGTCAGTTCAGCACTATGGCTAACTACATGCTATAGATATGGTCTTAAACCTGTCTCGTCTAATAAATCAAGACTTGAATTTGAATAACCTCTGATGGCAGGTCATTTTTCAGAACCACCGTATTCTTTCCTCTATATAGCAAACCATTTTAAAATGTTTTACCTTAAAGTTAATAAATTAATAAAAGCTTTCATTATGACATGGGGCTTCAATATTGCACAGTGCAGTCCATTATGCTCATAACATAATTGCTTCATACCCAACAATATTCATCCAGACGGCCTACCCTTTTAGAGGAACAGTGTAACAGATATGCAATAATACATTTAAGCATGTACTTGCTTAATAATAATGCTCAAGGAAAAGAAACAAACAGTCTATGGCGTACAGTCAAAAAGGTGGTAAGTACAGATTATTGCAATCAGAAATACGTTATATTTTTTCTTTTTGCTCCTATAAACCTTAATTTTTGTCTAGTCAAAACATATAGGGGCCCTTTTTATTTACATGCAAATTTTCGCTTCGGAAGACTCCGCCATACTTTGTGCAACTATGTCAGATGTTATTTTGTGGAGCATATTCGTTTTTATCAAAATATGAAACTTCCCATCAGCAAATAAACACAGGCGTACTTTTTTAGCGAATTTTCTTACTAGCAAAACCTTATTTACACACTTACTCTTACATCCATTTAAATATGGTGGGTACATACAGGTCGTATGTATGTCTTTATTATTGATATTTGTGAAATTGCTGGAAGTGGCCACTTATTATTAATTATAAGTGTCCGGTCCTGAATCTGCAGTGTGTCGATTATAGGAAATCCAAGATGGCTGTCACCTAGCACAAGCAGTAGTAACATCTAGGGCTGCCAACTTTGCCGGTGGCAAAACCCACACAATAGGGGGTGTGGCAGATAGCATGGGGGTGGAGCAGTGATCTTGGGTTGGGCATGATGACATCAGAGGAAGGCACAATGATGTCATGGAGCTATGATGCTGGGTCAGGGTTATTACATCACTTATATGCAAATGGCTGGATTTCTGTCTTGGTATTTAATTGGTTTTCATTTGGCCAGATTATTGTTCGGTTTTCAAAAGGCTCAAAACCGAACAGAAAGTTGAGACCCGAACAGGCCTTAGGAAAACCGAACTGTTCGGGTCAAAACTGAACAGGTGGCAACCCTAGTAGCATCTGTATCAATCAACCAGGGGCGATCCTGGCCCCTCCGCCGCCTGAGGCAGCAGCAGTTTCTGCTGCCCCCTCCCCTGGAAATTCGCTCTTAAAGTACCAGGAGCAGCATTTTTGCTGCCCCTGGTACCTAGTGGGGCGCTGCAGCCTGAGGCGACAGCCTCAACTCGTCTCATTGGCGAAGCACCCCTGCAATCAACCCACCATATCACAGGAGAGATCCTCCTTTCTCCCTCTTTTAAATTTCCTGAGCAGTAATCTGGCAAGGTCCTACCACTGCTGTGACAAATAAAACTTCAAATTATATTACAATATTACATCCAATGTTTTGACCCAGAGGAAGGCAAAAACCCAACCTGAAGTCAGTGCCAATTATGGGACAAATTTACTTACCTCTGAAGTTGTGCCAGCATTGACTTTGCCGCCATTCGCCGCCCTTCGCCAAGTGTAGATTCGCCAGGGCTGCGCAAATTCACGAAGAGAAGGAGTTGCACACAAGTTACTGATTGTTTGCAAAGCTTCGCTATCGATGTTACGATCAGCAGTTCGAAGTTACGCTAGCAATGTCAAATTTGCATACGGCGTGCAGTTAAAGTACAATGGCCGGATATGGAGCAGCAAAGACATTACACTACACAAGCCTGGGAACCTTCATAAAATAGAATAGAGGTGTTATTTTGCCCTATGTTTTTTGCCCTATTTTGCCCACTGTATCGTTTAGGTGCCATATGTTAGGAAATGTAGGGGGGAAGGAGGGTTGCCCCAAAAAAAATTACGATCTTTTTCAGCCTATCACCCTTAAAAAAGTAAAAGACCCCAGCGTTTTTTTTGGAAAAAAATTCAACTTTTTTTGAAGCAAGTCCTATCTACTCTATTGCACTTCGCCTGGTCGAGGGTGGTGAAGAGGTAACGTCCACGAAAACCCGCAACTTAGGGAATTAGCGTAGTTACGTCCCTTCACCATAGCGCAACTTCACCTGGCGTAAGGGTCCACTTTGCTAGTGAATTTAGGCCGGCACCCATTAGTAAATCGGCGAAGTGGCAAAATGACGTCACGCTGATGAATTTTCGCTAGCGTTAACCATTTCGCCCTTTAGTAAATTTGCTCCAATGCCTCAAGAGGGGACATACTGTATCACTGCAGCATTTGTCAGAATTAACCATGACGCATGTGTTTATTTTAGGCAATTTCCTAGAAGTCATTACTGTTAAAGGGCCACTATACATAAAGGGGCATATTTATCATGCTGTTTAAAACATTGGAGACAAACATCTCTGGTGATGGTGCCCATAGCAACCTACCAGATTGGTGATTTTGTTTTCCAACTTGGAGGTGACTGTTAAAGGAGAAGGAAAGGCTAAAATGAAGTAAGCTTTATCAGAAAGGTCTATATAAATACACCAGTAAACCCTCAAAGTAGGCGCTGATCTCCTTATATATATATTTCTTCGGAAATATATATACTCGTTTGGATTTCTCAAAGTAATGCTGCTCTGAGTCCTCTGTCAAAAGAAACACAGCATTTCTTTCCATTTATTGTGTACTCATGGGCTTCTGTATCAGACTTCCTGTTTTCAGCATAAACCTCCAGGGCAGGGCTTGAGCATGCTCAGTTTGATCCTCTCCCCCTCCCTCCTCCCATTCCTGCTGTAATCTGAGCTCAGAGCTGTAAGTGAGCAGGGAGAGACAGGCAGGAAGTGATGTCAAACCAAGCTCAAATGGCAGCTTCTATCCTAAGGGTAGGAAGAATTTCACCGGCACACAGGAGTTGCAGTAGCAGGGAAAGCCCTTGCAATTTTATTATGCAGTAGTGCAACGTTTCGGGGTCACGCCCCTTTGTCAAGCATAGTGTGGACAAGTGCAGACATGATTTAAAGGGTGTTCAATTAACAAATTAGCATATTTAACAAGCTTTGCTGTGAAAAAAGTTCTTTGCATTGAAAAAGATTTTTACATATCAAATTATCATTTAAAATGCAATGTTAAAGTGAAAGAATATACATCCAAGTACCAATTAACAATACACTGCTGTAAAGGTTCATAGTGAAAAATACAGTTAAAAAGGACAATGTTAAAAGTTATTGCAGTAAAAACCTGTTTAGTAGAAAAATTTAGTGAAAATATTTTTATCAAAAATGCCCTTAAAAAAGAGCATAATATAAGATCCGTTAAAGTCCATAAATATTAGTCCTTTATTTTGACTTCACGTAGTGCTGGAAGTGATAAAATATAGAGGAGAATATCTAAGGGAAAAATTAATTCTTCTTACCCTTGTTGTGAGGCGGCCGATTCCTCTATCACTGGGCACCAGGATAAGAACCTTTGGGAGTGTATGGTGTGCGGCTTCTCCAAAGTTGACTTGAGCTGCTATCCTAAACAAACAGACAGCATCTCGAGCTGTTTACTCAGGTATGGTAAAGCATTCTGCAGAATAAATATAGCATTTTAGCTCAAACTTTTGTGGCTAATCTGTTGGCAATAAACTGTCTTGGAGCCTTCCTTCTCCTTTAAAATCTAATCGCTGATTGGTTCCTATGAGCTACATCACAGGTGATTTTTTTCTCCAATATATTTACACAATATGATAAATAGGCCCCTAATTATATATAGTATGTTTCCCTCTTTATTAGTAAAATGACTGTTAAAGTTGTTTGTAGTGTGTGTAAGAGCTTTAAACCCAGTGTGGTACCTGCCCTTTAGGAAGATGTAAGATATAATATACAGGTCAAGAACATTTTAGAGATCATCTGGTACAACATGACCTAACAATGTGCACTCAAATCTGTGTATACATTAATGTGCCAACCCTAGCCTGGAGTTTTGTTAAAAGCCTGTAAAACTTGTTGCTCCTTGGATAAATAAGAATTCTCATTTCAGAGGTAGTGGATTCTGCTTTTATTCAAGACAAAACCTAGAATTTTACTCAGAATTCTATTAACCCCTTTCCTTTTAAATAATGTCAAATAGCAGCTATGAACTTCATATGGTGGCAGTTGATACAGTTTCACAGCATTATGTTCTTCAACATACGTTCATAGCATTAAACAGCAGAAAGAGTTCTCGCCAGGGGTCTGATGCTTATTGTAATGCATAGACATTCATGCGCAGCTGCTCAAACTGTGTGCAAATTGGGTCTGTTATTGCTGCACGCAGCTAGAGTAACAAACAGTTGTCACTCAGAACTGAAATAATCCCACTTCTGTATGTATAAAAAGGCTCTTAAATAATGAAATGCAGGCACGGCTAATGTTCTGTTCCAGATCATCATGCGTGAACATTTCTGTAGTTATCTACAAACATACAAGCCATACAGATTAGATAGAGACAGATTTTTTTAACATTTGGGTGGAACATTGCCCTTGATTATTAAACCCCAATCAGAATTATGTTATAGGAAAAAGGACCCCTGCTGTTTTTTTCTAAAAATAATGGATGTACATATGCTTAGGTTTGCCTGCCAAAATACTGAAGGATGGCTAACAGTGTATTAAGTGACATTCCAGAGCTACATTACTGGAATCACATGGCAAAGGGCATCACTGTCTTGTTCTACATGGTCCACCACACATGATATTGATGAATGAATGAATGCCTTTCTTATAGAAAGTCACCAAGGGGCAGGTTTATTAAAGGGCGAAATGGTAAAAGCTGGTGACAATTCGCCAGCGTTACTGCCCACAGGGACATTGACAATTTACTAACAGGCGCAGGTGCCAATTTGCTAGCAAAAGAGATAAGCACTAGCGCTCATTCACACTCTATTGCCAGGTGACAGATTCGCTCTGGCAAATAGACGTTACTCCGCAAATTCCCTAAAATGCGGATTTTACTGGACGTTACCTCTTTCTCCAGAATTGCCTTTGCCAGCTCAGACCAGGCAAAGTGCACTGGAGTACATAGATCTTCCTCAATCTTCTGTTACTTACATCATATTCATTAGTGGAAAAAGCATCAAAGTTCCAAAAACGCTGGCGTCTTTTCCTTATTTCAGAGTGATAGCCTGCAAAAGTTCTTAAAAAATGTATTTGGGTAACCAGGTTTCCCCTATCCATTATACAGTTTCCAACTATACAGCGGGCTCTTGTGTAGGGCATTATAACAACTCTATTGTCGTTATTAAGGTTCCCTGGACTTGTGTAATAAACAGTGGAAATGTAATGTATTTGCTGCAATATATAACATAAAGACATCCATTTAAATTTCCCGCCATATGCAAATTAACTGGAGTGCAAGACCTCCAACGAATTTGCTCTAGGCAGACATGAACGATGGTGCATCTTCACTTTGAATTGCTCGCATTGGTGAAGTAACGCTAGCGAAAAGTCACCAGTGTTGGGCTCACTCAACGAAACTCCGCATTTTAGTGAATTAGCATTGTCTTTGCGAATTCTCGTCTGGCGAAGTATATCGTTTTTTTTGCCGGTTACTGAATCTGTCCCCAAGTATTTTCCCCCAACAAGGCGAAAGGAATCAGCGTCAATTCCCTCAACTCTGCTGTCGATATACATAAAGTTTGTGTGCTGCGCCAATAATTTCCATGTATTACATTCCCTGCATTCCCAAGTATTGCCACTGTTTTATGGAATATTTATGAACTGTTGTTAAATGGTAATGATTATTGCTAATCACATGTCTTATATTGGTTCCCCACTGTGAGAGCGAAAACTAAATATCCCAGTGTGGACATTCAGTCGGCCTTTGCTTTTCTATTAATATTTTCTGTTCGTATTATCTGAGCCGGTAAGAACTTTCCTTAGAACATAATTTAAACACCAGTGTCAAACCCCAGCTGTTAAGTCTGATGACATTATGTTCAGTAATTTCCTTGATGCCATTAGTATACGTGAATGGCCTATTCATCAGTCAAATAAATTGTTATTGGTTCTGTCCACTTATTTCATTTAGCAAAAATTGCAACAAGCTAAAACTAATCCAGACAAGTATACACAAAAGAATGAATGTTATTGGCTAGACAATGATATAACCTGCAGATTTTCATATTTAATATTATCGAGGGCTCTTAAAATGAAAAACAAAGTGTACAGGACCATTAAAAGATAACTTTAACCAGGAAACAAAGATTTAAGGCATTGATCATTTTATATAAAAGGAAATTAAAAAATAAAAAAACACTGTATAAACATCTTCTCATATCAGCAGTTGAAATAAAATCCAACCTCCTCCCCCCCATGTGCCATATAAACAGAACTCAGCATTTGATGGGAGCTTGAAGGTCAGAAAAAATCTATTGCTGTGACAGCTGTATCTCAGTCAAGGCTCTCGTCTTTTCTTATTTAATGTCCTTGTCCATCTCATCCTCTGACACTTCTCCTACAGATCACCCACTAGACTTCGTCGGCCGAATGCGGTATCTTTAGAATTGATCAAATTTTGCATGTCAACTTAATGTGGTCATGCTCTTGTACTATAAAAATAGAAGAACTGATTGCTTTCCTTGCAAACACTGTCAATACTGGCATGCTGAGACCAGGGAAATATCCCGACTCACAGATACCCAGTATACCATAGAAGGTCACATAATTCTTTATAGGATAAGTAAACCTTAAAAATAAGTGAATGAAAATTTGATGAGGGTGATATTCTGAGCACTTTTGCCATTTACATTTATTATTTATTTTGTTTTTATTCCAAGATATTAAAGGATAAATGTACTGTTAATATGAATGTTTTGTTACAACAGCGCCACCTGCTGGTCAGTTTCTGACCACCAAGTAGTCAAGGACGTTGTCAGGAGAAAGAAAGAAGCTGCTCTGATGTTCTTCTGCTTCGGAAAAAAAATAGAAACCTTTCTCACATCTTCCCTAAGCAGAAGAACATCAGAGCAGCCTCTTTCTTTCTCCTGACAACTTCCTTGACTACTTGGTGGTCAGACTGGTGGGAAATGGTCCAGCAGGTGGTGCTGTTGTAACAAAACTCATTCATATTAACAGTATAGGTTTCCCTTAATATCTTGGCATTAAAACAAAATAAATAATGAATGTACATTGCACAGTTTCTTAGAATAGCCCCCTCATCAATTTTACATTCACTTATTTTAAAGGTTTACTTATCCTTTATAGGGTATATGACACCTCAGGACGTACAATACTTTAGCTTAGAAATGAAGTGTTGCCTGCACATCTGAAAGACAATCAAAAGGTTCATTTCTAAAACAGAACTTTATTAGAACGTTTTCTGTGCAGGCAGATAGGATAGTGCCAATACATACTCATACAAAGCATGAGAAAAATGCAAACCCAATTTCACAAAGGATCCCAGAATCCATCATTAGTTTTTCACTTCATCTAACTAACTTGAAAATCACAAAAGAAACACAGCGGCAATGTGACGCAAACACCATTAACAAGAAAAATCAATTTCCCCCCCTTGTTGTAAATAAAACCCAAAAATGATCATATTACAATATGAGTGTACAGGTGCAAGTTGTTAATACTGTGAATGAAGCCGGGGAGAAGAGGGTGACATTGCTCTGAGAATCAAGGCATTGTTTGGATACTATTAAACTTGACAGTCCAGGCCTCAGTTTAATGGAGTTTCAGATCCCAAGCCTTGCAAAGCCGACACGAGAAAATATGTTGGGCACAAAAGACGTGACATTAATTATCGAAGCCAACCGGCTATTATGCAGAAGCAACAGAGAATGTGGCAGTCAATAGGATCATAACGAAGCAATTTCTAATTCACTCCTCTCATGATCAAAGTTAAAATGCAGTTGGTCAATGCATGCTAGTTAACTAAATCAGATCCTAAAGTCTATAGGGATTATACTCAAACCTCAAAATCGAAATTACTGTATATTAAGCTAAATACAGGTTACTTTATTATTCCAAAAACGGTTTGATATACCAAACTACAAGTGCTATTTTTTAGTAAGCTTTGAGGCAGTCAAGTCCTGAAAGTAATTTATTCAACTAACACTTGTTTCCTACATCCAATTCAGATGTAAAGATGCAATTCTATAGTATAGGAAAATAAACTTATATTTAATGGCTGGTTTTAAAATGTATCTTTCAGTCTGTATTAGTGGTGACTTTCTAGCACAGCTGAATTATGCATCAATTAAAAAAAAATCACATTGTCCAGTCCTTAGTGGGCATTATGGATGCATTTACTTTTTGGCATGTGCCTCTGATATATGGGAACCAAAACACGCTGGGTTTTTATGCATTACTAATATAAATAAAAAATTGTTGTTTTTTTAAAAGGACTCCCCCTGCAGTGAGCTCATATCCTATAATAAATTTTCTCTTTTGGTCTGCCACCCTAACACTTGTGTTTTTGCCATTATGGAATGGCCAAATGGTCACAATATCATGTTAGAATTTCACCGGGTGTTTTTTCTCCCCCACAGGTAGAAAAAATAAATGCCAGCAAAAGCCACAAAATGGCAATGTCACGATTAGAATTTTGCCATGAATTTTGTTTTCCTGGAAAAATTTGTACATTCATTTTGTTTGCGGGGAAAAAAAGTTGTATTTGTGCTTCAAAAAACACAGAAAATTGCCTCCTATGAATTTCACAACTTTTTCCATGGTTTGTTAAATCTTTTGGCAAAGCTGAATACTGTGGTCATTTATAGGCAACAGTATTAAAAACAATGGAATGGGCTGTGCCTGGGCTGCTAATATTCAGCTGGCATGAGATCGTCCTGAAAAGATCTTAAAAGAACATTTTAGCCTCCTTTAAAACATAATTACAATACACTCTTTGGGACATTCACTTAGATTCGTTGTTGCTCCAGCGTCCGCTTCGCGGCGCTTCACCAGGCGTATTTTCGCCAGCGCTACGCAAATTCACTAAAATCCGAAGTTGCGCTCAGGGGAAGCGTAAGGTTGCGAAGTTGTGCTAGCGTTAATTCGCCAAGCGAATGCTTAATTTGCATATGGCGCCAAATTCAAGTTACAATGGAGGTATATGTAGCAGCACTACACAAGCCTGGGAAACCTTCAAAACAGCAAATAAAATTTTTATTTTGCCCTACACATGTGCCCACTGTATAGTTAAGGTGCCATGAGTTAAGAAATGTAGGGGGGAAGGAGGGGAGCCCCAAAAATTTTTTTTATCTTTTTCAGCCTATCACCCATAAAAAATGAAAAAACGCCAGCGTTTTTTGGGACTTAGAAAAAATTGTAACTTTTTTTGAAGCAATTCCTATCTACTCTATTGCACTTCGCTTGGTCTGAGGTGGCGAAGGAAGTCTGGCGTAAAAGGTAGCGTTCAGAATAATTTGCGTGTCAGTGAATTTGCGTAGTTACCTCCGTTGCACAAATTCACCAGGCGTAAGGGTGCGAAGTAACACTAGCGAATTTATGCCAGAGTCCGTTAGTGAATCGGCGAATCTGGCGCATTCACGCTAGCGTTAGGTGCTTCGTCGTTTACTGAATTTGCCCCTCTGTTTTCCCTTTTTTCTAGTGCTGAAAAGACAAAGTAAAATAAAATGTTGTACTGGGTTGGCCAAAAATTATCTTCAATTCATACAAGTCAGTGGTACTCGTGCCACAGTTTAGGCAGTTGGATGCTCCAAAAGTAATCATGCCCTCCTGGACACTTCTACCTGTCTGATAATATATTTTCTCCTTGCATGTCCATATCACTCCGGCCATTATAATTTATGAAAAATAAAGTGCAAGCAAAACAGACTTGTAGCTGTATCTTCTAATGAATACGACAAAGCTTTTGACCTCTCATAGCCTATGATATCTCACTTACAAGCATTGCATAAAAATACTATATTTTTTATGACACTATTTTTTAAACTTAGAAGACATGGGGTAGCTGGTGTACATGGTGTATATATATATATATATATATATATATGTTAGAGAAAACGGCACTCACCAATCTCTTAATTATTCGCTGGGTGCTAACCAAATTCGTCAATACTAGTCCAGAGAAAGCACTCACGGCCATGACATGTCATGTCATGCCATGTCAGCTGTATATCAAAATATATTTATTTGTGCACGAAATATATATATATATATTCTTACAGTGTACCATTAGCAGTGTATGCATGAAAACGTATGTGTATAAACTCACAAATAAATGCAATTAAATCTGCAGTTGATATTATGGATGTTAAGGGTGGAGTTCACTAATTCAAATGGGTGCATACTTGGATTGGAGAAATGCAACCAGTGTTGGTAACACTGCACAGCTCCCCAGTGTCAATAGACTCACTTGCACATTTATGTAGTTCAATTCAAAGAACACTGGATGGACACAAGTATCTTTAATGAATAATAACAATACACATTTGTGTGCATTTCAGAGTGACTGCACTTGTGACTGCATTTATTAACCCAAGTCTTGTGTCCTCAAAACCCAAAAATATTGACTAAAATGACTAACTTTCCCTAAATATCCCAGCAATAACATTTCAACTCAAAATATAAGGAAACGTTTCAATTGTTTTACAATTGTATTCATTATTTTAACATTAGGGTCAGTCTGCACCCAGAAAAGTCTTGATTTTAACAATTCAAGAGGGCAGATTAACTAAGGGGCGAAGTGGCCAATGCTAGCGAATATTTAGCCGAAATCTCATCTGCAGGGACATCACCAATTCACTAACAGGCATAGAGGACAATTCCCTAGCGAACAAGACTGTCGCTAGTATTTCTTTGCACCATAACGCTTTGGCGAATAGTGGTTACTCCACAAATTCACTAAGATGCAAATTTTACTGAACGTTTCCTCTTTCGCCATAGTTTATTTCGCCACCTCAGACCTGGCGAACTGATAAAATGAAGCTACGTCTTCCTTAATCTTATTTCATTGACATCATATTTTGTATGCCGGAAATGCGGATTGTGGCGAAGCGGTTGTTGGCGAAAATTCCCCCTTTAGTGAATTTGCCCCTGTGTCTGTAAAAAGGGTGTTTTTTTTTTTATTGTATTTTCTGTATTTGGAGGAAGTAATAATTCCAAGATTTTAAGAATTTGGCTGTTAGAACACATTCTGCTGATTTAAACATATTGTACATTTTTAATATGAAGATTCAGTGCTAATTCTGTTTATGCACTTGCATTTTTATCAGTTATTTAAGCATATTCATCAAATAGATGATATTGCTTTATGCAAGATAATATCACTTCAAGTTATTGTGAGAGGCTCATTTATCATAGTACAAAGAGATCAAAAATGTATGAATCTGTTCCAGCGATAAACATGGCACAAAATACAACAATACAACAATATTCAGAGGAATACAGTATCTTTTTTGTTTTTATATGCTTTATTTTATTGCCCTGATATAAATTTCCTCCTTGTACAATACAAACAAACTGTCAGCATCATTAATAATCTTATAAACCAATGTTATTAGAGAGAGAGGGATTATATCAGGAAGCAAATGAAACCTACTGGACTTTAATCTCTTCAATACCTTAATAATGAACGATTGATGTGAAATTGTAATTTCCTTGTTTTATTTTATTACGTTGCAGTAAATCTCAGAAGTAGTAATTTATTCTCTGCCTCTCTTTCCTGAGCTGGATTATCTGTGATCCTTTAGGTAGGATTCTGCCTTGAGTAAACAACATTTGAACAAATATCAAATATTGCATATCTATAGTAAGTTTAACACATCTTAGGATTTTAAGGAGAAACAACATGAAGTTAAGGTGGATTGATTCTTTCACCATAGGTTTCCAGCTAAAAGGGACACATTGATTTAGAAATCAGAATTGCCAAGTTGATAAGAACATTGTTCATGTGAGATACTACAATATCCTATGAGAATAGTCCAATAATAAACTCTATGGGGCAAATTCACTAAAGGCCAAAGTGGCCGTCAATAGCGAAAAATTCGCCAGAAATTCAATCCGCAGGGACATCAGCAATTTACTAACAGGTGTAGAGGACAATTTGCTAGTGAAAGTGTTCATCGCTAATGAAGTTTTGCGCCCTTTCACCGGGTGAATTTTTGCTCAGGCAAACGATCTCCGCAAATTCACTAAAGTACAAATTTTCCACTACGTTACCCCTTTGGCCAGAGTTTCCTTCACCAGGTTATACCTGGCAAACTCCTAAAATGAAGCTACATCCTCCTCAATCTTATGTCAGTGACATCATATCCTTATTCATTTTGGATTCATTTCTTCACAAACATCTCATTTTTAATACAAATTGTAAGTAAGTGGCTGTTATGAGGGCAATGTGGAGTAAATTTTCTGTGAAAATTCACCAAATTCGCAAATTTTTCGGCAAAGCAAAATGGGAAAATTCGCCCATCGCTAGTACCAGACATCATTCTTCTTGGTTTCACTACTTTGCCTTGCCTGCTTTTTCTTATACTGAACAACTTCTCTTACCCATTGTCTTTCTCCCCCATTTTCTTCTCTTCCTCTTGTCTCTGTTCATCTCTGCCATGTTCTCTTCTTTCCTTGGTGCCTATCTTTCATACTCTCTTTTTTGCTGTTTTTTTTTAAGCTCTCAAGCACCTTCCTTTTTTTTATATTATCACTGTCTTTCTTCCCCTGTTGTATTTCATTTGACTGTATCCTTTTACATCTCTACCTCCCTTTGTCATTATTTCAGTATATAATGCCACCAAGTTATGCAGAGCTTCAAAGAAATATCACAAGAACATGGAGATTTGAAATAGAGTAATAATGCTGGAACACAGAATAAATAGTAAGGATTAAAGGGCACTGATCACAAGAGCTTAAAGCATCAACCTCTTTTACTTTGTGTTTATCTTATATTTATTTCCTTCCCTCACTCTTCTCCTGTTTATCATCTTAAATTCTCATTGTATCCTGCTTTGTATAGTGTCCTTATTCACCTCTGCTCTATTTATTTCTCTTTTTCCTCTGCTCTTCTATTATTTTACTTTTCACAGCCTTTTTCTTTTATTGTTCTTTCTGTTCCTTTTGTTTCTTCTTATACATTTAATACCCATCCTTTCTTCTTTAATCCAATCTAACCTGCTATCCATAATACTTTTTAACGCTGAGCCCATAACATCCCTTAGGAAAGTAGATAGTTTGTTCTGATAAAATGGGTACAATGGCTAAATAAAGAAAGGGCCATACCATGCATGACCTAAGCAGAGGGTGAATAGGCCCAAAATTGTTATAAGTCTATGTGATAAATAGGCCCCTCTGCTATTAAATAAGGAGAATAATTTATTTGAGAACTGATGTTATTAATGATGAGCCAGGTTTCGTTGCAAAAAAGCCACCCATAGTGGCAGATTTAATAAAGAGTGAAGTGGCTAACGCTAGCGTCAATTCGCTAGCATTACCACCTGCAGGGACATCGCCAATTTACTAATGGGCACAGGCGTCAATTAGCTTGCGAAATAGACGGACGCTATCGGTCATTCAGCAATTAGTAGTATCACACTGAGTATCACACTTTGGTCTATTTGCGCATATATTGCCAACGTTCGGCTCCCAGGACAAAATTTCGCATGTTAGTGAATAAGCGTTGTCTGGGCAAATTTTCGACGGGGTGCGAATCGGACTCGAATTTTCGCCGGTTAGTAAATCTGCCCCGTAAAAAAATTGTTCTGTGTCAAAAAAACTTGTTGCCCATAGACTTCAATGCATTTGGTGAATTCTTCACCATTTCTCTCTGAAACGGGTCCCCTTCGCCCATCTCTAGACATTATGAAACATGCACATGTCACAAATGTTACATTTTTATTGCTTATTATAATTATACAGTTGACAACAATGAAGGAAACAAAAAAAAGGTTCTACTTCAACTGCAGCTTTGATAATAAAGTTGTATCACTCATTTGCAACATGGAACTGTTGCTAAGGATCAAATATAAAGATCATTAATGCTGCATACAGGTTTCCATTGCTTGACAGAACTAAAGCTTTTTAAAGTAACATGTGGCTCTTCAATGGCCAGGGTCAGACTGGGCCAGTGAGACACAATGAAAAAACTTGGTGGGCCCCAGCCATAGTGGATCCCGCTGGTCCAGAACAGCTCCACACAGCCTGCGTTCCTGACCAGAAGCCCTACCCAAATTTGCAGCTGGGGAGGATCGGGAGTGAGCTCAGACCCCCATGAGCCCAGACCCCCACCCCAGTCTGATGCTGTTAATAGCAAGAACCATATTTTCATCAGGGCAGCAAAACAATGGTCATATTTCAGACAACTGTCTCCCATTTCTGGCAAATGTGCCAATAATTCATGATTGTTTTAAAAACACAGATTAAAAATATTAACCATTCCCTAGTCATGCACCAATCAAAGAAAGCTCGTTTTCAGGTTGTATTTCCTTTAAAGCACTCTACTTATACAAAATAATTATGTGTTTTAAAATGAAGGCACTTATCTCATGCTATTTTGTCATTGCCTATGGTATGATAAAGCCACAAATAATCTAGTATTACCATGCATTTAAAATACATAAGATATAAAACCAAATTATCTGCAGTTGCAGATCACAACATAATTGTGCAGCCCAGAATAAGGTCGCCATTATAGAGTAATTAGGCTTTTATAGTTACATTATGTCCTCAGTGTGATACTACTAATTGCGCTTAATCTACTTGGACTGAGCATGGATGTTAATAAATCTTCTGGAAAAAAATAAAAAATTTTGCTTGTAATTTGCTTTAACTTGGAAAATACACATCTTTGTTTTTATTTTTTTTAAATGAAGAAAAAAAAGATCTGAATGAGAGGTATAACTGAGGATGCATAAAAATGACATATACATTACTGAACAGGCAGTAACAAGGGCTCTGATCAACAGAGCTTACAGTCCTAAGCAGGGGTAAGAGACATATGGAGGAATGTGATAAAATTGGCAAACAGCAAAACAATTTGCAGAAATAACAATAAAAATTTACATTTCGCAATGTAATATTCTTCCTTAAACTGTTATTAAATTGAGAATTTTATTGCGAATTTTATTGCGCATTGCCCGCTTTTAAGAAGTGCTTGAAGTTGTCGTAATCTTTTGGAGCAAACATAACAAATTTTTCAGAAAGAAAAATGTAAAAAAAATTCGAAATTCGAAGTAATTTTTTGGATACTTCGACCATCGAATAGGATACTATGACTTCCCAATTTACATCTGATTTGATTTGAAGTAAAATAGTTTGAATATTCAAATATTCGATAATCGAAGTACCGTCTCTTTAAAAAAACTTTGACTTTTCAATATAGTTCGCAAAATGAACAGTCTGGAAATATTTTTTATGCATGTCATAATATAATAAGCATTGTGGGGACCAAATAACATAAATGCAACCCAATGTGCATCATATGAACAAGTTACCATACTAATAAATCAGGTTGGTTAGCTGGATTCCTACCCTCAAACTATAAAATGCACGATAATATAATACCACATGGCAGAGCATGTACATTATAAGCAAAATCTATGGCACTTTAAAAGGAGAAAATAAGATCAGAAGATAGTTAGGGAAGAAATTCATGAAGGATATGGAACAGCCTTGAAGCAGCATTTATAGTGGAAGGTCATGTAGGGGTTTCATAGCACTCAAGTGATAGCATGTTCAGAGGGTCATGCTGGCCAGGATTTTTAATGTTTAAAATTTTAATAATAATAAAAATAAACATATTAATAGTGCATATGTTTGTTAAGCATGTTCTTAAAAAAATATGGTTGACGAATGCACATTCTTACTAGACTGAAAATTAAATATTAAAAAAGTGGACACTAAAATAGGACCCTACTTTACAATACAATTACAGAGAAATAGTTTTAAAAAATGCAATGTATTACCGTACATACTCGAGTATAAGCCGAGTTTTTCAGCCCCCAAAATATGCTGAAAAACTCTACCTCGGCTTATACTCGGGTCAAGCGCAAAAACGGTCGCCGGCGTCTAAGAATAGTCACCGACGTCCAAGAATATTCGCCGACATCCAAGAATGGTCGCCGGCATCCAAAAACGAGATGCCGGCACCTCCAATGGGAGCAGAAACCCTCAATTTTTTGTTTGAAATTTACCAGAAGCTGCTGCATTTCTCACCCTCGGCTTATACTCGAGTCAATAAGCTTTTCCAGTTTTTGGAGGTAAAATTAGGTACCTCAGCTTATACTCAGGACTGCTTATACTCAAGTATATACGGTACCTTTCCACCTTTGATTGAGGTTTTGGTTTTGTTGCATAGTCATTTTTTATTATCATCTACCCAAAACCCATGGGGTTGGATATGTGACTTGGTAAAAACACTATTTCCACCTTCTATAACATTCTCTTGTAGTTGTTCTCATTGTGAATATGATCATCATCCAAGCCATGATATGCAGCATCTAGTATTGATAATTCTAAATCAAATGGAGTATTACTGGAATTGTTTCCCACTCATCCAACTGGCTTCTTCAATTCAACCGAGTGGTAAGAAATCCGCAGCATTTTATTTAAGGGTAATACCATTACCAACAAGATTACTCAGCAAGTGCAGTTGCTTTAGACTTATCAATAATAGATACATGTTTTTTTATAAAAAGATCTTATTCCAAAAAATCAAATTGCAATGTTCTCATAAATAGGGATATTCAAATGCTTCTTTCATCACACTGCGTGATGGTGTATTTTAGGAGAATACAAGGGGAAATGTTGAGGAAAAAAGCAGCAAACATAGAGTGTCACTGGCTGTGATGTGTTACTTTTAGATGATGGAGCCAAAAGCCTTGTGCCAAATATATTCTATTCCCAAATAGAACAAACTTTAAAAATGAAAAAGTTGTAAGTATAAAAATAAGATTTTCAAATAGATTACTGAATATACAAGTACGGGACCAGAATGCTTGGGATAACGGATCTTTCCATAATTTGGATCTTTATACCTTAAGTCTACTAGAAAGTCCAAAAATGCAGTATAGTTTTCTTTAAAAAACAGGAAATCATCTGCATGAAAGACTAAGGTCTTCCTTAATTGATTTATCCTCATTAATAATTGAAAGGTTGTCATGGCTCATTTGATCAATAGAATGTTTTGTCCTTAAAATTAAAATAAAAACTCCTGTTCCTATATGTATACAAACTAATTGTTAGGATTTTCTGCAGTAAATAAACACTCTAATCCTTAATTAGTGAGCAGAATCCAGTGAGTAGACAGTAGACAAAAGGAAGATGGTTGTTTAAGGTGGTTCTTTGTTGTTACATGTGCCATCTAGGAGACATATTTGGAATGTAACTATCCTTCAAACGCAAGCACTTTCTCTCCTGGTTTCATTTCAAAAGGACACCACACACAGCTGATACTCTATACCTCCCATGTCAAATTCCATTTTCTCTTAAAATGAACACAATCTGTCTGAAAATTCTGCTAATGTCATTGAAAAAGGTTCTTAGAATGGGAACCTGGATTGATTTTTTTTAAATCCCTATAAATAACTAATCAAAAACAGTGTGGGATAATAATTAATTTAACATTCTGTTTTTTTTTCGCCACGGGGTGCACAATTAGGCTATGCGATGATATTTAATGAAAGCAATTTTGTCTGAGATGTTTTACACAAAAATGGCTGAATTTTAATTATAATTTAGCCTAGATCACAAGAAACATCTTGTTGCATTTTGTCAAACACATCAAAATTAGACACATCTAAAGAATACAATTCTTTCCAAAACAGACTCTGCACAACTCATTAGACAAGGTATGGCTTGTAAAATAAAGTTAGTTTTCAGACTTGAGTTTACTTGAGACAATAACAAATTCTAGCATGGGATTTATACACTACTCCAATGTCTCAGGGGCAAAATGTGAGTCTTCTAGGGCTGGCTGAGCATACTCTTCTGATGTTGATCTGTTCATCTCCTGCTATTGACCTCAGTCTGTTCCTCTACGTGCCAGCTGCCCTTGACCTCAGCCTGTTTACTGACCAGGTTTAGGACCTGATTACTACTACTCCAGCTACACCTTCACTGGCCTCATTGCTCTTCCAGCTCAGAGTTAATTGCCTTGTGGTAGGATAATGAGAAGCAAAGTTCATCATCATGCCTGCTTTCCCTATTCAATTAAGTTTTATTAGTTACCTCAAGATTCAAAATCAATCTTGGATGTTTTCAGCACCAAAATCAATCAACATTATACCAATGCTGTGATTAAATTATTTTATTATAATACTAACTTATAAGAATAAGTAAACCTTAAAAAATAAGTGAATGTAAAATTGATGAGGGTGTTATTTTAGGCACTTTTGCAATGTACATTCATTTTTTATTTTTTTTAGATTCCAAGACAATAAGGAATACATGTACTGATACAACAGTGCCACCTGCTGGTCAGTTTCCCACCAGTCTGACCACCAAGTAGTCAAGGAAGTGGTCAGGGGAAAGTAAGAGGCTGCTCTGATGTTCTTCTGTTTAGGAAAGATTTGAGAAAGGTTTCTAATGTTTTTCCTCAGCAGAAGAACATCAGTGCAGCCTCTTTCTTTTTCCTGGCAACTTCTTTGACTATTTGGTGGTCAGACTGGTCAGAAACTGACCAGCAGGTGGCACTGTTATTACAAAATTCATTCAAGTTAACAGTACATGTATCCCTTAATGTCTTGGAATAAAAACAAAATAAATAATGAATATAGCATGGAAAAGTGCTTAGAATAGCCCCCTCGTTCATTTTACATTCACTTATTTTTAAGGTTTACTTAACCTTTAAACTACTTTTTAACTCTCTGTTTCCTACTTAAAGGATAAGGAAAACCCATTACACTGGAGAGTGACAATTTGTTAGGCAACACCCCCCCTAGTCAATTAAATCACAAATTTAGTTGCAATAGACAAGTGCATTGGCACAAGTTCCATGATTCCATCTTACTCTATCATCCCATGGATCCATGTTAGGCTCTCAGACGTGCAAATCAATTAATAGTGGAGGGGAGGAAGGGGAGAAAAAATATCTGTCTCAAAGCAGTTCCATCCTGAAATACTGGCTCCTTCTCAAAGCTCAGAATCAGGCACAATGCATTAAGATGGTTGCCTCCACAACAATATTACAGCTAAAAAATAATACATTTGATGGTTCAAGAATAAATTTTGAAATGGTAGAGTGAATTATTTCAAATCTAAATTTAGAAATAAAAAAAGTAAACTATGAAAATTATGATAGAATCCCTTTAAGACCCTGTCATCAACTAAAGTTCACTTGAGTTCCAAAGAGAACAGTAAGCAAAGAATGTTACCATTTTTATTTCTGTGTTTTAGGGGCAGATTTATCAAGGGTCGAATTTTGAATTCGAAAAACTTCGAAATTCGAATTCAAAAAGACCAACTAAAATGAATTTTTTTTGGCAGAATAGGTCAGTTTTCGATCGAATAGGTCTATTTTCGATCAAATTCGAATTGTACGAAACTAAGTAACAGTGCATTCGATGCGTACGATTCAAAGTTTTTCCCCAAAAAAAACTTTGATTGAAAAGTCCCAACAATTGACTCCAAATAGGTTCTAGGAGGTCCCCCATAGGCTAAAACAGCAATTCAGCAGGTTTTAGATGGCTAATGGTTGAAGTTGAATTTTTAAAGAGACAGTACATGATAAATTTCAATATTCAATTTTTTTTTAAATTCGAATCAAATTTGGACTATTCCAGTAAGCTTGAAATTCAATTTTTTTTAATTACAATTTTCACTTTGACCTTTGATAAATCTGCCGCTTAGTGTCTAATTAGAATTCTGCCAAACTGACCTATTCAACCAAAAACAACTTCGACTTAATTTCGGTTGGTCTTTTTTTAATTGAATTTCGAAGTTTTTTCAATTCGAAATTTGACCCTTGATAAATATGCCCCTAAATGTGTCCGTAAAACATATATGTCTAAAGGTAGAAAATCAGGGTTGTAGCAATTGCAAATTAGGTCAGAGCTATAAATATTAGCATGAGAGGGGCAGGTTAAGCATGGCACAGAAATGTGTACAGGTATGGGACCTGTTATCCAGAATGCTCAGGACCTCGGGTTTTCCGGATAATGGATCTTTCCGTAATTTGGGTCTTCATACCTTAAGTCTACTAGAAAATCATTTAAACATTAAATAAACCCAATAGGCTGGTTTTGCTTCCAATAAAGATTAATTATATCTTAGTTGGGACCAAGTACAAGCTACTGTTTTATTATTAATGGGAAAAAGGAAATCATTGAAAATTTTTGGATTATTTGGATAAAATGGAGTCTATGGGAGACCATTCCGTAATTCGGAGCTTTCTGGATATCGGGTTTCCGGATAAGGGATCCTATACCTGTATCTCTTTCCTACTAATGGAGTTTAATGATAGGAGCGAACATTTTCCTGAATCCATTATATACGTAGCCTTCCAGGCACTCAAATGCCACCACATAGGGCTCATTATAGGGGAAATATTGCAATAACACTTTATGATGTGGGTATGCTTTGATCAGACTAAAATAAGTAGGCAGTGTTAAGAAACACTATATTATTTAAATTGACTAAACCTTGATTTAGTGAATAATAAATAATAATAAGTTATTTGCTGTTTTGATTTACATTTTTGCCATTAGATGTACTGTACTACATGGCCCAGAGAGAAATGAAAACACATACAATCCCCTAAAACAGTAGACATGGAACAATTTAACATTTGAGGACAACATTGTATGGTAAGTCCCATGGGGCTACACCAGTAAAGGGGGCTCCTATAACAAATTTAGCTAATCCTTTAGGTGATTTACATACACAGCTGCTTCCAACACTTTCCCATTATGCATATTCAAAGAGCCAGCTCCCAGGAGGGTTTTAATCAGTCTGTGGTTTACTCTTCACTTTAACAATCTAAATATTTCAGGACTCTCTAAGGTCCAGCAGCCCCATAAACTCTTGATCAATCTGGGCAACTTGGTCCAAGTCTGGGAGATTTAAAGCACCTCCCTACTGTGACATTGTGTGACATTGCTGAACTGCTATGATGTGTGAAAGGTGTTTGATTCACGCAATAAATTCTACTTGTTACAAAGCCACCCAAAAAAAACATTTATGGGCAGATTTATCAAAGGTCGAATTTCAAATTTATGTGAATGTTTTTTTTACTTATATAAATTTAAATATACTCACTCATGACTCGATTGTGAGTTTATTTAAGAAAAGTTTTTTATTCGATCGAATAGTTCCAACCCAAAAATACTAATCGAATTCAAAACGAGTTTTCTCTCTAAAAAAAACTCAGGAAGGCTATTAACATATTCAAATGGTTCAACGGACCTCTGCCATTGACTTGTAAATGAATTTGTCAGATTTAAGGTGGTGAATATTCAAATTAGAACTGTTTCCATTTGAATTACATTCGAATTGGGGGATTAAAATTAGACAAAAACAATTTGAAAATTTGAATTCGAATGTACTACTTGACCCTTAATAAATCTGCCCCTAAATAAACAACACCCTTTACAAAACCTACCATCATACTGTATATTTTTTAGTATGAATGCACATTTGCCATTTATTACAAATAACAAAATATTATTAAACCTTTATCTGAGTTTCAGTCACTGTACAATATACAGTACAAACCAAACAGATGATATAGAGACAAACAGGTTTGACAGACAACAGATACAGCTACTGTTATACAGTACGGTTTGATTGATGGGCCCAAATGTAGCTCCATTTGTTCCCATTTACAGAGATACATATTTAATTCATTTAGGCCGTGACTGCTAAGCAGCATAATATGCATGGCCTATTCTCCTAATGTGTACATACCAAGCATGGCCTGCTCCCTATTAGCTTGAAGAAGATGGATGTCACTTTGAGACTGGATATGTACAGTTTTACAGAATATATGAATGCATGCTGTATTTGTGTAGGCAATCTAGGTTTTTACACCTATAGCTGCCTTTAGATTTAAAATGATATGTAGGGACCCTGAGGTTTGGGTACGTTCAACTCAGGAAGTCTCCTCTTTGTAGTAGGACACCTAATGGTCCTTTAGTTTAATTCAGACAGCTATGTCCCTTTTCCTCGGTCCACAGTAATTAGAGGGGTTGGCCACTAGGTGGCAGCAGTATAAAGGGGTTTAGCACCATGTGTTCAGGGTCTTTCCTGGGGCCTTGCCTCTTTGTGAGGTATTACAGGTCCAGGGCTGCCGGTGTTAAGGCTAGATAGAGATATTTAGTGATACTCAGATTGTGTCATAGTTGCTCTAGGAGCAATAGAGAAGCTCTGGGTATGTAGTGAGCAGTTTCCGGCTCCAACGAGGAGAAGTAGAGGGGTTAGGATCCCGTGGTATGTAAACCACTAGAGCAGGGACTACAGTGGGTGAGTTGAGGACCAGATAGGGTGCCAAGATCCAAGACCCCAGTCTGATTACAGTGGGTGAGGTGAGGACCAAGTCCAGTATCAAGATAGAAGACCCCAGGCTGAGAAACCCAAGCTTTAGTGATCATCGGGAGGGATAATTCCCAGTGAGAGTGGCAATTATCTTTTGAGTCTATTATTGCTGCTACCCTGACGACAGTTATTGTGAATTAGCTCATCTGGAGCACCTTGTTTATCCTGGAGGGATTATTGCCATCTAACAATATCATATCACTATTATTTTGTGGACATCGAAGTGTCTGTGACCTACTTCATTGCAACTGTTCCCTGTTAAATAAACCAGTTCTGTTATTGCAAAGAAACTTGACATGTACACTGGGGTCCGGGGCACATTATAAGCAGTTTAACCTGGTCCCACACAGCCATAATACACAGCCAAAAGCACACTCAAGGGTGTGCTACATATATTATATATAATATTTATTTGTCTTGATTAGTGATAAGCTAATAAATTCATCAGATGCGACCCTTACCGCCAAATGTTAAATAAATGTTATGGGAAGTCTTTATATACTGATTCCTTTTTCATTTGTATTCTGAAAATTGAAGAGGCATGTCTTTTAATTAAGAAAATACAGATTTTAATTAAAAAAACATTTTTATACAGTACAATGTTAATATACAATATTTATTTTGTACAATATGTTTGCTTTAAAATGAGGTTCAATCAGGAAAAGAATTTCTATTGCTTGAGGATATTCGGCTATTGTTCATTAGACGCACACCAATGAACACAGCAGGGTGCAGGCCTATCAATAATATATTCCTCTCTTCTTATCCTGTAGACTGCATTCACTAGAGACAGCTGACAGCTGCAGCTACTGTACATTTGTTGGGAAAGCTGTGAAAAGAAGAGAAATCAGTCCAGTACAAGGTGATCTTGGCTCCAAAGTTTGACATTACTTGTAGCCAAACATTCAGCTCTTTAGCTCAGACACAAGTGATCCCAGCCAGGCTTCTCATGGAACAATTCATCCATAAAAAAGTTGATTTTCGGAGTTGGCCTCAAATGTGCAATGTCATATCTGGCCATTTAAAAATTATGACCTGGGGGCTGAAGTACTCTTAAAGGAAAATTGGGAGAATCGGCTAGTACAGCAGCCCTTGTACTGCAGAACATGGCACTGCTTAGCTTTTTAGATTTCTATAACAATGGCCTAAATGCTTGCTTTTGGGGCCCATATGATCCATATGGATATGATAAGTTCTAACATATGTTGCCAGAGAACAAGAAAATGCATGACTTGCTTATGACTTAATTCCAGGTCCCCATTCACATGTACACGCAAAATACATTATCTTAAATTAAACATACTAGCTAAACACACACACAGGTATATATATATATATATTTATATGAGTTATAGCTTACTGTACACTAACATTACCACCACTCGAGCATCCACCACCTAATTTCCAGGCCTACTGTGCCTTGTTGCTCCTAAGCCTAGCCCCAGGCCTGTTAATCACCAGCCCGACCTTAAAGGAGAAGCAAACCCTAAAAATAAATATGGCTAAAAATTCTAAATTTTATTTACTGAACTTATTGCACGAGGCTAAAGTTTCAGCTTGTCAATAGCAGCAATGATCCAGGACTTCAAACTTGTCACAGGGGGTCACCATCTTGGAAAGTGTCTGTGACACTCACATGCTCAGTGGGCTCTGATTGGCTGTTGAGAAGCTAAGCTTAGGGCTCGTCACTAATTATCCAGCAGAAAATGAGCTTCCCCTGTAATATAAGCTGATGCTACAGGTTTGCTGATTATTAAATTCTGATGCTAATTGCACTGGTTTCTGTGCTGCCATGTAGTAATTATCTGTATTAATTACTAATCAGCCTTATATTGTGACATTTCTATTCTATGTGTACTGTATATTGTGAGTGGGTCCCTAAGCCCAGTAGGTGACAGCAGCACAGAGCATGTGCAGTGAATCAGCAGAAAAGAAGATTGGGAGCTACTGGGGCATCTTTGGAGACACAGATCTTTACTGTTAAAGGGGTGTGGTTGCTTTGGGCTGGTACAGAAGCCTAAAACATCATGTATAACATTTCTAGCCTACTTCTTTAGGTAGGCTTTAGTTCTCCTTTAAACATATTCCCTTCCTTTCACATAGCCAGAAGCACAGTCCTACCACCACCAAGCTACAACTGGCCATCTCCCTTACTCTCCCTCTAGGGCAGAAAGGAGGGAGGCTGCTTGCTCCCCTGCTCCCTCTCTTGTTCTTCAATGTAAACAGAATCCCCCATTTTCTTTCTCCAATATTTTAAACCTAGGATATCCCCTCACTTTCCTTCTCTTCCTACTCTTTCCCACAATTACAAACCCCATAATGCCCATAACACGAACCTTTGTCCCTATTCATTCCTCAGTCATGCCCCTTCTGCCCCACCTGTCCCCGGCTCACTACACTAGGGGGCAGATTCACTAAGGGTCGAATTTCGAAGTAAAAAATACTTCGAAATTCGACCCTCGAATTGAAATCCTTCGACTTCGAATATCGAAGTCGAAGGATTTAGCGCTAAACGTTCGTTCGATCGATCGAAGGATTTTTCGTTCGATCGAACGATTAAATCCTTCGAATCGAACGATTCGAAGGATTTTAATCCAATGATCGAAGGAAAATCCTTCGATCAAAAAAAGTTTAGCAAGCCTATGGGGACCTTCCCCATAGGCTAACATTGACTTCGGTAGGTTTTATCTGCCGAAGTAGGGGGTCGAAGTTTTTTTTAAAGGGAAAGTACTTCGACTATCGAATGGTCGAATAGTCGAACGATTTTTCGTTCGAATCGTTCGAATCGAAGTCGAAGGTCGTAGTCGAAGGTCGAAGTAGCCCATTCGATGGTCGAAGTACCCAAAAAATACTTCGAAATTCGAAGTATTTTTCATTCGAATCCTTCACTCGAGCTTAGTGAATCGGCCCCTAGGTAATGACAAATAATTGAGAATCATATTTCAGTCTTTAAGGCTGTACATAGGAATGTGATAACATCTATTCACAATAATGCTGTCCCCTGCTTGAGGAAGCAATTGATTTGCAGGGGATGGGGGGAGATTAGTTGAAAGACCAGTCAGAGTGAGAACTGGAGTTGAATGCTTAATTTTTCTAGTGGATAATCTGGGCCAATATGAGGGCAGACAGCCAAGGATCTTGATGTGGAGATACCCAGCTAAAGTAGATAAATGTATTTTCACTTCACTCCTGCTACATTTTCAATAGTAGTTGAGGCAGGGGGCAGCCACGGCAAACTTTAATGTGTGAATCAACAGTGCAGCCATCAGATCCCACTCAAGAGATAGATGCTGGGTGGGCTACAATTAAATAGCTAGAAGGCAGAATTGGGATACAACAGGGTGGCTGTGTAACACTACTACTGCTAGAACTTCTACAATAGCCAGTTTTAAAGGCATCTTTTATTAAAAAAGGAAAGGTGTAGAAAGGTAAATGCTATGGCAAACAGTAGGACCTGGCAACTAATCTGCTTAATAAGGAGGTCACTTTCTGCAACATACAACCCCTTGAGAGAGAGATTGAGATTAGGGGTGAAACAACTGTCGGGGAGTCTGTTCAGGAGGAAATGAGGGGGTCCCTGTGAGGATTCTGAGAAGGCAAACGGTATGGATCAGACTATATCTGTACATATTATGTAATCCATCTCATGACACAGCAAATACAGTGTCATAGCCTTATTTCTAGGGATGCACCAAATCCACTATTTTTGATTCGGCCGAACCCCCGAATCCTTTGTGAAAGAATACCGAATCCTAATCCTAATCTACATATGCAAATTAGGGGTGAGAAGAGGACATTTTTTTTACTTCCTTGTTTTGTGACAAAAAGGTCACTTGATTTCCCTCCCCAACCCTAATTTGCATATGCAAATTAGGATTCGAATTCAGTTTGGCCTGGCAGAAGGATGCGGCCAAATCCGAATCCTGCTAAAAAAGGTCGAATCCCGAACCGAATCCTGGATTCGATGCATCCCTAATTATTTCAGTGAACCATAGTTCATATCCCAGAAGGTCTGGCAGCCAAACAAAGCTGGAGAAGTATAACTTTATACACTGTAGATGTTATTTATTTATTTATACAATTCTATAATGAAAGTACGATATGAGCAACTGTGTTGATTAAACAAGTTTTTTTATAGGAGTTATACTGACCATTGGACATAAGTTACTGAGTTTTTAGGAGCGTTTGAATTCCGGGATGCACTCCTTGTGCATGCATTGTAGAGCTATAAAATTACTTGGAAGCTGCAAAGTTCAGCACCGCGGTTCAGCAATGTCACCTATTCTAAAATCATTTAATATTGGTACAACTGAACAACGTGGTTGATACAAATCCTGCCTTATTATCCTTCTGAACTTTTTAATTCAGTACTGTGGTTTATAAATTATGCTTGGGTTATATTCCATTGCTTATGTATCACTACTAATTAGTGGCACATTGTTAAGGGCTCTTACACACGGGCGTTTCTTGCTGCGCTCCAATGCATTCCACTTTCGCACTCGATTATTGTCAAGGTGCTGTACTCGGACATACGCATGTAAGGGCCAAACGCAGCATGTTGCATTCCACCTGCATTTGTGGCTTACATGCATCTGTGTGAGTACAGCCCCTTTGACAATAATTGAGTGTGTTTAGTCCTGCACTCCCCTGCGGCTGAATGGAAGAAAGCGTAACGCAGGGGAACGCGGCAAGAAACGCCGTGTGTAAGAGCCCTTATAGTGGGGAGGGGCTCTTCCTTGTATCTTCCTGTTCATGTTTTTTGGTTAAGGGAAGTACATTTTTAAGGATATTTAAATAAAACGTATGTGGTTTTATCTATGATTTTTTCATGTAATGTTTGAAAGTGGCCCTATAAAAACCAGGGAAACAGACTTATTGGTTTCCTAAAGGTTATATAATTTGGTTTAGTATAGAAGGTAGGCAGGAGGACAGATGCTTTATTAAGAGTCAATTTAAAAGCTGTGTAAATAAGTTGCATTAACTCCACAGGGTGACTGTTATAATTAAATATGTTTGGGTATAGATATTCTGGCAGATGGAACACATTTATGAAAGAGGGAGAAAACTGAGTCGGCAACTAGCAGGGCAGATTGTAGGCCTGACGCTGCACTTTGTCTGCGTTTAGATGAAGTCACTCGTGACGCACCAAACCGGCAGTTCTCTTAGAATTATTTCCAGTTGGCAGCAACTAAGAGCCAAGGGAGCAGCCAATTTGCAATGAAGTCATATCAGGTCAGAACTTGAAAAGTACAAACACAGAACTACTGTAGCTCTGCCACGTAAAACCAAACCTTCGCAAAAGCCTCAAGTGAATGTGTGTCCAAATACTGTACATGAAATACATGCAGCTAATGTTTCAGCTCCAAGCCCTGCAAACAGGATTTGATGCATTGCTTAAGACTTTGATTCCAATACAGTGGATTGTGGATACAAAACATATCTGTAACGATATCATCATATAAAAGTCATTAAAGGGCATGTAAAGGCAAAAAAATAAATTCTACTTTCTTTAATGAAAAAGAAACCTATCTCCAATATACTTTAATTAAAATATGTGTACCGTTTTTATAAGAAACCTGACTGTATGCAGTGAAATTCTCCCTTCATTTACTGCTGTGGATAGGAATTGTCAGACGGTCCCTAAATGCTCTGCAGGGAAACAATCATACTTCTGAACAGCAGGGGGAGCCCCCGCCTTACTTCCCAGCCATTCAGAACTCAAGCAGCTTTGTTTGTTTCCCTGTAGAGCAGTCGGCGACTGTGTAGAGATTTGTATTGGATTTTATTTTTGACTTTATATCCCCTTTACTGTTTCCAACTCCAGCTGCAGGGACAAAGATCATGGAGCCAGATTTAAACAGATAAACTGGCATTCTATTTGGAGGATTATTTTGCTACAGCCACTGGTTCTGCAGAGTTGGAGAAAGTTTGTATCAAACAATACAAAAACTATAAAATCCACATTAGATTACATGACAACACAGGACCCAGTGCAGTCTGTATATTCTGATTATTAATCGGCTTCTGGCAGATATTATTTGACTTGTGCTGTTTGATCATTTATGGCGATCCCTAAGCAGCCCAGAGCCCACTGAGCATGTGCATAGTCTTGGTCTTGCAAAGATGTTGTTGGCTACACACAGGGGGGACTGCCTGCTTATCAGAGGCTTCTCTGAGTACAGGTATGGGATCCATTATCCGGAAACCTGTTATCCAGAAACCTGTTATCCATAAAACTGTACCTTGTACTTGCATCTAACTAAGATATAATTAATCTTTATTGGAAGTATAAAACACTATCGGGTTTATTTAATGATTAAATCGTTTTTTTGTAGGCTTACGGTATGGAAATCAAAATTATCCGGGAAAACCCCAGTTTTTTATCATATCCCTAAATAATTTACATTTGTAAATTAGACCTTTATAAAAGGACAGTTTTAAAAAAATCATCTACTGTAACAAGTTGGTATCTGGTCATTCCTGTGTACCTGACTGTATAATTGATAGGCACTTATGGGCTAACTGCTTTCCTAAATATCCACCCTGCTCATAAACAAGCCATAACACAAAAGATGATGGGAAAGCTCCTTATAAATTGAAAGAAATGAAATCTTAATAGGGGTTTAAAATCATTTTAGGCTATAATTCACTGAAAGATGTTAGTTCCAGGTCCACAAATATGCAATTATCTGTGTTTGTGCAATAGCTGCATCTAAACAAATCCTTTCCAGGCGCCTTTTATTCTCCTAATGGCACTTGGTAGTTTCCAACTGCGGCAATATTGTGCTTTTTTTCTAGAAATGATAGCGTAGTAAAAACATTGTTATTTGCAGAAGTGAATCGAAAAGTGTTTTTATAGGGGCACTAAACAAATTCAGCGCTAACTGAAACATAAAACGAATGGAAAAAATACAGACAGAAACTCTACAGGAAAATGTTCCAATTTGTGCTTTTCGCCAGTGTTTTACTCTATTTTATATATAGAGTATTAGGAAGACGGGTATCTCATTTGCATTTGCCTGAACAGCTTTGTAACCAGATCATTAAATGCACTAAGGAATTGTTCTTATATACTCTGAATTTGTACTGTTTAGTAAAATTATCAGTGCTCGAAAGTTGTTCAATCCCCAACACTGTTTTATTAATGAAAGAGCAAGGTCGCCCCCTAGAGCAACTTTGAGATTTTTCAGCTAAGTTTATTGACAGCGGCACATAAGTAATCGAGCTATACCAGCTACATATACAGGATATATTCTTGCCTAAAAGCTTTGTTTTAGACTGTCCAAAGCAATGTACATGCGATATTTTAATTTTTAAGAATTATGCTGCTTTTTTTTCTGCTACCATAGAGAGCCTGTTTTATGATTGAGGCCCTGGGTGATTGATCCAACTATTGTTATTTACATATATTTATAAAGCTCTAGCATATTCTGCAGAAATGTACAATAACTGTGTATACACAATAAACACATACAGGTGTGAATTACTAGCAGGGTTTAGTGATGGGAGAATAAATGCACCAGACGCCAATTTGTGGCAAATTTCTGCATTTCACTGCCGGTGAATAAATTCACAAAACCGTTGCGAAAATTCGCCTGGGGTCAAAAAATTTTGGACACGCGTCGGTAAAGTCGGTTGTGTCAAAGCCGTCGTGCGTCAGGATTATTCAGATGCCTATTGACTTTAACGCTGGGTCAAAATTGACGCGAACAAGAAAAATTGACACGGGCATCAAAATTCGCATTTTGAGAATTCTTCGCCTTTTCGCAAATTTCATGCGAAATTCACAAATTTTTCGGCAAAGCGAAACAGTAAAAATCCCCCATCACTAGTAGGGTTGCCTCCTAGCTGGTGTTTCGCTGTTTTTTTTTTTTTGTGCCTCTCCTAGATCATGACAACCCTCTATTGCAGTATAACCAAGAACATTTTGCATCATAACCCTGTCCCCTAACCTATCCCCTATCAATATTTTTTCTTAAGAAAGATGGCAACCCTATGTACTAGACCACAAAACACCACAAATCATCTCCCTTTATTTAGCACATGCCTTTGGATAAGTAGAGGTCCTGATGGGCTGAACCCACAGGTATTGTATCTAGCATGTGATTAACTAGTATAGGATATACACTCTGAAAAAGCAAGTTCCACGATGGACAAAAAAGTGAGGCTTTTCTCCTCTTTTGTACTTTGCATCATTTAGTAAATGAACCATATTCTCTTTTTTTAACATTATATAGGTAGTGATGGGCAAATTTATGCGACAGTTGGAATTCGCGCCAGCGAATAAATTTGCCGCAAAATTCACCACGTCAACGTTTTTAGACACCGTCGTCAATGCCAAAGATTAAAGTCAATTCCAACATTGACTTTAATCCACGTCAAATTGTCGCCAGCATCAGAATTGACGCTGGAGTCAAAATTCATGTTTTTTTTGGCAAAGCAAAATGGGACATATTAGCCCATCACTACATATAGGTACAAGAACAATTTTAGCGAATTTTCTGTGAATTTCCACGTTTCGCCGTTTTCAATTTTCATGATTTTTTTCGTGAAAACGTTTGAATTTCATGATTTTTTCGTGGACTTCCCGATTTCCAATTCCGAATTTTGCGCCCATCACTGTCCAGTACCCAAGGGACCAATGCACATTTGGAACTACCCCCAAAGTCAGGTCTGCCCTCCAGTTGCCATATTGTCATTCACTTGTGGCCAAGCTAAGAAATATGAAGAAGTACAGTTAGACAGACAAGAATGGTAAATGCAAAACAAAATCAGTGTTTATAGTAGTTCTCCTTTAAATGTTTCTCATTTACCTTTCTTTCTAAGATACAAAAGCACCCAGGCCAAACATTTTAATTATAGTGTTTACATGGAACAGAATTTAATGAACCTGTTGTCACAGTGCTGTCATCATTTTACAATGTTAAAGGGATACTGTCATGGGAAAATTGTTTTTTTTTCAAAACACATCAGTCAATAGTGCTGCTCCAGCAGAATTCTGCACTGAAATCCGTTTCTCAAAAGAGCAAACAGATTTTTTCATATATAATTTTGAAATCTGGCATGGGGCTAGACATATTGTCCGTTTCCCAGCTGCCCCAAGTCATGTCACTTCTGTTCTGATAAACTTCAGTCACTCTTTAATGCTGTACTGCAAGTTGAAGTGATATCATCCCCCTCCCTTTCGCCCCCCAGCAGCCTAACAACAGAACAATGGGAAGGTAACCAGATAACGGCTCCCTAACACAAGATAACAGCTGCCTGGTAGATCTATGAACAACACTCAATAGTAAAATCCAGGTCCCACTGAGACACATTCAGTTACATTGAGTAGGAGAAACAACAGCCTGCCAGAAAGCAGTTCCATCCTAAAGTTCTGGCTCTTTCTGAAAGCACATGACCAGGAGGCAAAATGACCTGAGATGCACCTACACACCAATATTACAACTAAAAAAATAGACTTGCTGGTTCAGGAATTAAATTTTATATTGTAGAGTGAATTATTTGCAGTGTAAACAGTGTCATTTAGAAATAAAAAATACACCATAAAAATCATGACAGAATCCCTTTAAGGATGCTTATGTCCTTCTAAGCAAGGTGACAGTGGGATCAACTAGATAAAATATCAACGCAGGCCTAACATCTAGTAGCATAATCAATAAAAGAAAATACAAAACAAATGCTGCCTGGCTTTTTTTCTATATGTTTTCCCAATAGCGGGGGAAAGGTACATTAAAACATACATCAGCCTTAAAGCATTACATGGTATGATTGGTTTCAGGTCCATGAACACTTTGGTTCCAATTCATCATCCAGATTGAAAGTACTCTAGATATGCGGCCCATGAATGATTGGAACTGAGCATTTGGATCAATAAATTAGCAAGCATGACACCATGAGATCAGTATGAATAATTACTATTTAATCTGTTCAATATTTTGGTTGCTTATTGATATCTCTCTTCAGCCGGCGAGAAGGGAAATGCTATCGACCGGCACGAGGCGATTATGATTCCTCCGATGGCGGCGAGTGAAACGCTTAATTGCTGATTCCGTTCACATTTATGAAATGAATATTTTATAACATTAATACATTTTTCTGTCAGGCCTCCGCTGGAAAAATTTGTCTCTTTTAAATCTGTTTTATGGCAGTGAAAACCTGACATTTTCACCAGTTACAAAAATGCCTTGTCTAAAATACCAAATTAATCGTTTCCACAAAATGTTTGTTTTTTATTGGACTGAGGTAGAACAGTCAATTTGGCAAAAGTGATTAGTAATAGTATTAGAATTTGTCCTGCTTTTTTTTTTTTTTACTTAAATGAGTGTTCTGCTACCTGTATTTACATATACAGGTATGGGACCTGTTATCCAGAATGCTCGGGACCTGGGGTTTGCCGGATAACCGATCTTTCCATTATTTGGATCTTCATGCCTTAAATCTACTACAAAATAGGGATGCACCAAATCCACTATTTTGGATTCGGCCGAACCCCCGAATCCTTTGTGAAAGATTCGGCCGAATACCGAACCGAATCTGAACCCTAATTTGCATATGCAAATTAGGGGTGGGAAGGGGGAAATAAATTTACTTCCTTGTTTTGTGACGAAAAGTCACGTGATTTCCCTCCCCATCCCTAATTTGCATATGCAAATTAGGATTCGGATTCGGTTCGGCCGGGCAGAAGGATTCGGCCGAATCCGAATCCTGCTGAAAAAGGCCGAATCTTGGCCGAATCCCGAACCGAATCCTGGATTCGGTGCATCCCTACTACAAAATCATGTTAAACTTAAATAAACCCAATAGGCTGGTTTTGCTTCCAATAAGGATTAATTCTATCTTAGTTGGGATCAAGTACAAGGTACTGTTTTATTATTACAGAGAAAAAGGAAATCGTTTTTAAAAATTTGGATTATTTCATTATAATGGAGTCTATGGGAGATGGCCATTCCGTAATTTGGAGCTTTCTGGATAACGGGTTTCTGGATAAGGGATCCAATACCTGTATTAGTTCATAACGCTTGCTATGGAATGGCAAATATAAATGATCTGTGACACATAGTAGTGAGCAAATGTTTTCCCATAATGGGTTCGGCTCAGCTGACCTGATCTCTTTTGCTGCACATCTTTTGATATCTGGAGTGCATTGTGCAAACTACTTGGGATTCACACAGCATTTGGTTGTATAACATAAAATACAATATTGCTGCTCAGTCATTCAAATCAATGCAGAACAGTAAACTGGAAATGTAATATTTTGGGAGCTGGGTCCGTTCACACTCTTTTGCGTTTCTTGATATTAGAGGGCAGATTCACTAAAGGGAGAAGTGGCTAACGTTAGCGACTTTTTGCCGGTGTTATCATCCGCAGCTAAATCGCAAATTCACTAACAGGCGCAGACACCAATTCGCTAGCGAAAGTGACTATCGCTAGTGTCCGTTCACACTCTATCGCCAGGCGACTTTTCGCTCTGGCGAAAGGTCGTACTCCGCAAATTCAGTAAAGTGCGGATTTTACTGAACGTTACCTCTTTCAGAGTTGACTTCGCCACCTCAGACCACGTAAAATGCTAAAAAGCAACATCTTCCTCAATCTTCTGTCATTTACATCATATCCTGTCTGACGAAAATGCATTAAAGTTTAAAAAACGCTGGTGACTTTTCCTTTTTTTAATTGCCTGCAAAAGACAAGCAAATTCACTAAGCGTCGAAAATACACTACCGACGCCTTCGCCACACTTCGCAAGGCGAAGTTTCGCCAGAGCGCCGCTAATTGAAATCGGAAGTTGCGCTCAGGGAGGCGAAAGGTAGCAAAGTTGCACTAACGTTAATTCGTCAAGCAAAGCGAAGTTACGCTATTGATGCCTAATTTGCATATGGCGCCAAGTTAAAGTATAATGGAAGTATATGTAGCAGCAAATACATTACACTACACAAGCCTGGGAAAGCTTCATAAAATAAAATAGAGTTTTTATTTTGCCCTATACATGTGCCCACTGTATAGTTTAGGAAATGTAGGGGGGGAAGGAGGGGACCCCCAAAAAAATTTACGATCTTTTTCAGCCTATCGCCCTTAAAAAAGTAAAAGACGCCAGCGTTTTTTGGGACTTAGAAAAAATTTCAACTTTTTTTGAAGCAATCCCTATCTACTCTATTGCAATTCACCTGGTCTGAGGTGGCGAAGGCAAGTCTGGCGCAAAAGGTAACGTTCAGTAAAATGCGCAAGTTAGTGAATTAGCGTAGTTACATCCCTTCGCCATAGCGTAACTTCTCCTGGCGTAAGGGTGCAAAGTAGCGCTAGAGTAGGTCCACTTCACTAGTGAATTTACACAATTGCCCGTTAGTAAATCGGCGAAGTAACGAAATGACGTCACGCTGGCGAATTTTTGCTAGCATTAGCCACTTCACCTTTTATAAATTTGCCTAAGACAATGCAAAAGTCCTAACTTGAACTTTTTTTGGGTAACCAGTTTTCTCCAGACATTTCGTTACAAATGGAAAATTCATTTTACAGTGAGCTCATGTGTAGGGCATTATATTAACTCTCTTGTCTTTATTAAGGTTCCCTGTACATTTGTAAGAAAAAGTGGTAACTTCAAGCATTTGCACCAACATTTATAATAAAGAATAAAGACGTCCATACAACTTTAAATTACCCGCAGTATGCAAATTGACCTAAGGGCAAGACCACTAGCGAATTTTTGCTAGGCACAAACGAACGCTAGCGCATCTTCGCATCATAGCGAAAAGTCGCAAGCGTTTGGTGCCCAGGACGCAGCTTTGCATTTTAGTGAATTAGTGTAGTTGTAGCGAATTTGCTCCTGGCGAAGTGATGTGATGTGTGCGAATCGGTCACTGGCGGCAATTCGCCCTATAGTGAATCTGTCCCTAGGGGTCTAACTTGCAGAGTTATTGGGATTCTCTCTTACTTTATGTGGCTTGCAATATTTAGGAGTGATTCCATTCGGTGTAAGCAAAGTGTGTACCCAACAGCCTCCAGGACTGAGTCTTGATAAAAAAGTCGATGCAGATTTACATATGTTACAAAATCATCTAGTTTTAAACTTGAAAAGATTTTCCTACTCTAAATTGGGAGGAATAAATGAACCTTTAGTCACATTGAAGTTGCTGTCTCCCTTACCACCAAGCATATTGCTACCCCATCCATCAATTATGTGGATAGAGTATGGAAAGGTCACACATTCTTCCCTAAAACACAATACTGATTCCATCACTAACAATATCGGTACAGCTGAAGCCTGAGGCCAAAACCATTCAACCTGTGAGCTCTGGCCCATATGCTAGGTAGGTTCCTTGCATGATAAGAGTACACATTCATAGGCACAGCTTACATTGTGAGCGCTAACAAAAAATTAAGTATTTTGAAATTAGGTGTATGTTTCCAGGAAATTATCTACATAATCAAGGTGTAGGGAGGGTAACTACTTGTTGAACACACTTCTCCTTTCTGGCACATGAACTCCAAGTGAGCTGACAACCAGGAACTTTATTGCAAAGACGGTTTTACCATGGTCACATGCATTCAAACATTGAACATGAATGGACATTCAACTTGAACAATCTTCACACAGGCTTGTTCCGATTTAACCGTTTATCCAGATAATTGCTATTTGGGATGGCTAGATTGGGCACTCACCTTTGTCTCCAGTCACCGGGAATCCCTGTTCCCCACCTAACTCAGTAATCTGGCACTCCCAAAGGGTGCGCCTTTACTATTCTGACCAGGCAGACCACTGGCCTCAAGACCATCAAATCATATCACTGGCCTTAACCCTTAATCTTGGGTCCCTATCCTGTGGTAAATCCACTGGGGGGCTCTATCCCCACCTTGTTGGGGCATTAGGTGGCCCATGCTCACTAACTTAGCTCAGACACCTGCTATTCTCCCTCTTACCTACTCTCTTACCTACTCTCAGCCTGCTTCTATTCTATTCCAATCTTCTTCGCCTCCAGTCTTCCGTTCTGTACTATTCCCTCCCGACTAAGACCCTGAAACCTGGTTGTGGTCCACTTTTAATTCCCCTAGGTTCACCTCTAGTGGTGGGGGAGTATATTGCACCCACACTCCTATTAGCTCCTATTTATCAAATTACACTTAACACCGAATATTACAAACACAAGCAAACATAAATGAACCCACACTTACATATCGCACATATTCAAACAGCTATGTATACATATACACAGTAATTTTCACTCCCGTTACATACATCATCCAGTCTTCCTCCTTACAAAGGCAACACATATGCAGAACACCAGTTGCATTAGGGTTGAGTAGATACAGGACCATGGTACTTAATGTCAGTCAAAGACTATGTTTAGTGCCTGGCTTCCAAATGAGATACAGCAAAATTGTGTTGAGCCCAATATCTTCATGAATGAAAAGGGAATTAGGGTTAAATTAAAGAAAATTGAATATGAACAGCAACAACGGATGTTTCTTGCAGTATTCACAACTACTCTTTTATTGATCACTACCATGTCTAGCGATAAAATATATTGGCAGTCGTCCACAACCAAGTATGCTAAATCATGACAGAACAATATAATGGCTTGTTTGTGGCACCCAGGCAGATCTTCCTATTCTTACCTGGAATCTGAGTTATAGGATCAACTTTTTATTCATTCATGGTTTGTTTTCTTCTTTGACCTGACAGTGCTGATGCTTGCCACCTACTGGAAACCTTTCCTGCTTTCTTTTTGCATTTTTTGTATACAACTTTTTTTCAGTAACTAATCACAACATAGGATGGGCTAAAGGTGTTTTGGTTGCTGCCATGGATTGTGTTGCTATAATCTCATAAGAGGCATGCTAAAGACCAAGACAACGGCTCCTCATCTAGAAAGACACCCAGGGACCTACAGTATTTACCTTCCACTTTTTCCTCCTAAGCAGTGTAATGGGATCATCAGCTTAATTGAATTGTTGTAATCTGGAGGAATTTAAAAAATTGTGATTTCCAGTCTGATTGTGGTTGCATAGACTCTTTGTGAAGGTCTGTGTACATCCTACAGCTGGATCTTTCTCCATTTAATTTCTATTCTAAAATGATGGCACTGACATCTGCCACATATTGTAAGATAAAATCAACAGAAACAAATACTTCTCTTACATCTACATTCCCCTTGCCGGATTTAGCTGATATATCATGGTATATCAATGCCTGTGGGTCAAACTGGACTCACCAAGGAATTTCACTTATGCTGGAGGTCTTAGACACATGCTATGTGTCAAAAGAGATCTCAAGAATCCTATGCAACCTTTGAGGAAACCCATGGATTATATTATCTATTTCCAATCTTGGAATTACAATAATACACAGTTAAATCTAAAAAGCACCAGATGTCTGACACCTTCTCAAAGCATCTAAATATCACAACAGAGCTGCCCTTCTGTCAATAGCTTAGCACAATAATGGGCGAGCAATATTGATTACTTAAAAGAAAGAATATGAAAATGTCAAATGTAATGGGAACCACTGGAAAAGATATAAAAGAGATAGATAAAAAAAATATAGTGATAAAAATATGTATATACGGCAACTTAATCAGATAGAAGTACCTGCACAGTAACTATAAAATTCTTTCACTGCTCGTCTATGCACTTATAATGATATTTATCAAATGTATAAAGCCAATCGTAGGTGCTTTCCGTATGAGCACTTTGGCAAAGCCGTATATTTTCCTGGCCAAACAGAAATACTGTCCAGAGAATTGTTTTGTATCGTGATGGGAATCAGGTTCTGGAAGTTTATGATGCACTATAGAGTTAATGTACCATCGGATGTGATTGATACAGCAGCCATGTATTAATGAGCTGTGACTGTATTAACTTCCTTTTAAAGCACTTTGCTCAACTTTACAGCTCACTAGTTTGGTACCTACAGTACAAGTGCTTTTGTGTCTCTAAAATATTAATTCTACATTGTCTGTATTTTGGCATTGTAAAATATATCATCATTAACCCATCAACCCCTTTCCGCTTTAAAATAAGCCTTGGCATTCCGAATATATTCCCAAGTAAATGCGCAGCACAATAACAAATGCGGATTTACCAGCAAGTTGGTCTGGAAATAATTGCATTGCTCTCACCAGCAAAACTGGAAAATACTTTGAAGAATTAAGATGAATGGAACCCTAAATTAATTTTTGTGCATAATTTTGAGCACACATTTTTCTGCAAAATGGAAAAGGACAGATTTTTTTCTTGTATTTTGTCGTGAATTTTCCGCAGAGTTTTTTTAAAAAAAAAATCAAGCTCAAAATTCATTTTTTAATTATGCAAAAAATAGGTAGCTACTCTTTATGAAATATAGAGAATGTTTTACTTGTTCTCAGTAGTTAATGGTCTAAAGACGGCCAAGATCTGCAAGCTAAATTTGATGCCTTCATGCCAGTACATCTATTGAATGCCAACAAGGCTATGTATCATGTTATGTTATTCAACACAGTTCTCCCTGAAATAATAAATAGCTTTTTGACTGGTGCATCAGAAATAAGGGCACAGTCATCTCAGCCACTTTCAATTTTTGTCAGATTTGCATTGCTGCTTTGGGGACTTATATCTTGGTGTTTCGTTGTTCATATATTATTGAAGGAATATTTTGCTGATGACCTATTATTTATTAATGCCATTAATATGATTAATATATTAATATGAACCACATGTAGAACCAATTTAAATTGAAGTATAGTCACTTTAGATTTTGGTAAACCTGAGTGAAGTTCTAGGGGGCCGATTCACTAACTTCGAGTGAAGGATTCGAAGTAAAAAAAACTTAGAATTTTTGTGCTCCTCGACTATCAAATTGGCGTAAATTCGCCTGAGTAGAATGATTCGAATAGATCGAGCGCAAAAACGCCGCGACTATTCGCCATTCGATAGTCGAAGTACTGGATCGAGCGCAAAAACGCTGCGACTATTCGCCCATTCGATATTCGAAGTACCGTCTCTTTTAAAAATACTTCGACTGCCTACTTCGCCACCTAAAACCTACTGAATTGCTTTAAAAGCCTATGGGAAAGTCCCATAGGCTTGTTTTCCAAGTTTTTGATCGAACAAAAAGGCATTCGATCGAATGAAAATCCTTCGAGCGAATATTCGATCGTGCGCCTATTCGCCTGGCGAATAGTCGCCAATTCGACTATTCGCCAGCGCGTAAATTCGCCCGAATTGCCTTTTCGATTCTATTCCCCAGTCGAATTTAGAGGGATTTAACCCCTCGAAATTCGACCCTTGATGAATTTGCCCACTAATGTTGGCTGATTGTATCAGATCAGATAGTGGCAGGTGGGAAGACTGCTATGTACAATCGTTCATTAGATACAAGGCTAAAATCTGCATGTCTATGGCCAGCTTAAAGGAGAAACAAACCCCTTATTAAAAAAAAAAACCCTACCCCCTCCCTACATAGACCCCCTCCCTCCTCCCCCCAGCCTAAGTGTTACCTTGGCAAATGCCCCTAACTTTTTACTTACCCCCTCAGATTGCAGATTCAAGCATCAGAGTTCACAGGCGCCATCTTCAGCCGCTTCAGTAATCTTCGGAATGAGAGCGGCACGTCAGCAATTTTCATGAGTTTTGGCGCTTGCGCAGCTGTCAAGAAACAGAAAATTGCTCCAAACTGAGCATGCGCCGCTATGTAGGTCTCATTCCAAAGATTTCCAAAGAGAAGAAGATGGCGCCCGTGAACTGTGATGCCTGAATCTGCATGGAGGGGTAAGTAAAAAGTTAGGGTAACACTAACATTGGGAGGGGGAAGGGAGCAGGGATGCTCCACCAATGAGCCTCAGACGGCAGTGCCCTCCTGTTTGCCAGGGGCAGCAAAAACGGCTCTCCTGGTAACTAAGAGACAAATTTCCGCTTTTCAACCAGGAAATTCGGCTCTTCTAGAGCAGAGAGCGCAATCGCGTTCTCTGCACTAGAGATGTGGACCACCCAGACCCCTCCGGTGCAACGCGGACCACCCTTGACCCCCTCGGGCACTGAAGAGGGGATTGCCATGGAAAGGGGTGGGGGCAGCAAAAGGAAGGTCGCCTCAGGCGGCAAAATTACCAGGATCGCCCCTGGAAGGGAGGGGGGTCTATGTAGGGTAGGGGGGTAGGGTTTTTTTTTAACTTTTGGGTTTGCTTTTCCTTTAACTATAGTGGAAGCAGACCCTGTGGTCGCTGTGGGGCTGGGGGACAGGGGGAACGGACCACAGGTTGAGTTTCCTCTAAAGTTGAGAAAGACCTGTGGCAGCAGTAGCGACTGAAGGTGGTGTGGGGGAGTGTCTGTTGAGTGTGCTGGTCCCCTCCAAAAAAATTTATGTGGATTGGCACATTATAGTTACACCCCTGGTCATAGTTTTATATGACAGGACACAAATAAAACAAACACAAATGCTGGAGAGTTCAGGCCATACTCATAATGATCAACTGAGTGGCCTTTTTAACCAAAAACTTGTTAGAAAAAATGTCTAAAGTGCTGACATAGCTGTTTTATCATTGGATGTGTTGGAACTGACATGTTTTGTATGTGTTTCTATTTACTGCATGGTACAATATAAATCATAACACGCACACGTATGTATATGTATGAGATCAGATAATGATAAAATCTATTAACTATTTTAAAGTCGGTTGAATTACATAACCTTGTGCATCATTTTATTTGATATTTAATTGCACCTATGCATTTAGTTGATGAAATTGTCTTTGAATAAGCTTGGCAGGAATGTTAATGCGTCGCTTTATCACATGCCGGAGAGCGTCAGCAACGGAAAGCTAAGGATAAGAAATGGCATAGTCAAGAGACAATTTGAAAACACAAGCAAAGCATCAATCTTCAAGTGTATATTTCATGGACCATTTATAATGAAAAACATGAATTGTGGATGTTTTTCACATAATATTATGTACAATGATGAAGCTCGCAAAGGTCATGATTGAAAATATAGAGGTGAGTTTTACAAGCTTATATTCAATTATTACAGCAGTACCACAGCCTTGAAGAGTAAGTTAGTATAGTGGGGAAAAAAGCTGTAAATCTGATAATGGCTATATACTTGTGCCACAGGTACAAATCCCTTCACCGGCTGATTTATTAGGGAGAAGATTAGATTCCACAACTTTTTCGGCTAAAATGAGATAGAAACATAATATACTACATAATGGCATTTGGAAAGATCTCCTTGTTTAACTTTATATTGTAAGTCAAATTTTATGGCATGAATCTATCAAAAAAGGAATAGTTATATAGTTGTTTCACCTTTAAACCCAGTGCATGAATATGGCATGGTCGAAAGCCTAATTTGGTGACAATAAACAGAATACAGTCTGCATGTGGCTGCTACTTATAAACCAATGTACAAATTTGTCTTCTTTCCTCTGGGATTTGGTCCCCAATAATTTTTTTTTTAGACCTTTCATAGAAAAGTGAATGATAAGGATATACCAATCAGAAGTGGTTGATAGTTCTTGGACCATTGTGTGGTATGCTAGTATTTATTTTCTTTTACTAAGAAAAAATAAAGTAAAAGGAAGAAGAAACAATGCTCTTTAATGCCACCTTTTTACTTTGAGGCTCAATACCCGTGGGTTTACCCGCAGGTCAGACCTCGCAACCCCATTTGCGGGTCCAACTTTTGCCGCTTCCAACTTCCGGCTTCCGGGTTTATAGCCACGCCTCCTCGCCCTGCCCCTTTTGTGAAGTCATCGGTGGGACGGGTTGGCGCAGGTCTATAAAAGGAACCCAGAATTCGGGAGCAGGTGGAGGGAGGGCAGGTCCGGGTCGGGTGCAGGTCCAGGGTCGGACTGGGCGGCTCAGGGCCCACTGGGACTGCTTTTCCCGGTGTCCCGCCGGGCCAGTCCGACACTGTGCAGGTCGGGTTTTACCTGAACCTCACATAACTAATTCCTACTTAGTGTAATAAGGTTTGCTCTTTCCATAAAGCACCTGATTATGTCAAAAAACAAACTCCCAAACTGATACAGCTTTATCATTCAGCCCACACCAAATGCTACTTCTCCTTGTAATTAGTCTGAATGGAATTGTATGCAAATTTAATTGTACAATAGAACTATGGGAGCATCTGTCTACTTACTGACTAGAACAGTACAGTGCAGTCATCAATATATGGCAAATACCAGTAGTAACTAACAGCCTCCAGGCCCGGGCAGATTTATCAAAGGTCGAGGTAAAAAACTATGAAAACTGTCAGTGCAGTTTTCATCACTGCAATCTTCTCAAGGGAAAACACTGGTGACCAAATGGGTGACATTTGCTGTCTGAATCAAACAAGTCTGATTACTAACGGTAACTACATCTGGTTATATTTGTAACCATTCCCCTTTTGCAGCTGCTCACCATTATAGGCAACAACAGCTGCAACATCTATAGAATACCGTTGTAAGTATCACAAAAAGTAAAAAGTCATCTGAATTTTCCAATAATTGCTCAATGCTTGTGTTTTTGTGCAGTTGTCCCTATACTACAATCAGAACCATTTGCTAGCTGTTATAGACAAAACTATTTCGGAACATAACTCTGGTCAAACTCCCTGTGTTCTTTATCCTTTTTATATATTCAAAGTACAATTCTTGTGGAATAATGGACTTCTGCAATAGCCTTTAACATACACTCAGCGAATTTCCACGATTCGCTGCCGGCTAATAAATTCGCGAAATTGCCACGAATTGCTGGCAATTCCGACTCTGGTGACAATTCCGACGCATTGACTTTAATGTGCTTCTGTTTCACAATTATTTCTCCAATTCTCGAATTTCGTGGGAAATTCACACATTTTTCAGCGAAACGGGAGAAATTTGCCCATCACTAGAGGTAGGGGCTGAGGGATACACGTTGGAGCTGCTGAGTGTCTATCCTTTCAGAATTTTCTTTTACCAGTGTAGCCTGGACCTCTCTTGTTACACTAAGGGGCCGATTCACTAACTTCGTGTGAAGGATTCGAAGTTAAAAAACTTTGAATTTCAAAGTTTTTTTTGGGCTACTTCGACCATCGAATGGGCTACTACGACCTTCGACTACGACTACGACTTTGAATCGAAGGATTCGAACTAAAAATCGTTCGACTATTCGACCATTCGATAGTCGAAGTACTGTCTCTTTAAAAAAAACTTCGACCCCCTAGTTAGCCTATGGGGAAGGTCCCCATAGGCTTGGCTAACTTTTTTTGATCGAAGGATATTCCTTCGATCGTTGGATTTAAATCCTTTGAATCGTTCGATTAGAAGGATTTAATCGTTCAATCGAAGGAATTACCCTTCGATCGTTCGATCGAACTATCTGCACTAAATCCTTCGACTTCGATATTCGAAGTCGAAGTATTTTAATTCCTAGTCGAATATCGAGGGTTAATTAACCCTCGATATTCGACCCTTAGTGAATCGGCCCCTAGCACTTTAAGGGGTATATTTATCAAAGAGTGAAGTTAATAGTGAAGTTCCGCCACTTTCCATTCATTTCTATGGGATTTTTATAGGCGTATTAAACTTTCACTTTCACCCATTGATAAATACGCCTTTCAAAATCCCATAGAAATGAATTGAGAGCTGCAGAATTTCACTCTAGTGGCGGAACTTCACTCTTTGATAAATTTACCCCTATAATTACAGTGTACATATTTTTACAAACATCACAAGCAAGTTTTGAATTGAGGCTGATACTGGTCACATCTCCCTTGGGTAATGATCTGATACTTTAATATATATGCTTGCTTGATGTGTTTATAGCATGCTGAAAACCCTGATAATAAAGATAAAATAAGTATATTTAATTACAATAGCTCTTTTCTTCTTGTATGACTCTATTTGCAATAAAATTAGATTCACTGATATGAGCAAATGGCCTGGTTTAGAAATAACCAGAGAGAATCGCTGGAGAAGGGCATCATTTCCAAAGTAGTTCACTTATCCTGGGATATTTATTCATTGGGAGAATGGATGCTGGCTCAACCAGTTACACTATTATTTGCTCGACCCTTTTTCATGTTTTATGGCTTTCTAGATATCTTTCTGTGTAATACTGCAAAACACATGTTCATAGTCAGCTTTAATTTATGGGTCTCTTCATTTAGTTTTATGTCTGACAATATATTGTTATTTATGATGATGGGAGAAGTAATTTAATTCCCCAATGTCATCCAAGGACGCCCACAGAATCAAACAACGTTAGTCTTACTTTTTAGGGGGTTATTTATCAAAGTCCGATTTTATCTCAACATTTTCTGTTACAAACTCCGATCAAATCCGCTCGGGTTTTTTACGCCTATTTATTACTACATTTTGCTTTGCGCAGAAAAAAACAGATTTTCAAGTTTTTTTTCAGATTTTTCCCCCTAAAACTCTGATTTCTTATGCTTTTTTGCCCGAAAACTCTGAAAACTTTGGGGTATTACATGAAACCCAGCGCACATCAAAATCATTGGGATCTTCTCCCATTGACTTATATGCAACCTCGACATGTCTGAGATGCCGGAATTTCTGACTTTTCCATCCTTGGGGTTTAATCAATTTCAATAAATTCGTACTTTTTTAAAAGTCCGATTTTATTAAAAAAAAATCACAAATCTTTTGGGATTTTTGCATTCGGAGTTTAGTAAATAACCCCCTTATACTGTCTTACTTAGAAAGCAGCTATAAGTGGATTTTCTCCCTGGATATCAGAAATATATCTACCATGTGCCAAAACAAAGAAAGTAAAAATGATAATTTTTTAAAAGTCAGATTTTATAAAAGAAAAAATCACAAATTTTTGGGGATTTTTGCATTTGGAGTTTAGTAAATAACCCCCTTAGTGTTTTACTTTGAAAGCAGCTATAAAAAGTGGATTTTCTCCCGGGATATCAGAAATATATCTACCATGTGCCAAAACAGAGAAAGCAAAAATGATAATTTTTTAAAAGTCAGATTTTATTAAAAAAAAAAAAATCACAAATTTTTGGTGATTTTTGCATTCAGAGTTTAGTAAATAACCCCATTAGTGTTTTACTTTGAAAGCAGCTATAAAAAGTGGCTTTTCTCCTTGGATATCAGAAATATATCATGTGCCAAAACAAAGAAAGTAAGAATGATAATTGCAAAGTTCCTTTAATACACGAGTCGTTTACAACCTCTTGGACAGCGTTCAGCACTGGCATCCCATTTTTGACGCCGGCGTCCCTTCTTTTTTGGCGTCCAAAAAAAACGGAATCGGGCGTTTCGTGAATTTATTCGCCGCCGGCGAATAGCGCAAATTCGCCGCAAATTCACGTCTGGCGAATAAATTCGGCCATCACTACTTCCTACCCCCAACCAGTCCCCTAATTTGCACATCATTCAAACACACAACAGGGTCTGGCAGTAAATGGTAAGTACAGGGCTGACCTATGCCCTATTACACTGCACTTTGCATCCTGTGCCAGATTTTTTTCTAGTATGTGGTGCATCTGCTCCACTGGGATAATCCTAACCTTATATCTTTTATACCAGCTACATAACGAGCTTTTAGCAAAGGCAAAAATGCATTAAATAGAGGGCACTGTTTGCATATTGCGCATTCAGGAACATCAGCAAATATATGCACTATATACTGATCCCTTTTTTTGCACTCTTAGGGGCCAATTCACTAAGGGTCGAATATCGAGGGTTAATTAACCCTCGATATTCGACTAGGAATTAAAATCCTTCGACTTCGAATATCGAAGTCGAAGGATTTAGCGCAGATAGTTCGATCGAAGGATATTAATCCAACGATCGAAGGAATATCCTCCGATCAAAAAAAGTTAGCCAAGCCTATGGGGACCTTCCCCATAGGCTAACATTGACTTCGGTAGCTTTTAGATGGCGAACTAGGAGGTCGAAGGTTTTTTTAAAGAGACAGTACTTCGACTATCGAATGGTCGAATAGTCAAACGATTTTTAGTTCGAATCCTTCGATTCGAAGTCGTAGTCGAAGCTTGAAGTAGCCCATTCGATGGTCGAAGTAGCCCAAAAAAGACTTCGAAATTCGAAGTTTTTTACCTTCGAATCCTTCACTCGAAGTTAGTGAATCAGCCCCTTAAAGAATGCACTAATGTAGTATGCAATTTTTTTATTGTAGAAACTACAGCTTCTTGTAAGTTGGGCTTTTTTGCTCTTCAGTAAAAATGGAATCTTATTCTAAAAATGCTATGTAAAAACATGGGTGTAAGGGGAGACACAACTCTTGTTACTCATAATTTTTTATCCAACATAGCAGCAAATGCTTTTTAATGTTTAAGTAGTTTAGTAAGAACTTTTGTTCCAAAAGGTTTAATAAAATATTCAGCTTTTTTTGGGGGTGCTATGCTGAATGAAAAGTTTTTTCACCTGCATTATTTAAATCCCTATAAACACAACTCCTAAGGTAGTAAACCTTTAACGTGGGTTGTTTTGCAGTCAATCATTGATCTGGGAGACAAGCCAAGAAATAAACGTCTAACCCTGTCCAGTATCTCAATATAGAATTCAGAGAATTAACTGGCTGGAAAGGATGATTTAGTGCTGGAAAATATTTTTCTCCGCAATGATATGTCTGTAATGACAGTCTGCTGGGAGTGCACCATTCAGCACAGAGCTACTCACTTTCACTGACTCTAGCGCTACTTGAATACGGGATATGAATAGTGATGGGCGAAACTCATAGAAGTCAATGGGCGTCAAAACAGTTTTGACACGCGATCATTTTTATTTGTTGCAGCAGATTTTTCATCGGTGAATTTTTGACACAGTTTCGCAAAAACATACGCAGGTGGCGAAACGCAGAAATTTGTATCAAATCCATGCCTGCTGAATTTATTCGCCCATCAGTAGATATGAATGTGGGATTCTGTTGTTGTCAGATCAGAACCTTTTCATCAAATATGTGAGCATCTGGGATTCTATGTTGACTGACTGAGAAGGATTGTGTTTCATAAAACTGCCCTGCATCTCTCTCAATCTCACTCTCTCATCAATCTCTCCACATCTCTCAAATGATTTTGCAGCATCAAACTGGTAGCTTTCCTTAATAGGGATGCACCGAATCTACTATTTCGGATTCGGCCAAACCCCCGAATCATTCTCAAAAGATTCGGCGGATCCTAATTTGCATATGCAAATTAGGGATGGGAAGGAGAAAACATTTTTTACTTCCTTGTTTTGTGACACACGACATTTCCCTCCCTGCCCCTAATTTGCATATGCAAATTAGGATTCAGATTCAGTTCAGCCTGGAAGAAGGATTCGGCCGAATCTGAAGCCTGCTGAAAAAGGCCGAATCCTGGCCGAACAAAATCCTGAATTAGGCGCATCCCTACTCTCACCCAAATACCACACCCCACCCCCTTTATAGAGACAATAAAGACACCCAGGATGGAATGAAAAACAGGTCAAAGCTTTTGTTAAACACATAGTAAACTTAAATAATACATATTAACAGCATTTAAAGTGCAGTGTTTTAAACCAGTAACATGAACAGTATTAAGTTATACCCCACTGGAATGCGTTTAAGAAAAAAATCCACCCATCAACCTTGCCTGTCTGCCATGTCGACCACCTTCCATGGCGGGCAAGCGAAAGCAGACTAACCATAGTACTCAACCCTCCTGGAACCTTCTTGCACCAGGAGGTTACCATCCACCTTTTGACACCCATGTGGGGGCTTAGACCCCACCCCCTGGCATTCATCCACCGCAAGCTGTGACAACACAACCTAGATCCCAACCCACCCTCCTTCCTGAGGCCTCCTCTTCTGGTTTCTCCCACTATTATCTTTTCCTAACGAATCTCACTTCCTGCATGTTTCAAACCCATTCCTGCCAATCCTTTCCCTAATGCCATTACCCTCCTTTTCCTGGCCTGCCCTTCCTAGCAAGATCAAAGCTCTTGCCCTTAAAAGTATGAAGCCTCCCTTCTCTTCAAGCGGGTTATTTACTAAAGCCCGATGTTTCCTGGTTGGAATTTTAAAAGGGAAAACACCATTATTTCGTAGGGGAACAAAACTAAAATATTTTGTGATTTTTTTAAACTCCGATGGTGTTTAAAGTCCGAATAAAAAAAGTACTCCATCTCAAACCTGCCAAAGTCATGTAGAAGTCAATGGCTGATATCCCATTTGCAATTGATAGATATCTTGATCTGTGCTCAGTGTCCTACAATTACCCGTGGATTACGTGGTTTTTGGGAGATAGTCTGAAAAAGTTTTCAGGCTTCAATTCTGAAAAAATCATACAATTCGGATCTCTTTACAATATAAGTCTTTAAGTCTAATTTAAGTCTTTTCGGCACCAGATTTTTTCATGAAAATTGATAAATAACGTCAAAAGGTCAGCGGGAATTAGGTCGAAGTGGTTTCAACAAAATAGTGAGAAAGCAAAGCAAGTAATAATTAACAAAGGAGCTTTAAAATATAATTGGATCAGTATTTTATTATGTAAGCATCATTACACCTTGGTAAATAATACAGATCCATCATAAATTATACCCCAAAAAAGCATAAATCCATGTTGATGTCAAAAAAATCCTTACTTGGGATTGGAGCTTCATTCTGAATTATATATCACACTCATGTACATTTTTATTTTCTATGATAATTTTCTTGGCGGTAGTTGATTAAATAAACACATTTTACTGTTAACTGTGGATGGCTGATTTTATACTTATCCCATATTGCATGGTATTGAGACACATTACAAGTCATTTGGAATATGAACACTACCAATGGCTTGTGAAGGTGCCAAGGGCAAAATGATATGTAGGAAGAAAAAGAAAATTCACTAGATTTACAATATTTATTTGCAAATAGGCATTATTTAAAAAAAAAAAAATAAATAAAATGGAGGTATAATGTAAGAACAAATTATATCCTGGAGAGCTGCAGGGCGCAAGAGAATATTAGAAGAAGAAAAAATTAAAACAATTGGAAAAAAGGTAAATATATGCAGAAAAATGCACTGATCCAATTCAAATATCATTAGCTAACATTTCTTGGCTAAATGACTTTACACACCACAGTAAGGGTCAAATTCATCAAGGGTCGAATATCGAGGGTTAATTAACCCTCGATATTCGACTGGGAATGAAATCCTTCGACTTTGAATATCGAAGTCGAAGGATTTTGCGCAAAAAGTTCGATCGAAGGAATAATCGTTCAATCGAACGATTAAATCCTTCAAATGGAACGATTCGAAGGATTTCAATCCAACGATCGAAGGATTATCCTTCGACCAAAAAAACTTAGCCAAGCCTATGGGGACCTTCCCCATAGGCTAACATTGGGTTCGGTAGCTTTTAGGTGGCGAACTAGGGGGTCGAAGTTTTTTCTTAAAGAGACAGTACTTCGACTATCGAATGGTCGAATAGTCGAACGATTTTTAGTTCGAATCCTTCGATTCGAAGTCGAAGTCGTAGTCGAAGGTCGAAGTAGCCCATTCGATGGTCGAAGTAGCCAAAAAAACACTTTGAAATTCGACGTTTTTTTACTTCGAATCCTTCACTCGAGCTTGGTGAATGGGCCCCTAAATGAGAACAGGAATTGTGATACAGCATTCGGATGATTTCCATGTTCAGTCGTCCTGTTTAAAACCCTCTGCTATTGCAATTAAAGGCCCAGCGACATGAGATAATGAAACTGCCCTATATATATTTTCAGTTTATGCACTTGAAAATTTGACATTATTTCTAAAGAGTGTGAATTGTTTTGTGATAAAACACCTTTAGAACGTGTTTGCAGGGCTTTCTCTTTCCCATTTTGAAAATGCAACATTCCATCTTAAAGACACAATGCAGCAATTTGTTGGAATTTGTTAAAGAAAACAACTCGGCAAAATATTGTCTCTCCAGAGTCACAACTTTCCCAGGGCTGGAAAGATGTGGAAATTAAAATAGAAGAGATTATTCTAATGATATGCATTCAGACACTCTGCAGCTGACAAAATGAAATAAAGCAGATGGCTAAGAATGAATCAGAATATTTTTTTACTGATCTTGATATGGAATGAGTTGGTGCTAAACAGCATTAAGAGGGAAATGTTTGGGATTATCCCTTTTGCTCAAGGCTGCAGCGTAATTGACATAAAAAAAACTCTCTAGCATATATTACATTTATTTGTTGAATCTAATGTTGTATTTCAATTAAAACACTGTATAATGTATTAAATGCAAGGCCTATTCTCATAGAAAACCCCATATAAACAGCTACTCATGCTGTTTTTAGAATGTGACTGCAAGCTCATCTGCTCTGTAGCAGCTTTTGGTATGAGATGGTGACTGTGGCCTCCCGTGGTGCAGCTTTTTTAAGTGATTGAGGCCCTGTTTTTTCACATGTAAATTCTGGCTGCCAGGAGATGCCAAGAGGCATTTGCCAGAGCCATTTGCAACACATCTGGTTGCCAATCTGGTTAATATTAGGGATTTAGTATCCCTGTTTTATACCTACTATAGAAAAGTGATTGATGCAGATCTGCTGACCCCTGCAGAGATCTGTTCCAACTGAGCTCCTTTGTGCGGTCATGCTATTGGGACTTTAGGCCATGCAAAAGTTTCAGTTGGCCAAAACAAAAATAAATAATGCCATGGGCGCTTGTTGCGACATGATATCTGAGATGCCACTACAGTGCCTTCAAAGTAGATGACCCTCATCATTTATCCATGTGGGACTGTGCCTAAGCCATAGCTAGGGTTGCCACCAGGCTGGTATTTTACCGGTAAAACACCTGCCAGGGCCAGGGCCGAATATAGTTGCTGGTAGGGTTGCCACCTTTTCTGGAAAACCCTAGTTGCCGGTAAATTTGTAACACCCTAAAGTGCAGCCCCTGGCCCACCCCCAAACCTCCCCCTTAAACTCCCAATCCTCCCTCTTAAGCTCCCAATACAGTAAAAACATACCTTTCTCTTCCTCTTCCTCCATCCTGAAGCCTCTCTCTGATGACATCATCATCCTGCCCCCTCATGTCATAACCCCACCCCTCAATTGCATCACCCGCCCCATCAACATCATCACCCGCCCCTCAATGACATTGCCCCACCCCTTGATGTGTCGCTAACCCCACTGGCCGGTAAGAAAATTTTCAAAAAGTGGCAACCCTAGCCACATCTAAATCTATATTCAATATGCCAGCCTTGGGCTGACCTGCAGTAGTCACCATCAGGGCCATATTTACCATGTAGGCACTGGAAGGCCTGTGCCTAGGGTGGCAGCTTTAAGGGGATGGCCCTCAGATGCCTATCTGGTAAAAAAAAAAACCACTACTCCTGCTGCTGCATGCTTTCCTATTAAATATTGATATGGAGAGTAGGGGGTCCCTCAGTACTGCGCAGCAGAAGCAGCGTCACGTACATGCACATTGTGCAGTGATGTCACATCCACTGCATATACAATCGTTATATAACACATATTTACCCACCCCATTTTTTAAACACATACGCAACTTGTATTGTGTCATTTTCAATCATGTTAGAGATTTCTTACAGTACATACAAACGTAGTTCTCTAGTTTACCTTATTTCACAGTCCCACAGCTGTAGTAGAGAGAACTCTGTACCAAGGATATGTTGAGCTCACTTACCTTATGCTGGGGAATAGAAAAAAATAAGCAAGTAGAAAAAATAAATAAACCAAAAAATAAATTACAATTGTAAACTAGTCTATTATAAATAGCATGGAAATTATGCATGGAAATTTAATTTGTCTCCACTGACATGTTAAGGCTCATTGCTGCTGATTTTCTATCTATAACAGCAAATCTGTCTTTTTTTTGTTTTGTTTTTTTGTTTTTTTCTTTTTTCTCTCTCAATACAACCCATTCAGGTAGGACAAGACTGAGAGAGGAGAAATAATTGTGTTTGTAGCCAAGACTAAGTCAGAAACTGAGGCTTGAAATGTAGAAGAGGCTCTACAGGTGCAAGTGCTGAACCGTTAAGAGGCACAAAACTGCACCCCACGGGCGATTTTAAGTGCGATACCGTCCTTTTTTCAATATGCTGAGATGAATCACAGGCGTCACGTCAGATGCGCAGAATCTAAGGTAAGTAATAGGAATGTCAGATGTTGTGGCTGCATCCTTCATTCCTATTACTTGCCTTAGATTCAGCAGTGAAATTCTGTGTTTCGCAGTCGGTGAACATATTTGCAAAACTCCAGTGAAAATTCACCGGGGAAAATTCGCTGGTGTCAAAAAAATTTGGACACACCTCGGAAAAGTCGCTCACGTCAAAACCTTCTCGAGTTTCTTAAATTTTTTGACGTTGCGCGAATTTTGCGGGAAATTCACGAATTTTTCTGCAAATCCAAAACGGGAGAAATTCGCCCATCACTACTCAGCGCGTCGGAACGGACTGTATCGAACTTAAAATCGCCTGTGGAGTTCTACACTTCGGGGGGGGGGGAAATGTAATAAAATTCACAAAGAGCTAAATTTTGCAAATAAAAATTCCCCTGTCGCAATGTAATATTCTTCATTAGGCTTTTATTGCATTGCAAATCTTCATTGTGTATTGCGAACCTTTAACATCTGTTCTGCTGTTTAGTTAAATATTTTGTCAAAAAAAATGGATTGTGAAATTTTATTAAATATACCACGAATATTCGTAAACTCAAAAATTCGCTACTTAAGGGGCAAAGAATTTGCAAAGGCAACATTTTTCACTTTGCGAACATTTATTTGCATTGATTTTTGCTCTAGCGACTAATATTAAATGTCACTCTTTGAGTCTATACACAAAGCATGTGTGTCTGTATAATTGGGAGGAGGTGATTGTATTCAGTTACTACTGAATTAGAAATTGTACAGATTGTAGCTTGCACAGCCATTATAAATGTGACAATAACCTTAGGTCAGTATGAATACAGTATGTCTTTTAATGTATAGGAGCAAATTTAATGTATGCTATTTGCTACTGTATATAGGAACAACTGGATAGATTCCATGCTTGACATGCATTTGTGTAAACAGCATCTTTTTCCAATGCAAAACACAAACTTACTTAAATACAGTTTGACATTTGCTCACTTTTTTTTTTTTTTATGCAAACTGGGTTAATATTGCAGGTTAATTATCTAGCCGGGGGTTTCCTTGTGGGAGTTTAATTCACTCAATAAACCTCCTGAATTTTGAATTCTCAGTTTATGTAGGCACTAATGATCTCATTGCATTTACTTAACCTGGAAGCATGTTTTTATTTGGTATTCTACAGCAGTCGACGGCTAGAAATTATATTTCAATCTGCTGTTTACAGGGACCAAATTTTTAGCCTTTCTCTTGGCTGAACTATTCGCATTTAATGAGCCTCAGTGGAGACTCCTGCTCTGACTGTAGATTTTCACACTCTCGGGCATGAATGTAAAATTACCGTTAAAGGAGACAATGCATTACCTTCCTATTATTAAATTATTATTATATTATTATATTATATTATTATATTATTATTAAATTCATGCACGCTTTCAAGTCATCCAATACTGATAACAAGCAAAAATGTAGCAATTATCATATACATTTCTATAACACAGCACAGTCAAAATTATATTAATACAGAGTAAATCATAAAAAAAATAAATGCACATATTTTAGTACATATTTTATTATTTTGTTCTGCCCATGATTTTCCATGCCATGGACAAATCACTATGTTATCAATTTAGAGGCTACATTATTATAAAACAATTTTGTCATACAATGAGGTCTGTGGAGATCTTGGGCACGTGCGGAGTAATAAAAAAATTTGGAGTGCCACTCATGGGGGCAGATCCACTAAAGGGCCAATTCTCAACAGCGACCAATTTGCACACATCACACCACTTCGCTAGGCGCAAATTCGCTACCACTACGCTAATTCCTTAATATGTGAAGTTGCGCCCTGGCCAACGCATGCTTGCAACTTTTCGCTAGTATTACTTCGACAGTGCGAGCATTTCATAGCGAAGATGCGCTAACGTTCGTTTGTGCCTAGCGGAAATTCGCTAGATCTTGCGCTTAGGTCAATTTGCATACGGCGGGTAATTTAAAGTTGTATGGACGTCTTTTTTATAAATGTTGGTGCAAATCCTTGAAGTTACTTTTTCTTACAAATGTCCAGGAAACCTTAATAAAGACAAGAGAGTTAAAGGGATACTGTCATGGGAAAAATAAAATTTCCAAAATGAATCAGTTAATAGTGCTACTCCAGCAGAATTCTGCACTGAAATCCATTTCTCAAAAGAGCAAACTGATTTTTTTATATTCAATTTTGAAATCTGACATGGGGCTAGACATTTTGTCAATTTCCCAGCTGCCCCAGGTCATGGGACTTGTGCCTGCACTTTAGGAGAGAAATGCTTTCTGGCAGGCTGTTGTTTTTCCTTCTCAATGTAACTGAATGTGTCTCAGTGGGACCTGGATTTTACTATTGAGTGTTGTTCTTAGATCTACCAGGCAGCTGTTATCTTGTGTTAGGGAGCTGTTATCTGGTTACCTTCCCATTGTTCTTTTGTTTGGCTGCTGGGGGGGGGGGGAAGAGAGTGGGGTGATATCACTCCAACTTGCAGTACAGCAGTAAAGAGTGATTGAAGTTTATCAGAGCACAAGTCACAAAATTTTTTTTTTTCCCATGACAGTATCCCTTTAATATAATGCCCTACACATGAGCCCACTGTAAAATGAATGTTCCATATGTTATAAAATGTGTGGAGAAAACCGGTTACCCAAAAAAAGTTTTTTTCCGCTTCAGAAAAGGAAAAGTCGCCAGCGTTTTTGGAACTTCAGCACACAGCAGATGATGTAAATGACAGAAGATTGAGGAAGATCTAGCTGCTTTATAGTAGTTCGTCTGGTCTGAGGTGGCGAAGTCAACTCTGGCGAAAAAGGTAACGTTCAGTAAAATCCACACTTCAGTAAATTTGCAAAGTAACGATCGTTCGCCAGAGCGAAAAGTCGCCTGGCGATAGAGTGCAAATGAACGCTAGCGACAGTCCCGTTTGCTAGCGAATTGGCACCTGTTAGTCAATTGGCGATCTCCCTGCAGATGGCAACGCTGGCTAAAAGTCACTAGCGTTAGCCATTTCGCCCTTTAGTGAATCTGCCCCACGGGGTCCTCTAGTATCTGCTGTATCTGACGTCCTGTCCATCTTGTTAGTGGTAGTGCTTTAGAGCTGTGGTGATTGTATTTCTAAGCTAATATAGCTGAGCTGCCGTGTGCTCAGGGTCAGTCTACTTTCTCTTTCACTTCAGGATGGAGCGATTTGTTTCGGCTGAGGCTCTTGCAGCAACAGGCCCCAAGCTATGTAAAGAAACCACAAGGGTGGTGATGCTCTTGGTAGGCTCGGGCATAACAGGACCCCAATAAGAAATTGATAAACAGCTAACCTTTTGTATGACTTTTCTTGCTGAGTAAAACATAAGTATAGTTTATCTGGGAAACTCCAAATACTCCACCAGTGCAGAAAACTGAGAATGTTCAGATTGCAGAGCTCTTGATGTTTTTGAGTGAAATGACATCATCCAATCCACATAGGTGTTATCTAGTTCTATTGTGTTTTTCCACGAAAAAAAAATGTTGTAGCAAGTTGTCCTACAAAAATATGAATGAATGCTTGTACATACAAGACATGTAATCCACAAACATAACGAATCAACGTATCCTATATAATAAAGTTGAAGTGTCTCTGTGTCCAGTCCCTGTGTCCGTGGGATTGCGCTACTGTGCCCCACGGACCGGGGGATTGGGGGACACAGTAATGGGTGAAGAGAACTGGGGTGTAACAGGGGTCAGAAGAAGAGAACACAGTACAAGAGGGGGTACAGGTATAAGGAATTTTGGGGAGACACAGGGGGATATGAAGGAAACAGCAGGTTGAGGAGGGGGCGGGGCAGCTGATAGAGGCGCAGGGGAAAGACTAATACACCAGTGGGATAAGGAGAAGGTGTTTGGGGAGAGCCACTGTAGTAACGGGGTCCCGGGGTTAGTGAGGGGAGTAGGGGGTATAAGTGGGCAAAGGACAGGCTACTGAATGAATTTTAGAGGCACAGTCGGTAACAGAAAAATGAGAATTTACCTTTCCGAGCATTTTCTTGAGTTGAGCTTCTGAGACAGCCATGGTGCCGCCCGGCTCTCCCTCTGACTGTTTGGACTTTCCCGGAAGCTCCGCAGCTGTCACTCATTTCCTGCTTTGGCTCTGGCGTCACTTCCCTGGATACAGCAGCCCGTTCTCATGGAAACTGTTAATATTCTCTCCTGTACCCCCTATATCCTATATAATCCTATATAATAAAGTTGAAGTGTCTCTGCGTCCAGTCCCTGTGTCCGTGGGATTGCGCTACTGCGCATGTGCCCCACGGACCGTCTCTGGCGAATTTTTTTTAGACTAGAACAATTCTGTTTTTATAAATGTGTTCTAGCGCCCGTTAATTTAAAGGGCTTAATGTCTAGTGTTATATAATGTCCTATTCTTAGCAACTTTCAAGTCTTCAGTTTTTATTTTTCATAGTTTTTTAATTATCTGCCCTTCCCTTATCTTGTTCTTCTGACTCTTTCCAGAGGTCAAATGGGTGTCAGTGACCCTGGCAGCCAAAAAGTATTGGTCTTTGAGGCTTCAGTGTTATTATCACTTTTTCGGAATTATATTTATATTCAAGTCTTCCCATTTTCCTGACTGCTAGGAACGATTGGAGCCTAGAAGCCAGATAGCTGCTGAAATCAAATTCAAGGTTTTCCATTTGCACCCAAAGAAATATTTTCATCAATGTAAGAAGCATTTGTGATCAATGTTATTTCTACTGTATTTATGATTGATTGGCTTGTCTATTAGGCCAAGAAACATAATCAGCCTGGTGTGAACATGGCACATTTAAAAAAAAAAAAACTGGACTAGGTGACACAGGTTTTAAACATAATGGAGTTTTGCCTTCAAAATTCAACAAAATCATGAATCATATTCAAAAACAATAATATGTTACTAACTGATGGGGACTTTGTTTTTTTTTTAAAAAAAAATGTATGAAAGGGCAGAGACAGATGAGAAGATTTGTGAAGATAAGTTGCCTGGCGTCAAATCGGCTCTACTTTGGGCGACTAATGTCCCGGAACTGCCTTACCGGCGGGATGGCACTCGGATCAATTCATTTTCCAAAGTCGTCCGAAGTTCCCTGGCGACTTGGAAAACAAAGCATTCCCAGTGCCATCCTGCTGTCGATTTACCTTGTAGCCGGTGGCGAGGCAGTTTCGGGAGATAAGTCGCCCGATGTGGAGACGATTTGTCACTAATCTCCCCGAATCTTCTCGCCTGTCTCTGCCCTAAATGTACATTTGTTAATCTGCAGATAATATAACTGAATTCAAGCTACACTACAAACAAAACCAATATAAGGCAATGAGTCAACCTTTAGGGCAGAGACAGACGAGAAGATTCAGGGAGATTTAGTCACCCGGCGACAAATCGTCACTTCTTCGGCAGATTTGTCACCTGGCGACTAATCTCTCCTAATGTTCTCATCTGTCTCTGCCGTTAGGATGTTTCCTGGATTAAGCGCAACAAACCTTAAGGGCTCTTACTGACGAGCGTTTTTACCTGCGCTCCCCTGCGTTCCGTTTTTCAGCGTTCAGCCACAGGGGAGCGCAGGAATTGACGCATTACATTTTTTCCAATGGGGCTGTACTCACACAGGCGCGTGTAGGTGCCGAACGCAGGTTGAGACGCAACATGCTGCATTTTTCCTGCGTTCGGCGCCTACACGCGCCTGTGTGAGTACAGCCCCATTGGCAAAAATGTAATGCGTCTATTCCTGCTCTCCCCTGCGGCTGAACGCAGAAAAACGGAATGCAGGGGAGTGCAGGTAAAAACGCTCGTCAGTAAGAGCCCTAAAGTTTGCATGGATAAAGTAGAAAGCAAGTACCTTGATGATGAAAAAAAAAGATGTCTGTAGGGGAAAGAGGTACAATGGTTCCTGCAGTGCTCATTAAGCCTTCTAGCATTTTTCATATTATTATTAACATATTATTATAGACCCTATAGACTGTGCATGACTTTTGAGAGCAGACAGATGGATATTCTTATTAAAACAGAGCTTGTTATTCTCTCATTTGTTTTTCTTAGCAGCTTAAAGATTTAGTAAGTAGAACATTTTCATTCAGATTAATAATTTCTGCTGATTCACTGCATGTTTATTTTGTCAATCTCATCAGCTTACTCTAAGCTCTGGGGTGGGTTTTATGAACAGTACAGGCTTCAATCATTGGTTGTGTTAGGATGAAGGAAAGGCAGTTCAACAGCTACTGAAGAACTACATTTTTCAGATTCTTGCTGTAAAGAAACATTATCTATTCTATTACTTGTAACAGATAACAAGCAGAAAGATTTCAGTCAATTCCAAAAATAATGATTGGTAATGCACAAGTTTCCACACCACCTTTTTGGAGGAATCTAAATGTATTGCTGATTGGTCAGGATGTACAAATTCTTTGGCATCCAACTGTCAAGCAGTGACCTAGCTAGGGGCAGATTTATCAAGGATCAAATTGAATATTCAAATTTTCAAATTCAAATTTCGAGTTTATTTTAGTGTAATTTGATTAGAGAATAGTCCAAATTTGATTTGAGCTTAAAGAAAATCTAAATGTATCATGTACTGTCCCTTTAAGAATTCAGATTCCACTATTCGCCATCTAAAACCTGCTGAATGGGTGTTTTAGCCTATGGGGGACCTCCTACAATCAATTTGGATTCATTTGGTGGACTTTAGAAAAAAAATGTTTTTTTTATTTTTTTGGTGAAAAAAACTCGAGTGGAATTCAATTCGAGTTTGCAGCTCCATCCTATTCACCCAAATTTGGGTTTTTAGCAACTCCCATAAACTCTAAATTCGACCCTTTATAAATCTGCCCCAAAACTAGATTATCCTACATTACCCATGTGTAAATTAAAGTTGGTCTACCTCCCCTTTAATATAGAACGCCTGTAAAAAAACAATACACAATACAGCAAAGCATTCCATTTGGCATGATCATAATTATGTGAAATACTTGCACCAAACAGGAATGAAGCCTGTTGAAAGGAATTACACTATCAATGATTACACATATAAACATATAAATGAATCTAAAGCCATAAACACTTTATGATTGTTTTAGGGGCAGATTTATCAAAGGTCGAATTGAAAATTTGAATTTTTAAATTTGAATTTCGAGTTTATTTTAGCGTGATTCGAATTAGACCAAATTCTATTCAAGTTTAAAAAAAAATCGAAATTTATCGTGTACTGTCTCTTTAAGAATTCAAATTAGACTATTCGCCATCTAAACCCTGCCAAATTGGTATTTTAGACTATGGGGGGCCTCCTAGAACCTATTTAGAGTCATTTAGTTGACTTTTGAAAACTGTTTTTTTTTTTTTTTTTTTTTTTTTAAACTCAAATCGAATTTGATTGAATTCGATTTCGATTCGAGTTTGCAGGTCGATCCTATTCACCCCAAATAAAAAAATTTGTTTTTTTTAAAATAAATTTCGATTGCTCGTTCGTTTATGGGAGTTGACGGGAGTTTTTAGGAACTCCCATAAACTTGAAATTCGACCCTTGATAAATATGCTCCTTAATGTAAGTGAAAGTTTTCTCTATGTACAAAAATGATAACTAGAATGATTTCAGTAGCACAATGATTTAGCGAAAGTGCAAACACTGCAAAATCCTGGCACTACTGCAATCATATTATGATTGTTATCATCATTATTTACCCTAGGCTACAAACAGGGTTTTTGAGAGTATGTCTCTCTTATCCTATTCTTATTCTGTATACCCTTGTTTGTTACATTTTTGTAAGGTCCTTGTTTGTAATAAATGAATGTAATGTGCTACATAATTTGCATTCTAGCCGGCTGGAGTCAGTTTGGGGAGATTAGTCGCTCCAAAGAAGAGATTTGTCGCTGGGTGACTAATCTCCCCGAATCTGACTGTGTGTCTCTGACCTAAATGTATAACGCAGGAGTCCTCAACAGGCCCGGATTTGCGGCAAAGCCGCATAGGCCCGGGCCTAGGGCGGCAAAAAATAGGGGCGGCATGCCGCCCAGCCGCATTATGGGGACGTGTGCATCCCCATTCAATTACACCAGCTGCGCCGGCGTTTTTTCGCCGTCGCGCTAGGAAGGGGATGTGAAGGCGGGCGCTAGGACGCCTGGTCGGAACACGCGGCCTAGGGGCGGCCCACATAGAAATCCGGCGCTGGTCCCCAACCTTTTTTACCCGTGAGCTTCATTCAAAAATAAAGAGTTGGGTAGCAACACATGCATGCAAAAAGTTCCTGGGGTGCCAAATAAGGGCTGTGATTGGCTATTTGGTGGCTCCTATGTGGACTGGCAGACTACAGGAGACTCTATATATCAGTAAACCTGGTAAACCTGGTATTTATGCAACCAAAACTCCAAGCCAGGAATTCCAAACTAGGCTTCTGCTTTGAGACCACTGGGAGTAACATCCAAGGCGTTGGAGAACAACAAGTTGCTCGTGAGCTACTGGTTGGGGATCACTGGTATAAAGGATAAGGAGGTAGAAGGGTGGTGCCCTCAGGTTTTACTTTCAGTATTTATTTAGATAACACAAAAACAGTGAACAGTGAACATATCAACAATATTTATTTGTTTCAGTCTGAGTGATAACATTGTATGTTTACAAAGCAATTGCTTGACATAAGCATTAGACTTACAAATCCAGTCTCTGCAAGTGTGTGCAACCTATAGTCCTTCCAATTCTGATGGGAGCTGCACTGCTGGAGCAACACCCGCTGGGTATTACACTCTCAAAGCCAATATTCGGACACAATATCAATGTGTCATTGAAACATCTTGAAACGTTATTCAAGGACCATATCAGTATGTTCAGAAAAATACACAATAACAAACACAACGCAAGGCCAGCTCTAAATATTGTAGTAGCAATATCATAACTAGCATACTATTGGTTGCAATTTTGTTTATTTTTCTATGCAGGTAATATGCAGTAATTCCGTATGAAGCACAATGTCATGTCTGCAGCATAACATTATTTCAATCATTTAGCCAGAACTATAAGTGACTGATAGAATTACATTGAGAGGATAGAAATGTACAAGTATAAATAATTATACACATTTAACTATTAATATAGTTAGCAGTTTCAAACACAAATACCTATTGTAATGGAACCATTCCTTTATCACTTGGTACCCCAAAGAATATAAATGTATAAAGCTGGCTAATAAGGAAAAAAAAAGTTTAATACTGTTTGAATTACTTTGAATTAACATCATCTTTTCAGAAAATCCTCAGAAGAAATTGTACTGGATTTTTTTAATTATAACACACACTTAGGGGCAGATTTACATAGGGTTGAATATCGAGGGTTAATTCGATCGCTTAAATCGTTCAAATCGTTCAATTTGAACGATTTTTATTCGACCGCAGGATTGCCAAATTCGTTGAAAATCCTTCGAATTCGAAGTTTTTTGTACTTCGAAATTCGACCCTTGATAAATCGGCCCTTCAGTGTAGTCTGGGCTGCATGTAAGTTGTAGAAATGCATCAACAATATGTTCCTTCGAACCCAGGCTATTTATGTCTGTAGAAAAAGGAGGTAAATCAAGAAGGGTCGGTCTGCAGTACAGCTAGACTTCAGCAGCAGAGACATAACAAGAGTTAAAGTTCTGTATCCATACTTAAATAGCCTTGTTTCTTTATAATCAGAATGCAAGGCACCAAAGTGGGTAACAAAGGGTGCCCGGGACTGTGGGGAGGTGCTGGGAGCAGAGGGAACCCTGGGACTAATTACATGGGGTGGAAGGATTGGAGGATGTCACTAAGGGAGGGCTGATCTAATAAGGGGAAGCTGCTTGTCCTCCTCCTCTTGCGATGTCACGGGCACTTGGAGTGCTGTATACAGGGCCGCCATCAGAAATCGCAGGGCCACATACCCCACCTACAGGTCCACCCTCCACACCCCACAGGTCCACCTCCACCACACACTACAAAAAAAAAACATTGGTGGCTATGGTTCCCACATGTTAATAAAAAAATATTGGTGGTCAGGGCCCCCCCACAGGGGTGCTTCACCAATGAGGCGAGTTGAGGCTGTCGCCTCAGGCGGCAGCACCCCACTAGGTACCAGGGGCAGCAAAAATTCTGCTCCTGGTACTTTAAGAGCGAATTTCCAGGGGAGGGGGGGGCAGCAGCAACTGCTGCTGCCTCAGGCGGCAGAGGGGCCAGGCTCGCCCCTGCCCCCCCATTAAAAAAAGACATTTGTGGTCAGGGCCCGCCATTAAAAAATATTGGTTGCTAGGACCCCACATGTGGAAAATAAATTGGTGGCCAGCCCCCCCCCCCCCCCCACGTTATAAGAAAATTGGTGGCTAGGGCCCCCCTTAAACATCCATGTAAAAAAATTGCATTTTCTTCCCTTATTGGTCACAGAATTTCAAGTCCTGGTAAAGCTGAATGGTGATTGGTTGAGCTGGAGGAGAAGTTCAAACCTCAGCTATCCAATCCCTGAGCAGCTCAACCGGGACTTAAACTCAGTGACCAATAAGGGGAAGTAATGGAAAGAAGTTACCTCCCCTTGTGCTCCCGCCCTGCCTTCCCAAAGTCAGCAGCTCTCAGAAAGCAGGGGGGCCTGGCTAATCAAGAAAGTGTGGCGTGGCCGGGCCCCCCTTACCCTCAGGGCCCCCTACAACTCCCCCCCCTGTCCCCCCCTGATGGCTGCCCTGGCTGTATAGGCTGCATAGTGTATGGTCTCCCCTTATGGCAGCCGATCATCCCACCCGTTGCACTGTTACACTTAAATTGTTACACTTATTTTTTAATAAAGTTTCAATGGACTGGTTTCCATATTGTTAAGAATGTGTTGTATAACAAATATTATTATTGTCACAGCTGTTGGTGGGTAATTGTTTTTGGTCCTTGCCATTTGGGTGCGGCCAGTTAGTTTTTCCCTTTACATGCCCACCGCAGCTGCGGTGGCTGGCATCTGTGGTAACTTGGGCTTGGTATAACATGACAGGGTTATCGTTTTGGGCAAATATGGTTTTAATAAAAGCTGTGGCCGACCTCCACTCACGAAAAGGGAAAACTGAGTCTTGTGTTTTATTTAAATGTTAGCTAACAAGCGACTGCCTCCCCAAAGTCATACAAATTACTGGGTTGTACTCTATACTGACATCTATTCACATTATGTACTTCATTTTCATTGGATAACTGCCCATTTCCTTCTGCTTCTAATAAATATAGCATATACTAGCAGTGTCGTACTGGGACACCAGGGGCCCCCCAAAAAACCATAGACCAGGGCCCACTCTCAGTAATATTTTTCTTCCTCTCCTCACTCAACCTCTATTCCCCTAGTCTCTTTTCTTTACATAATATAATCTATTATGCCATCTATTTAGCCTTTGTTCTTATAGAAATAGAGAATGGCCATAAAAAAAGGCCCATGTTTAGCTGCATGAGGGCCCACTGACACCTTGGTCTACCGTTGTATCCTTTGGTATTGATTGATTTGCAGGAGGCTCCAAAATAATAAATCATAGAGAAAATCTAAAGCAGCGTGTTATCAATACTTTAAACAAAAATGAATTGCATTTCAATTAGATACATTACAAGATTCAGTCTTAAATATATGCAAGATGTGCAAATAGCATGAAATGATTATATTTTTCCTTAACATCAGTTGAAAAATATTCTTTCATTCCAGGTTTTCCTTAAATTGAACAAAAGCCTTACTGTGCAGAAAAAAAACGTATACTGGATAAAATACCTGGAACAGTTTGAAGCAGCCAATGTACTGTACACTTGTTGACAATATCTTTTAAGAATTTTGAAACCAAGGACAGACAACTTTCTTAATTTCAGCTAACAAGAAGCAAATACTCCCAGTTTTCTCTTATTACTTCATAGGGGCTAGGTTGGTGCAATTTCCTTACTGCCCAAAAAATTCTGTTTCCACTAGGTAAAAAGAATGCTTGCTCTAAGGGGCTGATTCACTAACTTCGAGTGAAGGATTCGAAGGTAAAAAACTTCGAATTTCGAAGTTTTTTTGGGCTACTTCGACCATCGAATGGGCTACTTCGACCTTCGACTACGACTTCGAATCGAAGGATTCGAAGTAAAAATCGTTCGACTATTCGACCATTCGATAGTCGAAGTACTGTCTCTTTAAAAAAAACTTTGACCCCCTAGTTCGGCAGCTAAAAGCTACCAAAGTCAATGTTAGCCTATGGGGAAGGTCCCCATAGGCTTTCCTAAGTTTTTTTGATCGAAGGATATTCCTTCGATCGCTGGATTAAAATCCTTCGAATCGTTCGATTCGAAGGATTTAATCGTTCGATCGAAGGAATAATCCTTCGATCGTATGATCGCAGTATTTGCGCTAAATCCTTCGACTTCGATATTCGAAGTCGAAGGATTTTAATTCCTAGTCGAATATCGAGGGTTACTTAACCCTCGATATTCGACCCTTAGTGAATCGGCCCCTAAGTGTTATCATAGGTGTCCACATCAATCTTTCAGGGAATGAGAGAAGTTCTTAATTCCAAGATAAGCTAAATAAAAAGGGCTTCTGATTTAAGGTAGTCATATACACAGATATTACCATATAACCAATTAACATTCATCCAAATGATTGTTCAGTTTATAGCATGACGAATCATTAACATGAGGAAACATTATAACTTGTAGAAAAAGAACAGTCAGGAGACTGGCCATGCAAGTAAAGACCAGTCGAGAACAAGTCAGGAACATTATTCTTTGCAACTATGGTTCCATCATTATTCTCTTAGTTATATACAGACATTATCATTAGTTTGAGGCAAAAATGCCCAATCAACATCCATGGTTCAAAGATGTCTGGTCTGTTCCTTGGATATACGCATCCCTTAAATCACAAGAATACTTGTTACTGAAACTAAGGCTAAACATATCCCTATATAAAGTCTTTTACATTCAACAGATCTCATAGATTATGCAGAAAAGTTACTATATGCTCAGAGGCTAAAGCTATAAACCAAAACAAAGGGTATTTGGAAAAGCAAAACGTTCTCCAAGTTCAAAATTGGGTTTCAGTTAATTTGATATGTATTTAAACCCTTAACTGTGAAGGACTTTTACATGCCAGTACCAACATGGCATCCATATGAAATAGCCATTTTTATAGAATTATGGGCTTACTATCCCCTATTACTATTTTAAAAAAATAAAATAGTTGTGGACTATTTAAATTCTCAGATATTTTTGCATAAATGAAAGCAAGAAGATTAAAGGGATCCTGTCATCGGAAAACATGTTTTTTTCAAAACACATCAGTTAATAGTGCTACTCCAGCAGAATTCTGCACTGAAATCCATTTCTCAAAAGAGCAAACAGATTTTTTTATATTCAATTTTGAAATCTGACATGGGGCTAGACATTTTGTCAATTTCCCAGCTGCCCCTGGTCATGTGACTTGTGCCTGCACTTTAGGAGAGAAATGCTTTCTGGCAGGCTGCTGTTTTTCCTTCTCAATGTAACTGAATGTGTCTCAGTGAGACATGGGTTTTTACTATTGAGTGCTGTTCTTAGATCTACCAGGCAGCTGTTATCTTGAGTTAGGGAGCTGCTGGTTACCTTCCCATTGTTCTTTTGTTTGGCTGCTGGGGGGAAAAAGGGAGGGGGTGATATCACTCCAACTTGCAGTACAGCAGTAAAGAGTGATTGAAGTTTATCAGAGCACAAGTCACATGACTTGGTGCAGCTGGGAAATTGACAAAGTGTCTAGCCCTATGTCAGATTTCAAAATTGAATATAAAAAAATCTGTTTGGTCTTTTGAGAAATGGATTTCAGTGCAGAATTCTGCTGGAGCAGCACTAATAACTGATTTATTTTGAAAAAAAATTTTTTCCCATGACAGTATCCCTTTAAGGAAAGAAAATAACTAACATTGCACTACCCTATCTCCTACAGAATGGCTGGAAGCCTGTAACCTGATTGTGACTTTTCATGAGATTTTTATGGCCAACTGTCTGCCGGAGTCTAGAATTCCAGTCATTGTGGAATGGCCGGGCTTCATGGATTAAGAGCTAAAATTCACAATAGAGTTTTATTCCAGTTCAATTGAAAATAATATATTATATAATATATTTTTTCATACCTTTCATAGTTACTGCTCCTGGCTGGGCAAACAAATATAACTATTCTACAGTTCTCTAAATCAACTGAATCAGAGTTATTGCAGAATATGCAGATATCTGGGCAAAGCCAGCACTTGCTGTACAGTTAATGAACCCCAAGGAGATTGTTATCCACTAAAGAGGCCAAAAGAATTGGCAATGGCTGTGAAGAGTCATACTGTTCATCTTTAAGGAAACTGAGCCGCATGATTTGCAGACTCTGGCATTGCTACATTTGTGGTTATTATGTATTCACACATTGGCACCAGAAACTTATTTTAATAGAGGGGAAATATACAGGGGATCTCTACAGCAATTTTGGGTTGTCAAAAAAAGCCTCTATTTGTATAAACCTTCTTGGAGTCTATAAACCATCTGAGGGATTCCGGGAATCCTCCTTCAACAAACGTAAGGTTAAAGGACTGACCTCCTTGATGTAAAATAGCCATTAATGATTTGACTGGGGCCCAGGACTAGTATCTTCTGTTCCTTACCCTAAAGCCAAGCATGATAGGAATGGTTCAGTCCAATACTTGTTGTGGCTTTTAGGGCCCAGTTCAAAAGGGTATGAAGCAACAATTCCATCTTTCCTGATGGTTAGTCTGTCACTGCAATAAAAACAGGACTGGTTTCCAAAAAAAAAAAAGTAGATACATTTCCCACAGAATCAGAGACTTTTCCTCAGCTTTTTACCTTGATCAACAGAATTAGGAGCAGACTTAAAAGATTCTGGAGTATGGGACAAAATTATTTTCAAATGTTCAAAGCTGCAGAAAACTTTCTGGGGAAAAAATTATAGGTTCATTTTGGAGATTCTTTGGGAAATTAATCAGATTCATACAGAACATTGAGAAAAGTTTTTTACAAGGACATTTAAATAGGAAAAAGTCAATCAGCAGAGTCATATGATTCTACAGGCAAAAATATTTGTACTATGTTGACATATGAATCAGAGGACATCAAATGCAATACTTTTATATTCATTTTTTAACTCTAGGCTTAGATAAGCCATTGCTGTTTTTACTACCTTTTGTTTTTCAAAGGAAGGTACAACTATAAATGGGCTGAGAAGCAATAAAACTACTGCCCCAGCCGTTGTGTGATAAGTTATATAACCCAGTGGACACACGTTTTTTTGATCTTCACATTCTAAAATGCAACAAAGAGCAAAGAAATGTCATTAAAGCAGCAAATTAGTACAAAACGGACTGTATACTTTGTTATACTGTGGTTGCACGGGCATGCATTCTGTCATGCAATATAAAATTGCCTTTTATTTACAGAGCTTAAACAATTTCTACATCTCTTTACATTTTATCAAGATAATACTTCCTAACAAGTACAGTATATTAAAAGGAAAAAAAAATCTATTGTTTTAATGATGCAAACCATGCATTAAGAAAAGCATTTTCCACTGAAGTATAGCACAATGCATCAGTTACAAATAACACCACAAGCAAATGCTTATCCAATGCTCCCTGACTGCAGAATTAGTGGACTTTTTAAAGCAATACCTGTTTCAGATAATTGAGGTAAATGACTTTTTGGATTTGTTGTAAACAGCCAGTACAAAATTCGGTTTATAAAACTGATAATAATCAGCTATAATTTGCATCATTGCCAACTGTTGTAGTTCAACTGTATCTCAGAGGTTGGCAGCCACTTAGAATAAGTCAGATATACCTGGTTGCAAAGATAGTATATTTTAAAGTTACAAAGTATCTTCATTGAGGGGGGATCATTAGGATACATTCATGAAATTTAGCTCTAAATCACAGGAGGCTCATTTACATTCTAACATCCACTGAAAGAGACCTAGTCATCAATATACAGTAGCTACACTTTAAAGGGATACTGTCATGGGAAAACATTTTTTTTTAAAAAAAACACATCTGCTCCAGCAGAATTCTGCACTGAAATCCATTTTTCAAAAAAGCAAACAGATTTTTTATATTTAATTTTGAAAGCTGACATGGGGCTAGACATATTGTCAGTTTCCCAGCTGCCCCCATTCATCTGACTTGTGCTCTGATAAACTTCAGTCACTCTTTACTGCTGTACTGCAAGTTGGAGTGATATCACCCCTCCCTTCCCCCCAGCAGCCTAACAACAGAACAATGGGAAGGTAACCAGATAGCAGCTCCCTCACACAAGATAACAGCTGCCTGGTAGATTTAAAAACAACACCCAATAGTAAAAGCCACGTCCCACTGAGACTGATTCAGTTACATAAAGTAGGAGAAATAACAGCCTGCCAGAAAGTAGTTCCATCCTAAAGTGCAGGCACAAGTCACATGACTGGGGGCAGCTGGAAACTGACAATATGTCTAGCCCCATGTCAGATTTCAACATTGAATATAAAAAAAATCTGTTTGCTCTTTTGAGAATTGGATTTCAATGCAGAAGTCTGCTGGAATAGCACTATTAACACTATTTTCCCATGACAGTATCCCTTTAAAGATCTGCCAGGTACTGACACATTCAAAAAGCTGGAGAATCTGGACATCGTACCAATCCCCAAAGAATCATTTTTTAAAATATTTCTTATTCAAATGAACCAAGACTTAAGCGCCATTAGCAAAGTGGCCATTGTGCACCTTTTTATATTTTTTATATTTTCCTTTCAATTTAAAGGGATTTTTTTGTGTCCTAAGGCAAACGTACGTTGACTCCTACATTCATAGGTAGCTGAAATTATTTACATACAACTCTTGTTAAAGTGGTGAACTAGGGAGCAACACCCATGACCAACACCACACCTGCAGGCCCTACAACAACCCATATGAATAGCAGGATGCAAGAGGTAGGGTGGTGCCAAATGTAGGGGTTCTCCAACTGCTTGGGGGGCATTAAGGGGGAGCTGACATTTACCAGGCCCCCTTCCATCTGCAAGTCCTCACTGGTCACAAGGTCTGCTCCCCACTTTTTTCTGCACTGCCTTGTCCTGCAGGCTTCAAATTACTGAACAGGGCTACCATTGAAAAGGGACATCTTAATGGGGGCCTAGCCACATTTACAGAACCCAGGAGGAACAGGACTTGTATTTAATGGTGGGTTCTTGTCACATCACAGAGTGTCTGGGGTTTAATTGGGAGATATAGGGCAGAAAAGCAGATTTCTTTGTGATTTTGATGGCTCCACAACTGTATATCCAATACTTGCAGCCTACTCAATTAGTTTCCATTTCCCGTTCAGGAACAAAAGAACGGACTGCATTATTTTACAGTTCATATACAATAATATTCAGCTTCAGAACGTCATATTAGGAGTAATTGTCATATATAGCTATTATCTTCCATGGCAATAGAGATCTGCCTTCTTCAATCATGATATGTAATAATAATAATATACTGCAACATCAGCACTTCACATACTACATACATTAATGAAACATATTTTATATTAGTACCGTAAAGTGTATTCTGATATAAGAGACAGTCTGCTAGTTTTAAGCCACTAAGCAAAAAGTTGATATTTAAATTAATTTTAAAGTAAAGCAAATGTTATTTCCATTCTGCACATTTCATGCAACTTACGTAATATATTGTTTGAATTACAAGAAGGCACTCCTGTCCATAAACAGCTCCCATGTAAGGATTTTATGTTTTTGCCCCAATCGGCATCCCAGAATTTTGGTTCGATTTCTGTCACCAAGATTCCACCCAGCTACTCCCAGTTAAAAACCATCAATACAGATAGTAATACATTACACTGGCTAGTGATTCAGAAACGTGGTATTCACTGAAATTAAACAATGGCACTTTTCTCTTCCTGCATAGAATTTCTTGAAGGGGATTTCCCTATCAGCAGCTCCTTTTCGTGAATCAGACTGTCCAGGAGGTCCTCTTGTCTGTAGTTGTGATAAACCTTCAAGAATGCCAGAATGGTTATTCCCAGCCAAGTCAGCCAGGCTGCCCACAATCCAAACTGAAAAGGAAGAAGACAGAATATAAAGGAGATTGAGTTTCTCTGAATACAGAATAAAGAGATCTATAATACTAAATATATTGCTAACTTTTCAAATATCCTTGGCATTTTTTTAGTTTTAATTCTTAATTGCTTAAAAGAAGAATTCAACCCTAAGGGTAGGGACACACTGGGCGATTTGGGGAGTTTTAGTCGCCTGGCGACTAATCGCCGCGACTTTTCTCCCCGAATGCCTCCCCTCGCTCTGCGCCTGGCTAAAATGAAAAATCGCCTGCGCTAATCACACGCGGCGATTCGTTTTCCGAAATCGCCCGAAGTTGCCTCACGAGGAAACTTCGGGCGACTTCGGAAAACGAATCGCCGCGTGTGATTAGCGCAGGCGATTTTTCATTTTAGCCAGGCGCAGAGCGAGGGGAGGCATTCGGGGAGAAAAGTCGCCAGGCGACTAAAACTCCCCAAAACGCCCAGTGTGTCCCTACCCTAAAGGTAAAAAATCCCTACCCTACGTAGACCTCCCACCAGCCTAAAAGTTACCCCGGGCAAATGCGCAGTTGTAGCGAAACAGAAAATTGCTCCAACTACGCCGTCTCATTCCAAAAATTTCTGAAGAGAAGAAGATGGCGCCCGTGAACTCCAATGCCTGAATCTGTACCGAGGGGTAAGTAAAACGTTAGGGGCATTTGCTTAAGATATTTCATTTGATTGAACACTGGTTAAGCAGCACAGAGCAGTCCATATTTGTAAAGTACAGGATAGGTATTTGTATTAGCAGAGGTAGAGAGCATTATAAAAGCTTACATTAGGGGGCAGATTTATCAAGGGTCAAAGTGAAAATTCTAATTTTTAAATTTGAATTTCGAGTTTATTTTAGTGTAATTCGACTAGGGAATAGAAAATCCTATTTTTGAAATTTATCATGTACTGTCCCTGTAAGAATTCAAATTCGACTATTCGCCATCTAAAACCTGCCGAATTGGTGTAGCCAATGGGGGGCCTCCTACAATCAATTTGGAGTCGTTTGGTGGACTTTTGAAAAAAAAAACAAAACATTTTTTTTGGTGAAAAGACTTGAACAGAATTTGATTTGATTTGGTCATTTTTTTTTTCGAATTTAGAGTTTATGGGAGTTGATGGGAGTTTTTAAAAACTGGAACAAGGATGAGGAAGAGCACACTCTTCAATGCTTTTCCAAAAGATAGCCCGGTGCACAGAGTAGAGGGTACGGCAATCCCCAAACAGATATTTCGAGTAAAGATACACTGGCACACAGGGTAATTGCATTGCAGGGTGACCCCTTGCTGTTTATTTGTGCGGGCGTGCAACGTATCGGGGCTTGAGAAAGGGGTTCGTCGCACGTCCGCACAAATAAACAGCAAGGGGTCACCCTACACTGCAATTGCTCTGTGTGCCAGTGTATCTTTACTTGAAGTTTTTAAAAACTCCCATAAACTCGAAATTCAACCCTTAATAAATTTGCCCCTAAGAATTTAGGGATATAAGAACAGAACATGTTTATCTTCCGCAAAGAACTGACATTTTTTAAATTGGTCAATTATGTGCTTTTTCGTGGATGCTGAAAAATTACAATAACTTCTAATAAATCTGATTTCTGTGGATGCTGAAAAATGACTATATTAATAAAGTTGATCACCTAGTTACACAATTGAACTGTTTTATCCAGTGTTCTTTATTGCCCTGGGTGAGGATGGGGGCTAATACAGTGAGATCTTTTCAATATGTAGGTAAGATACATTAAACAATTTTAGGGCTTACAAATAGTGATGGGCGAATCTAACCCGTAATTCACAAAACAGCAAAAAAAATTAGCCAAATGCACTGAAGTCAATGGCGACAATTTTTTTTTTTTTTTTGATGCACGACAATTTTTTTCACCAATTGGAGTCTATGATGCACCATGATGGAGAGCTCAACCCAATCCAAAAGTGCAGGATGCTTACCCAGAAGACCCTTCCCTTGCACTATAGTCAATAGAGCAATTGCAAAAAAAATCCAGATGCACATCTTTTTGTTTGAATTGTGTCAAAAGTGGTTTATTAAGCCAAATACATAAAAAAAAGCGCAATGTTTCGGGCCTTGATAAAGGGCCCAGAGGAGTCCGAAACGTTGCCCTTTTTTTGATTCTTAAAACAGAATAAAGCCTTTTAAAGGTAGACCACCTGTTTTTTTCTGCCATCAACTACTATTGGCAACAAAATATGGCTCAGCTTGAATAAACTTGCAATGTCCACATAAACACAGACATTCTAACTTTACTTAGCCCAGATCTTGCTTGTTTCGTTGAGAATCCCAGGACAGAGACATTTTCTACAGTTTTATCATTTCAACTAATAAAATAATTAGTAAAGTGGCAGCATTAGGGCTGTCTCGTATCAAAAGGGAAACTTACCATAGATGGCAGTGAGTGGCCAGGGGCAGCACAAAGCCGACTCCGGTAACTTTAAGAGCCGAATTTAAATTTTTATAAATGGAAATTCGGTTCTTCTAGTGCAGAGGGTACCTTCTCAAGCATCAGCAGCCTCAGAAACGCCCCAGGCAAAGAACAAAATGCAATGACCCTTGTGGGGTTTAGGGAGACCTAATAAGGAAATCTCCAGTTCCAACATGCATTTAGCTAGAGAAATCAGTCATTCTAACCAAAAAACACTTATAGAAACCATACTGACCAGCCCTCATGAGCTAAATGTGTTAGGTAAGTAAATACATTGAAGTAAAAGGAAGATGTAAGGATGATATCAACTATAAGAGTATCCAAGCTGGTTAAAGCAAATGCAAAATTCCTTACTCACCTGTGCAATGGCAAATTGATCATAGAATGATGAGTTTTCTAAATTAAGTTCTAGGTCACGGTCCTGAAGTTCTTCACAGCTTAGAGAATATAAACAGAAATCATAATTAATGGAACAATATTATCTATGTAAAACATATTATTTGAGCCTAAAAGTGATGTGCTGCCAAGGGGTTGGGTTTTAATTGGATCGTTGGTTATTTAACTGTGAAAAAGATATTTACTTCTTCTCCTTGAACAGAATTAACATGTGGGTAACAATGTGAATGTATCTGCTTACTGGTACATGGCATTTGTGATCACCCAAGTCCACCAAAATCATAATATAAACAGAAACAAAGTCTACACAGCAGATTCAGTAAAGATGGCCATAGATGTAACAATTAGGATCTTTCTTGGAAAAGATCTTCAAAAGATCGTTCGTTCAAAACACACGTGTAGAGCTGAATCGTCAGATATACTGGTAGAAACAATAGAATCCGACCTGTATCTGACGATTCAGCACTAACAATGGCAGATGTTTGCTTGCCTTGAAAGGCACCAGATCAAAATTTTCCGTCCAACCCAATCGATGAGCCGACCGATATCCAAGTGTTCTACCGATATCGGTCAGCTCGTTTCGCACCATACACGCACTAAATATTGAATGAAGATTCATTTTATATGCTATTATCTGTGCATCTATGGCCACATTAACTTGATATGGACATCTATGGGTAAAATTAGTAAATATGTATTACTTTAGTTTTTACTATTCAAAAATCACACACAATCAAATCATTCAACAGTACATCATAACATGCTTTTTTCACAATAATAAGTCTAGCTCTTGTTTAACCTTCCCATCCAAGACAATTGATTATTATACTAACCTTTGAGGAAGGCTTCCTTTTTCTGTAATGGCATCACACCACATGTTAAATCCAACACTGACAATGGTGCTGGCAATAAATATGAGAAAAACCACAAAGGAGCTGATCAGCAGATTCAGGAAAGCATAAAAGAAAGAGCTGCAATAAAATGGAGAAAAATATATCTCATAATGAGTCAAAACACAGCATCAACAGACACTCTAAACAGCTTCCAGCCACCATATTCAAGAGATAAGTGGTCTCCCAAGACATCTGGTTTAATTAATAACACCAAGGAGAAATGAGAAGGCCCAAGATTATTCTTCTCAAGTCTCATTATCCTTGTCACTTAAATCCCCTTATATTTTTTCCTAATGAGATCTGAAATCATAAATTATAAGCTGTCTACTAACTATTCATCACATCACACACTCACTAGCATCCAATGTGGTAAATGTGATATGATTTAAGTTGCCAAGCTGGATCATGTGTGATAGGAATTGGCCGGATGACTTTATGCCTTAGTAGAGGGAATACAATTAATAAAAGAGGCATTCATTAACAGGCGATCCATGGAAATTATAAGTGCAAATAGTTCTAAAAAATCAGAAATGGGTTTGGAATTGGCTACAATTCAATTATAGTCTTGGAATTGTGTTTTTTTTCTTCTATTGATATATGTATAGCTAGTTCCTTCCAAAATAACAGTAATCTAGGGCACAAAGGGCTATATAATAAGTCAGAAAACTGATTTTTTAGAAATAATTTTTAACAGGTACAGAGAAATTGAATGTTTTTTTTTTCCAGAAGTCATGCTTTAATTGTTGTATCAATTTGTATTCTATGGAAGTACTAATGCCCCTACTGTATGTATCAACCAATTCCAGTGGTTTGCCCAGTGATTAATATCTGATGAAAGAGATAAAGGCAGGGGGACTTTCATGGCCAAAAACAAAATAGTGAATAAATAATATATTGTCTAATTCATGATTCATTTTGAAATTAAAATTTAACTGATTTATTGATCCATTATCAGGTCAAATATGTAAACCATGTACTGTACATGCCATGTCTAGCAAGGTTTCTTATGGCATACATTCTTTCCCTCTTTGAAAATATTTTTAAAAATGTTTTCCTGGCATTGAATCCACTTATGAATAATTAATGAAACCATGTTTCAGAGTTTTTCTTTTTCAAAATAATGGAGGCACGTGTATGACTGCAAGTGTAATTTCAAGCTCTATTGTAACATATTTCACAGAATTTCAGCCTCAACTGAACTGTAGCAAATTTTTCAGATTGCTGAGGGGACTACAACTTGGTCAGGAGGTTGTGGTAGCTCCAGGTTTCCATCGTGTCAATAGACGTAGCCCGATCTGCCTTCGAATACATGTATATTATACATGTATGCATTGATTTATATAGCACCACAATTGTACGCAGTGCTTCACAAGGTATGAGCACAAACAGATTATATTAATAATTAAGTAATACATTAATAATAGCTAAAGCAATGCTTAAGAGCTAAGAACTTTCAATACACAGCATGGATGATGTCCCTGCTCCAAGGAGCTTACCATCTATTAGGTAAAGGAGAACAAAACAGAAACAAAAAGTGGAGGTATAGGTGTGTAGGATAAGGATACATTGCTGCAGAGGAGGGCTAGCAAAGTGCTTCAAGTAGTAGGTGGTTTTTAAGGAGCTTAGAGAAATGTGTTAGTGTGGGGGCTTTCCTGATGCACAATGGTAAAGCATTCCAGAAGCGGGGTGCGATCATTGAAAAAGGTTTTATGTGCGCAGCTATTTTGGTGAACAGTCAGTAGATTCTCCTGAGCTGAGTGCAGGGCCCAGGAGTAAGCGTATGGGTTGATGATGAGATCTAATATATAAAGAGTAGCAGAAGAATGAAGGGCTCTGAAAGACAGGATAAGAATTTTGTATTTTATGCGCCACTTGATAAGAAGCCAGGAGATTTTATTAGTGAGGAGGAGGAGGGGACAGATTTAGATGCGGGTGAGACCATGCTGGCAGCAGCAGTGAAGATTGAATGCAATGGGTGGAGACATGATTCAGGGAGACCAGCTAGTAATATGTTACAGTAATCTAACCTGGAGAGTATGAGAGCCTGGACCGGTGTTTTGGTAGTGGGGGGGGGGTTAGAGGAAGGTGCGTATTATAACAGTGTTTCTTAGAAAGAAATGGCATGTTCTGGTAAGGTATGATATATTGCTATATTTAACAGATAATTTCTTATGTAACCTTAACATAAAACATATCTGAATGAAAATCATAAAACAGGAGGGTGATTTAGACAAGCTGTTTGCTGACAGTGATCTACTGATCACCAGCTAAATATCTACTGGCAGATCCCGATCCACCTTTTGGATTCCCCTGACCTTGAGTATGCAGTGCTCTTCACACAGATAGGTCTAATGCAAAGATAACTTGCAGAAAACAGAAGCAAATACAACTCTGTGTACAGAAAGTGCTATGGGGGATGGGGGAAATACAAACATAACCGTATATAAAAGAATCATCCATAATATTTAAAAAGCTACAGTACATTTTACCCATATTATCTTCATTTAAAACAAAACATCAAGATGCAAGATGGATATCTACAGGAGGTACATATGCGATAGATGATAGGTAGATAAATATATAGTTAATTGGTCATAGACTGATAGATAGATACATAGATAGATAGATGATAGATAGATAGATAGATAGATAGATAGATAGATAGATAGATAGATAGATAGATAGAGATAGATAGATAGATAGATCGATCGAAAGATAGATAGACAGATATATAACAGATAGACGATAGATAGATAGATAGATAGATAGATAGATAGATAGATAGATAGATAGACAGATATATAACAGATAGACGATAGATAGATAGATAGATAGATAGATAGATAGATAACAGATAGATGATAGAGAGATAGATAGATAGATAGATAGATAGATAGATAGATAGATAGATAGATAGATAATAGATAGATAACAGATAGATAGATAGATAGATAGATAGATAGATAGATAGATAGATAGATAGATAGATAGATAGATAGCAGATAGATAACAGATAGATAGATAGATAGATAGATAGATAGATAACAGATAGATAGATAGATAGATAGATAGATAGATAGATAGATAGATAGATAGATAGATAGACAGATAGACAGATAGACAGATATATAACAGATAGATAGATAGATAGATAGATAGATAGATAGATAGATAGATAGATAACAGATAGATAGATGATAGACAGACAGATATATAACAGATAGATAGATAGAATTGGTGATATAGCCATACTGAGTGATGGACTAATGGACAGTAAGGCAGACATAGATGCTTGGTTTGATAGGAGCACTACACAGACACAGGCTGGTTGTTAATACAAGAGAAATGACTGCAGAGCATATTGATCTAAGCAATCTGAAAATATATTTCATTGATATGAATATCCCAACCCCCCAGGTGAAACTCACTGCTCGTGGCCCTTGCAGAGGAAGTAGAGGCTCCTCCAGGCCTGCACAGCAGACGCCAGCAATGAGAGGAGCCCGGTGATTACACTGAACCTGCAGGCAGACTCCGGCCCCCACTCATCCACCGTGAAGTGCTCCCTCTCCATTGTAATATTGACACTCAGCCACATGCCCTCGGTAAACAGGAGGCATTTTCCATGGAAGTCGGTGCTGTTCTCACTCAGAGGGATGACAGCGATGAAGCTGAACAAAAATGCCAGAAAATACAGGACACATTGGGCGAAGAGGAAATTGTTCAGCGCCATTTTTTCCAGCTGTTAAGGGAGGGCTGCCAGATAGAGACTGCGCAAACAGGGAACTGTGTCAAACCCCCAGAGAGGGATAACGTTGGTGACATGATCCCAATTGCATGTTATAAATCTCCAGCAGGATTTCTGCAGGCAGGTGGCTGGGCGTTTGTATTCAGAAACACAACAGGCTCAGGCTGAAAGCTTTTCCCATCAGCACCACGGACAGTTCCACTGCAAGTCATTATTGAAGGGCCCCTTAAAGGGACCATGACAGGAATGAGCCACATTACACTTAAAAAAAATAAATTACCCTCTTCACTAAGTAATCACTCTTATTCACTGCTTCTTAAAAAATGCAAGAGACATAAAACCTTGAGAAAAATATTCAGAGAAGCATCAAAGAACAGAGCAGTATCTGAGCAGAAAGCAGCTAACATGTTCCTGGAGTCCCTCTTTACCCTCCCCCCCCCCACTTTGGCTTGGCTGCAATTTCTAGATTAACCCTTCACTGTTCTTATTTTGTTTGTTCAATGTAAAATCACCATTTTATTTTAAAACCTGCCATACAGAAAAACACCAACGTAAAAGGAAGAGTGGGATAAACCCCAAAATGTGGGGGCAGATTTACATAGGGTCGAATATCGAGGGTTAATTAACCCTCGATATTCGACAGCTGAGTCGAGTATCTCGATATTCAACTGCCGAATGTAAATCCTTCGACTTCGAATATCGAAGTCGAAAGATTTACCGCAAATAGTTTGATCGAACGAAAAATCGTTCGATTCGAAGAATTTTAATCCATCGATCGAACGATTTTTCTTCTACCAAAAAATTGATAGAAAGCCTATGGGGACCTTCCCCATAGGCTAACATTGCACTTCGGTAGGTTTTAGGTGGCGAAGTAGTTGGTCGAAGTTTTTTTTAAAGAGACATTACTTCGACTATCGAATGGTGGAATAGTCGAACGATTTTAGTTCAAATCGTTAGATTCGAAGTCAAAGTTGTAGTCGAAGGTCGAAGTAGCCAATTCGATGGTCGAAGTAGCCAAAAAAATCATTCGAAATTCAAAGTTTTTTTTATTCTATTCCTTCACTCGAGCTAAGTAATTGGGCCCCTAGGTCTGTCCTCGCTGGCTCCTTTCTAAGTTAACGTTTAGCTCCCTTGCTGAACCCTCTGGATTCTTGTGTGGGAGGACCTGACAGCCCAAGAGTAAATGTAAGTTAGACTTGAGACCAATGTGGTTGTCAGAGGTAGAAAAGTAAGCCTAGCCTGGAATCCAATCACTTTCCTTGGATTTTGGGTTTACCTAAGTAACACTTCAACTATTGTGCAGTTACTCGTCATCACAGTTACAGTGGTTTTAGGACTGTTTTAGGATTTTAGAGTTCCACAGATGTCTTTGTATGACATCATTTTATTGCAAATCAGCACATAAAAATTTGGTACAATGAATATTTGTTCTACTATGTGGAAAAGTTGTAAACTCCTGCTTTGTAAAAAATGATTCCTAGTTAGGTAAGCAAAATAGTCGTTCCTTCTTGGCTAATTATAGTGCTTGGGCATTATCTAAATGGACATTTTGTTGGTTTGTCCACTTTTCTTATTAACAACAAATGTTGCCAAAAATACACCCACTAGTGATGGGGTAAATTCACGAAACGGTGAAAAATTAAATAATGAATTTTGATGCCCGCGTCAATTTTGACACCCACGTCAATTCTGATGCTCACTGCAATTTTGACGCCGTCGCTAAAGTCAGTCGGCATCCGAATACTATTGACGCGCGACGGTTTTGATGCAATCGACTTTTTCCAATGAGGCGTCCGAAATTTTTGGATGCCGGGGATTTTTTGCACCAGTTTCACAAATGTATCCAACGGCGGCGAAACACGGACATTCACAGCGAATTCGCACCTGGCAAAATGTATTCGCCCACCACTAACACCCACCCCTCAACAAGTTTAGGAAGTTTTGCTGTTAGTTAGTGGTGAGAGTTGCTGGCTTCAAAACATTTGCGGCAAGCGACATGGCTATGAGCTACAGCAACAAGTAAATTCCTTCTTACTGATTTTATTGTCAGGAAATGTATAAATGTTAAATATTAATCCAACTGTAAACAAGGTATACATTTTTAAACTGTCATTGATGCCTTTGAAGAATGACTGCAGTTATATTTTTAACGTAAACATCCATGTGATTTTTTATCTAATTCCCTCAAATAAAAAAATATATACTGGTCGTGTCTCTAGTGTCTTCTAGATCTGTTATTAATTATAAACTCTACAAATGTGCAAGTATAGTATGAAAAAAGGGCTCTGTTTCCTCCATGGGGTACTTAACCCATCCTTCAATATAACTCTGCAGATCTTTCAACATCTCGTCTATATTCCAGCTCCGGAAATTCACTCATCATTTGTCTTTCTAGCCAGCCCAGCGCTGCTCTTTTCTGTATTTGATTAATGCTATGCAATCATTCTTCCCTTGGTATAACCCATTTAAACTGTTTCAAGGAGCTGGCACCAATTACATGTCTATGATACATGCTGTGGATATACATTCATCGGTGTAACCTGCCTGTCACATTGAACATGGCTAGTGTATTTTTTTTTCTACCTGTTAGATGTAGGGTTGAGATCTATTGCAATGGAACATTCATGAACCTGTGGCCATTATGCTTGTTGTTCTTAAAGAATACTTAATAAATCTTTGGGGTTTTTCCCTTTTAATTACAAGAAAATTACCTCTAAATCCATGCATATGTTGCAAGGGATACTAGGCATATGTGCATATAGATATGAATATAGCTGCAGTGAATAGAGGTACAAAGGAGCCTTTTACATTCACCCACAGCTGGTGGTATATACAAAACTTCTGACTGCTCCCTCAATGGCATTGGGTTCCCAGTCAACAAATTTGAATTTCATTTTATTTGTGTTACAAAAAGCTTAACACGTTTTGTGCCACCCCTGAGACAAATGAGATGTAATACAATTTTGTTAATCAATGTTTTTTTAGTGGCACGTTTTTCAACTGAGGTCCGGTTTGGGCCAACCATTGTTCTCCATGGCCATGTGATTTCTCCCAGTTTCAGTGGTCAGACAGACCATCCTGCTATTAGATGTCCTAGTACGAGTTATTATTCTTATGGAGTTATTATTCTTTTAGTATGCTTTTTTTTGCATTACAAAGCTTTTATGTATAATAGAGAAGAGCAACCATATTCTATAAGATATACTGTATGTCAGGAAGCACTGGGAACCCTGGAATGCTTTCTTGCAATTAGTGATGTGCGAGTTAAAGGGATACTGTCATGGGAAAAAAAATAATTTTCAAAATGAATCAGTTAATAGTGCTGCTCCAGCAGAATTCTGCGCTGAAATTCATTTCTCAAAAGAGCAAACAGATTTTTTTATATTCAATTTTAAAATCTGACATGGGGCTAGACATTTTGTCAATTTCCCAGCTGCCCCAAGTCATGTGACTTGTGCCAGCACTTAAGGAGAGAAATGCTTTCTGGCAGGCTACTGTTTTTCCTTCTCAATGTAACTGAATGTGTCTCACTGGGACATGGGTTTTTACTATTGATTACTGTTCTTAGATCTACCAGGCAGCTGTTATCTTGTGTTAGGGAGCTGCTATCTGGTTACCTTCCCATTGTTCTTTTGTTTGGCTGCTGGGGGGAAAAAGGGAAGGGGTGATATCACTCCAACTTGCAGTACAGCAGTAAAGAGTGATTGAAGTTTATCAGAGCACAAGTCACATGACTTGGGGCAGCTGGGAAATTGACAATATGTCTAGCCCCATGTCAGATTTCAAAATTGAATATAAAAAAATCTGTTTGCCCTTTTGAGAAATGGATTTCAGTGCAGAATTCTGCTGGATTAGCACTATTAACTGATTCATTTTGAAAAAAAAATTTTTCCCATGACAGTATCCCTTTAAGTAAAACTCAACCCGTACCAACTTCAGCCTTTCTTTTATAGACCCGCGCCAAACTAATCCACGGATGTCGTCACAAAAGGGGCGAGGCAAAAAGGCACACCTATAAAACCGGAAGCTGGCAGTGTATAGTCGCAGGCAGAGAGATCAGGCAGAAGAGCTCAACCCGAACCCTCCTGCGACCCACAAATGGGGGAGCGAGGTTGACCTAACCCGCCCAACAGGCCGGCCCACACATCACTACTTGCACTAACCTTCTGAGCTACTGGGGACTCATGGGGTTGGTGCTGGTCAGTTATTATGTCTCTCTGCTGTCCTCTTCTTCATTTATCTCGTTTATCTCATGTGGTTTCAATCCGCAATTAAGGGGCATTGTAAGTCCTGGGATTCCTTTGTCCGCTTCCTGACCGGTGTTCCTGCCTGGTTTCCTGTTCCATACCCTAGTTCTTCTGCTTCAATTCCTCTTACCTGTACTCTGTTGGATCTCCCGGTATTCAACCTTGGCTTGTTTACTAGACTACGCTCTGCCTTCACTGGATTTGTCATTGCCTTCAGCCTGCCCCAACCTCAGCCTGTTATTAGTGGCGAATTTGTCCGATATGGCTTCGCCAAAAAAATCTCTAATTTACAGTGTAATTCGCTATCACTACCTGTTATACAAACTTGTCATTGTGCTGCCTGCCCCTGACCACTGGTGTATTTTTATATCTTAATTTTATCTATTGTATTGCTGTAATTTTCATAATTAAATCATTCTTCTCCATAACATGTTCCCAGCCTATCAACACCTCACATACCTGTTTTACCCATGTTATACAGCACCTAGATTCCCACTTGCTAGCCACTCACCTGTGGCTCAATATGTGATGCTCTTTTGTAACCAGCTCTTTTCTCATTTTTAATGCAGGAACGGCGCTCACAGATTAAGGATAATCATAATACCACATTTATTTATTTAGTAATTATTTTAATCATTAGTCATTCATTTTTATAACTTATCTTTATATTTCAACCCAACTATGAGAATGGCAAGAACAAATAACAAGAACAAATAACTGTTTAAAAATGTAAACTGGAAAACAAATTAAAAAAAAATTTAAAATTAAAAAAAAAACACAAAAATAAATAAGGTTCAACTGTCAATGAATGATTTCATACAATGTTTTCATGTGTATGTTGAGGGGACAATATGAGAGACCATCTCATAGGGGGTTATTTATTTAAGGGGTGCTTCACCTCTACGGTAACTTTAAGTATGTTATAGTATGACCAATTCTAAGCAACTTTTCAATTGGTCTTCGTTATTTATTTTCTATAGCTTTTTAATTATTTGCCTTTTTCTTCTGCCTCTTTCCTGCTTTCAAATTTTTTTATTACTCGTCTTTCTATTCAGCCCCTCTCCTATTCATATTCCAGTCTCTTATTCAAACCAGTGCATGGTTGCTAGGGTAATTTGAACCCTAGTAACAAGATTGCTGACATTGCAAACTGGAGAGCTGCTGAATAAAAAGTGAAATAACTCAGACCACAAATAATAATAATTGAAAACCAATTACAAATTGTTTTAGAATATCACTCTGAACATCATACTAAAAGTTAACTCAAAGGTGAACAACCCCTTTAAGCTCTGAATTTTTCTAGTCGGACTTTAAAGGGGAAAATACAATTTTCCCCTTTTGATTTTTCCGGGATTCCGGTGGTGTTGAAAGTCAGATGAAAAAAATACTCCATCTCAGACCTGCCGAGAACATGTAAAAGACAATGGCAGATGTCCCATTAAAGGGGAAGTAAAGTCAAAATTAGAATAAGGCTAGAAATGCTAAATTTTGTATACTAAACATGAACATGAACTTACTGCACAACAAGCCTAATCAAACAAATGATTTATGCTTTCAAAGTTGACCACAAGGGGTCACCATCTTGTAACTTTGTTAAACATCTTTGCAAGACCAAGACTTTGCACATGCTCAGTGTGCTCTGGGCTGCTTAGGGATCATCATAAAAGAAGCCAGAAGCCGATACAGCAAGACTGATTAATAATCAGAATATACAGACTGCACTGGGTCCTGTGTTGTCATGTAATCTAATATTGATTTTATAGTTTTTGTATTGTTTAATACAGACTTTATCCAAATCTGCAGAATGAGTGGCTGCAACAAAATAATCCCAGTTTTTCTGTTTAAATCTGGCTAAATGATCTTTGTCCCTGCAGCTGGAGTTGGAACAATAAAGGGGAGGTAAAGGCAAAAATAAGATCCAATACAAATCTCTACACAGTCGCCGGCTGCTCTACAGGGAAACAAACAAAGCTGCTTGCGTTCTGCATGGCTGGGAAGTAAGGTGGGGGCTCCCCCTGCTGTTCATAAGTATGATTGTTTCCCTGCAGAGCAGTTAGGGACCATCTGACAATTCCTATCCACAGCAGTAATTGAATGGAGAATTTCACTGCATACAGTCAGGTTTCTTATAGAAACAGTACACATTAGTATATAGGAGATAGGTTTCTTTTTCATTAAAGTAAAAATGAAAGTAAAAATGGGATTTTTTTTGCCTTTACATGCCCTTTAACAATGGATTTTCTGAGTTGAATTGGGTTTCTGAAAAAATTGCAGCTTTTGATTTTACCGTGACTTTCTCTGCACAAGAAAAAATTATGAAATTTTATTGATAAATAGGGGGGGGGGAGAAGTCGGTGCCTATTTGGTCAGAGTCGGTTTCAGAAAATAGTGAGAACATTTCGGATTTTGATAAATAACCCCCATAGCGTCACAACATATCTTGGTGCAACTTTTATAAATAACCCCACTAATCCTCAACCAGATTTGTAAGGAATAAGGGGTGCTGCCTTTGTAATACTGACTGTTGCTTTTTCCAATTTCCATTATGTTAACCTTTTGATCTGCTGTGGGTCTGTTTATATGCAATGAATACGAAGCTACCGATGGTTCTCTGTCTCCATCTTGTGTTAGGCTGTGTTATGTACTTAAAGTGATTCTGACATGTGCAAGCAAAATGCCTGAATCTACTCTTCTTTAACAATAAATTATATAATGATATATATATATATATATATATATATATATATATATATATATATATATATATATATATATATATATATATATATATTTAGATCACTCGCCAAACAAAAACACAAGGTAAAACTTGTACACTCAACAAGCTCAGTTAGAGTAATTGATTACAAAACAGAATAGCTTTTACATCTAGTGTTCAGATTCCTGTATAGTGTGCTTTTAAATGATGCAGCAATGTCTGTCCATGTCGTGCATTTAATGCATAGTGTCTGCTAGAGATAATAGGGGTAATTTACAATACCCTACGCAAGTGTGCAAAGTGCAAAACAAGGCTACAGTCAGCCAACGGCATGCAGTAAGGATAGGGCTGGGCTGCATCTCCTGACGCTGCTCTCTGCAGTTCTGGATTTTCAGTTCGGTGCTTCATGCAGAAAGCAACAAGCCAAAGGAGTTCTGTTAAATGAGTACTAATGGGAGCGCTCTTGCACTTTCCACAGCCAAGGCTTGTAAATGAGCCCTAATGAGGCAGTGATTACTTTGCCCAGGAGGCATCATGTTGATGTGTCACATACAATGTAAGTAAGGGATTTCATAAAGCATAAATAGCTTTGACAGTAAGTTAAATTCGCAATTTGCAAAGCTGTTTTGTGAATATTTTCTCCGCCACCAAAGCTCTTTTTGGCCCCACCGGCCCTGATCCACTGCACCCGCTCTTCTTACCTTTCTCTCCCCTGCAGGCCCGGATTTGTGGCAAGGCCACAAAGGTCCGGGCCTAGAGCGGTGAAATTTTAGGGGCGGCATGCTTCCCTGCTGCATATTGAATTACATAGGGAACTCCGAGTTATGCTGTGGCAAAAGCGGATGTACGCGCAGCAGGGGCGGATGTGCGCGTGGCCGGCGGGCGCTAGGACCCAGAGGTCTCTGGCCAGTCTCTGGCCCGGCCTGGTCGTTGTTGATGCACGAGAAAGTTGTGTGCTCACGCGAGGGGGGGGAGTGTTGCAACAGAGGGGGTTTTGCAGCTGGGGATGGTGTGTGGGCCCTGGACCCCAGACTACCCAGTCTGATGCTGTCTCTAGGGTATTTTACCGGCAATGTAGCTGCTGGTAAATTTGTTATACCCCTTCAAAAACCCTTGGCCCGCACCCAATCTGCTCAAAACTTACCTTTTCTCCGCCTTCTGGCCATCACGCACTGTAACTCCTCCTCCTTTTACATCAAAGCCTGCCCCTTTTATGTCACCGCCTGCCCCTTTTGTTTCCACCCCCACCACTGGCTGGTGGAAATTTTCTGAAAAGGTGGGACCCTACCTGGAGCTCCAGTCACCTCAATAGATGCAGCAGCATACTTGTGACTAAGTAATTGGAAAGCAGGACACTGGAACTAACACCAGGCAGACTAAAAAATACTTATTCAGTGCATCACTTTTGAAAAATCAGATGCAGTTGCGATGGACGCAGAGCAGTTGAATCAGCCGCATTGCACCCTATATTTTAGTACTTATTCTGCACTGCAAGTAAAAGATTTCATAGAAACCAGCAGTGTTTGAAAACTTGGGTAAAAACCTGCATCATTCTGTCAGTTCTAACAATAACAGGATAAGATCTGTTTACTTTGAAAGACTACACCACAATAGATAAGTGTAAAATATTGCTGTCATTTAGCCTGCCATAAAGAAATGCACACGTTTACATACAGTATACACCAAATGCATCTTTGTAATGGATTATTAACATCATCGCAATCCATCAATTCATGAATAAGGACTAAAACTCTAAAACTGGAGCTATTTCCTTCTGTGTTCTCAGCCAGTTGCAGCTCAGTATTAAATATCCAATTTTAATCAAAGTCTAAGATAAGCATTCTCAGCATGATTAATGCTCCAATCAGCTTCTATAAAAGAATCAGGAATAAGGGGACCTTCAAGAGTACTTTTCATTATCATAATTCTAGATTCCCTACTTGTTTTTTTTATCATATTTTGCTTTTCAGTCATTTTTAACCACTTAGGCGAACTGAAACACGCAGTTTGAAAGCAGCGATTGTACTGCTTTGTCCTTCTTTTGTTCGTAAAATAGAAATGACCAACCTTGCAAAGAAATCTTCGAACCTACTGTTTAGATATCGTTTTAATTTAGAAATATGTATGGCTATAAAAGGGGCAAAATATGAAATTAAATGAAAATTAAAACACAATCAAAACAAGCCAGCAGTCCTCCAAGAAGCCTCTGTATAAAAAAAATCCATTTGCCAGCTAAAGCCTTTGTTAGACTCTGAGATAAGGAGCACCTCGCTATATCTGACTTATTTCTGACTAGTTAATTAATGGGGAGACTGTCAATTTGGCCCTATGCTGGAGTGGCAGAGTAGGCAGAAAATATAGGCTCATGTGTGGCCAGCCAAATTTAACCGATGAAAATTCTGCCTGGATTACCTGCTTCTCATCCCAACCTGGGCACTGCATAATCATTGCCTTTGTATTCTTTATTACAGTTTGTTCTCACTAAGTTCTGCTTGTACTTATTACATGCAGGTGCCATTTTTATGGATTTCCTCTGATGGCCTGGAGTTAGGGCTGCCCTATAGTGATGGGCGAATTTATTCGCCAGGCACGTATTTGCGGCGAATTCCCGTGATTCGCCACCGGTGGATAAATTTGCAAAAATTCGCTGGCGTCCGTTTTTTTGGTTGCTGCTGCCTGTTTCTAGTTTACAGCCTTTTATAGAAGTACAATAAAGTCCTTGTTTAGTGTATATTTCATATTATCACTAAACCATTCAACAAATTAAGTCGAATGCTTTTTTGCTCTAATTCTTGTTTATTAAACATTTTTTCCTTTTAACCGGTTTACAAAATATAACCTGATTGTTTCCCCAAACAAGAAAAATGAGTTGTCGATGCCTTTGTGGGGTGCACTGTTTCCCCACTGCCAACTCGGCATTCATAATTGCACAAATTTCTTTGTACATCATTCATCATACAGAAGAATGACGAACTATGAAAGTAATTTGCTCTAAATGTAATGGTGACTTGGGGAAGGTTTAAAGGAGAAGGAAACCCCCTGGGCGCAAAACCCCTCCCCTGTGTTGCTCCCTCCTCCCCCCTGGCCTACCTGTCCCCCTGGGCAAATGCCCCTAACTTTTTACTCACCCCTCTGCGCAGGTCCTGTCCACGGAGTTCACAGGCGCCATCTTCTCCCACGCGCGTCTTCTTCCTGCTTTGACCGGCGTCTTCTGGCGCATGCGCAGTAGGAACATTAACAGGTACGGATCTACTGCGCATGCGCCGAATGTCACAAAGTTTTCTGATTCGGCGCATGCGCAGTAGATCCGTACCTGTTAATATTCCTACTGCGCATGCGCCAGAAGACGCCGGTCAAAGCAGGGAGAAGACGCGCGTGGGAGAAGATGGCGCCTGTGAACTCCGTGGACAGGACCTGCGCAGAGGGGCATTTGCCCAGGGGGACAGGTAGGCCAGGGGGGAGGAGGGAGGGGGGCAACACAGGGGAGGGGGGAGGGGTTTTGTGCCGAGGGGGTTTCCTTCTCCTATAAGAACAGTTCTTCCTTGCACCTGTGAGCACTGCACCTTGTACCAGGTGTGCCATTAAAGGCACGAGTGAGAGAACAGCTGATTTGTGCCCTACACAAGCACCTCATATATTGTGTGTTTAAGGTATAGAATACAGGTGCGATCCTGCCCAATATGCTGCCCGATGCGGCCTTTATTTTTGCCGCCTCCCCCACGGCACTCACCTTCAGCGCCGGATGGGGGTCAGGGGGGTCTACCAGGGGGACGCTGCCGCCTGAGGCGAGTACCTCAACTCGCCTCATTGGCGGAGCGCCCCTGAGCTGTGCCTCTGAGCTTGTACAGTTAGGGGCAGATTTACTAAGCTCAAGTGAATAATTCGAATGGAAAAAAAAATCGAATTTCAAAGTATTTTTTTGGGGTACTTCGACCATCGAATTGGTCAAATTCGATCGAATCGAATGATTTGAACGATTCGAAGTAAAAATCGTTCGACTATTCAACCATTCGATAATCGAAGTACTGTCTCTTTAAAAAATACTTCGACTTCATACTTCGCCACTTTAAACCTACCGAGGTGCAATGTTAGCCTATGGGGGCCTTCCCCAGCACTTTTCCTTCGATCGATCACAAAAATCGTTCGATCGAACGATGAAATCGATGAACGATTTTTATTCGATCTAAGCTTTTGTGCTAAAATCCTTCGAATTTGATTTCGAAGGATTTTACTTAAAGGGTCAAATTCGAGGGTTTTTTAACCCTTGAAATTCGACCCTTGATAAATCTGCCCCTTAGTATGGTAAACCAATTCCAGAATTTTTGCCTGGTTCTTAACAGGTTTTAAATTTAAATTTGCAACACTGCGGTGAAAATTCGCCTGCGAAAAATTTGCCGTGTCAGAATAGTCATGCACTTAAAAATTGACGTGCGTCAAAATTATTTGGACGCCCATTGACTTTAATGCATTTGGACAAAATAGGCGCGTGTATAAAAATTGTCGCGGGCGTCAAAATTGATGTACATCAAAATAATTTTGACGCCCATTGACTGTAATGCGTTTCACAAATTTTTTGCCATTGTTTGAATTTTGCGGGAAATTTGCAAATTTTCCGGCAAACCGAAATGGGACAAATTCGCTCATCACTAATTTCCACCACTTTGGGTGATTTCTCTGCACATTTAAAGCAGAGCCCTGTACAGTATGATCTGTTGTAAATCTGTTAGAGGATGACTGGGCGGAGGTGGAGATGCTGGCAAGTTCTAGCCACCTTTTAATAAATAAGATGTGATCCTTACTAAATTTTATAAGATTATGTGTAAGAAATTCACTTTAAAAGTGCATTCAGTAGTTCAGACAAAAAGCCAGTGTAGAAAATAAAAGAAAGATTATGTAGAACATTGGTATTCACAGAATTTAATTTAACACCCTACCCTATAATTAATTATTGCATATAAAATCCTCCTTTACGTCAGAATACAATATTGAGAAATTAAATTAAATTCAGCCATATGAGTTAAGGAGAAAACTGCATTGCGTGTTGATGAGGTTAACCTCACTTGCTGTATCTCCTACATTTTGTATTATTTATACTTCAGGAGCTGTGATTTTTTAAATGAATTAAAATCATTTCTTGAAGTGGTCTGCAAGGGAACTGAATGTAATCTATTTGCTGACGTGGAGGCCAATTAGATCAGTACAATTTAGCCCACCGTGTAAGTGACCAAATAAGGTTAAGATCCAAATGTTTAGTAAACTCTGAATATTAGCAAATCATTCCATACTTAGGCAACTGGGTATTGCGGCCCTTAAAATAAAGAGAATGAAACGTTTGAAGACACAATGGGCATAAAAAGTAAAAGAAAAGGAGAGATAAATAGAAATATATAAGGTGAAGGCAAGCGATAGATTGAGGCAGAATGGAATTAAAGGGTAAGAGAAATGAGGAAAGAGAAAAATGCAAACCTTCCAAAAAAGTAGAAGAGAAGATATGCCCACATTGAGGTGGCCGATATCGGGCTGATCTGATCGTGGGTCCAAAGATCTGATCAGAATGGAGGCAATATGGGCAGTCGGATCGCTGGAGCGCATCAACGAATACAGTGGTGTGAAAAACTATTTGCCCCCTTCCTGATTTCTTATTCTTTTGCATGTTTGTCACACTTAAATGTTTCTGCTCATCAAAAACCGTTAACTATTAGTCAAAGATAACATAATTGAACACAAAATGCAGTTTTTAAATGAAGGTTTACGTTATTAAGGGAGAAAAAAAACTCCAAATCTACATGGGCCTGTGTGAAAAAGTGATTGCCCCCCTTGTTAAAAAATAACTTAACTGTGGTTTATCACACCTGAGTTCAATTTCAAAGGTTATAAAGCCATTTCTAAAGCTTTGGGACTCCAGCGAACCACAGTGAGAGCCATTATCCACAAATGGCAAAAACATGGAACAGTGGTGAACCTTCCCAGGAGTAGAGATGTCGCGAACTGTTCGCCGGCGAACTTGTTCGCGCGAACATCGGGTGTTCGCGCTCGCCGGAAGTTCGCGAACGTCGCGCGACGTTCGCCATTTTGGGTTCGCCATTGTTGGCGCTTTTTTTTGCCCTCTCACCCCAGACCAGCAGGTACATGGCAGCCAATCAGGAAGCTCTCCCCTGGACCACTCCCCTTCCCTATAAAAACCGAAGCCCTGCAGCGTTTTTTCACTCTGCCTGTGTGTGCTGAAGAGATAGTGTAGGGAGAGAGCTGCTGCCTGTTAGTGATTTCAGGGACAGTTGAAAGTTTGCTGGCTAGTAATCGTTTTGATACTGCTCTGTTATTGGAGGGACAGAAGTCTGCAGGGGTTTGAGGGACATTTAAGCTTAGGTAGCTTTGCTGGCTAGTAATCTACCTTCTACTGCAGTGCTCTGTATGTAGCTGCAGTGGGCAGCTGTCCTGCTTCTGATCTCATCTGCTGACTGCTGCAATAACAGTAGTCCTTGTAAGGACTGCTTTTATTTATTTTTTTGTTGTTTTACTACTACTACTACTACTACTATAAGAGCCCAGTGCTATTAGTCTAGCAGTGTTGGGGAGTGGGACTGGTGTGCTAATCTGCTGCTCCTAGTAGTTCAGCAGCACCAACTTTAATTTTTTTTTTTAATATTCATTTTTTTTTTATTTTACTTTTTTTTATTTTACTACCGCTGTAGTAGTGTATAAGTTGACCTTTTAGGCATTATTTGCCCTGTAGGCATTATTTGCACACTGTTTTCTTCAACCCGCCATCTAGCTGTGTGACCTTGTTCACATTCTGTCTAAATATCCATAATATTACCGTCTCCAGAAAAAACACCGGAGTGACTTTTTCAAGCAGCCATAATATATTTTACGTAATCCGTATCCACCGCTGTAGTAGTGTATACGTTGACCTTGTAGGCATTATTTGCACAGTGTTTTCTTCAACCCGCCATCTAGCTGTGTGAGCTTGTTCACATTTTGTCTAAATATTGATAATATTATCGTCTCTAGAAAAACCACTTGAGTTACTTTTTTTCAAGCAGCATTCATATATTTTACGTAATCCGTATCCACCGCTGTAGTAGTGTATACGTTGACCTTGTAGGCATTATTTGCACACTGTTTTCTTCAACCCGCCATCTAGCTGTGTGACCTTGTTCACATTCTGTCTAAATATCCATAATATTACCGTCTCCAGAAAAAACACCGGAGTGACTTTTTCAAGCAGCCATAATATATTTTACGTAATCCGTATCCACCGCTGTAGTAGTGTATACGTTGACCTTGTAGGCATTATTTGCACAGTGTTTTCTTCAACCCGCCATCTAGCTGTGTGAGCTTGTTCACATTTTGTCTAAATATTGATAATATTATCGTCTCTAGAAAAACCACTTGAGTTACTTTTTTTCAAGCAGCATTCATATATTTTACGTAATCCGTATCCACCGCTGTAGTAGTGTATACGTTGACCTTGTAGGCATTATTTGCACACTGTTTTCTTCAACCCGCCATCTAGCTGTGTGACCTTGTTCACATTCTGTCTAAATATCCATAATATTACCGTCTCCAGAAAAAACACCGGAGTGACTTTTTTCAAGCAGCCATAATATATTTTACGTAATCCGTATCCACCGCTGTAGTAGTGTATACGTTGACCTTGTAGGCATTATTTGCACACTGTTTTCTTCAACCCGCCATCTAGCTGTGTGACCTTGTTCACATTCTGTCTAAATATCCATAATATTACCGTCTCCAGAAAAAACACCGGAGTGACTTTTTTCAAGCAGCCATAATATATTTTACGTAATCCGTATCCACCGCTGTAGTAGTGTATACGTTGACCTTGTAGGCATTATTTGCACACTGTTTTCTTCAACCCGCCATCTAGCTGTGTGACCTTGTTCACATTCTGTCTAAATATCCATAATATTACCGTCTCCAGAAAAAACACCGGAGTGACTTTTTTCAAGCAGCCATAATATATTTTACGTAATCCGTATCCACCGCTGTAGTAGTGTATACGTTGACCTTGTAGGCATTATTTGCACACTGTTTTCTTCAACCCGCCATCTAGCTGTGTGACCTTGTTCACATTCTGTCTAAATATTGATAATATTATCGTCTCTAGAAAAACCACTTGAGTTACTTTTTTTCAAGCAGCATTCATATATTTTACGTAATCCGTATCCACCGCTGTAGTAGTGTATACGTTGACCTTGTAGGCATTATTTGCACACTGTTTTCTTCAACCCGCCATCTAGCTGTGTGACCTTGTTCACATTTTGTCTAAATATTGATAATATTATCGTCTCTAGAAAAACCACTTGAGTTACTTTTTTTCAAGCAGCATTCATATATTTTACGTAATCCGTATCCACCGCTGTAGTAGTGTATACGTTGACCTTGTAGGCATTATTTGCACACTGTTTTCTTCAACCCGCCATCTAGCTGTGTGACCTTGTTCACATTTTGTCTAAATATTGATAATATTATCGTCTCTAGAAAAACCACTTGAGTTACTTTTTTTCAAGCAGCATTCATATATTTTACGTAATCCGTATCCACCGCTGTAGTAGTGTATACGTTGACCTTGTAGGCATTATTTGCACACTGTTTTCTTCAACCCGCCATCTAGCTGTGTGTATTATCGTTTCCAGAAAAACCAACTGAGTTTTTGTTGTTGTTGTTGTTTTTTTAAAAATAATGCCAGGCAAAGGCAGGCCGCCACGCAGAGGCCGTGCTAGGGGCCGTGCTGCTATGCAATCCTGTGGCCCTAGCAAATTGCCCAGTTTTAAAAAGCCAATGACCCTGAACTCCCAAAATGCTGAAGAGGTAGTTGACTGGCTTACACAGCACACCCCATCCTCTACCGTTTCTAACTTTACCACAACATCCTCCTCATCCTCCACTGCTATGGCCACCCCACGTAACACTTCCTCCACCACCGGTGCCCCTTCTTCACTGGGGTCAGAGGAGTTATTTTCCCATGAGTTTCTTGAACTGAGTAATGCGCAACCATTATTGCCAGAAGAAGATGAAGGAGATGAGGACCTTACACCAGATTTAATTCTGGCAGAGAACACGATAGAGATGGACATAATGAGTGATGAGGAGGAGGTCCCGCTGCTGCTTCCTTCTGTGATGTGTCAGAAGAAATTGATGCATCTGAGGAGAATGATGATGAGGAGATTGATGTTTTGTGGGTGCCTAGTAGAAGAGAGCAAGAGGAGGGTAGTTCAGATGGAGAGACGGAGAGTCAGAGAGGCAGTAGGAGAATAAGACTTAGAAGAAGCAGGGAGGACAGCCCGCAGGGATCAGTAGGGCAACAACATGTATCGGCACCTGTGTTCAGCCGGCCAACGCACCCGCCATTGCCGCCAATGCCGCCAACTTCTACTGTTACCGCCAGATCGCACACTTCCAAAAAGTCAGCAGTGTGGGATTTTTTTAATGTGTGTGCCTCTGACAAAAGCATTGTAATTTGCAATGAGTGCAGTCAGAAACTGAGCCTTGGTAAGCCCAACAGCCACATAGGTACAACTTCTATGCGAAGGCACATGAGCGGCAAGCACAAAGCACTTTGGGAGCAACACCTCAAAGGCAACAGGCAAACTAAAAGCCACACTCCTTCTGGTCCAGCATCTTACTGCTCTACCTCTGCTCTCCTTGACCCGTCTGAACCACCCTCCACTCCGCCTTCCACCTTGACCACCTGTTCCATTCCCAGTCATCTGCCACCAGCCAAGTTTCTGTGAAGGCCATGTTTGAGCGTAAGAAGCCAATGTCTGACTGTCACCCCCTTGCCCGGCGTCTGACAGCTGGCTTGTCTGCACTCTTAGCCCGCCAGCTTTTACCATACCAGCTGGTGGACTCTGAGGCCTTCCGCAAATTTGTAGCAATTGGGACACCGCAGTGGAAGGTACCCAGCCGCAATTTTTTTTCTAAAAAGGGAATACCACACCTGTACCAACATGTGCAGAGCCAAGTTACCGCATCTCTGTCACTTAGTGTTGGGCCAAAGGTCCATATGACTACTGACGCATGGTCCTCCAAGCATGGTCAGGGCAGGTATGTCACCTACACTGCCCACTGGGTGAACTTGGTAATGGCTGGGAAGCAGGGAATGGGTAGCTCAACAACAACAGTGGAGTTGGTGTCACCGCCACGGATTGCACGCGGTTCTGCCACCACCTCTACTCCTCCATCGCTCTCTACCTCGTCTTCTTCTTCTTCTTACTCTGCTGCTGGGTCCTCCTTCTCCTCCTCCACACCTGTGCACCCCCAGCTCCCCCTAGGCTATTCGACGTGCCAGGTACGCCGTTGTCACGCTGTCTTGGGGATGACGTGCCTGGAAAGCAAAAACCATACCGGATCTGTACTCCTGTCATCTCTGCAGTCACAGGCCGATCGGTGGCTGACCCCACACCAACTGCAGATCGGAAAAGTGGTGTGTGACAATGGAAGCAATCTGTTGGCAGCGTTGAGACTAGGCAATTTAACACATGTGCCCTGCATGGCACATGTGTTAAATTTAATAGTCCAACGTTTTGTCTCCAAGTACCCAGGATTCCAGGACGTTCTCACCCAGTCCAGAAAGGTGTCGGCCCATTTCAGACGTTCCTACACAGCCATGGCACGCCTTGCTGACATTCAGCAGCGCTACAACATGCCAGTCAGGCGTTTGATTTCTGACAGCCAGACTCGCTGGAATTCAACGCTCCTTATGTTGGAACGTCTGCTGCAACAACAAAGGGCCGTCAACGAGTACCTTTTTGAACTGGGTGGTAGGACTGGATCTGCACAGCTGGGGATTTTTTTCCCCCGTTACTGGGTGCTTATGCGCGATGCCTGCAGGCTCATGCGACCTTTTGAAGAGGTGACAAATATGGTCAGTCGCACCGAAGGCACCATCAGCGACCTAATACCCTTCGCTTTCTTCCTGGAGCGTGCCGTGCGACGAGTGACAGATGAGGCTGTAGACCAGCGTGACGAGGAGCTGGAAGCGCACGATTTCTGGTCGGAATCACCAGAACGAACCCAGGCACCTGCTGCAACGCAGGGAGAGGTGCCAGAAGTGGAGTCAGAGGAGGAAGGTGGCTTTGTGGAGGAGGAGGAGGAGGACCAACAGGAGCAGGCTTCCCAGGGGGCTAGTGGTGACCTTTTGGGGACCCCTGGTCTTGTACGTGGCTGGGGGGAGGAGACCGTGGATGATGCAGTCCTTGATAATGAGGAAGCGGAGATGGATAGCTCTGCATCCAACCTTGTGAGAATGGGGTCTTTCATGCTGTCATGCCTGTTGAAGGACCCCCGTATCAAGAGGCTTAAGGAGAAGGACCTGTACTGGGTCGCAACGCTACTAGACCCTCGGTACAAGCATAAAGTGTCAGAAATGTTACCAACATACCACAAGTCCGAAAAGATGCGGCATTTACAAACCAGCCTGCAAAACATGTTGTACAATGCTTTTAAGGGTGATGTCACTTCAGGAACTCATCAACATTCCAGGGGCAGAGGTGCCAGTAATCCTGCCACGAGCACACCTGCAAGGACAAAGCCCTTTGGCCAGTCTGTAACGTCAGACATGCAAATGTTTTTCTGTCCAAGGCAGCGCCACAACCCTTCTGGATCCACCCTCAAAGAACGCCTCGACCGGCAGGTAGCGGACTACCTGGCATTAACTGCAGATATCGACACTCTGAGGAGCGATGAACCCCTGGACTACTGGGTGCGCAGGCTTGATCTGTGGCCAGAGCTGTCACAATTTGCCATGAACCTCTTGTCTTGCCCAGCCTCAAGTGTGCTCTCAGAAAGGACCTTCAGTGCAGCAGGAGGGATTGTAACTGAGAAGAGAACTCGCCTAGGTCACAAAAGTGTCGATTACCTGACCTTTATTAAAATGAATGAGGGGTGGATCTCGGAGGGTTACTGCACGCCGGAAGACTTGTTCTGACTTCTATGCAGCTGTCCTTCTCTTCAAGCCTCATGACTCCACACACAGCTGTCCTTTAGCGTCCTCCTCCTCCCTCCGCCACCGTTACAAACTAGGGTGCAAACCCTACTGGTTTAATTTTTTCTGGCCTCTGTGCTTCAGTGGCTGCAACCAAAAAAACTGGGCAAACAATGTCTACAAGGTCAACGTATGGCAAAAAATGACTATTTTCAGCATTTATATGGCATATTTTTTCTGGCAACTGTGCTTCAGTGGCTGCGTCCAAAAAAATGCATATTTTCTGCATTTATATGGCATAATTTTTCTGGCCTCTGTGCTTCAGTGGCTGCAACCAAAAAATGCATATTTTCAGCATTTATATGGCATAATTTTTCTGGCCTCTGTGCTTCAGTGGCTGCAACCAAAAAAATTTATATTTTCAGCATTTATATGGCATAATTTTTCTGGCAACTGTGCTTCAGTGGCTGCGACCAAAAAAATGCATATTTTCAGCATTTATATGGCATAATTTTTCTGGCCTCTGTGCTTCAGTGGCTGCAACCAAAAAAATTTATATTTTCAGCATTTATATGGCATAATTTTTCTGGCAACTGTGCTTCAGTGGCTGCGACCAAAAAAATGCATATTTTCTGCATTTATATGGCATAATTTTTCTGGCCTCTGTGCTTCAGTGGCTGCAACCAAAAAAATTTATATTTTCAGCATTTATATGGCATAATTTTTCTGGCCTCTGTGCTTCAGTGGCTGCAACCAAAAAAATGCATATTTTCAGCATTTATATGGCATAATTTTTCTGGCAACTGTGCTTCAGTGGCTGCGACCAAAAAAATGACTATTTTCAGCATTTATATGGCATATTTTTTCTGGCCTCTGTGCTTCAGTGGCTGCGGCCAAAAAAACTGGGCAAACAATGCCTACAAGGTCAACGACGTTGACCTTGTAGGCATTGTTTGCCCAGTTTTTTTGGCCGCAGCCACTGAAGCACAGAGGCCAGAAAAAATATGCCATATAAATGCTGAAAATAGTAATTTTTTGCCATACGTTGACTCAACGTATATGGCAAAAAATGACTATTTTCAGCATTTATATGGCATATTTTTTCTGGCAACTGTGCTTCAGTGGCTGCGACCAAAAAACTGGGCAAACAATGCCTACAAGGTCAACGTATGGCAAAAAATGACTATTTTCAGCATTTATATGGCATATTTTTTCTGGCAACTGTGCTTCAGTGGCTGCAACCAAAAAAACTGGGCAAACAATGTCTACAAGGTCAACGTATGGCGAAAAATGACTATTTTCAGCATTTATATGGCATATTTTTTATGGCAACTGTGCTTCAGTGGCTGCGTCCAAAAAAACTGGGCAAACAATGCCTACAAGGTCAACGTATGGCAGTTGTTTAAAGAGAACAGTAGATTACTAGCCAGCAAAGCTACCTAAGCTAAAATGTCCCTCAAATCCCTGCAGACTTCTGTCCCTCCAATACAGAGCAGTATCAAGCAGATTACTAGCCAGCAAACTTACTATCATCTGTCCCTGAAATCACTAACAGCTCTCCCCCTACACTATCTCTTCCAAGCACACACAGGCAGATTTTTCAGATACATTTTTGCCCTTGATCCCCCTCTGGCATGCCACTGTCCAGGTCGTTGCACCCTTTAAACAACTTTAAAATCATTTTTCTGGCCAGAAATGTCTTTTCTAGATGTTAAAGTTCGCCTTCCCATTGAAGTCTATGGGGTTCGCGAACCGTTCGCGAACCGCTCGCGTTTTTGCGCAAGTTCGCGAATATGTTCGCGAACTTTTTTTCCGACGTTCGCTACATCCCTACCCAGGAGTGGCCGGCCGACCAAAATTACCCCAAGAGCGCAGAGACAACTCATCCGAGAGGCCACAAAAGGCCCCAGGACAACATCTAAAGAACTGCAGGCCTCACTTGCCTCAATTAAGGTCAGTGTTCACGACTCCACCATAAGAAAGAGACTGGGCAAAAACGGCCTGCATGGCAGATTTCCAAGGCGCAAACCACTTTTAAGCAAAAAGAACATTAAGGCTCGTCTCAATTTTGCGAAAAAACATCTCAATGATTGCCAAGACTTTTGGGAAAATACCTTGTGGACCGACGAGACAAAAGTTGAACTTTTTGGAAGGTGCGCATCCCGTTACATCTGGCGTAAAAGTAACACAGCATTTCAGAAAAAGAACATCATACCAACAGTAAAATATGGTGGTGGTAGTGTGATGGTCTGGGGTTGTTTTGCTGCTTCAGGACCTGGAAGACTTGCTGTGATAGATGGAACCATGAATTCTACTGTCTACCAAAAAATCCTGAAGGAGAATGTCCGGCCATCTGTTCGTCAACTCAAGCTGAAGCGATCTTGGGTGCTGCAGCAGGACAATGACCCAAAACACACCAGCAAATCCACCTCTGAATGGCTGAAGAAAAACAAAATGAAGACTTTGGAGTGGCCTAGTCAAAGTCCTGACCTGAATCCTATTGAGATGTTGTGGCATGACCTTAAAAAGGCGGTTCATGCTAGAAAACCCTCAAATAAAGCTGAATTACAACAATTCTGCAAAGATGAGTGGGCCAAAATTCCTCCAGAGCGCTGTAAAAGACTCGTTGCAAGTTATCGCAAACGCTTCATTGCAGTTATTGCTGCTAAGGGTGGCCCAACCAGTTATTGGATTTCTTTTCTCCCTAATTAATAAAAACCCCCATTTAAAAACTGCATTTTGTGTTTACTTGTGTTATCTTTGACTAATAGTTAAATGTGTTTGATGATCAGAAACATTTTGTGTGACAAACATGCAAAAGAATAAGAAATCAGGAAGGGGGCAAATAGTTTTTCACACCACTGTAGATGCTGCCGCGATTTTTAATGCTACCCGATCAACATCTGCCCGACTTTCAGCCAGAAATCCATCAGTGAAGCCCGTTGGAGGGCCCCACATATGGTCCAATAAGCTGCCCACTCGGTCTGTTGGCAGCTTTTATCAGCCAGCCAACAACTTAGTTTAAAACAATACAGGGTATTTCAATTAAACAATGTACAGGTATGGGACCTGTTACCTAGAATGCTCAGGACCTGGGGTATTTTGGATAAGGGGTCTTTCTGTAATTTGGATCTCCATACCTTAGGTCTGCTAAAAAATCATTTAAATGTTAAATGACCTAAAAGTGACAGCTTTCCTCCAATTATATCTTAGTTTGGATCAAGTACAAGGTACTGTTTCATTATTACAGAACAAAAAGTACATCCTTTTAAAAATTAGAATTATTTGTTTTAAAGGATGAGTAAACCTTTAAAATAAGTGAATGTAAAATTGATGCAGGGGCTATTCTAAGAAACTGTGCAATGTACATTCATTATTTATTTTGTTTTAATGCCAAGATATTAAGGGAAACATATAGTGTTAATATGAATGAATTTTGTTACAACAGTGCCACCTGCTGGTCAGTTTACCACCAGTCTGACCACCAAGTAGTCAAGGAAGTTGTCAGGAGAAAGAAAGAGGCTGCTCTGATGTTCTTCTGCTTAGGGAAGATGTGAGAAAGGTTTTTTTTTTTTTTTCCTAAGCAGAAGCAGCTTCTTCCTTTCTCCTGACAACGTCCTTGACTACTTGGTGGTCAGAAACTGACCAGCAGGTGGCGCTGTTGTAACAAAACGTATTCATATTAACAGTACATGTATCCTTTAATATCTTGGAATAAAAACAAAATAAATAATAAATGTAAATGGCAAAAGTGCACAGAATATCACCCTCATCAATTTTACATTCACTTATTTTTAAGGTTTACTTATCCTTTAAATGGAGTCTATGGGAGATGACCTTCCATAATTCATAGCTTTCTGGATAACTGGTTTCCAGATAACTGTACTTTGAGAAATAATAAAACATAAAAGGATAGTCAAAGTTGCTATGGTGTAAGAACTCTATTATAATTTCTAATGTTTTTGAATTATAAGGGGGGACATATTCACATTTAAGAACTGAAATCTTTCTTTTTAAAATGTTTTGGCAACAGGGATTGAAACTAACATTTGAATTTTATGTACTGTGGAGAAAGGTTGAATTTTTATCGGAAGTAAATATTTATCTACAGTTTGTCGCCCAAAAGGTAATCACTACTGCAAAGTAATCTCTACCAGGACTAGAAATAAAGAGATTTATTTTTTCAAGAGAACACATAGGATATATAGTCTTATTGAATAAAATAGGATTGAGACATTTATTTATGGCCAGATGAATTTAATTGCGTTTTTAGTGTTAAAAACTTAATTTATAGATGTTTGTTGTACCCGACTCAATTCTATGTTTACAAAAAAATTTATTTAGTTCTATAAACCTCTGTAATGGAAAGCTTGGTGATGAAGTATATTATAGACATAACACAAAGTATAAAGCTTAAATTGCAATCTACCAGCACAATCATACGTGTAACTGCTACAAGCTTTATTGTGGACAGAACAGACACTTGCTGGTCCATAAGAAGTTAAGATAATAAAAGGGTGTTTCTTGGGACACACCTATTAAGCAAAGAACACGAATGTTATAAAACAAAGCCAGACGTCAGATCAATTAAACTTATACGTTCGTAACATAACCTTTAGACCAATCAATTACTTCTCTGTGTTGATTATTCCTCTGTAGTTACACAAAGTTAGGAACTGTCTTGTCCTGTCCCTGCACTAAGCTGTCCTGTCTTGCAGGAGTTGCATATTTTTGCACTTTTTATCTGTTTTCCGGTACTTCTATGTTGTGTGTAGCACCATGGTCCTAGAGGAACGTTGTTTCGTTTCACTGTTTACTGTACAAACGGATATGGATGAAATGACAAACTCACTCTTGACTCGTGACTCTTGACATGTCATTTTGAACTATATAAATGACTTCTCTTTAAAGGAGAAGAAAACCCTAAAGCTGAAAAACCCTACCCCCTACCCTACATAGAACCCCCTCCCTCCTCCCCCCCCAGCCTAGCTGCTACCCCGGGCAAATGCCCCTAATGGTGACCATACTAAGGCAGATAAAGCTGCCAATATCGATCCTTTAGACCAATTCACCAATTTATCTGCCGTTGTATGGGGACTTTCGACTGGTCTTCCTGATCGATATCTGGACAAGATATCACTCGGGAAGGTTTCGTTTTTTCCACCGACTGACTCTAGGGGCCCTAGGGGTAAGTAAACACTTAGGGGCATTTGCCTGGGGAAGCAGCTAGGCTGGGGGGGAGGGGGTCTATGTAGGGTAGGGGTTTTTTAACTTAAGGGTTTGCTTCACGTTTAATGGTTTAGCTGACTACAAAGTGTCATAAAGAGATTATAAACAAGTGTAAAGTCTGCAAAAAAATATTAAACCTCTGAGCCATTATTCCTTGGATTCCATTGTTAATGACAAATTGAAATAAAAAGTACAGTATCATAACACCGGGATCATAGGCGTTCACAGATAGGTGCAAGGGGAGGGCACTTGCCGTTCCCTGGACTTGTAGTTCATAATTCTCTTGCCATATGTATATATTGTTTTGTTCTTTTTTATATGAAACATTTCTTAAAATTACCATTAAGAACCTGCAATAAGCTTATAAAAGTCTTACATCTTATGGTCAGCACCCCTTTAAATAATGGAACATCCCAATGCCTATTCTACTGCTCAGAGCAGCCGTCCAGATTTAGCTCAGCCCTATCCATCTGTGAGAAGCTTCTTGCTCCTCATCTGTGTGAGGAATGAGAGTAGAGAATCTTCTCCTGATGAAGCAACTTATTTCCCAAGGCAGATGAGTGTGAATCTGATGTGTTAAGCTTAGAGTGTGAATGCCAGTGTGTGTGTCTGTGTATCAATGTCTGTGTGTAAAATGAACTGTTAGTGTTATTGTGTGTAAGGGCAACTGTGTTTAAGAAGGTCTGACAAATCCTGTGTGTTATAGAGACTATAATGAACCTGTGTATAGCTGTGTAACTACATTCATTATTCAATCCTTTAGGTACAGGTTCAGTGTCGGACTGGCCTAACGGGACACCGGGAAAAAACCCGGTGGGCCCCGACCCTTAATGGGCCCCCGTCGTGCCAGTCCCCTCTCCCGATCGGATTCAGGGGAAAAAATGTTTTTTTATGTGCCGCGCAGCGTCATCTGTGCATGCGCACTTCACCAACTGATTAAGGAGCGGCGCCTTCACGCAGACGCCTTCATCCATGCGCGCTCGGCGCATCATAGTAAGGGGCCGGGGGGTTCGTAGGGGGCCCTGGACATTAGTCCCGGTGGGCCTTGGGCCCCCCAGTCCGACCCTGTACAGGTTGGCTGTGGGTTTTGCCTAAAACCATTCTCTCAGTGCATTTGCCACAAAGCACATTAACCCTTATAGTTCCTTGCCCTGCTGCTCCATTGTTTCCACCACCTATCCATGGCCTCACTCTATTCACTGTCCTCTTTTACCCTTTCCCTTCTCATTCTGCTGAGTTACCCCCACACTCACCTCTACGTTGCTAATAACCCTCTGCCTCACTCTATATTTTTGTATAGATAGAAATATTTATAATATTACAGTATATATTTTTGCACCTGGGATCTGGTCATATACTACTACTTTATCGAACTCTAAGGGGCAGATTTATCAAGGGTCGAAGTGAATTTGAGGGAAATTTTCGAATTAAATAAATTCGAAATTCAAAGTAATTTTTTGGATACTTCGACTATCGAATAGGATACTAGGGGGCCCATTCACTAAGTTCGAGTGAAGAAATAAAGGAAAATAGTTCGATTTTCGAATGTTTTTTTTGGCTACTTCGACCTTCGACTACGACCTTCGACTTCGAATCGAACGATTCGAACTAAAAATCGTTCGACTATTCGACCATTCGATAGTCGAAGTACTGTCTCTTTAAGAAAAAACTTTGACCCCCTAGTTCGCCACCTAAAAGCTACCGAAGTCAATGTTAGCCTATGGGGAAGGTCCCCATAGGCTTTCCAGGTTTTTTCTGATCGAAGGATAATCCTTCGATCGATGGATTAAAATCCTTTGAATCGTTCGATACGAACGATTTAATCATTCGATCGAACGATTATTCCTTCGATCGTTCGATCGAACGAATTGCGCAAAATCCTTTGACTTCGATTTTAATTCGCCAGTCGAATATCGATATTCGACCCTTAATACATCTGCCCCTAGGACTTCGAATTCGATTCAAAGTAAAATAGTTTGAATATTCGACCATTCGATAATCTAAGTACTGTCTCTTTATAAAAACTTCAACTTCAATACTTTGAATACAAATTAAACCTGCCGAAGTGCTATGTTAGCCTATTGGGACCTTCGAATGGGAAGTCGAAGTAAAATCGTACGATTCGATGGATTTAATCGTTCGATTGAACTTTTTTACTTCGACCGCAGAATACCCAAATTCGATGAAAAAATTTTAATTCGATATTCGAATTCGAAGTATTTCAATTTGATGGTCGAATTTCGGTATTTTTTCGACCCTTAATAAATCTGCCCCTAAATGACTATATTTACTAAATGATAGCTGTATAAGGTAAAAGGATTTAACTAAATAACATTAAAACTATTATGTATGTACATTGCTTCCTTCACTATGTTATATGTAATCAAAGGTGGAATTGATAATGTATTTGCATATAACTTTTGCCATTTATTTATGTCCCTCCCACTGCCCTTTCTCCCCTCCTCTTTTTACTTTCTGTATCCCCTCCCCCCTCCCTTTCTTTAAATTTGAAAATAAAGATTATTAAAAAAAAAAAAGAATGCCAATGCTTTAGATGTGCAACAGTTACTACTTTATATATTTATAGAAAAGCTATAAGGTTTGTTTGGAAACCAAAATATGGCTACAAATAATTTGTGTAATATGTTTTCTTCCTTGCCCCTCCCCCCCCCTGCAAATATTTTCTGCGTACGGCCATGACCGGGAGAAATGTTACAGCATTTTGGAAAGTGCCATCTGGACTCTGTTTATAAGAATCTGGGGCACAATGGTGTTCTGTTCTTTCACACAAAGCTGCAGTGTGTTTTTTGCGGAGAGGTGCAAAAAGCCAAAAAAACAAATCCCACATTTTTTCTGCATGCTCATAAACTAGTATATAAATAGTGACTCCTACCTTTCTCTAAACCTTACTTTTAAAGATTGTTCACCTTTGTGCTCCCTCATTCCAACTACTTCTCCAGCCCTCCTTAAGTTGATGTCCCACACTGGGTTTGTAGTCTTTCTGCATTTGGCCACAAGAAAGGGACATTTTATTTTACGATTGCACCGGCAGTGATAGCTTAAAAAAAACCTCGTTCAACCAACTAGCGTTAAAGGAGAAGGAAGCAGTTTATTGCCAATAGATTAGCCACAATAGTGCAAGCTATAACACTATATTTATTCTGTAGAATGCTTTACCATACCTAAGTAAACAGCTCTAGAAGCTCTCTGTTTGTTTAGGATAGCAGCTGCCATATTAGCTTGGTGTGACATCACTCCCTGCCTGAGCCTCTCCCTGCTCACTCATAGCTCTGGGTTCAGATTACAACAGAGAAGGGAGGGGGGGAAGAGGAGCAAACTGAGCATGCTCACGTCTGGGGCAAGGAGGTTTAAGCTGAAAACAGGAAGTCTGATACAGAAGCCCATGAGTACACAACAGAAGGAAAGAAATGCTGTGTTTCTTTTGATAGAAGACTTAGAGCAGCATTACTTTGAGGGTTTATTGGTATATTTAGGTGGACCTTTCTTATAAGGCTTACTTACCTTTCCTTCTCCTTTAAGAGTGTCAGCTTGTTAATGTATTTGGTCATGGAACTTGTATGTTTAAATACTAACAAAAATGTCATAGTCTGCTTCTAATATACAATACTAAAAATCTACTACTCAACTCCTACTGCTCAGGAGTAATGTTTGCTGCAATACACCAGATGATTCATTTAAAAAGCCATTTGTCCATCAAAATAATATCTAGTTATAAAGGATGAAAAGGGAAACATGTCCATCAAGATCAATCCTTCTATCATAATTTTTTAATAATATAGTGAATAAAGTACCCCCTCTTGTAAAATATAAGGATATTATTAGTTACCGAGGAGTTTCATGACCATATAAAAACACGAGGCCGAAGGCCGAGTGTTTTTATACAGGTCAGGAAACTCCGAGGTAACTTCTAATATCCTCATATTTTACAACTGGGGGTACTTTATTTATTATAATACACAAATTTTAGTGAGTCATGTGACAGAAATGACATCACTACTCACTGTTTATAACTGATGACATCACTACTCACCGTTTATAAGGATATAATTTACAGGATATTCATGGCTTTTGTGTATTATAATACTTTATACAGTAGATGATCCACAGGGTGGCAGAAATAAATCTGCTGAAGCTGGCCCCTTCTGTGAGATAAAACTCTCAGTGATTCAAAAATGTCAAAAAGACCAGTCATATGATCAATATTAGAGAAGTGGATTCATGTAGTTGACCTTGATTTTTTTGGTTTGCCAAAGAGGCATTTGGCTTATGCTTTACCCTCTCTGTTGCACCTGCTAATTCAACCAATCTGAGGGAGCGTTTTTCACTATAAAAAAAAGTGCACCTAAAATTAAACTTTCATTCTTTTCCTAAATTTATGTGCCCTTCTCTGCGGCTTTAAAATCTCATTGGTGTCTTTTTTGTGCATTGGCACCCAAAACAGAAATGAATATTCAGCATTAAAGGGCAAGTCAACCCCCAAATAAAGATTTGCCTAATAAAAGGCAACATAATTCTGATAGATTTTCAAAGGTGACGGGCAAATTTATTTGCCAAGTGAGAATTGACGATGAATTTCTGCATTTCGCCACTGGCGAATAAATTTGCAAATTTGCTGCAAAAATTCAGCCGCTGGCGACAATTCCGACTCTGGCGACAAATAAATGCACACCCATTGAATTTCACAATTTTTTTGGCGAACCGAAAAGGGACAAATTGGCTCATCACTAATTTTCAAATATACATTTATTAAAAATGTTCGGTGCTTTTAAAGTTATTTGTAAAAACAATTGCTATTGAAAGCAACATGTGCTTAACTCCTTTGCAAAAAGTCTGAGTACCCCAGCAAAGACAGGTTTGTTAATTGACTGGCTTGTCTTACATTGTTTCAACGTTGTTTCAGTTTCCTTCAATAGCAATACATAGACAACTTAAAAACCATATAACATTTATAATGAATGAATATTGCAAAATTGCTTAGAATTATGTTTTCTTTTATTCTGCAAAAAGAATATTTTTGGGGTTGACATTCCCTTAAAGTCTTACTAGCTAAAATAAATACTTTCTCTACTTGGAACTTTTTTAATAAAATACAAGATTTACTAGCTCTGGATGCTGGAGGTTGATTTTGCTGAACTGTCTTTTATCTACAAGTAGTTCTAGATATTTGGCAGGGGTCATATGTTACAAACAAGAAAATCTCGCACACACCACAAGCAATACAGCTCCTGAAGCAGGGCTGGGTGCAGTGGGAAGTAGCAGGAATGCTTAAAGGAACAGTTCAGTATAAAAACTAGGTAAATAAATAGGCTGTGCAAAATAAAAAATGTTTCTAATATAGTTAGTTAGCCAAAAATGTAATGTATAAAGGCTGGAGTGACTGGATGTGTAACATAATAGCCAGAACTCTACTTCCTTGGTTTCCACTGATTGGTTACCATTCAGTAACCAATCAGAGACTTGAGGGAGGCCACATGGGTCATATGTGTTGCTTTTGAATCTGAGCTGAATGTTGAGGATCAATTGCAAACTCACTGAACAGTTATGCCCCATGCGACCCCCCCCCCCTTCAAGACACTGACTAACTCAGAGTTAGAGAGCTGCAAAGCAGGAAGTAGTGTTCTGGCTATTATGTCAGACATCCAGTCACTCCAGCCTTTATAACTTACATTTTTGACTAACTAACTATATTGAAAAGTTTTTTATTTTGCACAGCCTATCTATTTACCCAGTTTTTATTTTTACACTGAACTGTTCCTTTAAGCATATTCAGAGGTTGGGTCAATATCTAGAGTGAGGTTGAAGCTTGAGCAGATCTGGAAAAAGACCAAAATATTCAGCCAGGAGATAGTGATTCATAAGTACAAGCATAGGGGAACAGAAATTTGGCACTATGGCAGTACCCTGCCTTCATTGATCTGCCCAGGTGCATTGGTGGCAGTGTGATGATGCTGGACTCACTGGATGCAGTTTTGTGATGTCACTTTATAAAATTAGTGTCAGTGTTTTGGTGCCAAATATAGATATAAACACTACTGCTCAATCATCCTCAAGCAATTGTAGGTGAGACAAGGTGCTATTGGGCACATTTTACTGTATTGAATTTCTGGTTATTGTCTCACTACCTGTATTGCCCTTTATCTGATATTCAAATTATGACTGAACCTTCTAATACAATGCTAAAGGACTCAATCTGCTCTGCAATACTTATTAAGGGGCAGATTTATCAAGGGTCGAAGTGAAAATTCGAAGTAAAAAACAATTTGAATGTCGAGCTATTATTGTGTACTTCAACTATCGAATATGGCGAAAATTCGATTTGAATTTGAAAAAATATCTGACTTCGACCATTCGCCATCAAAAACCTGCCGAATTGCTGTTTTAGCCTATGAGGGAGCTCCTAGAACCTATCTGGAGTCATTTGGTGGACTTTGAAAAATCAAAGGTTTTTTTGGAAAATACTTTGATTCAAATTTGATCGTATACGATCCGAATTAGAATTGAATGATTGAATACAGCCTATTCACCCGAAGTTAAAAAAATTGATTTCTTTTTTTTTTTAAAATACATTTCAGTTGGTCTTTTTTTATTCGAATTTCGAGATGATCGGTTGGTCTTTTTTTATTCGAATTTCGAGGTCGAAATTCAACCCTTGATAAATCTGCCCCTTAGTGCACTACTTTCTCTTTATTCCACAGTTTCTGGTCCCGGCGACCTTACAGCACCACACCGGACCTAAGAGAGCCTATAAAGGCATGTATTAAAGATGAATATCAGGCCTTGAGTGTATATATATATATATATATATATATATATATATATAAATTTTCCTGGTAGACAGCACCACATGTCAGGTAAGCCTCTTGATGGCTGCCCCTGTGCACGGAATAAATTAGTATACAATTCGGACAAAGAAAACCAGCACCAAGGGACTTGAAGTGAGCAAAACTGTATTAAAGCATATGTATCACCGACGTTTTGGTCCCCATTGGGACCTTTCTCAAGGTACAAATACATATAAAAAAGTGCATTAAATAGAAAACACACCTCCCCCATGTGATCGAATCTGTGGCATCATGTGCATTGTTAACTCCTTATAGAGCTGTGTAACAGCAGTGCAATATAATCCTGCTAAAAATCTTCTGTAAAAATCCGTAAAAATATTATAAAGTGTAAGGTTTCTAAATTTGGAATAAACCCCATTTAAAACCATGTGTTAACAATTTTAAAACATTAAAAGAGCACTGATGAATATTTTAGACCATTATTATCTCTAATCTATTCTGTAACCACATAAATATAGCCATATTAACTTTAGTTGCAAACTATACATCGTAAACAACGTTGTAACAAATTTTTAAAAAGTTTCTAGAGATAATGTTGTAACACTGTTTCCTCAGTCTTTCAATATGTGGCGTTATCTTTTGTTCAAAAAGCCATTTAGCTGTAGCGTAGAATTCAGTCCTTTAGGGGAAACACATCCTAACTCGAAAGTCCAAAATGCCTCCCTCTGTAGCAGCAATTGGTCTACATCACCTCCCCTGCGCGGTGTTTTCACGCAGTCTATGGGCATACACTTAAATGAAGCAATGGGATGATGTGCATTTAGCCAATGTTGTGCCAAAGGTTGCTTGGAGATATCCTGCTTCATCTTTTTGTTGGCATAGTTGGGATCTAATGCTGCCCGTATAGTAGAACGGTGCATGCTGATTCTATCCTTCAATTTTCTTGTGGTTTTCCCACAGTACAGCATCCCGCATGGACATTTTATAATGTACACCACATTTTGAGATTGACACGTTAGCCTCTGCCGAATAGTATAAGACTTTCCATTATGCGGATGATAAAATTTGTCTCCTACAATAAGTGTATTACACATTACACAATTGCTGCATTTGTACACACCTGGTTTGAGCGGATTGACTCCAGTTGACTGTGTGTATTTACTTGCTGGATCAGCAGGAGACAATAGTTCTTTCAAATTTCTGTTTCTTTTGTGCCCAAAACGTAGTTTCTTATTCACTAGTTTGGACATCTCCGGGTCTGTAGTGATCAAAGGCCAAAACTGTGTGAGTGATTTTTTAATAGATGAGGTACTAGGACCATATGTACACATATAAAACAACTCATTTTTAACTTCACCCCTAACTTTACCATCTTTCTGGAATAGGGTCGCCCTATCCAAAGAGAGGGCCCATTCCTTGGTCTGGGTTACGAGCTGTTCTGGATAGCCACGTTCTAGGAATCGTTTGGACATTGCTTCAAGTTCATTCCTCCGTTCCCCCATCTCACTAGTTATCCTTACTACCCGTAGCATTTGTGACCTAGGGAGTGAGTGGATTAAATGCCTAGGATGGCTGCTGTTGTATTGAAGTAGTGTATTTCTGTCCGTCAGTTTCTGATAGACCACAAGAAAATTGAAGGATAGAATCAGCATGCACCGTTCTACTATACGGGCAGCATTAGATCCCAACTATGCCAACAAAAAGATGAAGCAGGATATCTCCAAGCAACCTTTGGCATAACATTGGCTAAATGCACATCATCCCATTGCTTCATTTAAGTGTATGCCCATAGACTGCGTGAAAACACCGCGCAGGGGAGGTGATGTAGACCAATTGCTGCTACAGAGGGAGGCATTTTGGACTTTCGAGTTAGGATGTGTTTCCCCTAAAGGACTGAATTCTACGCTACAGCTAAATGGCTTTTTGAACAAAAGATAACGCCACATATTGAAAGACTGAGGAAACAGTGTTACAACATTATCTCTAGAAACTTTTTAAAAATTTGTTACAACGTTGTTTACGATGTATAGTTTGCAACTAAAGTTAATATGGCTATATTTATGTGGTTACAGAATAGATTAGAGATAATAATGGTCTAAAATATTCATCAGTGCTCTTTTAATGTTTTAAAATTGTTAACACATGGTTTTAAATGGGGTTTATTCCAAATTTAGAAACCTTACACTTTATAATATTTTTACGGATTTTTACAGAAGATTTTTAGCAGGATTATATTGCACTGCTGTTACACAGCTCTATAAGGAGTTAACAATGCACATGATGTCACAGATTCGATCACATGGGGGAGGTGTGTTTTCTATTTAATGCACTTTTTTATATGTATTTGTACCTTGAGAAAGGTCCCAATGGGGACCGAAACGTCGGTGATACATATGCTTTAATACAGTTTTGCTCACTTCAAGTCCCTTGGTGCTGGTTTTCTTTGTCCGAATTATATATATATATAATAGTCTTTTATTTATAAATTAACTTTGAATTTATGATGCTTTGGGCACTGTCTTTTACCATCCATATAAGATAAAGTACAGTATATTTGGGGATATAATTTAGCATATTTGTCTTCTCAGTTGCCATAAATTACATTTTAGGGGTTCAACTGCATTGAAGCCCTTCAAAATACCAGGCTGTACGGGTCAAAACGGAACAGGTGGCAACCCTATTCTGAAAGCACATGACCCGGCAAAATGACCTGAGATGCACCTACACACCAATATTACAACTAAATAAAATACACTTGCTGGTTCAGAAATGAAATTGTATATTGTAGAGTGAATTATTTTCAGTGTAAACAGTGTCATTTAGAAATAAAAACGACACCATAACATGACATGACAGAATCCCTTATAAGTAAATAGATGTATCTGCAGATCCTGGTGCAGTCTCGAGGGAAGAGCAATACCACTGAAGAAAGATCACCGCACTTTTTAAAAGATCTATAGAATGTTAAATATGTGCTTTGAAAAATAAAAATAACAATATTCTTTAGTTTGTTTTAAACAATTCTTGGCATTTTTTTTCTTCTTGATCAGCTCAGTGTAAGGAATTGAAAGTTTGCACTGCAACACCCCCACCCTCCCTATTGGGCTAATCCTAAATTGAAAGGGTGAGGAAGCATGAGGGGAACAGGGAGGGCGCTGGTTTGGGCGGTGACCCAGCAGTAGCAGCAGCCTGTGATTCACTGTCTGTCACACCCACACAGCTGCATTCCTGGGCTCCAGAGAAGCATTTCCCCAGCCAGCTCTCAGTCAGGCTTCACATCACTTCTTGTAGACTTCTTGCTGGTCAGTTCTTCCTATTGATTAGAGTGTCAGTTCCACTGCGTGACATGAAGTGAACATTTCTGTGAGCGCAGAGGGCAGCTGGGAAAGTAAGATACAGGAGGGGTAAGTAAAAGCTTTAAAAAAAGTGTTTGCTCACATTCTGGAGAGATTTTGTGGAAAATGTATTTTCTACTTAGGGTCAGGCCACACTGGGCGTTTTGGGGAGATTTGGTCGCCTGGCGAATAATCGTCTTGTCTCGTCCAATCTCCCCATACGCCTTCCCTCACTCTGCGCCGGCTAAAATGATAAAACGCCGGCGCTAATCACACGAGGCGGTTCGTTTTCCGAAGTTGCCCACTTTGGGCACAAGCAGCGGTTCGTTTTCCGAAGTCGCCTGCTTCGGGCGACTTCGGAAAACGAATCGCCGTGTGTGATTAGCACCCGCGTTTTTTTTTTCATTTTAGCCGGCGCAGAGTGAGGGAAGGCGTTTGGGGAGATTGGACGAGACGAGGCGATTATTCGCCTGGTGACCAAATCTCCCCAAAACGCCCAGTGTGGCCTTACCTTTCGAGCTACGGAGTCAGTGGGGTTTACTAACACTGGTCAAAATTGGTTCCTGTCAATCATAATTTATTTTTATTGCTCAGTTGGCTGAACAAAGGTAATCACTGACTGGTTGCTATGGGTTACTGACCAGTATTAGTGATGAAACACAGAAGGGGTTTTTCATCGGGGGGGCACAGCAGGGCCCAGCAAAGTCTCAGGTGAAAGGGGGGCCCGGCCATGCTGCACTCTCCGAAAATCCGGGTCCCCCCTTAAGATTCGAATCGACGAAGGAAGCGGTGGCGGCGGAAAGACCCGAAGCTGAAAACAGTTGAACAAAACCTAAGAATCTGCCATGGCCCAAAGGACAAGGTAGAAGAACCTAAGGTAAGTTCCACTGAACCCCAATAGTTTTATTTTGTTAGTTTTTTTTTTTCATTTAACCCCTGGCACCAAAGTTTTTTAAATTTTATATGGGGCCACTGACCACCAATGTTTTTTTTATTTTCTATGGGGGCCCCTGACCACCAATGTTTTTTTTTTTTTAATTTTCTATGGGGCCTTGACCACCAATGTTTTTTAAAAAAACTTTTATGGGGGTGGCCTGGCACCAATGTTTTTTTTTTTAACTTATAGGGGGGCCCTGACCACCAATGATTTTTGTTTCAAACTTGTAGGGGCCCTGACCACCAATGTTCTTTTAAAAACTTTTGTGGGGGCCCTGATGCCAATGTTTTTTTTTTAACTTATAGGGGGGCCCTGACCACCAATGATTTTTTTTCTAACTTGTAGGGGGGCCCTGACCACCAATTTTTACTGTGGTGTGGGTGGGATCTGGGTTAGTGCTTGGGGGCTGGGGTGGGCAGGGTCCAGGGGGCCCAGAAAATGTTGCTGTACGGGGGCCCGTGATTTCTAATGGCAGCCCTGCATATAACGCAGAAGAGCCATTAGAATACGCTAAATGCAGTTGTACTTAGTCGTGCGCATGACTCACAGATGATTGAGTATCCTCTGGTGTAAAATATGAGGATATTAGTCACCACAGAGCTAAATTAGAAGAAATTAGAAGTCCCCTTGGAGTTCCATGAACCGTATACGTTTTCTATTTTTATGCAGGTCATGGAGCTCAAGTGGACGTCTTTGATGCCTTTTATATAACAATGGGGTATAATATTTCCTATTTAAAGTTACTTAATGGGCTAGGAATTAACACACAGATAGTAAATAAAAATGCATAAGGTTAAATAGGGTGATTCGCCTTTAAAGGGATACTCTCATGGGAAAAAAAAAATTTTTCAAAATGAATCCGTTAATAGTGCTGCTCCAGCAGAATTCTGCACTGAAATCCATTTCTCAAAAGAGCAAACAGATTTTTTTATATTCAATTTTAAAATCTGACATGGGGCTAGACATATTGTCAATTTCCCAGCTGCCCCAAGTCATGTGACTTGTGCTCTGATAAACTTCAATCACTCTTTACTGCTGTACTGCAAGTTGGAGTGATATCACCCCTCCCTTTTCCCCCCCCAGCAGCCAAACAAAAGAACAATGGGAAGGTAACCAGATAGCAGCCCCCTAACACAAGATAACAGCTGCCTGGTAGATCTAAGAACAACACTCAATAGTAAAAACCCATGTCCCACTGAGACACATTCAGTTACATTGAGAAGGAAAAACAGCAGCCTGCCAGAAAGCATTTCTCTCCTAAAGTGCAGGCACAAGTCACATGACCGGGGCAGCTGGGAAATTGACAAAATGTCTAGCCCCATGTCAGATTTCAAAATTGAATATAAAAAAATCTGTTTGCTCTTTTGAGAAATGGATTTCAGTGCAGAATTCTGCTGGAGCAGCACTATTAACTGATTCATTTTGAAAAAAATATTTTTTCCCATGACAGTATCCCTTTAAGTTAAAGGACACGTCAACCCAAATAAAAGAAACCACCATTATAAGCGACTTTCCAATATGATTATATGAAAAACTGTTAGTGCTTTAAAAGTTATTTGTAAATGTCATTGGCACTGAAAGCAGCATTTGCTTGACTCCTGGTTGTTACTTTTTAAACAATGTTGCAATAGACAGTCTCCTCCAGCTAAACGGGTCTGTTAATTCGTTGGTTTATGTTACATTGTTTCAAAAGCCAGAGCCACGAGGGCAGAGAATAGACAGGGGCAGACAAACACTGCTTTCAATAGCTATACAGATACAAATACGTTTAAAAACATATAAAATGTGAAATGAATGTACAGTGTATTGCAAAGTTGCTTAGAATTATGTTTACTGTACATTCATTTGACAGATAAGCAATTTCTGTGTTGCAGACATCACCTTTTTTGCTTTATCTCACAGAATCTCTAGCTAGACAGGGTAGACAAGCTCTTACAAGAGACAGACAGAATAAACAGTACGGTCTTAAAGGGATACTGTCATGGGAAAAAACATTTTTTCAAAGTGAATCAGTTAATAGTGCTGCTCCAGCAGAATTCTGCACTGAAATCCATTTCTCAAAAGAGCGAACAGATTTTTTTATATTCAATTTTGAAATCTGACATGGGGCTAGACATTTTGTCAATTTCCCTGCTGCCCCAGGTCATGTGACTTGTGCCTGCACTTTAGGAGAGAAATGCTTTCTGGCAGGCTGCTGTTTTTCCTTCTCAATGTAACTGAATGTGTCTCAGTGAGACATGGGTTTTTACTATTGAGTGTTGTTCTTAGATCTACCAGGCAGCTGTTATCTTGTGTTAGGGAGCTGTTATCTGGTTACCTTCCCATTGTTCTTTTGTTTGGCTGCTGGGGGAAAAAGGCAGGGGGGTGATATCACTCCAACTTGCAGTACAGCAGTAAAGAGTGATTGAAGTTTATCAGAGCACAAGTCACATGACTTGGGGCAGCTGGGAAATTGACAATATGTCTAGCCCCATGTCAGATTTCAAAATTGAATATAAAAAAATCTGTTTGCTCTTTTGAGAAATGGATTTCAGTGCAGAATTCTGCTGGAGCAGCACTATTAACTGATTCATTTTGAAAAAATTTTTTTTTCCCATGACAGTATCCCTTTAATAGAAAACAACAGTAGTTATAGAATAAAAACACTGAAATCCAATAGAATGCAGGATAACACCTGTACAGTTATATTAAATTGTGCGTGTGTTTTGTGTGTGGGGATTTTCTTTTTCCTTCCTATAATTCCTTTGAATTATAATTGACAGGACAATGCAGATGAAATAGCACATCACTTTTGGATTGAATTAACATACAGTAGCAAATCACAGGACTTTGAACTTCACCAAGAAGGAAGGAGAGCAAGATAACAGTGCTGTGTAAAAGGGAAATGATTTGTACCTTGTGTTTGATATCCTACCTTAGATATAATAAATGTTTATTGGAGGCAAAACATTCCTATGGGGTTTATATATTATGTAAATGATTTTTTTAGCAGACTAAAGGTCGCCATACACAGGCCGATAAAAGCTGGCGACAGACAAGAGTCGGCATCTTATTGGCCTGTGGCCTTTAAGAATGGCTTGGATGATTTCTTGGACAGACATAATACAAAGGCTATTGTGATACTAAACTCTATAGTTAATATAGGTATGGGTATATAGAATTTGTATGAAAGTAGGGAGGGGTGTGTGTATGGGGCTGGGTTTTCATTTGGAGAGGTTGAACTTGATGGACTTTGTCTTTTTTCAACCCGATTTAACTATGTAACTATGTAACTATGTGTAGGGGGCCCTCCGACGGGCTTCCCCGATCAATATCTGGCCAAAAGTCATGCAGATGTCGATCGGGCAGGGCTAGAGACACACAGTCAGATTCGGGGAGATTAGTCGCCCGTTGTCGAATCTCCTCTTCTTCTAATTTTTCCCGAACTGTCTTTTTTGTGTTTTTACAGTTTTACAAAAGGTGAATTGCCCTTTAAACTATGAGTCTAAGTTTTCTCTGCTTATCTCAGACTGTTACTAAAGTATCTAGTATCTATTCTGGGCTCTCTGCCAAAAGCCAGTTAAGTTAGAAACTTTGTATCTTTTTTATGGCTGTTCAGTGCAGGAGATCAAAGAGAAAGTCGGGACATTTCAGTAACAAACCCGGGACTGCGGGCTGAGCTGTAAAAATCGAGACTTTGAAGTTTGAACATATTTCTGTGTTTTTTTTTTTTTATTTATTACAGTTTTGCTAAAGAAGGTGAATTGCCCTTTAAGTTGTGAGTCTAACTTTTCCCAAGGGACCTCCTTATCAAAATTGTTACAATAACTTATTTGCTTTTTTCAACATTGTTACAAAGTATCTTATTTGCACCTGTTGTTTTGGGCTCTCTGCCAAAAGCCAATTAAGTTAGAAACTTTGTTTCTTTTTCTGGCTGTTCAGTACAGAGAAAATTGGGACTTTCCAGTACAAACGCGAGAGCGGGGCTGTCCTGCTGAAAATGGGACAGTTGGGAGGTATGAAAGCCGTACTAGACAGCACAATGTAAAAATCAGGAATTTTACACTTCTAAGAAAGTATGGACCTAATCCTACAGTAGGAGACCACTTGCAGTGTCGGACTGGCCCAGCGGGACACCGGGAAAAAACCCGGTGGGCCCCGACCCACATGGGCCCGCACCGGGCCAGACCCCCTCTCCTGTTGCTCGTTTTTTTTTTTAAAACGATCTTCGCGACGCGCATGCGCGTCAATGGGGCGTCTTGTGCGCATATGCGCTGGGGGCGCCTTGTGCGCATGTGCGCCAAGGGGATGGCGCACAGCAGAGCACAGCGCCGCACGGTGTGCACAGCAGGGGGACGGGGGGCCTGTAGGGGGCCCTGGACTTCAGTCCCGGTGGGCCCCGGGCCCCCCAGTCCAACCCTGACCACTTGTCAGACAGACCTATGTAAAAGTTCACTACTGCTCCCTCAAATTCACCTTTTACCCACTGAAGGAATATTCTCACACATTGGTGTGTAAGTTTGCACTGGTGCAGTAACCCACTGCAACCAATTGGAACATTCCACAGAATTCCCAGTGACTTCTGTCGGAATTCCATAAATACCCAAAGCACTGATATCACACCCTATGTGTCTAGTTCTTTACTTACATTGTATTCCTCCGACCCTTAATCTTCACACTGTGTAATCTTGTTGTCCTCTTAACAATGCACTTTTTATATAAGTGATCGACCACAAGGTTCAATCAGTTAAAACCCACTAACAGACGATAATGACAAGCCATTTACTGCCGTACTCCCTATTTGTTTTATCACTCAACAAATAGTATGTTTGCGGTGGGAAAATTGTATTATCTGGAGACTTGTTGGAAGAGTTTCATTTCAATTATTTACTTTTCTATTTAGTCTTGTTCTGACAAATGTCTGAATTCTTATGGTACACGGCATAAAAGTGGCTCCTGGGATGAACGTGTAGCAGCGAGTGTTCACGAAACTTTTTCACCATTAATCTTTCTTGATCCACTACGTCACTAATGTATAAATACTGGCATACATTCTTTATGTTGTACATCATTCCATATAATAAACATGCAGCTAATATGTATAGGGTTCACTTGTTTGGCCACAGACTGAATGAGTAGCTTAAGGGACAAATTCATCAAGGGTTGAATATCGAGGGTTAATTAACCCTCGATATTCGACTGGGAATGAAAATCGTTCGAATATCGAAGTCGAAGGATTTTGCGCAAATACTTCGATCGAATGATCAAAGGAATAATCGTTCGATGGAACGATCAAATCCTTCGAATCGAACGATTCGAAGGATTTTAATCCAATGATCGAAGGATTATCCTTCGACCAAAAAAACTTAGCCAAGCCTATGGGGACCTTCCCCATAGGCTAACATTGGGTTCTGTAGCTTTTAGGTGGCGAACTAGGGGGTCGAAGTTTTTTCTTAAAGAGACAGTACTTCGACTATCGAATGGTCGAACGATTTTTAGTTCGAAGTAGCCCATTCGATGGTCGAAGTAGCCCAAAAAACACTTCGAAATTTGAAGCTTTTTTTCTTCTATTCCTTCACTTGAAGTTAATGAATTGGCCCCTAAGTGTTATTATTAGTCTACGCACAATTTAATTTGACTTAAATTTCACTTAAATTTGCTCATTTGTTCATGGAATCAAACGTGTTGTATTTTAAACTGCAAATGTAATTGAGCACCGGTGTGTGCTCAGAAATACTGAAATCACAACATTTCTAAATTGGCAGAAGTCATTTCATTGTCTTGAAAGCTTGCAGTCTGTTCTGCAGTGCAACAAGCTTATGATCACAGAGTTCCCCTTTAAGAAGCAGAGCTCTGATTTGTTTGATCAGCTGGCTTTGTGTAGATTTATAAGAACAGTTTAGCCTTTTCACAACAGCATCACTTCTTTCCTACATGTGCAGCCGTCTGTCGTTTTACTGTGGGGTGTGTAGACAAAATCAGTAACAACTTAATAGGTGAGTGACATTTCTGATTAACTTTGAAGTTATTGACATGGATAATGCATGTGTTTTAGCAGGAGTGCACAAGAGAGCTATGCATGGTACATGGAAGTCTCTGCATCCCTACATCTTTAATGGGAATGTCGCAGTAAATGCACTTGACTTGGGGCTGAAGAGATTTGGCATACCATTCATACCTCCTTTATAAGGGCTCTTACTGACGAGCGGTTGAAGCTGCGCTCCCCTGCGTTCTGTTTTTCAGCGTTCAGCCGCAGGGGAGCACAGGAATAGACGCATTACGTTTTTTCCAATGGGGCTGTACTCACACAGGCGTGTGTAGGCGCCGAACGCAGGTTGAGACGCAACACGCTGCATTTTTCCTGCGTTCGGCGCCTAGACGCACCTATGTGAGTACAGCCGCATTGGAAAAAACGTAATGCGTCTATTCCTGTGCTCCCCTGCGGCTGAACGCTGAAAAACGGAACGCAGAGGAGCGCAGCTACAACTGCTCGTCAGTAAGAGCCCTAAAGGTGTGCCATATTACAAGTGGACTGTGTACACATTAACTGCCTGTATCCAAATCTAGGCTGTTCCGTATCTTCTTTAAAACACTTCAGAGCAGCTGATGCCTTAGGGAGCAAATTAGAAAAGAATACGCCGTCTCTTGTATAAACAAGCGGCTGTATAGATTTCCTGCCATTAAGGATTGGCTTACTGTGATTTTTGAGCCAAGAACTAGTTTCTAAGTGCTTCTGTGGGATGTAACAGTGTTTCTTAAATGTCGAATTTATCTTACCCGAACACTTAATTCCCTCCAACACACACTGTTCTGCAATTGCTGATAGTCTGCCACACATACCTCTTGCCAATTCCTTGTGTTCATTTTACTCTTCACTAAAAGGAAACTGGAAAACCAGATCCGGATAAGACAGTCCCTAGGAATATGTGAGGCTCTTATTTAGAAAAGTACAGATTCATTTCAGAGATATTTTATGCAAAATGTTCTACATAAAGTACATATAATATAAGTGGCTTAAAGTCACTCGTTGTCACCATGTGTTGCTTTTAGAGTCAATAGATGCAATTGGGAGTTATTGGAAATTCTGTTGACAAGGTTGCTATTTAGAATAAGGGCTCTTACAGACGAGTGTTTGAAGCTGCGCTCCCCTGCGTTACGTTTTAATGCGTTCAGCCGCAGGAGAGCGCAGGAGTAGACGCATTCAGTTTTTTTCAATGGGGCTGTACTCACACAGGCGCATGTAGGCGCCGGCTGCATTTTTCCAGCGTTCGGCGCCTACATGTGCCTGTGTGAGTACAGCCCCATTGAAAAAAACTGAATGCATTTACTCCTGCGCTCCCCTGCGGCTGAACGCATTAAAATGGAGCACAGGGGAGCGCAGCTTCAAACCCTCCTCTGTAAGAGCCCTAAGAGAAGTAAGTTCCTAATATCTTAACAGTGAAGCTTGCCATTCACTACGCATTCAAGCTAACAGCCTTAAATTTTGTGACATTATGGGGCCCATTTACTTAGTTCGAGTGAAGGAATAGAATAAATAAAAATTCGAATGTTTTTTTTGGCTACTTCGACCATAGAATTGGCTACTTCGACCTTCGACTACGACTTTGAATCGAACGTTTCGAACTAAAAATCGTTCGACTATTCGACCATTCGATAGTCAAAGTACTGTCTCTTTAAGAAAAACTTCAACCCCCTACTTCGCCACCTAAAACCTACCGAGGTGCAATGTTAGCCTATGGGGAAGGTCCCCATAGGCTTCCTAGCATTTTTTTGGTCGAAGAAAAATCGTTCGATCGATGGATTAAAATCCTTCGAATCAAACAATTCGAAGGATTTTTCGTTTGATCAAAAGATTTTTTGTTCGATCGTACTATTTGCGGTAAATCCTTGGACTTTGATATTCGAAGTCGAAGGATTTACATTCGGCAGTCGAATATCGAAGGTTAATTAACCCTCGATATTCAACCCTAGGTAAATCTGCCCCCATGTGTATAAGTGTCTGTACACATAAGAGTGCTATAGAAATGCTATTCTATTATGTATATACCTGTAATCTAAGATATGCACGCAACCTTGACTATGAACTTTAAAGGGTTGTTCACCTTTAAGTTTTTAGTATGTTTTGGCCTTCATTTTTATCTTTTATATAGTTTTTTTTTTTGCCTTTAAACCTTCAAATTTTATAGTTATTTATGGTTATTGCTATTTTCTATTACCCATCTCCTATTAATTTCCCATGAGGTTGTAACTTCAAAGTTAGGGTTATGTCATTAGTCTACTTTTTTCATGTTTCACTAAGTACCTGAACCATAACCACCCGCCCCAAGAGATAAAGTTCACCGATTTATGCCTCTGTATATTCTCTAAATGTGTCTCACTGACACAAACTACATACCTCCCAACTCCCGTTATTGGGCAGTCCCAATTTTGACGGCTCAGCCCGCAGTCTTGTTACTGAAATGTCCCGATTTTCTCTTTGATCTCCTGCACTGAACAGCCAGAAAAAGATACAACGTTTCTAACTTAATTGGCTTTTGTCAGAGAGCCCGGAGTAGATACTTAGGGCTCTTACACGAGGGCGTATTTTGCTGCCCTCCCCTGCATTGTGCTTTCTTTTGTTAAGCCAAAGAGTAAACACACTCAATTATTGTCAAGGCAGCTGTACTTACACAGACGCATGTAAGCGCCAAAAGCAGGTAGGACGCAGCATGTTGAATTCCACCTGCGTTCGGCGCTTACATGCGTCCGTGTGAGTACAGCCCCCTTTAAAATAATTGAGTGTGTTTACTCCTGTGCAAAAAACTCCCGTGTGTTAGAGCCCTTACATACTTTTATAAGTCTGAGATAAGCAGGTCTCTTGGGAGAACTTAGACTCAGTTTAAAGGGCAAGTCACTTTTGTTAGCAAAACTGTAAAAACACATAAAAACGACACTAAATGTGTTCAAACTTTCATAACCTGCCAAATTTTGTAAATGGACATGGTAATTAGGGGGTGTGGCCACAAAATCAGCATGGCTAAAAAAAATTGGCACACTCATCTTGGCAAATCTTTTGCCCCTTTTTCTATTTCCAAAATGTTGAAAAATTCCAAAATATTGGAACTATGCTATGCTTTTTTTTAAAAAAAATTTTTTACCCATTCTTACATACACCCAAAAGTGTTCCAAGCAGGGTTGCTTTACATTAGAATAACTACAGCAGACTTTTAATCACTTACATGTTGCGGCTATACTTGCCCAAAGTGGTAAGTAGCTAATGCTGCTGTTAACTCTGCAACTCCTCCTGTTACCAGTGAGAGTAAGGGCTCTTACTCACGCGCGTTTTTACCTGCGCTCCCCTGCATTCCGTTTTTCGGCATTCAACCGCAGGGGAACGCAGGAATAGACGCATTTCATTATTTCAAATGGGGCTGTACTCACACAGGCGCATGTAGGCGCCGAACGTAGGTTGAGACGCAACATGCTGCATTTTTCCTGCGTTCAGCGCCTACACGCACCTGTGTGCTGAACGCTGAAAAATGGAATGCAGGGGAGCGCAGGTAAAAACGCACGTCAGTAAGAGCCCTAAGGGAGTAAGCAAAGTGGGTGCAATTACTGCATTCATAATCAGTCCCCTTATAAAGACCATGGAATTCAAAATAAAACTGCCCAAACAACTGGGAGATCTGCCAGTGGCAGGAAATTAGTCATAAGGCCAAACCCAGACTTGGAAGCAATGAGACTGTTGGTTTTGTTTTTTTTATACCAATTAACCCTTTGGCTACTTTTGTCTGTGTATAAGGGCTGCAAACTACACATGGATATTTGATCGGCGAAAACGTATCTGTACCACAAAATCTTTTCATGCAGCTACATTGGATTCCCTGCGATGCTATACAATCCAAAGCTGCACGTTGAAATGTAAAATCTGACGCTGATCACGGCAATCTATATTATTCAATGAGATGCAAAAGCCTATGTGACTTTATCTTGTGGATGAATATTAGGGATGCGCTGAATCCAGGATTCGGTTCTGTATTCTGCCTTTTTCAGCAGGATTCAGAATCCTTCTGCCCGGCCGAACCGAATCCTAATTTGCATATGCAAATTAGGGGCAGGAGGGAAATCGCATGACTTTTTGTCACAAAACAAGGAAGTAAAAAATTATTTCCCCTGCCCAAAGCTCCCTGTGTGTACCATAATCTACTTGCCATATTCTTCGTGTGTGTGCCATACTCTGCCTGCCCTATGCTCCTTGTGTGGGCCATACTCCGCTTGCCTTATGCTCCCTGTGTGTGTCATACTCTGCCTGCCCTAGGCTCCCTCTGTGTGCCATACTACCTGCTCTATGCTCCCTGTGTGTGCCATACTCTACCTGCCCTATGCTCCTTGTGTGGGCCATACTCCGCTTGCCTTATGCTCCCTGTGTGTGCCATACTCTGCCTGCCCTAGGCTCCCTGTGTGTGCCATACTACCTGCCCTATGCTCCCTGTGTGTGCCATACTCTACCTGCCCTATGCTCCCTGTGTGTGTCATACTCTACCTGCCCTATGCTACCTGTGTGTGCCATACTCTACCTGTCCTATGCTCCCTGTGGGTGCCATACTCTGTGCTCCCTGTGGGTGCCATACTCTGCCTTCCCTGTGCTCCCTGTGGGTGCCATACTCTGCTTGCCCTATGCTCCCTGTGTTTGCCATACTCTGCCTGCCCTATGCTCCCTGTTTGTGCCATACTCTGCTTGCCCTCTGTTCCCTTTGTGTGCCATACTCTGCCTCCCCTATGTAACCTGGGGCTCCTAAAGTGTTTAATCATGTGCTGGGTGTTGCTGTGCTATCCACAGGGGAGGAGGGGCAGATGGATTTAAGGGTATGTTTTAATATGACTTACATTTTTCATATATGAGTGATATCCCTGAAGTGAGCACCGACCTGAATGGTCTTTTAGGTTCTTGTGGTGGGTGTGGTTTAAAAATAGGGCGTAATAAACACTGGCTTCCATTACTGGCTCTCCACAATTTAGGCCAGCAAAAAATCGGCCCTCAGTACCACAGAAGTTGGACGGCACTGATACAGAAGATATGGCAGTTCCTCATTGACTGATGGCCTTATACACAAAATTAATCCGGTGATTAGTTGGCTTAGGTCCCTTTTTGGATGATCATGTATGGTGCAATGGCACCATACATAATTTAGCTTTAGTTCTCCTTCAACAAGTGCAATCATCCAAACTGGAGCTAATAAGCTGCACCCAGGACCTCTTCTATTCTCTAGCCCAGGAAACTAACCTTCTAATAATAGCACACAAAAAGGAGTAATGGGGTCAGCTCCTCTAGCTTTGTCAAGCCATGTTTCCCTTTGCTACTCTATGGGTCACTTGGCTACAGGAATGCAGTACAACCTATACTCTTGGCACTTGTCTTCAATCCTCCCTTTTGCCTTAGAGCTCAGTAGTTGAACCTTACAGTAGCACTGTTTGTTATTGTACCTCACCCTGTAATATGTCGCTCCTCTATAAATAAATGCTTATTGTTTATACGCATAAAATTGATAATACGTTGAAGAGCGGAACAAGAATGTGCAGTGGAAAGAATAATAACAAGGAAAACATATGTTTTAGTACAGTAATACATCCATCCTAAATTGCTTATGTATTTTTTTTTTAATAACATTTACATGTTGTTAAATCATGAAAATAATTTGTGATATAAAAAATTAGTTATGTGAAATATAAGACAAGCACGAGTAAAGCCTTGTAACAATAGTGAATAGTTGCCTTTCTTTTTTCAGTAGGAAACTCTTTTAAAGATGTCATCAACGGAAGGAGCCCACACAAAGTGGGGAGTTCTGAAACAGAAACTTGGGCCTCAAGACCCCGACCAGATTGAGGGTAACCTGGAGAATGCAGACCCAGAGCTATGCATCCGTCTCCTGCAAATCCCTTCTGTTGTCAACTACTCTGGCCTTAAAAAGCGCCTTGAGAGCAGTGATGATGAGTGGATGTGTCAGTTCCTGGAGCTTAGTGGACTGGACCTTTTACTTGAGGCACTGGACAGACTTTCGGGGAGAGGTGTAGCCAGGATCGCTGATGCTCTCCTCCAACTGACCTGTATCAACTGTGTTCGAACACTTATGAATTCACACAAGGGCATTGAATATATAGTCAACAACGAAGGTTATGTCAGAAAACTCTCTCAAGGTGAGCAAACTTTTTTTTTTTTTTTTCTCCGATCATTAGAAAACATGGCAGCATCTAGGGGAACATGCATCGAAGTGATTGGGTCACGCCATGTGAAACAAAAAATGTAAGTGCAAAAGCAGTATATGTTTTAGTACATAAGCTTGGACTGATGTCTAAACAATGATGCACAATGTATGAGATACTTCCTTTAACATTGCATGTGATTTTGTTTTTTGTTGTTTTGTTTTTGCAGCTCTGGACACATCCAATGTGATGGTAAAAAAACAAGTGTTTGAATTGCTCGCTGCATTGTGTATCTACTCCCCAGAAGGTCACGCCTTGTGTTTGGATGCACTGGAGCATTATAAGGTACAATAGATGTTTAACAGTACCACCCTCCTACTGATCTGAGCTAAAAAAGTCCCGAAATGATTCTTTGCTGCAAGCAGATCACCACCCAACAAACAATAACATGCAAACGTCTGCATTCCTTTTCAATTTTATTTGGCAAGTGTAAAGTAGTGCACACAGCTCTCATAACAAAGCTACCAAGCCATCAGCTTACTCTGATTCTGAACCAAATGGAACTCACTGAGGTTTTGAAGCAAGGCAGCCATAAGGGGTGACATCTGTATTTCATATGGTTCTATATATGAAGCGGGTCCCTAATCTTACACCTGAACTGAACCCCAGAGACTAAAGATTCTGATGGCAGCTCTGCTGTGTTGCAACTGTCCTATTTCTACCTGCATTCTTGCAAGAGCACCACCCTGTATAACCATAAATGTGGTCTACTGAGAATTCAATAAGGGTATAAATGATAGGAAATAAATGGTTTTGGGGTATATGCTATCTTAATAGCAAGAACTGTGCTTGGGTCCCCTACTACGTGCTACATATAAATTAGAAACATGGACAGTATCTTAATTAAAACATTTATTTCATTTATTATATCTATCTATCTATCTATCTATCTATCTATCTATCTATCTATATATATATATATATATATATATATATATATATCTCTATCTATATATATATATATATATATATATATATCTCTATCTATATATATATATATATATATATATATATATATATCTCTATCTATATATCTATATATCTATATATCTCTATCTATATATATATATATATATATATATATATATATATATATATATATATATCTCTATCTATATATCTATATATCTATATATCTATATATATATATATATATATATATATATCTCTATCTATATATATATATATATATATATATATATATATCTCTATCTATATATATATATATATATATATATATATATATATATATAATATATATTCTGTATATATATAGTGACCTAAACAATCATGCATGTTAGATTAGTAGCTTGTAATGAGGTATTTAGTAGTCATCTATTTGTATTAACAGGTTGTTAAGAATCAACAATACCGGTTCAGTGTCATAACGAATGAATTGTCATCGTCTGATAATGTTCCCTACATGGTTACACTGCTCAGTGTCATTAATGCCATTATTTTTGGCACAGAAGAACTGCGGAATCGCGTACAACTCAGAAATGAATTCATAGGTAAGGTCTTGTTTTAGATATGTTTAGAAATAACTTAATTATCATTTATCAGTTTTACTGCCATAAAATACAGTTTAAAGTCTCTGGCTTCTGAACACATTTTGTGTAGTTGTTCAGACTGACCATCTGGAGGTGCTTTTTCCTGACAGCATGTAATAATATAAATGCTACTTTCACTTGTAGTAAAGGTGTAAAGGCTCTTACAGACGAGCGTTTTTAACTGCGCTCCTCTGCGTTCCTGTTTCATGCGTTCAGCTGTGCAGGAGTAGACGTACTGAATTATTTTCAGTGGAGCTGTACTCACACAGACGCATATAAGTGCTGAACGCAGGTTGGGACGCAGCATGTTGCATTTTTCCTGCGTTTGTCACTTACATGCGTCTGTGTGAGCACAGCCCCATTGAAAATAATTCAGTACGTCTACTCCTGCGCTCCCCTGCGGCTGAACACATTAAACCGGAACTCAGCTAAAAACGCTCATCTGTAAGAGCCCTTTATTCCTCATCTTTCTATTCAGGCCTCTCCTATTCATATTCCAGTCTCTTATTCACATCAGTGCATGGTTGCTAAGGTAATTTGGTCCCTAGCGACCAGAATGCTTAAAATTTGAATTAAAGAGCTGCTAAATTACTCAAAAACCTTAAATAATAAAAAAATGAAAACCAATTGCAAATTGTCTCAGAATATCACGCTCTACATCATACTAAAAGTTATCTCAACGGTGAACCCCTTTAAGGGTGGTGGCACATGTGGTTACTAGGGGAGATTATTCGCCCAGCGACAAATCGTCTCTTCTTCGGGCGAATAATCTCCCCTAAGGGTAGGGACACACTGGGCGATTTGGGGAGATTTAGTCGCCTGGCGACTAATCGCAGCGACTTTTCTCCCCGAATGCTTCCCCTCGCTCTGCGCCTGGCTAAAATGAAAAATCGCCTGCGCTAATCACACGCGGCGATTCGTTTTCCGAAGTCGCCCAAAGTTGCCTCACGAGGAAACTTCGGGCGACTTCAGAAAACGAATCGCCGCGTGTGATTAGCGCAGGCGATTTTTCATTTTAGCCAGGCGCAGAGCGAGGGGAAGCATTCGGGGAAGATTGGTCGTGGAAAGTCGCGGCGATTAGTCGCCAGGCGACTAAATCTCCCCAAATCGCCCAGTGTGTCCCAGCCCTAAATGCCTTCCCCCCCCCCCGGCGATTTACATTCTAGCCGGCGGGAAGGCATTCAGGGGAGATTAGTCGCCCGAAGAACAGACGATTTGTCATTGGGCGACTAATCTCCCCCAGTAGCCACGTGTGTTACCACCCGAAGAGATAGGATAACCGGTAGCTCAATCTCACATGAGCCTGCAGCTTTGCACACAGACACCATGCTTCTCTTGCTTCAATTTTGGCTAAATAGAAGGCCTGGGATAATATATTTGCTAATGACACACTGTAGGCAGCATTTGTTTTCTCTGCCTGATGTAGTTCTGAATATACCGACACTACAGTTGGACCCACTTTTTATCTTCTGTCCGAGTTTTAGGGCTCTTAGGGCTCTTACACACGGCCGTTCCGACCTGCGCTCCCCTGCGTTCCGTTTTTTTGGCGTTCAGCCGCAGGGGAGCGCAGGAATAGACGCAAGTCATTATTTGAAATGGGGCTGTACTCACTCAGGCGCGTGTAGGCGCCGAACGCAGGTTCAGACGCAACATGCTGCATTTTTCCTGCATTCGGCGCCTACACGCGCCTGAGTGAGTACAGCCCCATTTCAAATAATGACTTGCGTCTATTCCTGCGCTCCCCTGCGGCTGAACGCCAAAAAACGGAACGCAGGGGAGCGCAGGTCGGAACGGCCGTGTGTAAGAGCCCTTATATTAAAAACATTTAGCAATGGCGACTAATAAGAAACATCCCAGCCAAATTGACCCAGTCCAGAGTTTTGCTTCTCCCAAGGCAGTTTAAATCCCCTACTGGGAGTGCAGTCTGTAATTTGGCTCAGGTGGAACCCAGCCTCATGCTCATAATGATATCCGAGGCAAAAATACAATGCAGTTTGTTTCTCAAGTTAGTTCCATTTGTAAGTTTCAAGCCAGTGAAAGCTGTTAAGAGCTAGCACAGATCATACTCTATGGATGTTATTGGCAGTGCTGCTCCCATTGTAGAATTTTGGGGACTGTTTAAACAGACATTGCTCCCTGCAAGTTCTAATTAAGCATCAGATAACAAGGGCTCCTCCATAGCCCATGCAGATCTGCTTCTGCACAACATGGGATAAACTGGTAACGCTTGGCTTCTAATATTTTTTCTTCTAAATGTTAGTTGGCTTTGTAGATTTGTGCCTGCATTATACTGTAAAGTTCTATGTAATATAATATGTTTAAAGATACCATATTAGGGCAAGAAAAGTGGCTCAAAATTGAAATAAATGAAAAACAAAAATGAACCAAAGTTTTTTCCTCGTCACGCTGGGGTCTGTGTTACGACATTTGTTAATGAATTGGCTCTTTAATCTGTTTAGTTGCAAATGGTGTAATAATAATTGTGTAATATTTCAGGTTTTTCCTATGGGGAAATAATTTCACGTGGCACATTTCCTGTTTATTGCAATGTAAATAAGGAACATAGAGGGTAAATGTCTTGTCCAGTCTTTTACAGAAGGACATGTGACACATTTTGGGATTTTTTGCTTACAGGGCACGTTACTAAAACAATGTGTTTACTTTTGCTAAAATATACTTAAGTTTTTGGGTGTAATGTTTTTTGGGTTTTTTTTATGTGGCGTACTGGTTTGCGAAATTTTTGTTAAAAGAATAAGTTCCCCAAAGCTTTACTATTCTTGTGAGCTTTTAATGATTTTGTAGGATATAACTTGGTGTATCTTTTTTTTTTTGCCATTATTAACAATATGAAGAAAGAGGGAGTTAAAAAAAAAATAATTTTGGTGTAAAAGATATGAAATTGTAGTGAAGCGCAGGAAGAAATGCAGCCTATTCATTTAAAGGGGTCCGTACTCACATAGACGCATGTAGGAGCATATTTGCAAGTTCAAGAGAGGGCTTCAACCAAACATGCTATCCTATTAGATTGCAGATAATTGAGTTACAAGTACAATTTTGATGGTTCAAAAACATGCTGCATTCCACCTGCGTTCAGAGCTTGCATGCACCTGTGTGAGTGCACCCTTTAAAATGATGGTTCACCTTTAAAGTAACTTTTAGTATATTATAGAAAGGCCAGTTTTAAACAACTTTTCAATTGGTCTTCGCTATTTATTTTTTATAGTTTTTTAATTACTTTTTCTTCTGATTCTGTCCTGCTTTCAAATGGGGGTCACTGACCCCATCTAAAAAACAAAAGGTCTGTAAGGCTAGAAATGTATGGTTATCGCTAATTTGTATTACTTGTCTTCATATTTAGGCCCTCTCCTATTCATATTCCAGTCTCTCATTCAAATTAGTGCATGGTTGCCTGGGGAATTTGAACCCTAGCAACCGGATTGCTGAAATTGCCAACTGGAGAGCTGCTGAATAAAAAGCAAAATATGTCAAAAATGATAAAAAACAAAAAACAATTGCAAATTGTGCAAATTGTCTCAAAATATCTCTCTCTACATCATAATAAGTTAAAAAAAAAAAGGTTGAACTTGATGGACGTGTGTCTTTTTTTCAACCTTACTTACTATGTTACTATGTTACTAGGAACAAACCATTTAAATCTATAGGTTGTGTTTCTTCTTGAACTCCTCTGCAGCGAAATGTTTTAAATCTCCAGCCTGCAGCCCTCTAGTTTTCTTGCATGCCCTAAGGCTACTATATTTAAAATATATTTAAATAAAAAGCCATGAGTACGGATTTATAATAGCTAAGTTATCATCAGGCACTGTCTAATTGTTAAAGGGATTCTTTCGTGATTTTTATGTAGTTTTCATTTCTAAATGACACTGTTTCCACTGCAAATAATTCACTCTACCATATTAAATGTCATTCCTGAACCAGCAAGTGTATTTTTTTAGTTGTAATATTGGTGTGTAGGTGCATCTCAGGTCATTTTGCCTGGTCATGTGCTTTCAGAAAGAGGATGGAACTGCTTTCTGGCAGGCTGCTGTTTGTCCTACTCAATGTAACTGAATATGTCGCTGTGGGAACTGGATTTTATTATTGAGTGCTGTTCTTAGATCTACCAGGCAGCTGTTATCTTGTGTTAGGGAGCTGCTATCTGGTTACCTTCTCATTGTTCTATTGTTAGGCTGCTGGGGGGGAGGGGTGATATCACTCCAACTTGTAGTAAAGAGTGACTGAAGTTTATCAGAGCAAAAGTCACATGACTGGGGCAGCTGGGAAACTGACAATATGTCTAGCCCCATGTCAGATTTCAAAATTATATAAAAAAAAATCTTGTTTGCTCTTTTGAGAATCAGGTTTCAGTGCAGAATTCTGCTGGAGCAGCACTATTAACTGATGCATTTTGAAAAACTGAAGCGCATATTTTGGAGTATTCTGAACGAGTTTCTGAATAATAGACCCTATACTTGTAATGTGATACCAGGCCAATTATGTTAAGAGCCCTTACTGCCAGTGTAGTGCAGTGGTAATCTGCTGTTAATTCATTAATTACATATATATCTAGAGATGTTACAGGAAAGAACTGCTTGTAATATTCACAACTATTTGTTTCATAATCAGAATTTATAGAGCTATATGAACATATATATGAATTCCTCTATGGAGGAAGCCTTTTCCTCTGTGCCAGTTTTCTGAATGACACAGGAAGTACTGTTGTAAGGCTTTTGAGTACACAGCAAAAAAATCCTCCAAAGCTGATATTGCACTAGAACAAAGGCAGTTGCTTATGCAGCAAGACACATATTCCTGTTATATGTTCACTTTATTTTCTAATAATAAGGAATAAAGACAAACTGCAAGTTAAAGGTCAACTTTAAAGTAATGAGGTGTATTCCAGCTCGACTTTTTTTTTATGCAGTTTAATACGCAAGCCGTGCAGCTATGTCTAAGACACAGGCAAAAGTGTTGCATGCTGCAAGGGGTTAAACAGAGAACAAACCTAATTTTTTATTCTTGCATCTCTTTTAGGCCTCCAGCTGCTGGATTTGTTAACCAAGCTAAGGTAAAAAATATTCTGGAAATTCCAGTTTTTTAAGAAATGAAGATTAAAGATATGATTTTGTAAATTAAGTTTTGTTTTTTTTGTGAATTTCTCCCCACTGGCATTAGTTTTTGTCCATTTATGCTACAGAACATACACAATTGGACTTTTTCAGACATTAATAATACTTTTGCAAATTCATACCTCTTTTTACCCTGTAGAGAATTATCATGTTACAATAATATATTAGTGATTTTCCTATGCCCTGTTTGTGTATGGGGTGGGTTAGATTAGGGCAGGGGTCCCCAACTTTTTTCACCCGTGAGCCACATTCAAATGTAAAAAGAGTTGGGGAGCAGCACAAGGATGAAAAAGTCCCTAGGAATGCCAAATAAGGGCTGTGGTTGACTATTTGGAAGCCCCTATGTGGACTGGCAGCCTACAGGAGACTCTGGCAGTAAACCTGGTTTTTATGCAACCAACAAAAAAGAAATAAAAAATAAGCACCTGCTTTGAGGCCACTGGGAGCAACATGTTCCTCACAAGCCATTGGTCAGGGAACACTGTATTAGAGTAAGTTATGATTCCCTGGAAGACTGTAATGCAAGCCAATTGGTTATTTCTCTGCCCTCTGAGACTTTATATCCGTTATCCATCAGAGACCTGGAGGATGAAGACCTGCTGATCCAGGCTCTTGTGTTTGAGGAAGCCAAGTCTGAAGATGAGGAAGAACTGCTCAAGATATATGGAGGGATTAATATGAACAACCATCAGGAGGTTTTCTCTACATTGTTTAATAAAGTAAGCACTAATAAGGGTTCAGATAATGCAGAATTATTCTGTGGGCAACAGTGCATGTATTTTCACTATACAGTGAAATAACTTGTAATATAGTAATAGTTATGTGTTTATATATATATATATACCAAGCAAGAGAAGGATCCGCACTCTCAGGTTATCAGTTATAAACGGTGAGTAGTGATGTCATTTCTGTCACACGACTCACTGAAATTTGTGTATTATAATAAATAAAAGTACCCCCAGTTGTAAAATATGAGGATATTAGAACTTACCTCGGAGTTCCATGACCTTCGGCCTCGTTTTTATATGGTCATTAAACTCCTCGGTAACTTATAATATCCTTATATTTTACAAGAGGGGGTATTTTATTCACTATATATATTGAATAAATAACCCCCTCTTGTGGGGTAAAAACCAACGGAGTTCAGCCCTTTGATGTGGCTTTTGTCAGGGTCACATGTAGAAATATAAATGTATGTATCCCCCGCTGCACCGTTGTGTTGCATTACTTTTTCTTTTTATATGATATATATATATATATATAAACCGAAATACTGTACAAAAACCGCACTCGCAGGACTTTATAAAGGCGCAAAAAAGATCTGTTTATTTCTTTACGACGTTTCGGCTTCTATTACTGAAGCCTTTCTCAAGTGGTGTACAGTATTTTGGTTTACATAATTTTTGAATACTGCACCCAGGCAGCTGTTTTTGTATGCATGAGTGCTCCAGTTTTGTGAGAATATATATATTATTTATTTGTGATGAAGTAAAGGTCAATTACAGTGAAGTATTTCAACATATTTTGAAGTTACGAGGTGTCAAAAACCATAAGTTCGGAACATATCACTCTATATGATGCTATTGTAAATGTCTACATATATATATATATATATCGCCTAGTGCAACATTCTTTCCCTTTTACTGTTTTCTAGGTAAGCTGTTCACCATTATCAGTGCAGCTTCTATCAATTCTGCAGGGACTCTTACAATTGGATCAATCTCATCCTACCAGTCCCCTACTCTGGGAAGCCTTGGAAGTTTTGGTCAACAGAGCTGTCTTGCTTGCAGATGACTGTAAGAACCACTGAATTATCTGCTGTGCTTTAGACATGTTTTCATCTGCTTTCATTCTCCATAGCATACACTAGAACCAATGCTGTGCTGCCAGAGGCAGAATATACAATGTTCTTCTACGTTAATAAAAACAATATTTAAAAAGCTTTCTCCTAGATGCATTGAAAGAATCTTTGGTGATTAACAGTTAATCTATGTCATTAAACGTATGGCAGCAGTTACTATAAGAATGTTCCTTATATATATATATATATATATATATATATATATATATATATATATATATATATATATATATATATATATATATATATATATATATATATAAAAAAAAATAGTTGTTTGTCAATGGACAAATAGTATAGTTGTGTAGTTAAAATATTAGTGTTTTTGTTTATTCCAGGCCAAAATAATAACGTTGAAGAAGTCATGGACAGGCTTGTAACTTCAAAGAAACTTTCAAGTAAAGAAAAGAGAAAAACGGACAAATGTACTAATAAAGTGAATAAAAGCATTCAAACAGACAAGCCCAAAGAAGAGTCGTGTGAAGGCAAAACTGTTAAAAAAGATCCTGTGAGTTCTGGAATCCCAGCAGACTCTCTTCAGTTATTGGATGCTTTACTGGCACCTCCTACTAAAGAGGATTCCCCTGCTTGCATTACACCACTACATACCCACTTATCTGGGGAGCTCACATGCTCTTCTGTTTTACCTTCTCCTCCTTCCCCTTTAGTACCTAATGCTGATGAGCGAATTAGCTCATCATCATCTCCTCTACCCCCGCCTCCTCCCCCATTGCCAGGTACTGAACTGTCTCCACCTCCCCCTGGTATGGTTGCATTGTCTCTGCCTCCTCCTCCTCCGCCTCTACCTGGAATGGGGGGCATGCTTCCTCCACCACCTCCCCCTCTGCCTGGAATGGGGGGCATGCTTCCTCCACCACCTCCCCCTCTGCCTGGAATGGGGGGCATGCTTCCTCCACCTCCTCCTCCTCTGCCTGGAATGGGGGGCATGCTTCCTCCACCTCCTCCCCCTCTGCCAGGAATGGGGGGCATGCTTCCTCCACCTCCTCCTCTGCCTGGAATGGGGGGCATGCTTCCTCCACCTCCTCCCCCTCTGCCAGGAATGGGGGGCATGCCTCCACCACCACCTCCTATGCCTGGCATGGGAACTTTCACTGATGAAGTAGTGGTTGCTCGAGTGGATTATTCCTTAGGATATTTACCTAAAGCTTTTCTCAAGGTGAATAAACCAACCTTAAAAATGAAGAAACTTAATTGGCAGAAAATTCCACCAAATGTGATCAAAGGTAAGTCAATGAGAGCATGTTTATCCATATTTATCTGCAGTGTTTCTATTCATTGTCATGCAAAGAATGGTTTTTTTACGAAGAATTCCAAAAACGTTTTAATCAAATTTGAGTTACATATGCATAATACTCTAAAAATAGACCCACTGCCATGTTTGGAAAATGCTCCCACTCCATTCTTTGCATCTAAAGAAGTAGGTAGTATCTCCCATCTGACTGCTTAGTGCTACACTAAATAAAAGGGTTGCAGAAAATTGTAGATTTTAGGGAGCACCATCCATCATATATGAGAGAAAGTAAGGTGGTGTGCAGGGTAAATCAAAATTGTCAAAAAAGAAGAGAAAGTTAACCCTATATAGTGCACCTCCCCAACCTTAGATCCGAAGGATCTAAGGTTGGGGAGGTGCACTATATAGGGTTAACTTTCTCTTCTTTTTTGACTAAATAAAAGGGTCAGGGCACACAGGCAGATTTGGGGAGATTAGTCACCCGGCGACAAATCTCCTCTTCTTCGGGGACGACTAATCTCCCCAAACTGCCTCCCCTGCCTTCCCGCCCACTAAAATGTAAATCAACGGTGGGATGGCACTCTGCGCCATCCGTTTTCCGAAACTTCGGACGACTTCGAAAAATGAATCTCGCCGAGTGCCATCCCGCCAGAGATTTACATTTTAGCCGGCGGAGAGGCAGTTCAGGGAGATTGAAGATGAGATTTGTCGCAAAAAATTGTAGTAGAGAAAAAAGGCACCAAACTAATAATACAATAAATATATGAAATGCATATCTCTAATTTACTATATATAATATGATCTATTATACTGTATCTATTAATACAAGTAACACTGTTGGTGTATGCTTTACATTTGGGTTCTATGTAGACCTCATCCGGTGGCATAAACACACAAGCCACGTTTTATTTGCTGGAACACAAATGCAGCAGCACTTAGTCATAGGGGCATGCGTATTTATCAAAGAGTGAAGTTAGAGATCGCCACAGTCCGCTAGAGTGAAATTCCGCCTCTCTCCAGTCATTTCTAGGATGAACTTTCGCTTTCACCCAATGATAAATACGCCCTTAAAAAATCCCATAGAAATAAATGGAGAGAGGCGGAATTTCACTCTAGCGGACTGTGGCGATCTCTAACTTCACTCTTTGATAAATATACCCGTTAATCGACAACGCTACAAGGGAAACTAGAAAATGTTTCAGCGCTCATTTTATATCATTCATTTAAGAAGAGCAACTTTTAGCATTATGTGATGTCTAAATTATTAAGCCCTGGGACATTTGGAACTCTTCCACACGAGGCAATGGTCACATATGACATTGTTGTAAATCTATAATGTACTTTTTCTTTCAGACAGTCACTCTATGTGGGCATCAGCAAGTTCCATTGAGGATACAGTAGAGCCCAACTACTCCAGTATAGAACAACTATTTTGCCTCCCACAAGCAGCTGTTAAGGAATCCGCTGTCCCTGTAAAGAAACCCCCAAAAGAGGTAAGTTTTTTTTTTGTTTGTTTGTTTTTTTTCTGTTTTCTAAACAATTTTAATTTTATTACCCCTACAAAGACCATAAATTTGTAGTAGGCGAGTGGTTACCAACAACACGGTTTCAACTTTACAAATAATGTGTTTGCACAAAGCTTTGGAGAAAATAGCCAACGTTCATGTGCCATGTCAAGGCCCCTGGTTGTATGCGAGCCCTACACTACCTGTTCCTATTCTACATCTGTAGTGCACTTAAAAACAAGAGTTTCCTAGCAAACCGTGTGACTGAGACCTTTTAAAGGAACAGTAACCTCAAAAAATGAAAGTGTTTTAAAGTAATAAAAATATAATGCAGTGTTGCGCTGCACTGGTAAAACTGCTGTGTTTGCTTCACAAACACTACTATAGTTTATATAAATAAGCTGCTGTGTAGCAATGGGGGCAGCCATTCAAAGAAGAAAAGGCTCAGGTTACACAGCAGATAAGCTCTGTAGAACATAATGGTGTTATCTGTTATCCACTATTTAACCTGTACCATATAGACTTTTTTCAATTTACACCATTGCTAAACAGCAGCTTGTTTATATGAACTATAGTAGTGTTTCTGAAGCAAACAAATCCGTTTTACCAGTGCAGGGCAACACTACATGATATTTTCATTACTTTAAAACTATTTCATTTTTTGGTGTTACTGTTCCTTTAACTCAGGAGCTCTAGTGAGAAAGAGCTATTGAGCCCCAGTTAATAAAGATAAACCTGTAAAGGCAGAGACACGCGCTCAGATTAAGGGAGATTAGTTGCCCAGGGACATATCTCCTCTTCTTCGGGCGACTAATCTCCCCGGACGTCCTCCCGCCGGCTAGAATGTAAATCACTGGTGGGATGGCACTCGGAGTGCTTTGTTTTCTGAAGTCGCCCGAAGTTTCCTCAAGAAGCAACTTCAGAAAATGAAGCGCACCGAAGTTGCGACTTTGGAAAACAAATCACTCTGAGTGCCATTCCGCCAGCGATTTACATTCTAGACGGCGGGAGGCAGTCCGGGAGATTAGTCGCCCTGAAGAAGAGACGATTTATCGCCAGGCGACTAAATTTCCCCGAATCTGAATGCGTGTCTCTGCCCTAAGGAGTTCCTTGTTCTAAAGGTTGAATGGCAGCTTTAAGGAATATTGACCTACAATTTGTACACAGAACATAGAAAGAAATCACTGCTCTCAGTCTAACCCATGCAGTAGTGCTGATCAGCTGATAGAACACCCCTGTGCCAGCTCATGGTTTAATCCACATCCTGGAGTTGACCAACTGCCAGAAACTCACTATTTGCTGCCAGTTTCAGAGGTTCAGATATGACACTACCGTGTATTTTAAAGCCTTCACAAGTTTTAGTTTGGTCTGAGTTATCTGTGTTTTCTTCACATTATTTGTGATGCCATGGCTGTGTTTATGCTTTTTTTTTTTTTTTTTTTTCTCAGATTACCTTCTTAGATTCCAAGAAAAATCTGAACTTGAACATTTTTTTGAAACAGTTCAAATGGTGAGTAGCCAGTGTTTGGTTTTGTTGAATCTATTGTTTTCTGACATAAATCCTTCACTAATGGATACGGCACACAGGCTAATCTGTGGGCAACTTGTAATGGCGGCACCTGTGACTGGCACATAACCAGCCAGGACACCCCCTAGGTCTTTTGTTTAAAATATAGACACATACCTCCCAACTGTCCCATTTTTCACGGGACAGTCCCGATTTTGATAGCTCAACCCGCAGTCCCACATTTGCTACTGAAATGTCAGATTGGCTTTTGGCAGAGCCCAGAATAGATTCTTTTGTAACAGTTTAAGATAAGCCGGTCTCTTGGGAGAACTTACAGTTTAAAGGGCAATTCACCTTCGTCAGCAAAACTCTTAAAAAATGTTGCCACACAAAATATTTTTGTCCCTCTTTCTATTTCCAAAATGTTTGGAGGTATGTAGACATGACACACTTGATGTGGCGAACCAAAGCAAACATTTATTAGCAACTTCTCACAGGTTTAGAGGGGCAGACTGGAGTCACAATTAGGGTTGCCACCTTTTTTAAAATGTTTTACCGGCTGCTGGGGGGCGGGGACACAAAGGGGTGGGCTGTGACGTCAAAAGGGGTGGGGCAACGCCACGGACGCTAGAAGAAGTAAAAGAAAAGGTAAGTTCCACGGAATTGGGGGCAGGCCAAGGGCTCCTTTTAATCGTATTACAAATTTACCAGCAGCTACATTGCCGGTAAATTTGAAATACCGGCCCCGGCCTTGGCAGGTATTTTACCGGCTAGGCCGGTAAAATACCGGCCGGGTGGCAACCCTAGTCACAATTGATTGTGAATTTGAGTTATTCACAAATCGGATTGTCACTTTTTCATAGGACTGTAGGGGAATTCCCATGATGAGTTGGCGCCCTCTGCTGGTTGCTCTGCATATTGCTTTAACTATTTACATATTTATTATTATTATTATTATTATTATTATTATTATTATTATACAAACTGTTCTATATATCTTATTCAGCAGGTGAAGATTCCTTCGGATGAAGGGTACCAGTCCAAAATCTTGTGTGCATCAGTCTGATTAATAAAATATATTGCTTGCTTGATTTAAGCTATAACGGGTCATACTCACTCTGTATGTGAATAAAATGTCTGTATTTGTCTATATCCTGCAGTCCCAATAAAGAAGTAATTGAGCTAATTGAGAAAGGAGACCGTTCCAGATTTGACATTGAGATCTTAAAACAGTTTCTCAAGCTGCTTCCAGAAAAACATGAGGTAAATATATTATTGCTTATCAGAAGTGTATAGCAACATGATACTTAACACGCGGATCAGTTTCTACTTGACTCTAGTCAGTTATAAGGTATTGGGGTAGGACTACATGGACATTTTTGGCGCGATCCGACGCGATGCAACAAAATGCTGGCGTCAAATCTCATGTGACGGAAATGGATGAAGTCGCAGCGGTGATCTGACGCAACACGACTGTCGGATGCAGACGATGTGACACCATGCGACAATGCATTCACTTACCTTATTTCCGTCGTATGCGTTTTGACGCTGGCTGAAAACGTCCATGTAGTTCTACCCTTATACCTTACTGCTGTATATTCATCTGTGATAAATCTGCCTCGGTCATTCTGCAAGGTTTTGTATTTTTATGTTCTCTGTATCCAGTTTGGATTGTACATGGAGGATGAAGCTTTTTATCAGACAATAAAGAAGGTTGTGACAAAGAAGAATCCCTAACTGCAATATTTTGTACTTTCACTGAAACAGTCTCCATACAACTGTAACCGCATCTCTTTAGGGATAACTAGGGTATTGCCATTGAAGTGAAGTGGGAATTCCGGGTTCTGTTTAATAAGGCAGACTTTCACTTTTGCGAAGCTTTATTAATGTACAGGGAATGACTAATGTAAACTGTATGCTAAAGCATTATAAAAAGATGATATTAAAAAGCTGGAATTTGCAAGATAAAACATCTCTTACTCAAGATCCATATTCTATGAAAAAGAAAAGCCCTCATATTTTGTTGTCCTGTTAAGGATAAGAGCACACGCTAAGATTCGGGGGGATTTAGGGCACACGTTAAGATTCGGGGAGACTTAGGGTAAGGGTGCACACTACTATTTGAGGAGATTTAGGGTTAAGGTGCATGCTAAGATTCGGGGAGATTTAGTTGCCCGGCGTTAAATCTCCTCTTCTTTGGGGCGACTGATCTCCCCGAACTGCCTCCCGCCGGCTAGAATCAGTCGCCTCGAATTAGATTCCTCGTGAGGCAACTCCGGAAAACGAAGCACACTGATTGCCATCCTGCCTTCGATTTACATTCTAGCCGGCAGGTGGCAGTTCAGGGAGATTAGTCGCCCCAAAGAAGAGGAGATTGGTCGCTGGGCGACTAATCTCCCCGAATCTGAGCGTGTGTCTCTGCCCTTATGTATGGATGGGCCCCTATGAAGCTGCTTAAAGTAACTGGAGGTAGCGTTATGTATTGCTGTTTTAAACTGACTAATTTATGCCTGATTTTTAAGGTCTTAATTAAGAAAAGATATAGCATATACATGCCCTTTAATTCATTCTTCTCCTTTTCTATCTATAGGTGGAAAACCTGAAATCCTACCAGGAAGACAAAGCCAAATTATCAAATGCTGACCAATTTTATCTACTTCTCTTGGGTGTTCCTTGGTAAGGCTTAGGGTGTATCCTCCTACTTGTACTGCCAGTCTGGTAACTGGGACACATGAGTAGTGGTGGAATATGTTTTTGTAACCAGTGTCGGACTGGCCCGGCGGGAAACCAGGAAAAAACCCGGTGGGCCCGACCCTTAATGGGCCCCTGCCGGGCCAGACCCCTCTCCCGACCAGTTAGTTAAAAAAAAAAAGATTTCTTTAGGCGCCGCGCTGCGCCATCTGCGCATGCGCGCAACAACATTCATACAGAGCCCTGAGCGGCGCCTTTCAAGCAGGAGCGTCGAGTGGCGCCCTCATGCAGAGCGCATCACAGTAGGGGGTTGGGGGGTGGGAGGGGGCCTGGACAGTAGTCCCCCAGTCCGACCCTGTTTGTAACTAAACTTTGTTTTGTTGTGGTTAATTGTATTTGGGGTAGGATAGGTGGGTGCCCTAATTACTGCTTACATTTAGAGGAATTATATCAAAATACAACTTATAATTTCACAGGCCCACACAAAATTCTCCTTAAAGGGATTCTGCCATCATTTTTATGATGTATTTTTTATTTCCAAATTACACTGTTTACACTGCAAATAATCCACTCTACAATATTCCTGAACCAGCAAGTGTATTTTTGTTAAGTTGTAATATTGTTGTGTAGGTGCATCTCAGGTCATTTTGCCACGTCATGTGCTTTCAGAAAGAGCCAGCACTTTAGGATAGAACTGCTTTCTGACAGGCTGTTGTTTCTCCTACTCAATGTAACTGAATGTGTCACAGTGGGACCTGGATTTTACTATTGAGTGCTGTTCTTAGATCTACCAGGCAGCTGTTATCGTGTGTTAGGGAGCGGTTATCTGGTTACCTTCCCATTGTTCTGTTCTTAGACTGCTGGAGGGGGAAAGGGAGGGAGGTAATATCACTTGCAGTACAGTACCAGATGCAGAGAGCTTTTAACCCCTGAATAAATACCTTTTGCGATATCAGGTGCTATGCCGAAGGACCCACGCCTGCTTCATGGGTCAAGCAATCCAATGGAGAAAATGTCAGCAGCCCACTAAGGATTTGAAACACAGAAACAGATTTTGTTAAGACACCTTCACTGCATCATACCAGTTCTTCAGATATTTTACACTCACATTATTATGATTAAACAGTGTTTAGCTTCTCCCCCTGGTAATCTTCCTGAGATTCTCCTTTAATCAGGGGGCCCTGTTGGCACACAATTGATCAGCACAGAATTAAGCACACATCAAAGGGGGTAACACTATGCAGTATCATACCTAGCCCTTTGCCCCTGAAACCATATGTTCATGATCAGCATGTACTGCTGGGGTGTGCTAACTACATTTTTTTCCTCCTTGCTGGAGCTTTTGCTACTTACCTGGCCTATGTAATCTATTATAACCCTAATTTGGTTACTGTCTTTTTAAATACCAATTAACCCTTGGCAATCTAGGGGCCCTGATTCCCTTTTGCATATGAAAAGTACTGGGAACTGGGATTTATAGCGTGGTACCTCCACCCAGGAAACACTGAGGAGCACACCTCAGGGGATTTCCACCATGAAAAATAACACACAATTTGCAAATGAAACAGATATAAACTTTATTTAAAAAAGTAGTGTAAAAACTTGGACAATCTAATACACAATGCACTCTTTCACTCTGGACACGTGGGACCTACCTATCTCACTATTGGGTACCTGACTGTTTCTCCAACACAGTCCTTTTTATTATCAAAGTCCCAATCCTCTGGAAGGGGTTAATGACCACACAGTTCAGTTCAATTGAAATGTCCCTTCCCAAGAGCTCTTATACCCCAGGTAGCACTACCTTTCCCAAAATTACCTCTCCCTTTGGAACTTAGCAGCCGCTCCCACGTAGCAGGTAAATGCACAAGACTTGTCCTCAAATCGGGGCCCCACTTTTGTATCGTTGCCAGTATCTTCCCTTGGGTGGCTCACTCTCACTCACCGGGGTACTCTCAGAGGCAGTCAGACTGTTCATTACTGGCAGCCCTGCAGCAGGATCAATCTCACCAGTGGCACCTTTCTGCTCCTGAGTCTCTAATAGCTTGGCAGGGAACAGGATAGGCTTTTTCTGTATTTCTAGAGATGCAGCAGCTCCTCTGCACTCTTGAACAGTCTCCCAACAACTGGTTGTGGCTGGATGATGCTGCTTAGAACCCCTGTTAAGCTCTGTTGGAGACACTGTACATTTGGCTCCAAAGTCAGGCACACCCTCTCTCCCAAGGATGCACTGGGGCGCCCAGCCAATCAGATGGCTCTCCAGCCTGTAACTGGGCTGGATGATGTCACAGACAGTAGAACAGGGGTAGGATTTGTCTTATCCCCTACATTATGATGGATAATAAACTGTTTTAAAAATATATTAACACGTCTTACTAGCACCTCTACATGCCATTGCCATTTTAGTTAGCAGCAGAGAACAAGCTGCATGGATCAGCAGTGTACAGTTTACTTATCAATTTATTTTACATGATATAACATCATAATCCCACATGATCTACTTGAGGTTTTTTGATGTAAAATAAATTAAACTTTGCTTCACAAAGGGATTGCTGATTCATCTTTATCTACACATGCATAAAACTTGATCCTGCATCTCCCAAAGACATCTGGATAGTTTGCTGGCATATTGGGGCTATTTCAGGGCATTATCTCATGTAGCGTTTTATTTCTGTTGCCAGCTATCAGCTTCGAATTGAGTGTATGCTGATATGTGAAGAAATAAACCTGATGATCGATATGATTCGTCCCAGAGCAAAAGTAGTTAGTAGTGCATGTGATGGTAAGTAGAATAGAGGGATTTCTATAGGTTTATTGTTTTTTTTATGTCAGTGACCTGCTTCTCACTTTTCTTTTGTTGTTGCACAGATATAATAAGCAGCCACAGACTTCCACTCTTCTGCCAGCTAATCCTGAAAGTGGGAAACTTTTTAAATTATGTAGGTACCAAATATATTTCTCACAGGAAAAATAAGTGTTATAAAGTATGTCAGATGGAAATGGCTGCTGGGTGAAAGCTACTATTAGTTTTGGAAAATGTGATGGCGCTGGAGAACAGAGGGAGATATATGCAATAAAAATAGTTAGGGATGCACCGAATCCACTGTTTTGGATTCGGCCGAACCACCGAAATCCTTCGTGAAAGATTCGGCCTAATACAGAACCCTAAGATGGATATACAAATTAGGGGTGGGAAGGAGATAAGATTTTTTACTTCCTTGTTTTCTAACAAAAAGTCACATGATTTCTCTCCCCATCCCTAATTTATTCATATGAATTTGCATATGCAAATTAGGGTTCGGATTCAGTTCCGCCGGGCAGAAGGATTCGGCCGAATCCGAATCCTGCTGAAAAAGGCCGAATCCTGGATTTGATGCATCCCTAAAAATAATGCAGCTCCTTCAAGTAAGGGGTCCACATCTTCATCTTTTTATTTTTTCCCTGTCTTTTAGGGAAGTCACACTGGAAACGCAAATGGGTTCAAAATTAGCACTTTACTAAAACTGACGGAAACTAGAGCCAATCAGACTCGAATAACTTTGCTACACCATATTCTAGAGGTAACACCGAATATTATGTTTTATTTCACTTGAAAATGTACTGACATGCATTCTAAACAAGGCATAGTTTTATCATTTACAGTCAGATACCACATTTGTTTGGTCGTAGTGAAGCAAATAGCACCATCTGGAAATGTACGAATTAAGACAGTCCCTTTGTTTGTCTTATGATTCAATCTAATAACAAATTAACCTTACAGTTCTGGACAATGACCAAGTTAATTAAAGAAAATTCTGATTGTCCATCTTATACACCTTAGCTGATTTCCACATTATCTGTATCCCTGACTTTCATATATAAATAACTTTCTGTCTTGGGGAAGAAAGGGCTTGAAAATTCAAAGCATATGCTGAGCATCTAAAAAGGGCAACACACTGTCCTCCTGGTGGGCATTGCTCCTGTAAAACTGAAATTAGTCTTGTTTTTTGTTGTTTTACTTATAGGTAAAAGGTCATAAGAAAATAAATTTTCTTCTGTTTTATAATCCATCTTTCAGGAGATTGAGCATAATCACACAGACCTTCTTCAGCTTCCAACTGACCTTGAAAATGTATCAACAGTAGCTGGGTAAGAACTGTAAGAAACTAAAAGATCCCATTAAAGGAGAGTGAAAGTGTTCTTGCATTTGAGGGTGCCAAATGTTAGGCACCCCCAAGTGATTGTATTTACTTATCTGAAACCCCGGGCCGGTGCTCCTATCAGCAGAAAACTGCGCCGGCCCGGGGTTATACCAGTGAGCACCATGGAAGGAACCTCTTCCGGCTTCATCTATCTTCGCACGGTTGCGCATGCACAGTAGAACGAAAAGCTGAACTTTAAAGGGATACTGTCATGGGGAAAATTTTTTTTCAAAATGAATCAGTTAATAGTGCTGTTCCAGCAGAATTCTGCACTGAAATCCATTTCTCAAAAGAGCAAACAGATTTTTTTATATTCAATTTTGAAATCTGAAAGGAGCTAGACATATTGTCAATTTCCCAGCTGCCCCAAGTCATGTGACTTGTGCTCTGATAAACTTCAATCACTCTTTACTGCTGTACTGCAAGTTGGAGTGATATCACCCCCCTCCCTTTTCCCCCCAGCAGCCAAACAAAAGAACAATGGGAAGGTAACTAGATAGCAGCTGCCTGGTAGATCTAAGAACAACACTCAATCGTAAAAACCCATGTCTCACTGAGACACATTCAGTTACATTGAGAAGGAAAAATAGCAGCCTGCCAGAAAGCATTTCTCTCCTAAAGTGCAGACACAAGTCACATGACCAGGGGCAGCTGTGAAATTGAGAAAATGTCTAGCCCCATGTCAGATTTCTAAATTGGATATAAAAAAATCTATTTGCTCTTTTGAGAAATGAATTTCAGTGTAGAATTCTGCTGGAGTAGCACTATTAACTGATGCATTTTGAAAAAAACATGTTTTCCGATGACAGGATCCCTTTAACTAAAAAGTCGGCTATTTCATTCCACTGCGCATGCGTCTGCCCCAGGAAATTTGAAGAAAGAAGAAGCCGGAAGGAGATCGATCTGTAGTGCTCACTGGTATAACCCAGGGTAAGGTAAGTCAATACAATCATTTGGGGGTGCCTAACATTTGGCACCTTCAAATGTAAGACTTTCCTTTTCCTTTAACCCTATGGACCAATGAAACACTAGTTCCTGCTTTTATGTAGAAAGGTAGTGTGGGCACTGAATATGCAGTAGGGATGAAAATATTTATTTTTGGAGATTTAATATGTATATACGTTGATGATGTTGAAATGGATGCAAAATGTGTTTTTTTTTCAGCATTAATATTGAGAATATGTACACAGAAACAAGTGGGAATTTAAAGAAATTAAGAGATCTGCAGAATAAAATTGCTACGGCAGCAACTGATGTCAAGGAGCAGTACGAAAAATCCATTCAGGTGCATTAATAGTGTTAATGGATAGCTGAACAATCCACCTTATTGTATAGATAGTTGTGACCTAACTAATATTTTTCTTTAAATTTGGTATTTGTAAATCAACATGGAAGACCTAGTCTTAGATTTTGCATTTTTTCTGAATGTCCTTAAGCCTCCAATTTTTATTTCAGGATTGCATGGATACATTGAAAGAATTAGAAGAACAGCTGACAGATATTTCCCAAAAGAAGGTTAAACTCGCTGATTACTTATGTGAGGATCCGACCAAGCTGTCGTTGGAAGAAACATTCAGCACTATGAAAGCTTTCAGGGAGTTGTTTCTCAAAGCCAAGAAGGTATAGTATATGGTTTAAGTATCATTCTTTTAAAAAAAAAAAAAAGTGTTTATAGAAAGTTTATTATTATTATGCCAAGTCCAATACATTTATTAAAGGTCAGATTTTAGTGGTTTTAGAGGCTGTGAAATCCACAACTAAACTCACAAACTCTAAGGGCAGAGACAAACTCTGTGAATCGGGGAGATTAGCCGCCCAGCGTCAAATCTCTTCTTTGGGGCAACTAATCTTCCGAACTGCCTCCCCTGCCGATTTACATTTTAGCCGGCGGGAAGGCATGGGAAGGCAGTTCGGGGAGATTAGTCGCCCCGAAGAAGAAGTGATTTGTCGCCGGGCGACTAAATCTCCCCGAATTGCAAGCGTGTGTCTCTGCCCTAAAACCCTGATTGTCATGGAATTTATTAAACGTTCCGATTATAAAAAAAAAAAATGAACGAATAAAGGTGCTGAATGAATCAAAAAAAAATCTGAATACAACAAAAAGCTCTGAAAATTTGTTTTTCAGACAATTCGTAGCTCAAAAAAAATCTGAAAACTTTAACATTCTGATCACTTGACCCCCTATCTTATGCTAGCCTTTCCTGTAAAGTTGTATTTCTGTTCAGAGAAAGTTAGTTCCATTCACTTCTTCAGCTTTGATCATATTCTGTATAAAGAAAAAAATATACTGTATTACGAAGCCTTTTACTCTTGCAGGACAATAAAGACAGAAAAGAGCAGGCTGTTAAAGCTGAAAAAAGAAAACAACAGATTGCAGACGAAGAAACCAAAAGACAAAAAGGAGAGAACGGAAAAATAAGTAAGTGGCACGACTACTTGCACCATTACGACATTAATAAAAAGGATAAATCTAATGCATACTTTTAATTGTACTGTAATTATATCTCTGGTGTAGTCATGGGCGAATTTGCGCCGAAAAATTCACGAAACAGCGCAGGCGCCTGTTTTTTTGGCCGCCCGCGACAAATTTTTTTGACACCGGCGAACTTTCTCCAGCGAATTTTCGCGGTCGTTTTGCGAATTTATTCGCCGGCGGCAAATCGTGCAAATTTGCTGCGAATTCGCGCCTGGCGAATAAATTCGCCCATCACTACTCTGGTGTCTAAAACATTATTCTTAATTAGACTATAAGCCTATGTCCTTCCTTACTAAGAACAGGCTTGGTAATTAAACATTTCATAGTAATTAGTATCCTAAAGAAGGATTTTTATAGAAATGCTCAACAAAGAGCATTTCACCAGAAATTCCATTTTTTTTTTCCCCAACAATACATTTTTATTAAAGATTTTCTGCTGATTTTGAGAAAATAAAATTGTTACATGTTCAAGAAAACAAATGTAAAAGGAATTACAAAAATAGAATACTTTCCAGTTTCTATCATTCAATTACAGTTATGTTGCTGGTGTAATTTCCCTGATATTGATTGGTAGCTATATTAGAGAAGCAAGGTCCATTTTTTTAAATGAGTGTTTTTAGTAGCCTTAAGGTATGATGTTCCAGATTATGGAAAACAGGATTTTTGATACTCACCGTTAAATCTGTTTCTCTGTAGTCGATAAGGGGGACACAGGGACAGATGGGGTTAAGCTCAACCCTCTAGGAGGCAGGACACTTAGAATAAAAAAGAAAAAGGGGGCGTGCCAATACCATAGCTTAACCCAACCTAGAACTAAACCATTCAGTTAGTAACAAAGAGACTGCAAGTAATAAGCAAACAATGCAGAACTGGTAAACAGGAAAACTTTTCACTTGAGGACCAACCGGTCCAACTCGCTGAAGGGCGGGAAGCCCTGTGTCCCCCTTATCGACTACAGAGAAACAGATTTAACGGTGAGTATCAAAAATCCTGTTTTCTCTGTCGTCTCAAGGGGGACACAGGGACAGATGGGGACTTAACAAAGCAGCCCCAACAAAAGAAAACAGGGGTGGGAGCGAGATAAAGACACCTCACTGTACCACCGAATGCAGTACCTTCCGGCAAAGGCAGCTTCGGCTGAGGAAAAGGTATCGAGACAATAGAATTTTGTAAATGTGTGTACGGAAGACCAGGTGGCCGCTCTGCAGATTCTGGTCCAAAGAAGCTGAATTCCGCCATGCCCAGGAGGCAGCCACCGACCTTGTTGAGTGAGCCCGAAGACCTGCCGGGGAGTACGACCCTTGGAAACGTAGGCCTTCTCAACGGTCTCTCTGATCCATCGGGCAATGGACACCTTAGACGCCGCCAATCCCCTTCGAGTCCCCGAGTGCAGAATAAACAGGGACTGCGAACGCCGGAAAGACTTGGACCTTTCCAGATACCAACGGAGGGCTCTGACGACATCCAAGGCGTGAAGCCTGCGTTCCTTGCCATTTTTGGGATTCGGACACAGGGATGGTACGACGATCTCCTGATTGATGTGGAAAGAAGTCACCACTTTGGGGAGAAACGACGGGACAGTGCGCAGGACAGCCTTGTCCTTGTGAAGAACAAGGAAGGCCGGATCACATGACAAGGCGCCGAGTTCCGAAACCCTCCTGGCAGAGGAGATTGCCACAAGGAAAACGACCTTCCGAGTAAGCCAGTCCTCTGAGACCGTTCCAAGCGGTTCGAAGGGAGGATCCAGAAGGGCGTCCAGGACAAGGTTGAGGTCCCAACCAGGAGTCGGAGAACGGAAAGGAGGAGCAACGTGAGCCACCCCTTGGAGGAAGGTATGGACCGCGTCATCCATGGCCAGACGGGATTGGAGTAAGACAGACAGTGCTGAAACCTGCACTTTTAAGGAGCTGAGTTTCAGGCCCAGCTGCAGACCCCGTTGGAGAAAGGATAAAACTCGAGGGATGACACAGTCCATGAAGGAAGAATCCGCTGAGGGGACAGAGGTCTCCCTGCACCAGGTCCAATAGTTCCGCCAAACCCTGTGGTAGGCCTTCGAAGACGTGCATTTGCGGGACTTCAACATGGTGGCGATGACATCTTCTGCTATCCCCTGTCGTCTCCAGATGGCTGCCTCAATAGCCATCCCGTCAAAGCGAAAAGGCCCGGGTTGTGATGGACGATGGGACCCTGAAGTAGTAGGTCGGGTCTCGGAGAGAGACGCAGAGGCCGGGCTACGGACATCTCCTGAAGATCCGAGAACCAAGTGCGCCGGGGCCAGAAGGGGGCTATGACGATGGCCGTGATGTGAGACTGCCGCATCTTCTTCAGCACCCGAGGTAGCATGGGGAGAGGAGGGAAGACATAGGCGAGGTCGAATCGCCAGGTCTGAGTCATGGCGTCTATTCCCACTGCCAGAGGATCGCGGGAGCGGGCGAAGAAGGCGGGTACTTTGCGGTTGACTCTGGACGCCATCAAGTCGATCTCCGGTAGACCCCAGTGGTCCACGATTTCCGCGAACGTGTCCGGGTGAAGCTCCCATTCTCCCGGTTCCAGAAGGTGTCGACTGAGGAAGTCGGCGCTGGTGTTGTCCACTCCCGGGATGTGAATGGCGGAAAGTTTTACCGAGCTGGCTTCCGCCCAGTGCAGTATCTGTTGAACCTCCGCCAAGGCGGCCTCTCGTCGAGTTGAGAAGGGAGATTCTCTGCGATAACGGACCTCCCTTCCAGGCGGCCAGAATGTTGGCTTGAAGCGGGCGAAGATGCAGTTGTGCAAAGGGGACCGCCTCGATCGATGAAACCATGAGACCGAGAACCTTCATAAGGAGATGTATGGAGGGTTTGGGGGTCTGAAGTAAGGATTGCACTCGAGTTCTGATCTTCTCCTGTTTGTCCGGAGGGAGACTCACTCTTTCTGAGCGAGTGTTGAACTCGAGTCCCAGAAAAATCATCCTGTGACAGGGAAGCAAGTTGGACTTCTTCCAATTGATGGTCCAGCCGAAGTCCTGAAGTAAGGCAATGGCTTTCTGAAGATCCCGTTCGCTCTTGTCTTTCGTCCTGGCCTTCAGGAGCAGATCGTCCAAGTAAGGCGTCACGGAGATGCCCTGGAGTCGCAGGGCTGCCGCGGTCACCGCCATGAGTTTGGTGAAGACCCTGGGGGCTGAAGACAGGCCGAAGGGAAGAGCCACAAACTGATAGTGCCGATTTTTGAAGGCAAACCTCAGATACTGGTGGTGAGGAGGCCAGATCGGTACGTGGAGATAGGCGTCTTTGATGTCCAGGGACATCAGCCACTGATCTCGTTCCATCCCCCGGATGACGGATCGAAGGGTTTCCATCTTGAACTTGACAGACCTGATGAATTTGTTGAGAAATTTGAGGTCCAGTACCGGCCTGAAGGAGCCGTCGCGTTGGGGACCAGGAACAAATTGGAGTAGAACCCTGAGAATGTCTCCGGAGGAGGTACTGGAGTGATGACGCCACTCCGTTCCATCTGGTGGACACAATCTAGAAAGGCCATGGCCTTGGTCGCACTGGTGGGAACTCTGGACATGAGAAATTTTCGAGGAGGGAGAGAAGAGAAGTCCAGATGATAACCTTCCGATACGATTTCGTTCACCCAGGCGTCTGAAGAGTGCCGGAGCCAGACCTCCCGGAATTGCAGTAGTCTGCCCCCGAAGGACTGCTGCGATCCCGGAGGGGGTGCCCCGTCAGCCCGAGGCGGATTTATCGGCAGAAGACTTGTTGTGGAACTTGTTGGATTTCCAAGCCGGACGTCCTTTGTCAGCTGGTTTGGAGCGAAAATTGGAACGCCCGGAGGGACTGTATCTTCTGGAGAATCGGGTAGGTTGACCCCGAAAAAATCTGCTACGGCGAGGCGGAGTAGAAGACTTGTTCTTAGACTGTGGGAGAAAGGTGCTCTTACCCCCGGTGGCCTGAGAGATAATTTTCTCGAGCTCCTCACCAAACAGTCGTTGACCCTTGAACGGAAGAGAAGTGAGGGACTTCTTGGAGCTAGTGTCGGCGGCCCAATTTTTTAGCCATAGAGTTCGACGTGCCGCCACAGCAAGGGCCGAAGTGCGAGCGGTAATTTGAGCCGTGTCCAGGGTAGCGTCGGACAGGTAGGCTGAGGCTTCAGAGAACGTACGGATTCTATAAGGTCGACCCTGGGAACGCCATCCTGCAGATCGGAAAAAATAGATTCTGCCCATGCTTGGATGGCTCTGGCCACCCAGGCCGAAGCTAGCACGGGACGAAGGGTAGAACCCGCGGAAGAGTAGACAGCCTTGAGGAACCCCTCGAGACGTCTGTCGGACGGATCCTTAAAGGCCGCCGCATCGGTAACGGGTAGTGTCGTGGACTTCGAAAGTCTGGAGACCGGGGCGTCCACAGTTGGAGGCAAGGACCACCTGTCCACCAGATCCCTAGAGAAGGGATAGGAGTTCGAAAATTTCCGAGTAGCCTGAAATTTACGTTCTGGAAAGTTCCATTCCTCCTGAACAATGCTTAGAAGTTGTTCATGAGAGGGGAAACAGAGGGAAGACTTATGTTGCCTCTTAAACAAGCTGGATGATTGAGATTGAGATTCCGTGGAAGGGGTAACCTTGAGAATCTCGGTAACCCCTTGAATAATGCGATCGACGTCATGTTGAACGTCACGGCCCGCGGACTCCTCGTTGACCTCCTCTGCGTCCGAAGAGAACTCGGAAGGGGGCAATTCACCGTCGGAGTGAGAGGATTCCCCTCCAGAGGCGGAATCCTCGGACGGAGTATGGGTACTAATGTGGCCCTTGGACTTCTCCGATCTTTTGCGTTTGCTGCTGGATTTATGGTCCAGCTTGGCCAAGGCTTTACCTAGAGTATCAGCAATGGATGGGAGATTCTGTAAGGAAGCTAAGGACTGAGAAAGTTGAAGCGCCCAAAGGGGGGCTGGAGGCTCAGTAGAGGGTCCGGGGGAGGGGTCTGGGACAGAGACCTCAGGAGTGGGGGTCCCCCCCGGAGTCCCCGTGCTGTCACCAGGATCAGGGTTGTCTACCTGAGTAGGATCAGAAGACACCCCTTTTTGCAAGACCTGCAGAGGGGCTCACCTTGACCTCCTTTTATTTTAGCCTGGCAGTTTTTGCAGGTGAAATATGTAATTTGTGCTGCTGCTTTTGCTGGTGCTCTCCCCCCTGCCCTAGGGAAAAGTCCCCCTGACTTACCCTCTGCCATTATAGCGGTGTCTGAGTTACCTGCTGAATGGTAGTAATGGTACTGTTTGGGGCTGTAATGCGCTGAACCCTGGCAATGGAAGGGTTAATTGCGCACGGCTGTAATGCGCTGTACCCTGGAAATGGAAGGGTTAACTTGCGCGCGTCCAGTGGGGAGATCTCCTCCTCTGACCTGTGGCCCCCTGCAGTTACGAGCCCTCAGAAGTGCGCCGGCGTGGTGAGCAGTCGGCGCGAAGGAGAAGGAAGGAAGAGGGAGTTAGGAGCCGCCTCCTGAGAAAGCGCGCCTAACCATGCGTTCCACCTGGAGCGCAAAACAAAATGGCGCTGGAACGCATGGCGCGTCCCTTCCTCCTCCGCATCGCAGCGGCGGCGAAGAAGAGAGAGAAGGACCTAGAGCGCAAGGGGGGGGGGAGCCCCCGTATCGCGCACGGCAGTAATGCGCTAGTAGCAGTGAGGCAAGGGGCGAGACCGGCGGGCAGGACTGATTTCCAAGCCTGCGCTGTATTTGCAGTCGTAGTAGGTGATGGAAGGGGAGGGAGAGCCAGCAGAGGTTAAACCACTGAGAAGGGGTTATACTCACAATTTTGCCGCACCGGTTAGACCCTCTGTTCTCCCATAACGGAATGCAGGCATGTCTTGCCAGGATTGTCAGTATAGCTAATGCTAGAAGTGACTCCGGTGGGCATCCCTCGTAGGAGGCACATCACAAAGGATACAGGTAGCCCTGCTCCGGATGAAAAACCTCATTTGCCAGTATTCTGACAAAATACTTCATTGAAGAATTTTTGTCCATCCTCCTTGGAAGCAGGACACTTAAAAACTGAATGGTTTAGTTCTAGGTTGGGTTAAGCCATGGTATTGGCACGCCCCCTTTTTCTTTTTTATTCTAAGTGTCCTGCCTCCTAGAGGGTTGAGCTTAACCCCATCTGTCCCTGTGTCCCCCTTGAGACGACAGAGAAAAACCACAAACCTAGAAAAGCCCAGTCCCAAGTATTCTGATACCTGTGTAGCGCTATAGTAATTTGGGTGCACCTTACTCTACTATAAGCTTCACTCCCAGTACATATGCTCCGGATGAGACCTTAAAACCTGAGGGAGTGAGCCTTCGCAGCGATGTGGAAGCAGGGTGTAGTGCAACTGTAACTGTATTCAATGTGCAAAGAATTGGGCGCCAGTGGTTCTTATAACTTAACCATAGAACAGATTTATTGAGCACAGTATACAATCCTCAGTGGAGTGTACATAGATCAGAACATTGCAGGTTCATACAGTACATTGAATAGGCAGTACTCACAACACCTTTGGTCAGTATGATTCTCCTCAGAGATAGGAACAATACATGCAGCTTTGAGGAGGTACACCCAGTTTTCAGCCTTTTCCCTAAGTGGAACCTGAGGGGAATCTATCTACCCTAGGTCTGTACACTTAGTCCCTACTTCTGGGCAATGAGTACCCAGGGATCTTAATCCCACTAGAATCCTCATAGGAGCCTCAAGCTGCTCAGCTAAATAATCTGACTGACTGTCACTCCTAGAGTGATCTATAAGGGCGAGTAGCCTATTCTTACTAGACCTGACCTGTCTAGGTTCCACTCGAGCTCTGCCTCCTGCACAGGCTAGAGCCAGCACAAGATGGACCCTGAAAGCATGGCTTCAGAGCCTTATATATCCTAGCACAGTGCCATCTGCTGGTCACTGTGAGATTTAGCAAGAGTCAACAGTACCCCTCCCAACTGTATTTTAGGACCCAGTTAGGTGTCTAAAACATGAAGGGACTGCCTGCACAAAATACTAGGGGTGGCTATTTTACACATCCCTACACCTGTATATATAACTGACCTCAATCATCAATCATTTTTATGTCTATTAGCTATTTATTTATTTTTGCTCATATTTAGTTCGGAAAGGAGCTGCCAAGCTTGAAGAAGGCTGTATCATTGATGATTTGCTGGCTGACATAAAGAAAGGTTTCCAGTTGCGCAAAACTGCTAAGACTAAGACAAAAGCTGACGCTTGTCCAAAAACCCTAAGCAGTGAGACAAACCGCACAGATATTCAACATGTTGGTAAGAGACCAGAAGTTCCCCCCGTACACCCACAGCGTAAGATTATTATTCTGAAAAGGCAATAGAGGCTTTGTCTCCTTGCAATGGACTGTGCTCTTTCTAAACCGCATGTGCAAATTTCTGCTTATTTCTTTAGGGAGTGTTTTGTGTATATATATTTTTTTGATTTTTTTTCTTTTGCTGTTAATTTTAACACTAACCCTGCGATATAAAGTGCACGAGTTGCATGAACTGACTGTACTTTTAATTGCAGAAAGCTAATCCTCCAGCCATAAAAGCACTTTAGCCTGCATGAAGAGACTTCCAAAGTTTGTCAATTTAGGAACTTATTTGGTTGTGCTCATGAAGTAAGTGAAGATAAATGATTCATGAGTGTTTTCATTCTAAAAATACAATTTTGGTAAAAAATATTTAGAAAAGGATCCTGATCATGTTTGCACTAACAATGACGCAGGGTCGCATAAAAAAATGAGTTCAGTGATGGTGTATAGTATTTATGAAAAATGTTTTTGTTCTTCATTTGTTCAAAATGAGAAAAATCTCCTATGCAAGCTAAGGAATAAAACTTGAATGATTTGGCTATTTGGTGGGCTTTTTTTAATGTCCTTTAACAAATGATCATAACCAGCTCCAAGTCAGATCTATTTTTTCTTGGTGTGAAATGATTTTCCTAACCCTCAAATCAAGCCTAAGACTTTTCTGCATATGTCATATTAATAGTTTTCGTGACCAGTGCTGTAATAGGAAAATCAAATCAAAGACCAGGATTTAAATGTGGCTTAAATTAAAGATAAATTATTTGCTGTCAGATATAGTAATTGTATTTCTTTGCTATATCAAAGACAACGTTGGACAAACCAAACCAGATTCCAGTTCAAACCTGGATGGAATGGAACAGAAATTAAAGTCCAAAGACATTGGAGGTGAAAAACAACCAGTTGTGATTGCACCTATTGTTCTAGACACAAGTGCCTGCTTAATAAATATATCTGAGCAAAAGGAAAATCTTCCAGCCTCTACAGTTCAAGAGGGTTCTAATTCTAAGCAAAATGCAGAACAAAGTGCCATCATGACCACAGAGAGTTCAAACCATCACAATATAGATTGTAAGTTGGTGGATAAGTGCACATTGGATCAACGTCAATGGCCTTCAGAGATCAATGATGAAATAGACTCAAAGAAGAACCAAGAAACTCCCATCCAACTGAAACACAAGGAAAGTGCTGTGGAGAGCAAATGTTCACTGCCATCCAAACCCAATGAATTGGTTACAGAATCGCCATCTACAGAACCTGATGGACCCCCACAAATTGAGAACAATACACTGGATGAAGGCTCCCAGCCATCTCACACTACTGTAGTGGTTCACGGATCAGCACAGGCTCAGAAAAATTTACTGGATGATGTTGCACTACAAACTCAGAATAATACAGCAACAGAAGGTTCACAAGTTGAAGAAGAACATGAAAACACAAATAAACAACCGTTAAATAGCTCATCGCATTCCACAGCGCTTCACCAGTCCTCTGAGGATGGGCAAAAAGTTGAAATAGGGTCTTCTAAACATGAGAAAAGGAGCAGTTTCAAACACAGGGAAGGTAATATTTACATTTTTTTTTCTTACATTTGTTAAATTGATATTTCATATTGAAAAGAAAATTACTAGACCATTATGGAGTTTTATTTGGAGTTTTGATAAAGAAAAGTGCCTGTGTTTAAAAACCCAAAGAGGACTCTTCTTTCATAGTGCTTTAGAGCAGAAGAGAACAATAAAGCTACAATGTTATAGGTTAGTGCTGATTGGAAGCTTTTTCCACAGATTTGCTCCCCATAGAAAAAGTTTAATAACAATCATTAGTATAACATGCAAAATACTAAAGCGGCCAGTTACTATATTTTTACCCACAATGTTCAATTTTCCCCAGAAACCATTGTGGGCACTTGCTAGATTATCATGTGCTGCAATTTATGGGTCATTTTATGAATGAGGTCACATTGGGAAATCGCTTTACTGCTTAGCACTAGTGGGAAGACTTGACTCGTGCCTTGATGACTACACAATATTACCTGCCAAAGCTGTAGTGTAATGCTCCATGTATCATTTTGTTGCCCATGCCCAAAATCACAGCAACAAAAACATTTGAATTAAGTTACTCTGCAAAAATGTGAGTTTTCACTTGATTACATGATTCAATTGTTTTGGACATTGCGATTATAGTCAGTACCCAGGTAACTCTGGGTGTTTTGTCATCTGGGCTACAAAGCTTCTTTTGTAACATTATTTTTTTAATACCCAACTTTTTTCTCTCAGCTTGTCTTAATGCCTTTCTTTCTTTCTTTCTTTCTTTCTTTCTTTCTTTCTTTCATTTTCTTTCTTTTTTTCTTACCCTTATTGTCTGTAATTCTTCTGTTTTTAATATTTTTTTAATACCCAACTTTTTTCTCTCTGCTTGTCTTAATGCCTTTCTTTCTTTCTTTTTCTCTTCTTTCTTTCTTTCTTTCTTTCTTTCTTTCTTTCTTTCTTTCTTTCTTTCTTTCTTTCTTTCTTTCTTTCTTTCTTTCTTTCTTTCTTCTTTGCTCCCTTTTACTTTCCCACTCCACTTTAATCTATCTCCTTCTTCTACTTTCTCTTAGTGACACACTCTGCTCCTTATCTCTCTAATTACTAATTTTTTCTTAACTTGTACCATGTTTTTTTTTAACTTCCATATTTAATTTCCCCATACTCTTGTCTCATCTTTTACTCATTCTGTTGCTGTTGCCATTAATTTTGTATGTTTCCTTTCTCTCCCCTTCCCCCAGAGTTTTTTTTCTTTTCCTAATTCTGTAGTTTATCCTTCTCTCCTTTACCATGTCAGAGCAGGAGCATATATTTGAATCACAGACCCAACGGCATGACAACAGCACTCCTTTAAATTATTAGACAGAAAAAAAGCTATATTACTGGTGTAAGAACCAAGAGCACATTAAAGCCCATCCAAGTATCATCATTATCATCAAGAGAATTCTGTTGTGTTCATGGTATTTCTTCTAGCTCTTGTGTGATCTCCTGGTTGGAACATACTTGGTTTAAGTCAGTGAAAATAATTGCTTATCCCCACTTGTTCATTTTGCCAATAAGTGATACAGATTACGCTATAGTCCAGTGTCTTTTTTCTCTCTATAAAACAGAGAATGGAATTGATTCTCCCACTCATAAAACAAGCCGTTGTCTGGTGCAGTAAGGTATGTAAATGTTAAAACAAAATTTGTGTTCACCTTAACTTCCAAATCAAAATCACACACAAATGACTAACAATCTTAAAAAAATTGATTTCCAAACTAAATTTAAGCAACAATATATATATGTATACGTCCGTCATGTAAGATCAACTAAATCTTTAATTGCAAATCTGTACTGTGTGAAATTCCTCCTCACCGCAGCAGTTTTTACAGTGGTGAAACTATAACTGGTGCAGCTGTGCAAAGATCTGTTGACCCTTTTAGCCTGAAGCAGCTCAATATAAAGGCTCTGAACTATTGGGTATTGCTGAATTCTGTATAAATTTGTGCAAAGGGAATATAATTGGGGCTGAAAATCTAAATCAGGTGCACTCATTTATTTTACCACGGTTTCCCTAACACTGTAAGCTCATCTGCACAATGATGAGCTTCGTACAGTTCTAATGGGTTTATGTTCTGCACTGTTAGAATAAATAATATAGAATAAATGTAAACTATAAAGTACTATATTTGTCTCCATTTGTATCCATTGGGTTAATGTGCTTCATTTTACATCATTTTTTAGAAAGCTCAATTTTATTTAGGTTGACCACAACGGTAGTTAGAGGAAGAGCCTCTGGGGTTTTGAGTTGTGGTGTTCCAGCTTCAGTTATTATGAACAAGGCTTCTGTGACCTTGAGGAAAAAAGATGAGGAAAATTGGTAAAGGTAAAATTGTTCATTGAGAGTGGATCTTTAAGTATAGTTTCACTCGCCAATCACATACGGTACGTGACCATCATACAAGAAACTATATACAGTATGGAATCAATGTGTAAAAGAAACGGATCCGCACACACACCGATTAATGCAGTCGGGGAATATCCCCTTTTATTCAGCCACCATCCTTGATGTTTGGTGGCTGAATAAAAGGGGATATTCCCCGACTGCATTAATCGGTGTGTGTGCGGATCCGTTTCTTTTACACATTGGTTGCTAAGGGACCCGGCCGGGTCAACGGAAGGAACGCACCACCAGCTTGCAGGATTGTTGAACTACAGGTGTGCGGTAGGAGAATTACATAGTATATACAGTATGGGCCACCTTTCATTTGTTGTGTTTGTTTAGGCAAATGGCCAAAATGATCAGGACAGCAGAGAGGGAAGAGGAGCTGCAACTATTTTTCAACTTCAGCTCCATTCCTCTGTCCATAAATGTTCTCTCTGGAAATCAGTAGACGTCTTTAACCTAGTATAACCAACCCTTCAAATCCCAGCCAATTACAAACATGACATCAAATTTTTACCCTTTCAAAAATCAAGCCAAGTCAAATCTAGCTGTGATGTGAATTGCTGGCAGCTGGACCTTTTGGGTAGACCCTGTCTATAAGGAGACCCCATTTATTTGCCAACACAAGGAGCTACAGTTGGAAAGCTGTGATCTACAATAAAGAAGTGTTAATCATATTGTGGTCAACTAATATGCCCAGGGCTTTAGAAAGCAACCTATGCGGCAAGTTTCTAAAACCTTTGAGTTTCACACATCAAGGAAGTCTGACATACTTCCATTTCTGTCATACAAATGCACAAATTAGTCATTTTTTTTTTCTTTTCTAGCCCAAAACTGTAGATCCTGTAGGCTTGATGTGCCACTACAAGAGACTTTGTATGACCCCATAACTGTTTAGGAGATGCAATTCCCATATATATGGAAATAGTTAGAACTCTTTTAGGTAATTCTAAACCGTCAACAGCTGGATAGGTATTTGTAGCTTATCCAATGCTGGTGAGATGCTTTTAGCCCAAGTTAATTCTGTCTCACGAAGGAGGCCCAAATGATACTGGACCAGGAAGATTTCAGGTGGCAGCCCTGGGCCTCTTATCTGCTTCTGGTTTGATGGTAACTCTGCTGCACTCATTCTGGAAAATGTAATGGACAATGTAACATTTTCTTTAGGCTTATCTGACCTTTTTATTTTTTAACTAGGTTTAGCTGATGGTTTAATAGTTTATTTTTTTCCACTATTCAACAGCAAAAATGTATTTATACTCACTCCCTGCATTCCTTGGGAGCACTATAGAAGATTCCAAAGCAAGTACTTCTATGAAATGTCTAGGATTTCTTTGAGAGCGCTTTCTTCATTAATAAATTTATATTATTACAGGTGTAAGAACAGACAAGATAACCAAGAAATGAACCAAACTGAACACACACTGCCAACAGCTTATGCCTAATTTGCTTTTGTATAATTGATGCCTGATATTGTCTGTTGTAGGAGACTCCAAGTACGTCGGGATATTTATCTCAATTGTATTCATTTAAAAGCAATTGTTTTATATCAATCCATCTTATCCACATGGCTTGTACACACCGGTATTATACTTCCCTCTTGATTTCTATCATATTGTTAGCTCTAGTCAGCATTGTGCAAATATATAATTTTAAAGTGTGTCAGCAGTTTATTAATGCAGCTTGTATTTGAGGGTCCCTTTAAAGGAAAAATTAATCTTTGATATAGCACGCATTCTTTTCAGCTGATCTTCATTTATTGACAATTTATTTTATATAGTTTCTTTCCAGACCCTCTATCTTTCATTCTGACTTCCAAGCTGTCTGGTCACTAGCATAATTAAAGGCATATGGGCAGATTCGGGGAGATTAGTCGCCCCGGCGACAAATCTCGTCTTCTGGGCGACAATCTCCCGAACTACCTTCCCTACCTTCCGGCTGACTATTATGAAAAATCGCCAGCGGGATGGCACTCGTAGCGCTTTGTTTTCCAAAGTCGCAACTTCGGGCAGAAAACGAAGCACTGTGAGTGTCATACCGCTGGCCATTTTTCATTACAACCGGCGGTAAGGAAGGGGAAGGCAGTTCGGGGAGATTTTTGCCCGAAGAAATGGAGATTTGTCGCCGGGGGGACTAATCTCCCCGAATCTTCTCTTGTGCCCTTACCCTTAACCTAACTCATCATATAGTAGTTGGAACTTAAGTCTGTAATCTGCAGAATAAAAACATGTAAATAAGTCATAAACCACAAGAAAATAAGGCTAATTGCAAACTGTCCTGGAAAACTGCTGTTTACAACATAATAAAAGTAAATGTTTAGGAACCCGATTCATTTAGGCCTGGTGTGCTAACCAGTGGTGTGTCAGCCCTTGGATCCATGTATACAGCATCGAGGGTACTTTAGTGCAACTTCAGTTTAATATGTGCTTGGGTAGACATAATTATGGTCTCTGTATGTACACCAGGTTTTGTAACCCATAGAAACCAGTCAGATACAAAGGGATACCAGACCTGGTGCAAATGTTATTTTACTACCCCAGAGCTAAAAAAAACACGTAGTGGGGATGCTTGCTTTTAAACATCAAGTGGTGTTGGGAAAATGCAACTGCAGAGTATATCTAAAATGATCCTGCCACTATGAATTTGGCGTTTGGGAGGAAAGCCAAACAAGCACAGGGAGAACATACAAATCCCTTTGCAGATAGTTCCCTATAACTGTGGGTATGCGATGTGCTCAGCAAGAACAACATACTGAGTTTCAGCAGCACTGAAGGACAGATTTTATGGGAAACCTTTATATACAGGTATAGGATCCCTTATCCGGAAACCCGATATCCAGAAAGCTCCGAATTACGGAATGGCTGCCTCCCATAGACTCCATTTTATCCAAATAATCCAAATTTTTAAAAATGATTTCCTTTTTCTCAGTAATAATAAAACAGTAGCTTGTACTTGATCCCAACTAAGATATAATTAATCCTTATTGGAGGCAAAACCAGCCTATTGGGTTTCTTTAATGTTTAAATTAATTTCTAGCAGACCTAAGACATGACGACCCAAATTACGGAAAGATCCATTATCCGGAAAACCCCAGGTCCCGAGCATTCTGGATAACAGATCCCATACCTGTATAAGCAATACACACCTCTATAATGTGTGATTTTAATAGAAAAATATTTTTGATCCATACCAAGGGGCCAATATATGACCTCTGCTGGACCCTATATATGTGTGTGAGGCCCCTGCGGTTCTGCATTGTATACTGACACCTCTGGTCACAGGAGAAGATTTGCACTGAATTTAGGCTCCTGCTCTGTAATGAGCAGTCCAAAGGGTCCAGTCTCTCTGGCTGCTTTAAAACAAATGGTCAGGGACCGGACAAGCTCAGTGAATATGATGGACTTATGGGACTGACCAGCATACTTGGCCTAAAACTTAAGAGTACGAATTTCTGAAAACTGGGTGGATGAGCAGGGAAAAGGATGAAGGCATTTGGTGGAGACTTTGGCTCTCCATAAAGAGGAGGACCTTTTATTAGGTTTGACCTTGACATTTAAAAATAAATTCTCCCTTTATGCTGAATGCAGAATGAATGAGCATGTAATATGCAAATAAACATTTATATATATATTCATCTAAAAATAAAAGCTTTCATAACATGGGTTTGTCTTTTGTCCATCTTGTTGCCTTCTGTTTCATAAAACCAAAATAACAATTAAGATATAGCGATGAGGTTGAAACCCAGAAGTCACCTGTATGCATTACATTTTATTGTGCAAACAATGTTATCTTGTGTTGTGAAGGTGCAATGTGGCAGCTCTAGCAGTGGGATCCTACATTCCTGTCCTATGGGGGGCTCTCTATGACATCTTGCTTCAGATGTCTTAAAGGGGTTGTTCATCTTTGAGATAACTTTTAGTATAATGTAGAGGAGTAATCCCCAACCAGTAGCTCGTGAGCAACATGTTGCTCTCCAACCCCTTGGATGTTGCTCCCAGTGTCCTCAAAGCAGGAGCTTATTTTTGAATTCCAGGCTTGGAAGCAAGTTTTAATTGCATAAAAACTAAGTATAGTACCAAATAGAGTCTCCTGTATGCTGCCAGTTCACATAACGGCCAATAAATAGCCAATCACAGCCCTTTTTTGGCACCCCAGGGGACCTTTTCATGCTTTTGTTGCTCCCCAACTCTTTTTACATTTTAATGTGGCTCGTGGGTAAAAAAAGGTTGGGGATCCCTAAAGTAGAGAGTGATATTCTGAGACAATTTGCAATTTGTTTTAATTTTTTTTATTATTGAAGGTTTTTGAGTTATTTAGCTTTTTATTCAGCAGCTCTTCAATTTGCATGAAAGCCAATTGAAAAGTTGCTTAGAATTGGCATAACATGACATAAAAAAAGTTACCTTAAAGGTGAACCACCGTGCTTTTTCGAGAAGAATTCTGCCCATCTCAATGACATTATTGCATATGGGACATGCCCAACATAGACCCATAACTGAATGGCTACCTGCAGGGTCTAAAACAATCCTGGAATGCATGGGCCAATAGCAGGCTAATGGTTGCACTGGATATTGCTGTTAGGCTATGTCCTACATTTGGTTTGCTTATAGAAAAGAGAAAAAACACAAAGGAACCTTGGCTGGAATGGAGGAATCTCTAGGTTTTCCAGTTTGAAAGGAATGAGAGTTTAATTTAATGTATTTAGAGGTGGTTCACAGTACAGTCCTATTAAATCTGTAAAAAATAAAGTCTGCTATCAATAAAATCATGAAAAATATCAGAGTCCCTGTCTCCTAATGCCAAGATGATGAATTTTTACATGAATTGAACTTGCCTTTTAGTCTGGACCTATAAATAAAGGAGGTCTGTCCAAAACAATCAGTAGACCTGCCAATAACCACACAAGGTTAGAGGGCTTGCTCTCTTTGCAGGGATGAACTACCAATGAAAACTCCACCTAATGCTACATTAGAATTTTAAACCTAATGAATCCAGATCAGTGTGGTCTTGTAAGCTGATAATGATGAGTTGGGTAGTTAGATGCCTCCACATTTATGCACTAAAGCAATTACACTGATCTTATGTTAAGCAAATGGCAATTCACTTGTTTTACCTTAAAGGAGACATATAGGGTCAATGAAAAACCTAATTTCTTAGGCAATTATAAGTAATATATGGTGTTGCTTTTACATTGTGCTAAAAATTAATATCTTTAAAAATTGCCCCTTTATTGGAGCTCTCTATATATGTTCACTGGTCCCTGTCTGTGTTTCAAATGAGGGGTGGGCGTGGCCTAGTAGGAGGCACAGTAGGAGGGGGACAGCCAATCACAGCCCTGCAGTCACACAAGCACAGACAGGCTTCAGGTTCCTATCAGGTCCTACTAGCTGCTGATTGGTTCCTGTCCTACAGTGCAGTGAGCTGAGTGCCGCTGGCTCCCCTGTACAGCTTCGGAAATCAGGGAGCAGGGAGTGGAAGGGATTATTAGGGTTTTTTTGCAGAAATATTCAATAAATCAGCCTGTAACACTACTTTTTTAAGCACAATTCTTCTATATCTAAATGAGTTTAATGCTCTGGTACATTCTTATGTTTTACACAAAATGTCTCCTTTAATGCCCCACCCTCGCCCCTGTGTGGCATCATATTTCATAAATTGTAATGTGCTACTCCTACACAGCTCCGTGTACAGTTTGACGTTCATCTTTGTGGCCAAATGTTTTAAGTTGTAGCCATCTGGACATAGGCCAAGCAACCATTACAATAACAAAATGTTTATGCATATGTGTCCACCTTCAAACTGAACCCTGAAAAAACCTAAATCCCAAACTATAGCAATAATCTATTTAGAAAAATCCAACCATTAACCTCTATAGCAGGGATCCCCAACCTTTTGAACCCTTGAGCAACATTCAGAAATAAAAGGAGTTGGAGACCAACACTAGCATGAAAAATGTTCTTGGGGTGCCAAATAAGTGCTGTGATTGGCCTTTTGATAGCCCCTATGTGATTGTCAACCTACATTGAGACTCTGTTTGGCAGTACTCCTGGTTTTTATACAACCGAAACTTGCCTCCAAGCCTGGAATTCAAAAATAATCTCCTGCTTTGAGGCCACTGGGAGCAACATCCAAGGGGTTGGAGAGCAACATGTTACTCACGAGCTACTGGTTGGGGATCACTACTCTATAGTATGGAAGGTCTTTATTCAGCTGTGTCACTGTGGGAGGTATAGAGCCCCAATCTATAATTGGTGTCTGAAAAGTACTGTTTTGCGTAATCATTCATTTGCAATTCTCCTAATCCTAGGTCCTGTATAAAGCAGTATAGCACAGACCCAAGGCTCTTCTAGGGGAGGGACAGGCCAACTGCTTTATCTCAGACAAGCAGCCAATTTTTGTCACTTAAATCTCCTCCATGCAGAGCTTCCTAAAGCCACGTGGTCTCATGGAGTGACAAACAAATGGCCCAATCTTTCTAAACAATGCTGTTATACAGCACCTGTCTGTAAAGTCTATTATGCCTTAAAGGAACAGTAACATCAAAAATGAAAGGGGCAAATTTACTTACCTTGAAAATTCGCCAGCGCTGGCTTCGCGCACATCGCAACACTTCAAAGCTGCCCCCATGGCTAGTCAGCAGCTTGTTTAAATATACTATAGTTGTATTTCTAAAGCAAACACGCCAGTTTTACCAGTGCAGAGCAACACTACATTGTATTTTAATGACTTAAAACACTTTCATTTGTTGGTGTTACTGTTCCTTTAATCCCACCCAGTCTCACTCCCACCCCTTGACTTTTCATTTTTAGCAGCGCTCCCCCTGCTCCGCCCCTCACTGCCTGCTGCTGTCTGTGCCCTTTGCCTCTCAGTCAGTCCTCAGTCTTGTGAGAAGAAAGTAGTGCAGCACCCGGACATGTCAGGCACCCGGGCATCCAATGATCGCAGCTCGCACCCTGGAGCCGGGGGGCACAAGAGACCTCGATATGATGTGGGGAACAAAGTCACCGTGGTCCTCGGGGCGCAGTGGGGGGATGAGGGTAAAGGGAAGGTGGTCGACCTCCTGGCTATGGACTCTGACATTATTTGCAGGTGTCAGGTAAGTCCTGTACCCGGAATACTCATTATATAGCACTGGTTTGTTACTCACTGTGTCTGTGTAATTCTTGTGTGCACTTGTGATGTGTGTGATGCTGAGTGCCCGGCTGTGTGTAACACTTGTAACTGCTGCTGTTGTAACGTCTGTGTGTGTCAGTGACATCAATGGGTTATGTAACTATGTGCTACTAGTTCTGTCAGGAAAGCTTTAGTCACTGAGTGACACTACTGACCAGCTACAAGTAATACCCCTGCTCACTGAGTGACACTCTCACTTTACCAGACTGTTTTACCCATTGGTTCCACAGACATAAAATATGTTTGTTTTTGTTATTTGTATTTGGACCTGTTTGTGGGCTGCCATTAGAAATCACTGGCCCGTACGACAATATTTTAGGGGCCCAAAGCCACCCCTGCCCCCAAGCCCTACCCCGGATCCCCCCACTCCACAGTTAAAAGACCACACAGACATCAGCGCTAAAAAAGGTAACCCCCTCACACACACAAGTTATAAAAGCTATTGATGGTCAAGACCCCACTTATAAGTTAAAAAAAAACTGTGGTGTCAGGGCCCCCCATAAAAGTTTTATGGTGACCGGGGCCCCTCTATAAGTTAAAAAAAAACATTGGTGCCAGGGCCCCCCCCTTACAAGTTAAAAAAATTGGGGCCCCAGAGAATATTTTTTAAAAAGACATTGGTGGCAGGGGCCTATGGAGTATTAAAATAATACACTGGTGGCCAGGAGATTTAAAAAATTTAAAAAAAACACACATTGGTGTTCAGTAGAATTTGAACTTGTGGCTTCAGGACTTCAACTTCAGCTTGTTCCGTGGCTTCGGGTCTTTTCGCCTCTTCAGGACTTAAATTTCGGCTTTTTCGTGACTTCGTGTCTTTTTGCGGCTTCAGGACTTCAAGTCGGGCTCTTTTTGTGACTTCAGTCTTTTCGCATCTTCAGAACTTCAACTACAGCTCGTTCCGTGGCTTCGGGTCTTTGCGCCGCTTCAGGACTTCAAGTTGGGCTCTTTTTGTGACTTCGCTCTTTTCGCGGCTTCGGGACTTCAACTACGGCTAGTTCCATGTCTTGGGTCTTTTCGCCACTTCAGGACTTCAATTTCAGCTGTTTTCTTGACTTTGGGTCTTTTCGCTGCTTCTGCACTTCGGCTTTTCGGGACTTCAGGAGAGGTGAGGCGAGGCGATGCGGCACGGCTTTGTCACTGTCAAGGGGGGCCCGGCTGTATCGAAAAGTGCAGCACAGCCGGGCTCCCCTTCAGGCCCGGGCCTGGGACAGTAGTACCCCCTGTGCCCCCCTGATGGTGGCCCTGGGCCTAACCTAGAGCTTTTGCTGCCTGCTGTAAAAAGGGGGCATTAGCAGAGGTGGCTTTAGAGTAAAGCAGAGAGGTCATTTGCTCCTCCTATAGCCACAGTTTTCAGTTTATTATACATTAGGGGTGTCCAGGCTGCATCTGTTGCAGAACTGCTATGTGCCTATAGGTTGGATATGCCAGATTTACTCTCTGTAGCAAATGACAGAAAGAAATTGCCAAAGCATTCAGTTTGCGCAGGTAGGCTTGGTAACCAATTTATCTTAAAATATTAATATACAATTATTTTACATTTAGTTTAATGACCAGTGAACTGACTTTTAGTCCACTAGAGCTTCTTTTTTCTATGATGTAATGTAAGTGGTTCACCATGTAATCCTTGGAAGCTTTAAAGGGAATGTAAAGGCAAAACAATAAAATCCTTCTTTTACTATTTTTAATTATATTAATCTCCAATATACTTTTATTAAAAAAATGTTAACCATTTTTATAAGAAACCTGACTGTATTCAGTGAAATTCCCCCTTCATTTACTGTACTTGCTCTGACTGCTGAGGATAGGAAACTTCAGATGGTCCCTAGCTGCTCTGCAGGGAAAGGATCATATTTTCAAACAGCGCAGGGAGGGACTTCCCAGAACTCGAGCAGCTTTGTTTGTTTCCCTGTAGGCAACCATGTAGAGATTCTGCAGCAGTCAGAACAAGTAAATGAAGGGAGAATTTCACTGCATACAGTCAGGTTTCTTATAAAAACTGTACCGATTTATTATTGGGGATTGGTTTCTTTTTCATTTAATAAAGTGAAAATGGGATTTTTGCCTTTACATCCTCTGTTTCCAACTCCAGCTGCACGGACAAAAATCATGGAGCCAGATGCTGCAGCCACTGGTTCTGCAGAGTTGGAGAAAGTTTGTATTAAACAATACAAAAACTATAAAAATCCACATTAGATTACATGACAACACAGGACCCAGTGCAGTCTGCATATTCTGATTATTAATCAGTCTTGCTGTATCTGCTTCTATGGCAGTTTTGATCATATATCATATCCCTAAGCAGCAGCCTAGACCACACTGAGCATGTGCGTAGTCTTGGTCTTGCAAAGATGGTTAACAAAGTTACAAGATGATGACCCCTGCAGCCAACATGTGTTTAATTAGGCTTGCGGTGCAGTAAGTTTATGTTTAGAATACAAAATACAGCATTTTAGATTTTAGTTTCCCTTTAAGATACGTAGGCACAATCCTGGGTTTGCTACCGCCTGAGACCCTATGCTGCCCTCCCCATGGCAGTTTGACACCCCTGCTAAATTGCTGCTTGAGACAAAGCTTTCACTTTGCCTTATGGCTTAAACATCATTGGTAGCCACTAAAGATATCAGCAAGAAGCATGTACTGGGCATCTCTTTGAAAGCAAACATCTGAATGTTGTCTGTGGGTTACTAAACTTAGTGCAAGATGAGCCAAGGTGTCAGTGGGCCCTCCTGCTTCCAATCATTTGGCTTATTTCATGACCATTCCCTATTTCTATGAGCATAAAGAGGCTAAATAGATGGAATAATATGTTATAGTATGGAAAGAAAAGAGAATAGGAGAATAGAGGTTGACTAAGTAAAAGAAGAAAATAATACTTAGAGTGGGCCCCTGGTCTAAAGGTGTTTGGGTGGGCCCCTGGTCTAAGGGTTTTTGGTGGGCCCCTGGTGTCCCAGTCTGATACTGCATTACGCCTTGTATCTCCAAGAACTAGGACATATGCAGTGATTTCCATCTTGCAAAAAAACACTGAGGATTATTCATGGGTTGCTTACCAATTATGGTAATGGAAATAGCCAAAGATCAATAATGGATGTTTGAAAATGCAGTGTTGCATGTTTTGGGGTGATAATTATGGGTCTATGACTACTTATGCCCCCCCAGTAATATATAACCCATGGCTAATGCTCTGCATGTTGGCTTTACTCTGTCTACATTATTTTATTATTTTCCCTTTAATTAAAAGGGTTGTTCACCTTCCAGCATTTTTTTTCAGTTCAGCTGTATTCAGATAGTTCATCTGAAATAAAATCTTTTTATTTAACTACTTTCTATAATGGATTTGTGATGAATTTTCTAATATTGCAGCTGTAGGGAGAGGGTCACCGACTCTGTGAACTGTTCTAAATTATACATAAATTAATACATTTTTATCATTATCCCTGCTGAGCAGAATACTTTCCTTTTATTAAAGGCAGCTGTTAGAATTGATACAATAGTTGCTAATATCCCACTGATATTGCTAAGAAATGTATCAACTAACCCTTTTAATAGTTCAGAATCTGACCCTGAATTACTGAGCTGCCAGACTGAAACACCAGTCTTCAATTTAAAAAAAAATGGCTAAAAAATAAAACATGGAAAGCTATTTCTGGCAAACAATCTGAAATCAACCAAATTAGAAAACAGTTTTCGAAGGATAAACGACCCCCTTAATAAAATCTGATTCCAAAAGCAAAACTGATTAATTTTAAATAGCACTGTAACACTGTATTATTTTGTAAAAGTACCAAATCTCTGTACATCTTTAATATATCATACCAATATAGCCAAGTCTGTTTATTATTTAAAGCTGCAGTCTGGTTGTGTGTAACCCGGAGGTCAGCCCTGCTCCAAGCAAAAATAAAAATACAGTTGGAGAAGGTCAGGTTTTAGATTTCATGCACTGGTATAGAATAGAACAGGATCTTCATCTGTCAGGAAAACAATATTTAAAGCAGAACATGATGGTTATATGACAAGCATCAAAGGAATTCCTGATTTTGACTTAAAGGAGAACTAAACTCTAAAAATGAATATGGCTAAAAATTGCATATTTTATATGGTGAACTTATTGCATGAGGCTAAAGTTTCAGCTTGTCAATAGCAGCAATGATCCAGGACTTCAAACTTGTCACAGGGGGTCACCATCTTGGAAAGTGTCTGTGACACTCACATGGTCAGTGGGCTCTGATTGGCTGTTGAGAAGCTAAGCTTAGGGCTCGTCACTAATTATCCAGCAGAAAATGAGGTTGGCCTTTCATATAAGCTGAAGCTACAGGTTTGCTGATTATTAAATTCTGATGCTAATTGCACTAGTTTCTGTGCTGCCATGTAGTAATTATGTGTATTAATTACAAATCAGCCTTATATTGTGACATTTCTATTCTATGTGTACTGTATATTGTGAGTGGCTCCCTAAGCTCAGTAAGTGACAGCAGCACAGAGCATGTGCAGTGAATCAGCAGAAAAGAAGATGGGGAGCTAGGTAAAAACCTATATTTTTAACGCAAGAGGGCCCATACTTTTCTAATGCTAGGTCTACTTTTATTGATGTTGTCCCATTATGATCTTCCACGGATTTCCATTGGAGGGTGAGGGGTAAGGGGCCAGGCTGGTTTGTGGAAGTGACGTCATGCACACGCGGTGAGTGACGTCACTTCCACGATGTCCATGCATATGACATCACACGTACAACACGCTGACGTCACACGCACGACGTAGGGGGGTATTTAGTCTGATGCCTAGGGCAGCATCAGACCTAAATACAGTCCTCAAGTAAAAATATAAACTTATAAAAAGTTAGGTGACCAAAGTCTCTGAGTCTTCCCCTTGGTTGTCCGACCCAATGATCCTCGTTTCTCCTCGAGTACAAAACAACAGTCCAAAATTTTCTTCTTAGGTCAGCGCTAATTTAAAGCTCAAGGGAAAAAATATGATGAAAAAGAGAAAAAAATGAATTTTTTATAGTGTAGTATTTACTGAGAGTTGTAGTTCCACAAGCAAAAAAACTATTTGGTGCAGTTACCCTTATGATTCACCACAGGTGGCTATTGAATGGGTATATTTAATAAAAAGGGCTTTACACTATATTTGCCCATTTTTAACCTCTTCCAGCTCAGAAGGATTATCCTACAATTTTATTCTCTACCAATCGGGATATGCACATGCTAAATTTAAACGTTTGTAAATACCCATTTAATAGCCACCTGTGGTGAATCGTAAAGGGTAACTGCACCAAATAGTTTTTTTGGTTGTGGAACTAAAACTCTCTGTAAATACTACACTATAAAAAAATTCATTTTTTTCTCTAAATACAGTCCTGCTTAACATAATAAATATCTGAATGAAAAGCAAAACAGGAAGGTGATTTATAGTCAAATAAGTACTGGTTGGGGTAAAGTCAAGAAACGGAAAGTAAACAAATAAATGATGAAATATACAAAATCAAAAAAAAAAAAAAGCAAAATGTTATTGAAAGATGATCTCTTACCAGGGTAACCCCCAGTCCAAGGGTTTGCCAATTTTTTTCATGAGCCTATGAGTAAATGCCCATCTCAGGCATGAAAGGCGTTAGGCTTACACATATCCTAATAAAGATTTTTTTACTTTCATAAAACTTTTTTGGCTACTGCTTTACTACAGGATGAATTTGAATTATTTGTATTTTCCCAAAAGGAGGCTGATTTAGACAAGCTGTTTGTGGACAGTGTCTTGAGATCTACTGATCACCAGCTAAAGGTCTACTGCTAGATCCCGATCTAACTTTTGGACACCCCTGTTTTAACGGCTTTACAGATGGAATAACCAGAAGACACGTCAAGCAGAAATTACATGCAGCCTAAGGAAACTGCTTAATCAAGTGGCTACTTTAAAGGGATCCTGTCATGGGAAAACATGGTCATTCAATTTTGAAACCTGACATGGGGCTAGACATTTTGTCAATTTCCCAGCTGCTCGTGGTCATGTGACTTGTGCCTGTACTTTAGGAGAGAAATGCTTTCTGGCAGGCTGCTGTTTTTCCTTCCCAATGTAACTGAATGTGTCTCAGTGAGACATGGGTTTTTTACTATTGAGTGTTGTTCTTAGATCTACCAGGCAGTTGTTATCTTGTGTTAGGGAGCTGCTATCTGGTTACCTTCCCATTGTTCTTTTATTTGGCTGCTGGGGGGGAAAGGGATGGGTGATATCACTCCAACTTGCAGTACAGCAGTAAAGAGTGATTGAAGTTTATCAGAGCACAAGTCACATGACTTGGGGCAGCTGGGAAATTGACAATATGTCTAGCCCCATGTCAGATTTAAAAATTGAATATAAAAAAACATGTTTGCTCTTTTGAGAAATGGATTTCAGTGCAGAATTCTGCTGGAGCAGCACTATTAACTGATTAATTTTGAAAAACATTTTTTTCCCATGACAGTATCCCTTTAAGATTTAAAATGTTGGCAGCGAAACATTAGGTTAATTGTACTGAACAAATGTTTCCCTGTCTCCAGTCTCAATCCTGTTTTGTTTGTTCCCTGTTAGCTCCTGTCATCTTTTCCATGTTGAGTCATTTTCAACACAAAACCCTATAAATTGCCTCCAACCAATGTCTGGACAGGATACTGTGATTAATGTTTATAGCTTTTGAATGAAGGATCGACCTCATTAACTCCCTAACTGTGAATTTAGGACTATGGCACATCAGGGTCTCTGATCACTGCAATAGTCTATGGGGCAATCAAACACTGTTGACTGAATGAATGAGCTTTAGTAGATGTCTTTATTCTGTGGTTTGAAGTATTTTTACACAAGCATTACAAGGGGTTACATTGACCCTGTCACTGGCTATAAAAGTACCAGTTGTGTACCTATTTTAGATCCACATGTAAATTCTTTTCTACATTTATGTTGCCCTGTGATTTATGGTAGATGGACTAAAATAGAATAGTAGTTCACCAGCTTAAAAGAATACGAAGCTCAGTGCTCAGTATAGGAGAGGTCATTGCCCTTCAAATATGCATGCATGCAAATTACAGCAGAACAGCAGAGTAAGTAAAAGTAAAAATAGTCCCTGTGTGTACATTATATGGCCAAAATTATCTGTACGCTTGCCTGTCCAGCCTCTCATTTCCAAGGGTATTATGAAGTTGATCCTGTCTGTGCTAATGTAACAGCATAGAAGCCTCCTACTAGATGGTGGGACATTTGATTCTGTTTAACAACAAGGGCTTTCATGACTCTGGTATTGAGTGGACAGACCTGGCTCTCAGTCAGCGTTCCAGTTCAGTCTACAGCAGGGGTCCCCAACCTTTTCGACCCGTGAGCAACATTCAGATGTAAAAAGAGTTGGGGAGCAACACATGCATGAAAAATGTTCCAGGGTAGTGTCAAATAATGGTTGTGATTGACTATTGGTAGCCCCTATGTGGACTAGCAGCCTACAGGAGCTTCTGTTTAGTAGGACACCAGGTTTTTGTACAACCAAAACTTGCCTCCAAGCCAGGAATTCAAAAACAAGCACCTGCTTTGAGGCCACTGAGAGCAACATTCAAGGGGTTGGGGAGCAACATGTTGCTCACGAGCTACTGGTTGGGGATCACTGGTCTACAGGCATAGATTTTAATTGAGGTCATGGGCTCTGTGAAGGCCAATCAATATGTTTGTGAAATTTCACATTCATCCAGGTCATGGTGTATCTATAGAAATAAGTCAAATCAACTGGACTTGCTGTGTTTTTTTCTTGAAGACGTTTCACCAGTCATCCAACTGGCTTTCTCAATTCAGAATAACTTGTACATTTGGATTATGATAAACAGATTATGCTGATTGGAGCAACATTCCAGAGGATATAAAGTGAAGCAAGATCCTATTTACAAATTATTCTAAATTGAGAAAGCCAGTTGGATGCTGATGAAAGGTCTTCAAGAAAAAACACAGCAAGTCCAGTGGATTTGACTTATTTCTATAGATAAGGCAAATCAAGTTCTAACTGTAACGTACTCTTCTATTAAGAACCTTGGAAGCAGTGGGTACACTCAGATCCACAGGGCACCCCTGTGGATTCCGGTGTTCACCGACACCCTTTTTGGGCCCCGGGCTTTCTGCTGCAGAACCAACAAGGAGTTAGTGCATTAAATATTGACCAGTCCAAAAACGAGGTATCCGGCAAGGATTAGGCAAAACAAAGACGAAGAGCAGGCAAAAGGGTCAAGGCAGGCGGCTAGAAACAAAGTCAAAAACAGGCGAGAGTCAACAAACCAGGAGTTCAAAGCAGTACAAACGCTTCGCCAGGATCTGTAAACAGAAGCCAGCTTGGGCACTGTTACATGGAGACAGGGCCTTTTAAAGAGGAATGGGCGGCAAAAATTCAAATCCGGCGCTGAAAAATTACGCCATGACGCTCTGCGTCAAAACACGAGCATCATGACGCTCAGCGTCAATTGCTGGCGAAATGACGCCAGCGTCATTTGTGCGCTCCAACAAACGGGGAGAAACGCTCTGGGAGGTAAGAGACGGGGACAATCTCCTGGTGCGTCTTACACTTTCACTCCCATCTCAGCAAACCAATAATGCACATATTTTGTCCAAGGGGGCATGATAGCGCGGAAACATGATATAGCCTTCCCTCCCAAACTGCTGCAATAGCAGGAAGCACAAAAGTGTCAAGAATAGAATTGTGCACTGTAGCCGTAAAGGGATACTGTCATAGGAAAAAAAATGTTTTTTTTAAAACGCATCAGTTAATAGTGCTGCTCCAGCAGAATTCTGCACTGAAATCCAGTTCTCAAAAGAGCAAACAGATTTTTTTATATTTAAGTTTGAAATCTGTCATGGGGCTAGATATATTGTTAGATTCCCAGCTTCCCACAGTCATGTGACTTGTGCTCTGATAAACTTCAGTCACTCTTTACTGCTGTACTGCAAATTGGAGTGATATCACCCCCCCCCCCCAGCAGCCTAATAACAGAACAATATGAAGATAACCAGATAGCAGCTCCCTAACACAAGATAACAGCTGCCTGGTAGATCTAAGAACAGCACTCAATAGTAAAATCCAGGTCCCCCTGAGACACATTCAGTTACATTGAGTAGGAGAAACAACAGCCTGCCAGAAAGCAGTTCCATCCTAAAGTGCTGGCTCTTTCTGAAAGCACATGACCAGGGTAAAATGACCTGAGATGCACCTACACACCAATGTTACAACTAAAAAAATACACTTACTGGTTCAGGAATGAAATTCTATATTGTAGAATGAATTATTTGCAGTGTAAACAGTGTAATGTAGAAATAAAAATGACATCATAAAGAATCCCTTTAATGTTTGCTTTCCATGAAACAAGGGGCCCTAAGTCAAACTGTGAAAAAATCCCCAACTATTACGGATTCAAGCAGGTATTGTTGTCCTGGCTTCTGCCTGATTCAGAACATTTTGTCAGAATGCCAGATGGTGGTGGGCAATTTATGGGTTCAGAGGATACGTTTCCACTGCTCCATAGTCCAGTGGCAGTTCCTTTTACATCACTCCAGCCGAAGCTTGTCATGTAGTGACCTTACGTTCCTCTGCCTCAGATCTGCAATAAAAACCCAGTGCTCCCTACAAACAGATCGTATGCTGTCATTGCTTCCGGGGACATTTTGGAACTTAGCAGTGAGTGTTCCAAGTCCAACTGAGGACGTGTTAGATGGATTGTCTGAATTCACCACAAAGCAATATTCCCTGTGATGTAACATACATGTAGGTGTTAGCCCCATTTCTACTCGCTTTGCAGCCATGGTATTTGATTATTTACAGATACAGGTATAGGACCTGTTATCCAGAATGCTCAAGACCTGGGGTTTTCCGGATAAGGGTTCTTTCCGTAATTTGGGTCTTCATACTTTAAGGGGCCGATTCACTAACTTCGAGTGAAGGATTCGAAGTAAAAAAACTTTGAATTTCGAAGTGTTTTTTGGGCTTCTTCGACCATCGAATGGGCTACTATGACCTTCGACTAAGACTACGACTTTGAATCAAACTATTCGAACTAAAAATCGTTCGACCATTCGATAGTCGAAGTACTGTCTCTTTAAGAAAAAACTTCGAACCCCTAGTTCGCCATCTAAAAGCTACCGAACTCAATGTTAGCCTATGGTGAAGGTCCCAATGGGCTTGACTAACTTTATTTGATCGAAGGATATTCCTTAGATCGAACGATAAAATCCTTCGAATCGTTCGATTCGAAGGATTTTATCGTTCAATCGAAGGAATAATCCTTTGATCGTTCGATCGCACTATTTGTGCTAAAATCCTTCGACTTCGATATTCGAAGTCGAAGGATTTTAATTCCCAGTCGAATATCGAGGGTTAATTAACCCTCGATATTCGACCCTTTGTGAATCGGTCCCTAAGTCTACTAGAAAATCATGTAAACATTAAATAAAACCAATAAGCTGGTTTGCTTCCAATAAGGATTCATTATATATTAGTTGGGATCAAGTACAAGCTACTGTTTTATTATTACAGAGAAAAACAATTTAAAAAATCTGGATTATTTGATTATAATGGAGTCTATAGGGGAAATTTAGTAAAGGGCAAAGTGACTAACGCTGGTGAAAATTCAGTACTTCACCGATGTACTAACTTGTAGCGTAACTTCGCTAGCGAAAGAGACTGACGCTGTCGCTCATTCGCACTCAATCGCCAGGCAAAGTTGCGCTCTGGCGAAGGAACGTAACTGTGTAAATTCACTAAGATGCGGATTTAACTGAACGTTAGCTCTTGCGCCAGACTTGCCTTCACCAGCTCAGACCAGGCAAAGTGCAATAGAGTAGATAGGACTTCCTCAAAATTTAGTCCCAAAAAACGCTGGCGTCTTTTCCTTTTTTCAGGGTGATAGCCTGCAAAAGAGCATCATTTTTTTTTGGGGTAACCAGCTACCCTCCTACATTTCCTAACATATGGCACATAAACTATACAGTGGGCTCATGTGTAGGGCAATATAACAACTCTATTTTCTTTATTAAGGTTCCCTGGACTTGTGTAGTGTAATGTATTTGCTGCAACATATACGTCCATTCAACTTTAACTTCCCGCCGTATGTAAATTAGCCAACGCTAGCACAACGTCGCTCTGCTTGCCAAATTAACGCTAGCGCAACTTCGCCAGCATTCGGCGCCCTGGACACAACTTTGCATGTCAGTGAATTACCGTTTTCTGAGTAAATTTTCGCCTGGCAAAGTGTTGCGCTGCTGCGAAGCCATCGCTAGCGAATTTTCACCGCTTAGTAAATTTGCCCCTATGGGAGAAGGCCTTTCCGTAATTCGGAGACAGTGTTCTTTCTGGATAATAGGTTTCCGGATAACAGATCCCATACCTGTACTTATTTTGTATTTAATGTATTTTATTTGTATGGGGAGTTGACATAAGTAATCAGCATTAATCACCAGTAATCCTTGGGGAATACGTGTTCTTTGTTAAAATACAAGTTACATATTATTATTATTATTATGAATATTATTGCTTCATTGCAGAATATCTATAAATTATGTGAATAACTATAAATGAAGTGAGCTGCTCTCACAATAAAATAAATGTGGCATTGCTTGATAGTAGGCTTTGTAGTCCCTGACTAATGTCCAGGGCTGTTTCTTGTGAATTTGATCGAATCACTTGTGTCGTTATTTAGATTGTAAGCTTTGTCGTTTAAAGGCTGAATATCTATGTGCTTCTTTCAGTCACTATGTGTGGGTATATAAAAAGTTGTGTATACAGTAAAAAAGCCTTTTCTTAGGAATGGTATGATGTCTGTATAAGGCTGCAGTCTGGGTGTGCCAGTGGTTTCCTGAGAATTTGAAATTTCCACTGACACTGGCTGGGGAGAGCTGCCAAGGTTGAGTAACTATTTTAGGACAGGGAGATTCAGTAGCTTTTTATAGTTCAGACAGACTTATGTATCATCGTGTACTTTCCTCTTGATAAACAAAACACCAGAACACATGAGAAAGCATCTTGCATTTTAAAGGGAAAGTATCATTACAATGTTAGTTGAACATCTGTTTCAGGATTAATGGTGATGGTTATTTTTCTTTTTTCCAACTCCCAGTTTTGCACATACAGGGCAATATAACAGTAGAGCGGTCCATGCCAGTCAACATTTTACACTGTAAAATCCCTAAATTTTGGCAGTTCCCAACCTCTCTGTATTGGCTTGCATGTTATGCATTAGGAACAGTATGCCCTAATAAACACTTTATTGGGGGTGTGTCTATACAGCCCTATAGCATACCTCCCAACATTTTGGAAATAAAAAGAAGGCGGCAAAATAGTTTTTGTGGCCACGCCTATTTTTGTGGCCTAATTACCATGTTCATTTTACAAACTTTGGCAGGTTATGAAAGTTTGAACATATTTCTGTGTTTTTTTTCCACTTATTAGAGTTTTGCTAATGAAGGTGAATTGCCCTTTATACTGTGAATCTAACTTTTCCCAAGGGACCTGTTATCTTATATTGTACAATTACTTATTATAGAAATTGTTACAAAAGTATCTTATCTGCTGCTCTGGCTGTTCTGGGCTCTCTGCCAAAAGGCAATTAAGTTAGAAACATTGTTTATTTTTCTGCCTGTTCAGTGCAGAGAAAAACGGGACTTTCCAGTACAAATGAGGGACTGCGGATTGAGCTGTCAAAAAAGGGACTGTCCCTCTAAAAATGCGACAGTTGGAAAGTATGTTATAGTTCTTACCAAATCTGGTAGGACAGTGTGAAAAGTATTAGTCCTGAAATGGCAAAGTCTGCAAATGCACCATAGATCTTGGATCGCCACTTTATCTCTTTAATACCAGCCACATATTGAATCCACACATCAGCCAAATCAGTCCTGCGTGTTTAATGAGCAATTAGCTCAGATTGCAGACTGCAATGATTTCGGTGCAGCTATCTAAAGTAATTATATTGAATTCAATATATGGCTGGTATTAAAGGGCAATTCAAAACGCAGTCATATTTTCATTCTGTGTACCATTTAGTAACACTACTATATTCTCTTTGTAGGGAGGAAATAATGCTGGCCATACTGTGGTGGTAGAAGGAAAAGAATACGACTTCCATCTTTTTCCAAGTGGCATTATAAATCCTAAAGCCATTTCCTTCATTGGTAAGTGTATGTGGATTGTCCCCTAGAGATGGTCATGCCCATTTCATGTAGCTGCTCCACTCCCTGCACCCTTACCTTTCATTAGAGTCCTGCGCGGAACCAAAAGACCGTACCCGAACCCGCAACTATCAGCCCGTGACCCAAACTGCAACCCGCATATTTACCCACTTTGATCCACTCCCGGACCCACAACTGCCTTATCCACAACCTGACCGCTGACAACCGCTGACCATCATGAAACAGGAAGTGAAGGTGCTGCAAACTAGAAGTGACGTCGTCAAAAGTGGGCGGGACAGAAACTAATTTTGTAAAACTTTAAAAGGAATAAAATATAGACAATATTACATAAGATAAGAAATTTAGATGAGACCCACAACCTGACCCGCAGACCCGCGGCTATACCGACACCTAAAAATTCTCCCCTCATTCCACAGGGTGCCTGCTTTCTTTGGGGGTAACCCGCAGGTACCAGGGGGTACCCGACCAGCTGCAGGACTCTACCTCTCACACCAACCACTTTGGAACCCTACAAGGAAACAAGAGTCGGTCAATGGATGGATACCTTGGCCCTAGAGCTTTATTGTATTTTTTTTTCATTTCTATACCTAGTTTTAGCACAAATAGATGGGATGTGGAATGTACAAACAAACAAACAAACAATCTTCTATATACTCACATTCCACTATATCCTCATGACAAGCTGTTAAAGTACTACATCTCCCATGACCCTTTGTAGGATGGAATTTGATGATATATAAATTACACACAGTTGTTTTTGATTGAGGCCTATTTGGCTTTTAAAGTCCATTGGTATCATATAGACGAGAACCTTTTTAACATCTTTCCTAAGCAGAAAAACATCAGAGCAGCCTCCTTCTTTCTCCTCACAACTTCCTTGACTACTTGGTGGTCAGACTGGTGGGAAACTGACCAGCAGGTGGCGCTGTTGGAACAAAACTCATTCATATTAACAGTACATGTATCCCATAATATCTTGTAGGGATGCACCGAATCCACTTTTTTGGATTCGGCCGAAACCCCGAATCCTTTGTGAAAGATTCGGCCGAATACCGAACCGAATCCTAATTTGCATATGCAAATTAGGGGTGGTAAGGGGAAAACATTTTTTACTTCCTTGTTTTCTGACAAAAAGTCATGCAATTTCCCTCCCGCCCCTAATTTGCATACGCAAATTAGGATTCGGATTCGGTTCGGCTGGGCAGAAGGATTCGGCAATATTCCTGCTGAAAAAGGCCGAATCCTGGCTGAATCCCGAACCGAATCCTGGATTCGGTGCATCCCTAATATCTTGGAATAAAAACAAAATAAATAATGAATGTACATTGCAAAATTTCTTAGAATAGCCCCCTCATCAATTTTACATTCACTCATTTTAAAGGTTTACTTATCCTTTAAGTGTTTCTCCAGATATTATTGCTCACACCACATAAAGGATCTTTACAATGTTGCATAGAACCCTTGCATGCCATTCGATTAGAAAAGGATGCTGCTAGGAACTGTAGTTTCCACAGCTGGAGGATTACATTGTGACATCTAGGGGGTTATTTATCAAAGTCCAAATTTGTCAATATTTTCTGCTACAAACTACGGTCAAATCCACTCTGGTTTTTTACGCTTGTTTATTATTACATTTTCCCGAAAATTTGCTTTGCGGGAAAAAAATATCAGATTTTCACGTTTTTTTCAGATTTTTTCATCCGGTTTTCATGAATTTCACGATTTTTTCAGAATGAAAAATTCAGGGTATTGCACAAAACCCAGGGCACATCAAAAAAATCACTGGGACTTCTCCCATTGACTTATATGCAACCTCGACAGGTCTGAGATGCCGGATTTTCAGATTCGGACTTTTCCATCCTCAGGGTTTAATAAAACGAATACAAAAATCGAGAAAAATTTGTGATTTTTTTTTTTTTAAAACCAGACTTTTAAAAAAATCACTAATTTTTAGTGATTTTTGCATTTGGAGTTTAGTTAATAACCCCCCTAGAGCCAATACAGTAGGGGGTTATTTATCAAAGTCAGAATTTATCTCAATATCAGATCTACTTGGGTCTTTTATGCTTATTTAATATTACATTTTCACCAAAATTTGCCAATTTTCACGATTTTTTTTGGAATTTTCACCCGAAAACTTCGGGGTATTGCATGAAACCCAGCACACATCACAAAATCATTGGGACTTCTCCCATTGACTTATTTGCAACCTCGACAGGTCTGAGATGCCGGATTTTTAGATTCTGACTTTTCCATCCTCAGGGTTTAATAAATTCTAAAAATTTGTGATTTTTTAAAAGTCAGATTTTATAAAAAAAAAATCACAAATTTATCGTGATTTCTGAATTCGGAGTTTAGCGAATAACCCCCTTTCTGTTTCTCATCTATTTATACAGTAAATACAAATACCAGTGTAACCTAGCATGACAGTACCAGTTTAATGGGCTAACAAATGAATCCTGGAGGCCTTACAAACCCGCCAAACTATCCTCTGCAGTGGAGCACGAGGATGGGCATCATGGTTTATTGTGCCATTACTTGAACATACAAGCTGTTTAGTTAATGGGATTTTACAGTAAAAAAGCACTGACTTTATCCTCCGTTAGTAAGAAATCTATAAAGCCATCTATTAGGCAATTCCCCTAGTGAGCACATATCTGTGGTTTTTGATAACAAACATAGCCGTCCTGCATTTCCCAAGCTGCATATTAATAGTGAGCTTGGTTCTTACAGAAGCACGTTCATATATTACACACGTTATAACCCTTGTGGGATTTAATGTGAAGCCTTCCATGAAATAAATGTATTGAAATAAATATATTTTGGGTTGGATTCTGTGCGGTGGTAGCCCTTGGCTTGACTCTTACTAACAAGGGTTCCTTAGCATTGCCTAAAGATATAGCCTATGGAATTCTGACAAATATTCTCTTTTAATCGCCTGTATGTGTCCCTGCAGGTAATGGGGTAGTCATACATCTGCCAGGCCTGTTTGAAGAAGCAGATAAAAATGAAAAGAAAGGTATGTTGAGATGATTCTTTCTTTTTTTTCTTTTAAGGTGACCTGAGAATATTTGCTGTTTTATTGCTGAATACTCATTTTTCATTGTCTCTGTCAGGAATATCTGAATTTTTTTTTAAAAAACGCATCAGTTAATAGTGCTGATCCAGCATGGGGCTAGACATATTGTCAATTTCCCAGCTGCCCCCAGTTATGTGACCTGTGCTCTGATAAACTTCAGTCACTTTTACTGCTATACAGCAAGTTGGAGAGATATCACCCCCTCCCTTCCCCCCTCTCCTCAGCAGCCTAACAACAGAACAATGGGAAGGTAACCAGATAGCAGCTCCCTAACACAAGATAACAGCTGCCTGGTAGATCTAAGAACAGCACTCAATAGTAAAAATCCAGGTCCCACTGCAACACATTCAGTTACATTGAGTAGAAGAAACAACAGCCTGCCAGAAAGCAGTTCCATCCTAAAGTGCTGGCTCTTTCTGAAAGCACATGACCAGGCAAAATGACCCAAGATGCACCTACACACCAATATTACAACTTAAACAGAATACCCTTGCTGGTTCAGGAATGACATTTTATATTGTAGAGTGAATTATTTGCAGTGGAAACAGTGTAATTTAGAAATAAAAACGGCATCATAAAAATCATGACAGAATCCCTTTAATCTCTGGAAGGTTGCCATCTGTGTGTTTGTCAAAAATGTTAAGTATCCATAATATCTATTATTAGTTACTGTTCAAATGCCCACCAGTGCATAGGGTTTTTGCTTTTTTTCTGCATGGTAAAAATGTTTTATTTAGGTTCAAGTTAAAGGCGAACTTTCCCTTTCAAAGCACAAAAGCTTGTACCCAGATTAGATAGATGTAATTGCCAGACATGCTGTTAGGTAGTTTCTGCCATGAGACAAGGTGAGAACCATGATTAAAGTGGCTCATCACAGGGGAAGCAAATATCTTAAATAACTTTAAGGGCTGAATTGTTTTTTTCCAAACTGAGAGCTCTGCACCTATTTGATAGATAATACAGGAGCCTTATTGACCCCACAGAAAAGCATAGAAATTCCCGTGTGTGATACTTTTTTTGTATGGGGCAAATTCACTAACCTCTGGAAATTCGCCAGCGGCGGCTTTACTCACAGCGCAACACTTTGCCAGGCGTAAATTCTCCATGACAACGCTAATTCACTAAAATCTGAAGTTGCGTCCAGTGCGCCGAACGCTGGGGAATTTGCGCTAAGCAGAGATGCGCTAGCGTTGCCTAATTTGCATACGACGGGAAGTTAAAGTTGAATGGACGTATTGTTGCAGCAAATACATTACATTACACAAGCCCAGGGAACCTTAATAAAATTATATAAAGTTGTTATATTGCCCTACACATGAGCCCAGTGTATAGTTTATGTGCCATATATTAGGAAATTTTGGGGGGGAAGCCAGTTACCCCAAAAAATTACGCTCTTTTGCAGCCTATCACCCTGAAAAAAGGAAAAGACGCTAGTGTTTTTTGGGACTTAGAAAAAGTCTGAGGTGGTGAAGGCAAGTCTGGCGCAAGAGGTAACGTTCAGTAAAATCCCCATCTTAGTGAATTTGTGTAGTTACGTCCATTCGCCAGAGAGCAAATTCACCAGGCGTTAGGGAGCGAAGTACCGCTAGAGCTTATCTCCTTCGCTACAAAGTTACGCCCTATGTGTAGTTTATTCCAAGGTGACTAATATTACCATCTTTTCAACAGGTTTAAAAGATTGGGAAAAAAGGCTTATTATATCTGATCGAGCACATATTGGTAAGTATGGAGCATGGGCAGCTGAAAGTAATAAGTATACTTGATATCCAGATATAAGCAGCTGGTGGAACAAAGGCCTGTGTATAAGTGACCTTTGGTGTTCCAGATGTTGAAGAAGTTCAAGATCCCACAGCTAACTTACTTTAGGAATGTTCACATTAGGGATGCACCGAATCCACTATTTTGGATTATGCCGAACCCCCGAATCCTTCACGGCTGAATACCAAACTGAATCTTAATTTGCATATGCAAATTATGTGTGGGAAGGGGAAAAAAATGTACTTCCTTGTTTTGTGACAAAAAGTCATGCGATTTCCTTCCCGCCCCTAATTTCCATATGCAAATCAGGATTCATATTCGGTTCGGCTGGGCAGAAGAATTCGGCCGAATCCTGCTGAAAAAGGCCAAATCCCAAAACGAATCCTGGATTCGGTGCATCCCTAGTTCACATATGGCTTATTCCATTCATATTACAGTTTCTTAGCAGATGCAGACTTCTTTGTTTCTGTGTTTCACTGTTTTTATCTCTACTTTGCAGTATGTGATTTCCACCAGGCTGTTGATGGCCTTCAGGAGGTGCAGCGACAAGCACAAGAGGGGAAAAAGTAATTATAAAACATCAACTTCTTGCTGTTAGTCATTTTTTAGTATGGGAAGATAGAAATAATGTTCATTATATTGTGGTGCTTTGTGGAATGTTCCCAACAGTGCGTAGACGGGAACAAAGTTAATAATGAAAAATAGATAGTAACCAATATCAGCCAATCAGATGTTAGCTTTTACAGAGAGCACTACATTTACAAAGCAAACACATTGCAAATCCTATGTGGTACTGTTGTATTCATGCCCTTACTAGGGTCACATTCCTATGTTTATAATAAGCATTTTTGCAATAAGGCAAGTACAAACCTTCGGTCAAGTAGAGACAACTCTCTCTGTACTAGCGATGTGCTCCCTTGAGCCCTCACTGCAGTCAGAGTGCAGAAGAATTAAGCATGGAAGGGTGGCATGAGGTCTGCTGTGTTATATGGCATCTAATACAAAGGTGTCCCTGGTTCATAGCCTTAAGGTGGCCATAGACGCAAAGATCCTATCGTACGAATCGAGGATTCGTACTATTTTCGGACCGTGTATGGAGGAGAGTCCCGTAATTTTTCGTCCGGCGGAGATCGGTCCATTGGTTGATCGGACCGGTTTGATTTTGCCCCGACCGATCCCACCGGAGCCCATTGTGCTCTCATCGCAATCTAATCCTTCGGCCATAGGGCCGAATGTTCAGATTACCCCCGATATAGCCATGCCTGTTAGTGGCATATCAGGGAAAGATCGGCTCATTTGTCGATGTCGCCAAACGAACTGATCTTTTTGTCTATGGCCACATTTAGGGGTATTGAAATGGGCTCTAAACAGGTTCCTGGGAATATCTTGCTGGTCACCTCACTGAAGGGGCAGGGAGCAGAATTGGGACCCTAGTTACTGAGCACTTAATAGAGAATTTTTGTAACAACTGATGTGATTATACGTGACATTCATTTTACCATTAGCATTGGCACCACAAAGAAAGGAATTGGACCAACATATTCATCCAAAGCATCGCGGACTGGCCTCCGAATTTGTGACCTGCTTTCTGACTTTGATGAATTCTCAGCAAGGTTGGGTATTGATACCGGATTATTACATTGTTTTTAGTAATACAGAGCAGGTTTCATTGTCTAAAAACGATCTGTATTCAGACCTTTCGGTTTGGATTGATACCATTAACAGTTCATGACATGTGACATTTTAAACATTTAACAGATTTAAAAATCTGGCACATCAGTACCAGTCTATGTTCAGTAATCTGGAAGTCGATGTAGACGGGCAATTAAAGAAGCTGAAGGTAAGGTAACTAGTGGCAGTGATTTTATGGCTGTAGATGTACATTTAGGCTTTTGTATTAACAGGCCTCTGCTTTAACATTTTCAGATGTATGCTGAAAAAATACGTCCCATGGTACGGGATGGAGTTTACTTCATGTATGATGCTCTTCATGGCTCTCCCAAGAAGATATTGGTAGAGGGAGCTAATGCTGCTTTACTTGACATTGATTTTGGTTAGTAGGAAATAATGTAAGGGATCCATTCCTTCTTTGGATATATCCGCCGAAGGGAAAGAAATAAGTAACAAATACTGTATATGTTACAGCATATTTTCTGCATGTTGGTTTTTACAACTGGCAAAACATAAAGGGGTAAATTTACTAACCAGCAAAAACTCGCCAGTGACGGCTTCGCAGCCATCGCAACACTTTGCCAGGCGAAAATTCGCTCAGACAACACTAATTTACTAGAATGCAAAGTTGCGTCCAGGGCGCCGAACGCTGGTGAATTTTCGCTAGCGTTACTTCAGCAATGCGAGCAAATCAAAGCGAAGATGCGCTAGCGTTCAGTTCTGCCTAGTGCAACTTCGTTAGAGGTCTTCAATCAGGCTAATTTGCATACGGTGGGAAATTTATAGTTGAATGGACGTATATGTTGCAGCAAATACATTACATTATACAAGTCTAGGGAACCTTAATAAAGAAAATAGAGTTGTTATAATGTTCAAATGTATGGGAGAACCCAGTTACCCAACAAAAAATTTTTAAGGACTTTTGCAGGCTATCACTCTGAAAAAAAGGAAAAGACGCCAGTATAATAGAGTAGATAGGAGTTCCTCAAAAAAAAACAAAAAAAAAACGCTGGTGACTTTCAGGGTGATGCAAAAAGATCGTAAATTTTTTTTTTCCTTCCCCCCTACATTTCCTTGCATATGGCACATAAACTATACAGTGGGCTCATGTGTAGGACAATATAACAACTCAATTTTCTTTTATTAAGGTTCCCTGGGCTTGTGTAGTGTAATGTATTTGCTGCAACATATACTTCCATTGAAATTCAACTTCACGCCGTATACAAATTAGCCAACATTAGCGCAACTTTCCTTTGCTTGCCTAATTAACGATAGCGAAACTTTGCCATTGTTCGGCGCCCTGGACCCAACTTCGCATTTTAGTGAATTTGCGTTGTCCTGGCAAATTTTAGCCTGGCGAAGTGAAGCCGTCGCTGGCGAATTTCCGGAGGTCAGTAAATTTTCCCCATAGTGCTGTTGTCCAATAGCATTCCACTCATCGTGCAATCTCTTTTTGTATGCAGGAACGTACCCTTTTGTGACATCCTCAAACTGTACAGTCGGTGGTGTCTGCACTGGACTTGGTATCCCCCCACAAAATGTCGGGAACGTTTATGGTGTGGTTAAGGCCTATACTACAAGAGTGGGAATTGGAGCCTTTCCAACTGAACAAATAAATGTTGGTATTCAGAAAATTGTGCAGCTATTAAACATTTTGCAGCTATTTGACATTCTTATTTAAAATGTCAGATTTTATGAGATTGCTTTCTTTCTTCCCCGATACAATTTTTTTTATATAGTACTTAGCAGTGAATTATTCTCCCTTCCACCTTATACACATTTTTAGAAGCCCAGAATGCTTCAATGTTGGTCTTTGTTGAAGCATTTATTGATGTAAACCTTTCTACCACATCTCATTTCTTTTCCTCACTTATTTTTGAAGTCTTCTGTATTCCATCAGACTGTGGCGAGCAATTTTCAATGTCTTGTGTCTCATTCACTCCCAGGAATCTGGAACTCTTCTTCAGACCAGAGGCCACGAATGGGGAGTCACAACAGGAAGGAAGCGGAGATGTGGGTGGCTGGACCTGGTTATTCTTCGATATGCTCATATGATCAATGGCTTCACTGCGTATGTTTGCTGTTGGTTATGTCTGCTTTTGATCTGTCATCTTAAATAGTAGAGGAAACACATAAGTTGCAATATATATAGAAGAAAAAAAATCCTTATCTCTACGGATATTAGAAGTTCCGTAGCTGCATAGCTCAGTATCAGCGCATTAAATCATGCAAATCATGTACCTATAGTGGCTGTCTTTTCTATTTAGTAGTGTTCTCTATAGGTTATTATTATATTATTATATTTTCTGACCACAATTTAAAACTAAGTGATTTGTGTATTTATTTTTCAGAAACACCATACTGTTTATAATGTTTCTATGTTACAACGGTTTGGGTATGGTACATTATTATGTATCATTTATTTATTTATTTATTTTAGGTTGGCACTAACAAAGTTAGATATTTTGGATGTATTGGATGAAATTAAAGTCGGTGTGGCTTACAGGCTGAATGGAAAGAGAATTCCATATTTCCCAGGTGGGTGCTGTACGCTGTCGGATCAGAAGAATTAAAATGTGTAGAATAAGATTGATGTAATATAGATAAAATGGCAAAGCTTATTTTGTATGAGCATGGGCACAACTTGCCACCATTTGGACGCACTGTATTTTGGAAAGAAGGTCATCTGTTGGTCTCAAGAATGTTTTGTCCCTACTACTGTTGATTATACTTAAAGGAGTATTGAACTTTTAATAAAGGTTTACATTATGCAAAAAGGAAAGGTTGTGGGAGCACTCCATGGCTACATAAAAATGTACTAAAATACAATGGAAGTGCTACTGATCTGGCCAAATGAACTACAAGCATAGAGAAAAAGAAGAAAAATGGAACAATTCACATTCCCTGGTCCCCTGTCATATAAGTAATCTATGCAGATGCATGTATTTACAATAGGGATGCATCGAATCCAGGATTCAGTTCGGGATTCGGCCTTTTTCAGCAGGATTCGGCCGAATCCTTCTGGCCGCCTGAACCGAATTTGAATCCTATTTTGCATATGCAAATTAGGGGCGGGACAGAAATCACGTGACTTTTTGTCACAAAACAAGGAAGTAAAACATTTTTTCCCTTCCCAACCCTAATTTGCAAATGCAAATTAGGATTCGGATTCAGTTTCATGAAGGATTCGGGGGTTCTTCCGAATCCATAATAGTGGATTCGGTGCATCCCTAATTTACAAAGACAGGGGTTTTTTAATTACAAAATTATGATAAGATTGATAAGCCACCATACCACGTCAAGGTTTGACTCGGGCAGCCCTTCAAAAAACCAGGCAGTAGGTCAAAACTGGACAGGTGCCAACCCTATGTATGGAAGAAATTGGGATTGTTCTGCACTTGAATTCTTCTTGAACACAGCAATAATAGAAGCAATGTGATTACACTGGGCCGCATGATAGGGTCCTCAACAAATGGAGTGGATAATGGACACAATGACCTCCTCTTTCTATAACATTTCTAAAAAAAAGTTGTTTAACTTGGTGTATGAAAACACTCTGCTTCCAAATTTACAGCAAACCAGGAGATTTTACAGAAAATAGAAGTTGAGTACGAGGTAATGCCAGGTTGGAAGAGCGATACGACTGGAGCTCGGAAATGGGACGATCTTCCCACAAAAGCACAAAATTACATCAGATTTGTGGAGACCCATATAGGAGTGCCGGGTAAGATTTCTCGCAGTGATTCAGAGCAAAATATGTAAAAGGGTGATTTACTACATATGTATGTCCATATGATAGGATTCTTTGATTGGACATGTAGGATACAATATCTGTTGGTTTAGTTGTCTTTAAAGGAATTGTTCAGTATAAAAATAAAAACTGGGTAAATAAAAAAATTTCCAATATAGTTAGCCAAAAATGTAATGTATAAAGGCTGGAGTGACTGGATGTCTAACATAATAGCCAGAACACTACTTCCTGCTTTGCAGCTCTCTTGGTTTCCACTGTTTGCTTTTGAATCCTGACCTGCATGCTGAGGATAAATTGCAAACTCACTGAACAGTTATGTCCCATGTGGCCCCCCTTCAAGTCGCTGACTAACTCAGAGTTAGAGAGCTTCAAAACAGGAAGTAGAGTTCTGGCTATTATTTTAGATATCCAGTCACTCCAGCCTTTATACATTACATTTTTGGCTAACTAACATTAATAGAAACATTTTGCACAGCCTATTTACCCAGTTTTTATTTTTACACTGAACTGTTCCTTTAAAAATATACAGAACCAAAGTACCCTCCTATTCAAGCCATGAGCACATACTGATATTTACAGATTTTAAGGCCTCAATTTACAAAAATACATCTTCTAAAAGGGTTCACTTAGTTCACTTAGGGGCACATTTACCTAGGGTCGAATATCAAGGGTTAATTAACCCTCGATATTCGACTGCCGAATTGAAATCCTTCGACTTTGTTCGATCGAACAATTTAAGGAATAATTGTTTCTTTCGAACGATTAAATCCTTCTAATCGAACAATTCGAAGAATTTAATCTATCGATCGAAAGAAATTCCTTCGATCAAAAAAAGCTTGTAAAGCCTATGGGGACCTTCCCCATAGGCTAACATTGGCCTCGGTAGGTTTTAGGTGGCGAACTAGGGGGTCAAAGTTTTTTCTAAAGAGACAGTACTTCGACTATCGAATAGTCGAAGATTTTTAGTTCGAATTGTTCGATTCGAAGTCGAAAGTCGTAGTCGAAGGTCGAAGTAGCCAATTCGATGGTCGAAGTAGCCAAAAAAATCCTTTGAAATTCAAAGTTTTTTTCCTCTATTTTCCTCTATTCCTTCACTCGAGCTTAGTGAATGGGCACCTAAGTGTCTTTTTCGTGGCGAAACTTGGTGAAAAATTTCGCTCATCACTACACTCTACATATAAGTGTCTTCTTTTAACTTGTTCAGATAAAGAAAATGACTATTGATTGACATCAAATGTTTTTTTTATTCATCTCTGCAGTTAAATGGGTTGGAGTCGGAAAATCAAGAGAGTCGATGATTGAATTGTTTTAAAGCACAATCCGGTATCTCACATGCATCCTCAGCACTATTTCTTATTGATTCCAGGACCTGCTGTGTACCCTGACAGATGCTGTGGTAAATAATTACAACTGTATAGTGGATGGCTGAGTCAGCACTGCCTCACTATAATATACCTGCACACACAAATACAGGGAAAACCAAGAATAACCTAAATAAAATTGAATTAAAAACGATTGTGTTTATCATAGGGTCATATGGAAACACTACTGGGTGCTGAGCATAAAGTGATGAATTATTACACATGCGTTCACATACAATATAAATATGGGAAGGTGTACCCACAAATAAACGTCTGTTTTGAATTGTAATGTAATGCTCTTTCTTGGTATGTGTACACGGTTATTCTTAACGGATGCATACTATTGGTAAGTAAATGGTAGCCTATGTAATAAGCAATCTGTGAATGTCTATTAAAGGGGAAGTAAAGTCTAAAATAGAATAAGGCTAGAAATGCTGTATTTTGTATACTAACTATAAACATAATCTTACTGCAGCACAAGCCTAATCAAACAAATGATTTATACTTTCAAAGTTGGCCACAGGGGGGTCATCATCTTGTAACTTTGTTATACATCTTTGCAAGACCAAGACTGTGCACATGCTCAGTGTGGTCTGGGCTGCTTAGGGATCGTCATAAATTATCAAAACAGCACAAGTCAAATAATATCTGCCAGAAGCCGATACAGCAAGACTGATTAATAATCAGAATATACAGACTGCACTGGGTCCTGTGTTGTCATGTAATCTAATGTGGATTTTATAGTTTTTGTATTGTTTAATACAAACTTTCTCCAACTCTGCAGAACCAGTGGCTGCAGCAAAATAATCCTCCAAATAGAATCCCAGTTTATCTGTCTAAATCTGGCTCCATGATCTTTGTCCCTGCAGCTGGAGTTGGAAACCATAAAGGGGGCTGTAAAGGCGAAAATAAAATCCAATACAAATTTCTACACAGTCGCCGACTGCTCTACAGGGAAACAAACAAAGCTGCTTGAGTTCTGCATGGCTGGGAAGTAAGGCGGAGGCTCCCCCTGCTGTTCATAAGTATGATTGTTTCCCTGCAGAGCAGTTAGGGACCGTCTGACAATTCCTATCCACAGCAGTAAATGAAGGGAGAATTCCACTGCATACAGTCAGGTTTCTTATAAAAACAGTACACATTTTTTAACTAAAGTATATTGGAGATAGGTTTCTTTTTCATTAAAGAAAGTAAAAATGGGATTTTTTTTTTTGCCTTTACATGCAAGGTATGACAGTGTTATGTAGTGTTGCCCTGCACTGGTAAAACTGGTGTGCTTGCTTCAGAAATATAACTATGGTTTATATAACAAGCTGCCGTGTAGCCATGGAGGCAGCCATTCAAGCACAGGATACACAATAAATAACAGATAAGTTCTGATGAATCCCATTGTGTACTACAGAGTTAATCTGTTATATGTTGTATATCCTGTGCCTTTTTTCCTTTTCAGCTTTGAATGGCTGCCCCCATGGCTACACAGCAGCTAGTTTATATAAACTATAGTAGTTTGACTCTGCACTGGACCACCAGAAAAATAAACAGTGTTTCTAACTTAATTGGCGTTTGGCAGAGAGCCCAGAACAGCCACAAGGTTCAGATAAGATACTTCTGTAACAATTTCGAGATAAGCAAATAAGTAATTGTAGCAATATAAGATAACAGGTCCCTTGGGAGAAGTTAGAGGGCAATTCACCTTCATTAGTAAAACTGTAATAAGTGGGGGGAAAAAAACACAGAAACATGTTCGAACTTTCATAACCTGCCAAATTTTGTAAAATGAACATGGTAATTAGGGGGTGTGGCCACAAAAGTGGGTGTGGTCAAAAATTCAGCACGCTATACACACCAATTTTTTTGTCCCTCTTTTTATTTCCGCATGTGCATGTGCACATTGCTCCACTAATGGATGCAGATTTTTGTGGTTGACAACTCTGATAAAGTGCTGCATAACTTGCACCTGCTATATAAATAAAAGATGATAAAATCCATTTGAAGAAAATGAGGCCCGTCACTTCACTGTGATACCTCAACTGTATTCCACTACTTCCTGATATGCAACTAAGCCTGTTATGCCTGGATTTTCCATGTCTGGTTTTTCTCTTTGGTACCTTGCATTGGTGGGATTCAGTATCCAAACCCATGTTTAAAAATAGATAGGGACCACTCGAAAAAGGTGCCAAGGTCCTGGTGTGCTCTAAATCTTCTACTGGCTCAAATTCTTTCTCTTTTGAGTAGATAAATCACCACCAAAATAATCTGTATTTGAACCTTGAGGTTTTATCCTCTTATCAATACAGATTAAAATAAAATCCAACAGGTGTCTTCTAAAGGCTTTATTTTAATCTGCACCTACAAGGGGATAAAAATCCAAAATTAAGAAATGACTTCCCTATATGATTTTATTTCACCAGTCCAGGCTCAAATATAACATTTTTAGAGGTGATCAGTTGTGACCAGAAAACTGTCACATTCAGTTGCTCAGTGCTTTAAAGCTACACAAAGGGTTTGCATTTGATTTCAGCTAGGGATGCACCAAATCCAGGATTCAGTTTGGAATTCAGCCAGGCTTGGACTTTTTCAGCAGGTATCGGACAAATCCAAGTGCCTGGCCAAACTAAATTTGAAAAATCATGTGACTTTTCGCACACAAAAAGGTAGTAAATGTTTTTTTTACATATATCATACCTCCCAACTGTCCTGTTTTCATGCGAGACAGTCCCAATTGTGACAGCTCAGTCCCAGGTTTCTTACTGAAATGTCCCGACTTTCTCTTTGATCTCCTGCACTTACTCGAAGCTCAATTAAAATAGCCTTTTTGACAGAGTCCAGAACAGCCAGCAGCTGCAATTGGATACTTTTGTAACAGTTTAAGATAAGCAAAGGAACAACTGTAACTATTTAAGATAATCAGGTACCTTGGAAGAACTGTGACTAGCAGCTTTAAGGGCAAATCACCTTCATTAGCAAAAACTGGCCCTAAAACGCCCAGAAATGTGTTCATATGTTCATAAACTGCCAAATTTTGTAAAATGGAAATAGTAATTAGAGGGGGGGGGGTGTGGTCATAAAATAGGCATGGTCAAAAAACGCTTGCGTCACAAGTTTTTGTCCTTCTTATTGTTTTTCAAATGCTGGAAGGTATGATATATGCATATGCAAATTAGGGTTTGCATTTAGTTTGGAATTAGCATTTGTGATGTAACTGTGACCACACAACTCAACAGAACTTGTTGTTATGCCTAAAATAACGTACCAATGTTTTAAAATATGAGGATGATATGAGCAGTCACCTCATGATCTCATGCCATGTATGATAAGGTCACACAACTAAACGACAATATTCTTCACTGAAAAGAGCTGCTCAACTGCAAACATATCGAATTTCCATGTCCAAGAAAACAGATACTGTTATGGGAAAACATGTTTTTTTTCTGCACTGAAATCTGTTTCTCAAAAGAGCAAACCTATTTTTTTTTTATAGTTTCCCAGCTTGCCCCAGTCATGTGACTTGTGCTCTGATTAACTTCAGTCACTCTTTACTGCACCCCTCCCTTTCCCCCCAGCAGCCTAAAGACCCCCATACACGGGCCTATAATAGCTGCCCACAGACCGAGTCGGCAGCTTATTGGCCCGTGAGTGGGGCCATCCGACGGGTGTCCCTGATCGATATCTGTCCGAAAGTCGGATAGCGGCTGCATCTGTTCGTTGATGCAGTCCCCCAATCCGACCGCCCGTATTGCCTCCATTTGGATCTGATCTTTGGGCCCTAGGGCCCACGATCGGATCAGCCTGATATCGCCTACCTAAATGTGGGAAGAGATCCGCTCGTTTGGCAACATCGCCAGTCGCACGGATATCCCTGATATGGCCACCTTAACAAAAGTACAATGGGAAAGTAACCGGATAGCAGCTCCCTAACACAACATAACAGCTGCTGATCGAAGAACAGCACTCAATAGTAAAATCCAGGTCCCCCTGTGACACATTCAGTTACATTGAGTAGAAGAAACAACAACCTGCCAGAAAGCCGTTCCATCCCAAAGTGCTGGCTCTTTCTGAAAGCACATGACCAGGCAAAATGACCTGAGATGCACCTACACACCAATATTACAACTAAATAAAATACACTTGTTGGTTCAGGAAGGACATTTTATATTGTAGAGTGAATTATTTGCAGTGGAAACAGTGTCATTTAATAACTACCTCATATAAATCATGACAGAATCCCTTTTAAGTAAACTATAATGGCAGAGAGGCTTTTGTGTAAAAACCCTTGTGCAACAATCCCTACTAAAGTGAATATGCAGATACACTGTCCGCACTTTAAGTACGTAGGAACGACCAGTTACAGGTAAACATTGCGAGTGAGGGTAACTTATCTTCCCTTCGCCTGCCAGGGACAAGCCTTACATTTCAACCAATGAGAAGACGCCTTTAGCTTCGTAAGTGCGACGTGATAGGCTAGTGCTTCCCCTATACTTCCTTGAAATAGAGGCGGCCCAGCGTGCGCGTGACGTCGTGTTTCGCTTTGGCGCGCTTCCTGGATTTGCCCAGCTGCGAATCTTCGTCCAGTCACTAAAAATGCCCAAGCGCTCGTACCCGTTTGATGGCGTCTCTCCCTTACAACTCAAGACTCATGTTGGTGACAAGGAGCTGTGCCAGGGTGTAGCCGGTGACACACTGATGCGGGACATTTTTGGTGAGTGGCATACGTCTCCGACGGGAGGTTCTTTCATAATGTGAGTTGTTGTGACCGCTTTAGTTACAGCTGGTTTGTTATGGAGTGACGTGTTTCCTCTCGCCGTGTGATAGTTCCGCCTCTGAAGAAAGGGGCGGGGTTTGTACCTACTGACTGGTTCAGGAGACCTATTAGTAATTTCCAGAGTTGCCAGGTTGGCTGATTTACAGACAATTTGGGCCACCAATTTAAAGCCCAGGCTGGTTTTCAAAGTACAAAGTAACCAAGGTATGGTGTGGGTTACTTTTTGGCCCTTTGTCTGGTTTGTACTTTGGAAGCCAGCTCCCAATGCATGTTGGGTAATGTAGTTTTTGTTTAACAATTTGCCCACTGCCAAGTTTAATGTAAAGACTACAATACCCAGCTTGGGTAGAAGTGAAAATCAGTTTGTAAACGAAAAAAAAAAAATCACAAAAACAAATTACATTTTGAAATTGTATAAGTCTTTATTAAGAAATAACTTACTGAAACTCCACTTGCGCTCCTCTTCAAGGGATCCTGTCACTGGAAAACATGATTTTTTTTTTTTTTTCAAAACGCATCAGTTAATAGTGCTACTCCAGCAGAATTCTGCACTGAAATCCATTTCTCAAAAGAGTTTTTTTTTTTTTTTTATATTCAATTTTGAAATCTGACATGGGGCTAGACATATTGTCAATTTCCCAGCTGCCCCCAGTCATGTAACTTGTGCCTGCACTTTAGGAGAGAAATGCTTTCTGGCAGGCTGCTGTTTTTCCTTCTCAATGTAACTGAATGTGTCTCAGTGGGACATGGGTTTTTACTATTGAGTGTTGTTCTTAGATCTACCAGGCAGCTGTTATCTTGTGTTAGGGAGCTGTTATCTGGTTACCTTCCCATTGTTCTTTTGTTTGGCTGCTGGGGGGAAAAAGGGAGGGGGTGATATCACTCCAACTTGCAGTAAAGAGTAATTAAAGTTAATCAGACCACAAGTCACATGACTTGGGGCAGCTGGGAAATTGACAATATGTCTAGCCCCATGTCAGATTTCAAAATTGAATATAAAAAAATCTGTTTGCTCTTTTGAGAAATGGATTTCAGTGCAGAATTCTGCTGGAGCCGCACTATTAACTGATTCATTTTGAATAAAATGTTTTTTCCCCATGACAGTATCTCTTTAAGAAATAACTTGCTGAAACTCTGCATGTACTCCTCCTCAGAAAAGGCAATCCATTGTGCGGCGCTCGATTTCTCCTCCCTGCTTTCCTTATAGGAGATGGCCAGGGAGGAGAAATCGAGCTCCACATGATGGATCAGCGCCATGTCGCCTTCTCTGAAGAGGAGAGCAAGCAGAGTTTCGGTAAGTTTTATATAATTTGTCTTTGTGGGTTTTTTTTTTTTTTTTTATTTAAAAAATAAGTTATTTTTTATAGTTGTATGCCTTCTTCTTTTGACTCTTTGCAGATTTCAAATGGGTGTCGCTGACCCCTTCTAAAAAACAAATGCTCTGTAAGGCTTCAAATGTATTATTACTCTTTCTATTCAGGCCTCTCCTATTAAAATTCCAGACTCTTATTCAAATCAATGCATGGTTGCTAGGGGAATTTGGACCCTAGCTACCGAGTTGTTTAAAATGCAAATTGAAGAGCTGCTGAATAAAAAGCTAAATAACTCAAAACCCACAAATAATAAAAAATGAAAACCAATTGTAAATTGTCTCAAAATATCAATCTCTACATCAGTTTGGGGAGATTAGTTGCCAGGTAACTAAATATCCCTGAATCTTAGCGCATCACTAGCCTTAAAGGATCAGTAACATTATTATTTTTTATTTTTTTTAAAAATCGTTGGTATAGAATGAAAAAAAAAAAGCACAAAGACAAATTATATATAACTTACCGAAACTCTGCTTCCTCTCCTCTTCAGAGAAGGCGACGATCCATCATGTGGCGCTCTATTTCTCCTCCCTGGCTATCTCCTATAAGGAAAGCAGGGAGGAGAAATCGAGCGCCGCACAATGGATCGTCTTCTCTGAAGAGGAGCGCAAGCGGAGTTTCGGTAAGTTATTTCTTAATAAAGACTTGGCGGTGTTTGTGGTGTTTGTGGTGTTTGTGGTGTTTGTGGTGTTTGTGGTGTTTGTGGTGTTTGTGGTGTTTGTGGTGTTTGTGGTGTTTGTTCTATACTAACAAATTATTATTATTTTTTTAAATTGATGTTGTTGGTCCTTTAAAGTTTAACATTCGTCCCCCTCCCCCCTTCAGTATCTCCATCTGAAATTCTAATCTCCTAAATTTCATTCTTCTTAGAAAAGACTAAGATGTTGTTGTTCAAGGGAGCTAAAGCCGTTCTGGGAAATAAAGAGCACCAAAGTGAAAATGGCCAAGAAATTTCTCTTCCCGAACTCCCATCTGGACAGACTGTTATTGGACAAGATGGCAAACTGTGCAGGAACACTCAGTCACACACATGTAAGAACTGCAATTTGCTCACTTGTAGAATGCGTCACCTGTCTTTTGGTTTAGCATATTGTATTAGCCTTTGCACATATTTCAATGTTAAACCTTACATGGAACGTTCTTTCATGTGTTTTACAAAGAGCATGAAATTTAATAGGTGCCGGTTTTCTTTCCAGTCCATTAAAGGAATCCTGTCATGATTTTTATGGTGTAGTTTTTATTTCTAAAGTTCACTGTTTTTGTAATATTGGCATGTAGGTGGGGTTGCCACCTGGCCGGTAAAAATTATGGCTGATCCCAATGTTAATAGGGAAAAAGATCTCTATCTCTATCTCTATCTCTATCTCAGTATTTTTTTCCAGAAAAGGTGGCAGCCATCTCGGGTCATTTTGCCTGGTCATGTGATTTCAGAAAGAGCCAGCACTTTAGGATGGAACTGCTTTCTGGCAGGCTGTTGTTTCTCCTACTCAATGTAACTAAAGGTGTCACAGTGGGACCTGAATTTTACTATTGAGTGCTGTTCTTAGATCTACCAGGCAGCTGTTATCTTGTGTTTGGGAAGGTAAACCGATAGCAGCTCCCATTGTTCTGTTAGGCTGCTGCGGGGAAAGGGAGGGGGTGATATCACTCCAACTTGCAGTACAATTTTTATTCAATTCAATTAAAATCTGACATGGGGCTAGACATGTCCGTTTCCCAGCTACCCCCAGCCATGTGACTTGTGCTCTGATAAACTTCAGTCACTCTTTACTGCTGTACTGCAAGTTTGAGTGATCTCACCCCCCCCCCCAGCAGCCTAACAGAACAATGGGAAAGTAACCAGATAACAGCCCCCTAACACAAGATAACAGCTGCCTGGTAGATCTAAGTACAACACTCAATAGTAAAAGCCAAGTCCCAATGAGACTGATTCAGTTACATTGAGAAGGAGAAATAACAGCCTGCCAGAAAGTAGTTCCATCCTAAAGTGCAGGCACAAGTCACATGACTGGGGGCAGCTGGGAAACTGACAATATATCTAGCCCCATGTCAGATTTTAAAATTGAATATAAAAAAAACTGTTTGCTCTTTTGAGAAACGGATTTCAGTGCAGAAGTCTGATGCCTTTTGAAGAAAAAAAAATTCCCATGATGTTTCCCTTTAAGAAACTGGTTTTAAGGTCCAGTAGATGATTAACCTATAGATCTAAATGGCGATTGACTTTGTATATAATTGCATTCTATTAAATTCCTAACTAATTCTACCTTGTGTGTTGAATGTGTAATTTACTTCGAATGCTATGAAAGTATCCTCACGTATTACGATTAGGGATGCACCGAATCCAGGATTCTGTTCGGGATTCGGACAGGATTCTACCTTTTTCACCAGGATTCGGCCAAATCCGAATTTGCATATGCAAATTAGGGGCGGGGAATGACATTCAGTGACTTTGTCACTAAACAAGTAAAATGGTTTTCCCCCTCCCATACCTAATCTGCACAAGCAAATTAGGGTTCGGTATTCGGCCGAATCTTTCACAAAAGATTCAGCCGAATCCAAAATAGTGCATTCGGTGCATCCCTAATTACGATAAACTATTTGCACTTTTTTTTTTTAATTTTTTGTTTTTGTTTTTCACAGCTACTCCGACAGGAGTTTCCAAAGCCTGTTCTTCCTGCGTCAGATCTGTTGCTGACCAAGAAACCTGCTCACAGTGTGAACGTTATGTTTGCAATGAGTGCTGCAAGGAATGCGGCTGTTGCTCTGCAATCATCTGCTCCTTCTGCATAGAAGTGTAAGTATCTATTTATCTTATGCTAAAACACATGATAAACTTGTATATAATGATTGAGTTATTCGGCTGAAACTGGCTGTGCGAGTTGAGGAATCCATTTTGTACCAGATCAATAACATTGACGCTGAAAACTTAACACGAACAACTTGTGAAAAATCTTCCCAATACCAACCCACCAAAATGTTATGTTCAAAACTGCAAAAAGGGCTTTGTTAAAACAAGGGGTCTGTGTTTGATCACGCGAGGGGTTAGTGTTGCACCTCATAACTCCACATTAAACACACGCTTCTATTTTATAGCTTTGAACCTCAACAGCAGAGAGGTGACTCTAATATTTGCATTTCCGTGGATCTGGCTGCGACAATGCTAAACATTTATTGGCAATATATTGAAGAGAACGAAAACTTAAAAAAACACTGGCTAGAACGGCCATATTTTGAATGCTTGGCTTAACTGTATCAGCCCAGAGGTTCAACATTTTTATATCTATGCTGCAAAGTTGTCCAAATCTGCTCCCCAACTTTGATTTAGTTAGGCTGTTTTGTGTGCCAGTGGCACTGTATGTGCTCAGTTTGGCTTCTCAGTCAAAGGCCAGAGAAATCGTAGGGTTCATCATTAACTATTGAAACCTTGTAATATTAAAGGAAAACTATATCCCCAAACAATGTAGGTCTCTATTAAAAGATACTGAGTAAAACGGCTCATGTGTAAAACCCTGCTTCATGTAAATGAACCATTATCATAATAATATACTTTTTTAGTAGTATGTGCCATTGGGTAATCATAAATAGAAAATTGCCATTTTAAAAAATAAGGGCCGCCCCCTGAGATCGTACGATTCACTGTGCACACATACAAACCACATGTAAGGTCACATGAACCAATTAACAGACAGAGTTCTGCCTTTTGCTTCCTCACTTCTTCCTGTTACAGTTAGTGTTGTAGTATTTCTGGTCAGGTGATCTCTGAGGCAGCACAGATAGAGTCACGAAATGGTGGTTCAAGGCAAGAGATGTAAAAGGGCAATATTTATGTAAATATATATTCCAGTTTGGTAAGATTCTTTAATATGTCATTCCATTTGATATTAATCTGTTGCTTAAGTATTCATTTTGGGGGTATAGTTTTCCTTTAACTTTTCTTTTTGGTCAGTTGATTTCTCTAATTCACCTGAAAAAAAAAATGGTTGCTTGGGAAATAACCCTAGCAACCATAAATTGATTTGTATTAGAGACTGGAATATAAATAAGAGAGGACCTGACTAGAAAGAGTAGAGAACAAATGGTAGCAATAACAATAAATTTGTAACCTTATAGAGCATTTTGTTTTTAGATGGGCGGGGGGTCAGTTTGAAAGATTCTGAAAAAGGCCAATAATTCAAATGCTATTTGTGTTTAGCATTTCATTCAGCAATCCTCCATGAGCAAGTTCTACAATATGGTTGCTAGGGTCCAAACTACCCTAGTAATCATACATTGATATGTATTAGAGACTGGAGTTTGAATAATAGAGGGCCTGACTACAAAGAAGAGTAGAAAATAGCAATAACAATAAATGTGTAGCCTTACAGAGCTTTTTTTTTTTTTTTTTTTTTTTTGATGGGGTCCATTTGAGAGCTGGAAAGAGTCAGAAAAAATAGGCAAACAATTAAAAAAGCTATTTAAAAAAAAAAAAAAAAGGAAGACCAATTGAAAAGCTGCTTAGAAATGGGTCATATTATAACCTACTAAAAGTTAAAGGTGAACCACCCCTTTTAATGCTCTTGTTTGGCTGCCTAGACATTCAGGTGCAGATTCTGGACTGTTAATATTTGATACCTTTTGTTGTTCTGAAATGTTACCTATTGTTTTCATTATAACCGCTACCTTTTTCAGTGAAAGATAAGAAATGTATCCTTTAGAACGGTGTGTTAAGTTGGTGACACAGCCCCCCCCCCCAGCACTATTTTGGATTCGCCTGAACCCCCAAATCCTTCACAAAAGATTCGGCCAATTACCGAACCAAATCCGAATTTGCATATGCAAATTAGGGGTGGGAAGGAGAAACCATTTTTTACTTCCTTGTTTTGTGACAAAGTCACGTGATTTCCCTCCCTGCCCCTAATTTCATATGAGCGCAGACTAATAAAATGAAATGTGAATGAAAATGTACATTTTCAACATGATCTAGATACGACCTTCCATTTTTATGATCCGGGAAAAACTTCTATACACTAGTGTTGTCTTCAGCACAAATTAAGACGTTTCTGTTGCAAGGTGTTAGAGCTTATGCCTTTCTAACATTTTGCCATATTGTGTTTCTAACAATGAAATATTCTTATTGCAGTGACCATGACAACGGTGACGGATTGTTTTGCTCTGCCTGTTCTGTGTTTGAAGCGTAAAGTGATTGTATATTTTTTTTTTATATATATATTCAAATATTAGTCTGTACATTTTAGCACATTTTTGTATTTTTATATGCGAAATTAAATAAACGTTAATAATAATAAAGAGAAGTGGCCACAAGGTGGCAGTGTCTCCTTTCATGTGCAGATCAGTCTGAACTGAAAGTTTTAGGATTTAAGATTTGCAACTAAATCTGCTCATGCAATCACTTTTACTCCATTCTGTAGAACTAAAATGTGACCACAACAGGCTTTTGAAGTTACAAAGAAGGTTGAACACAGTTTGAATAGAGAATTTAATTTAAAGGATAAGTAAACCTTTAAAATAAGCCAGGGGCAGCTGGGAAATTGATAAAATGTCTAGCCCCATGTCAGATTTCAAAATTGAATATAAAAAAAATCTGTTTGCTCTTTTGAGAAATGGATTTCAGTGCAGAATTCTGCTGGAGCAGCATTATTAACTGATTCATTTTGAAAAAAATGTTTTTCCCCATGACAGGATCCCTTTAAGCACTGGAAGTGATGTGCAGTTGTGTTCAGAATAATAGTGATTGATCAGGTTAGTGATGTCAGACTGTTTGGTCAGTTACACTTCTACATGCAAATGATTAACTTGCAGGTGTAATAGAAAACCCAACAGTCATGACATGTATTCTGCTGATTGTGTCCTTGAATCATTAATTGAGGCTTGTTCCAAATAGTTGTGTGGAGTTCAATTAGTGATTCATTCTGTAAAAAACACAGGTGCCAATTACGGCCCTTATTTAGGGTGGTGGTACATGGAGAGATTAATTGTGGATTCGTTTTTGGTGGTGAATATTAGAATTAGGACGGTTTCCATGGTCGAGACGTAATAAATCTCGCCTTATTTACAGTTGAATAGGGGGATTAAAATTCGAATGTGTGAATTTTGAAACTTGAAAATTCTAATTTACTATTCGACCCTTGATAAATCCACCCCTTAGATTAAATAATTCACTGCACAACACTCCGCAAAAACTACTTCCCTCCTGTGTTCAGCCTCTAGTCCACTTCTAATACCAGCCACCATACCAGCCATCAAAAATGTTTCGTAGATGACATCATTGTGAGCAATATCTAAAATCAGAAGTAAAAAGTATAAACTAAAAAGCCAAACCATTTTCATTAGAACACAGAACTGTGGCCTCCTACAGGCGGAGATGTCAGAGATAGACAAGACCTTTTTTATTGAAGCACAACTATTGCACCACACCTGCTCGTGTTCCAGAAAACTTGGTAATGCAGATATAAAGCAAAGTATTCTTTCTTTAGTTACATCTTGTAAGGGAAAAAAGCTCATCCTGGTGGTCTAGGGGTGCGGCAGGGATTCGCGTTGCTCCTCTCTCTGTCCTGTCACTGCTCCTTAAGGCGCGCGCCTCGTCGTCTTTATGGACGCGCTGGCGTGATGACGCAATTCAAACCCTCAAAGGGAGATTTTGGCTTGCAGATCATTGCCCGTTTATTCCTGGTGCTTCCTGAGCTTTGCTAATCTGTTTTTGAACCTGTTTGATTCCTGTTGTGACCCCTGCCTGGCTTTTGACTATTCTGTCCTCTGGATCCTGACCCCTGCCTGATTACCAACTACCTCTTCTGATTAACCCTCTGACTTCCTGGTTTGACCCATGCCTGCCTGACTACGTTTATTCTCTGCCTGCCCCGACCCAATCTGACTACTCTTTTGCCTAACGGCTTGTACTACGACCTTCTGCCCAAAGACTTTGCTTTACAGTCGCGCCCCTCTGCCTATCCAGAACCTATTGCCTTGCACCTCTCGTTTAAGACCTGGTGGCATCCAAGTAAGCTGAGGGCTCCTCCCGAAGCCAAAGGCGGTCACACTACAGGCGGAGCACAGAGACCAGGGTGCCTGGTGTTTGTTCTGGTGTTGGGTGCCGACCGTTACCCGTCTTTCTGATCTGCCCTTTTCCCCTGCCGCAGTTACGGTGAATCTGACTCTTCAATTATCCAACGTTGCAACTTGTCTCCCTTCGCCGTGAACATATATGAATGCAAATAGCAGTTGCACACAGCGGCAATCCCACACTTAAACAATAATCATAATAAAACTTAATGATCTTTGCTTATTTTCCTTTCCCCTTCCTAATGGGTTTTCACTTCACTGTTGGAAACATCTGGTTCTCTGGCAAAGTTCTCCTTCATTTGGCATTAGAACATTTAACACCAAATCTAGTTTACCATCTTCAATAAAAGCCACAGCCATACAGGGGATAAGGTTAGGAACTGATTTATGTTTAGTATCCAACTGCACAATTATCCAGCTTTACTGCCAATGAAGTTTTTCTAATGCATTGGATTTTTTGTGTTCCCTCAATGATGCAGTTTATCTATCTGTGAACCCTGCACTCCAAAAAACAGAGGTAAGATTTTTTTAATATGCCACTTAATATGATATAAACTGTTGCTTAAAGGAGAAGGAAACCCCCAGGGCGCTAAACCCCTCCCCCCCTCCCCTGTGCTGCCCCCCCTCCCTCCTCCCCCCTGGCCTACCTGTCCCCCTGGGCAAATGCCCCTAACTTTTTACTCACCCCTCTGCGCAGGTCCTGTCCACGGAGTTCGCAGTCGCCATCTTCTCCCACGCGCGTCTTCTTCCTGCTCTGACCGGCGTCTTCTGGCGCATGCGCAGTAGGAACAGGTACCGGTACGGCTCTACTGCGCATGCGCCGAATGTCACGAAGTGAAATCGGAAAACTTCGTGACATTCGGCGCATGCGCAGTAGAGCCGTACCGGTACCTGTTCCTACTGCGCATGCGCCAGAAGACGCCGGTCAGAGCAGGAAGAAGATGGCGACTGCGAACTCCGTGGACAGGACCTGCGCAGAGGGGTGAGTAAAAAGTTAGGGGCATTTGCCCAGGGGGACAGGTAGGCCAGGAGGGAGGGGGGGCAGCACAGGGGAGGGGGGGCAGCACAGGGGAGGGGTTTAGCGCCCTGGGAGTTTCCTTCTCCTTTAAGTGTTCATTTTGGGGGTATAGTTTTCCTTTTAAGCCTGAAAGACATGGAAGAAAAACTACCATTGGAATGGATTGGCTGGAAATACGGATATTTGGAGTGCGGGCCACCTTCATTGTATGTATTAAATTTATTGTATTAAATTAATTGACACATAAAATGACAGTTTGCAATATAAAGTGAGAACACCTGTAAAGTGAGCTTGCACATAAAAACTGTAGAGTTTGTGGATCTATAAAGCCAGTACCAAAGTCTCCACTTTATTCCCACAACACTTTCAAGATTTCATTTCAAGAGAAGTTCAAAAACAGTCACATTTGGGTAAAGCAGTTTTTATTTTATGCATCAAGAGGGGAAAACTGCATTGTGGTCAGTAAAAATGCTACTGCTTAAACATTAAAAAAGTAATGAGAGGGCTCTTGCAATTTGCCTGTTTGTGGTTTTAATCCATTGGGAGAGTTAAGATTTTTTTTTTTTAATTGTGTTCCCCTCTAAACTAATAGGAAAGAACGGCAGTAAATATTTATACAGAAAAAAAAAATAATGGAAACAAAAAACAGTCTAGGAGAAAACCTATAACCAGGTACATTCATGTGCAAAAAGACATAGGTCCAGAATGGTTTTATAAAAAATAATAAAAGTAACAATACAAAATGGGGAACATTACACTTGGAATAAAAAATAAACAAAACTATCTTCACTTATAACACCCATTACATTATGTATCAATCTTCATATTTTGGTAAAACACTTTTTTTTTTTTTTAATAACTTTTACCTGTATTATCACATCATTAAGTGCTGCCAGCAGTTTTGTTTCCCCCCCATGGTCCTTCAATATATAATAGAAATTACATTTCTGCCCTTTTTACCTTGAAACAACCCTGTCTACATTATCTATAGGGAAGATGTCAACGTATCCTTTAACAGGAGCCGGTGACAGGTCGGAAAAAAACGAAATTAGCGCCGTCATCCAGCGTTTAGAGCAGAGACGCATGCACTTTGTTTTTGTTGCACTTTCTCATTTGCTAACACAAGTCTGTACTAGTTCCTTTCCACAATCTAATCTCCTACAATTAAAAAAAGAAAACTCAGAATCGATGGATTTCAACTTCACGTTTCTCTGCTGCTTCATCGTTTCAGCGACCGTCTGTGAGATCGTTTGCAAGGAAATAATACGAGCATCAGTAGCTTTAGGAATGTTTCTTTTTGTTAAAAAGAAGTTGAACACAGCCTAAAATATATGTACAGATAAGTAATTACATTAAATGTCCAAATAAAAAAAGTTGGGGTTTTTTTTAGAGCCATTGGAACAATGACGGTTCTACACACAAGTGCTTTGGATTCGATCATGCTCCACTTTCAGGCAACAAACTTCTATCAACTTTCTATTTTTTCCCTCTTGTTTTTGTATTTTTTTTTTAAATTTTAAAAAAATGTTATTTAAAACAGCAATAAATATCATAGCATTGCGTTTCGAGCAGCTATTTGTCCCTCTGGATAACGCCATGGCTTTGAATGTCAGCGTCTTTATTGCTAATGGAGATATTGCAATCCCGTGTGCGCATCACAAATATGAGATACCTTGGTTAAAATTAGCCTGAAGCTGATTCTAATTTCAATTTGCTGAAATTAATTTGCATAATTCCCAGCACTTGGTCCAACTTTCAGATTGCCTTCTTCCCCTACAGCTTACTCACTATAACCTGGTGCATCAAGTCCCTAAAAATTGCCTATGGTATTAACCAGATTAAAGGAGAAACAAACCATTGATAAAAAAAAAACTCTACCCCCCTACCCTACATAGACCCCCTCCTCACCCCACAGCCTAGCTGCCCCCCCAGGCAAATGCCCCTAACTCTTTGCTTACCCCCTCGGTGCAGATTCTGTCCAGCGGAGTTCACAGGCGCCATCTTCAGCCGCTTCGGTAATCTTTGTAATGAGACTGCGCTTCGGCAATTTTCGTGAGTTTCGGCACAGTCGCGAAACACAAAATTGCTCCAACTGTGCATGCGCAGCTTCGCCGGTCTCATTCCAAAGATTACCGAAGAGAAGTAAATGGCGGGTGTGAACTCCACTGGACAGAATCTGCACCGAAGGGTAAGTAAAGAGTTCGGGGCATTTGCCTGGGGGGGGGGGCGTCTATGTAGGGTAGGGTTTTTTTATTAAGGGTTTGTTTCTCGTTTAAGCATGAGTCTGTCAATCACAATAACAAATCCACCGATTGCCATACAGTGGATAATGCCTTGCCCAGAATACCTTAGAAGTTCGGTGGCTCTGAGAACTTATCAACAGTTCTCTACAGTTATTTTGTTTTCAGCTGTCTGCTCAGTCATTGTATAAAGATGATGATCACTATAGCATGGAGGGACGGGATTTTTCCATGTTTTTATAACACAAGAAATTATAGCTATACTTGAGAAGTCCAAATTTCAGGGTCATGCAGCCCAGCCATGAGAAGATGCAGATACTACTGGTTGTGCCGCAAGCATGGAATCTGGTTTTATCAGTGGCCCATTCATTAATCATCTCATGTTACTGGTTGTAAGAGGGCAGTATTGAACGTGTGAGATTTCTAAGGTAAGATTTAGGGATGCGCCGAATCCAGGATTCGGGCGTTTTTAGCAGGATTCAACCAAATCCTTGTACCTGGTCAAACCAAATGCTTAAAATCATGTGACTTTTTAATCACACAACAAGGAAGTAAAAAATTGTTTAGCTGCATGTTGTCTTTCACCTTCGCCCTCGCTGATTTGCATATGCAAATTATTCGGTTCGGAATTTTGCTGAATCTTTCACAAAGGATTTAGGGCAGAGACACATGCAAAGATTCGGGGCGATTCAGTCGCCCGGCGACAAATCGCCTCTTCTTTGGGCGACTAATCTCCCCGAACTGCTTTCCCGCCAGCTGGAATCTAAATTAGCAGCGAGATGGCACTCGGAGCGATGTCGTCCAAAGTTTCCTCGTGAGACTTCGGAAAACGAATCACTTTGAGATCCTAGCCTGTGGGAAGGAAGTTCGGGGAGATTAGTCACCCGAAAAAGAGGCGATTTGTCGGGCGTGTGTCTTTGCCCTGAGGGGTTCGGCGGAATCCAAAATTGTGGATTTCGGTACATCCCTAGTAAGATTAGTAATCCGTAAGTAATGATGCACAGAAGAGTTCTTTCCATCCTACTGAATAACAGCATATACCTAAATACCTATCATGCCCTGGAAACGTATCCATAAATAATCAAAGAGAACTATTATCAATGCAACTTGTATTTGAACTTCATTTGGTGAGGTGGATGGAGGAGCAATGGCAGAATAACCCATTGTTTCTCCCGAGTACGCTGCTTTAAATGACATCTCTTAAAACTCCCTACATGTAACACACAACAAGCATTTTATTTTTCATTTCACTTTCAAGACCTCTCCTATAGTACATTAAACATCTTTAAGCGCTTGGAGCTGTCGTTCCAAAGAAGGACGGTTTCAGACTTCCGTTACGTTATGTGATTGAAGTGAAAAGATTTTAAGCACGAGAAACGATCCCACTATTCATAAAGACGTAGCATTATTCTTCCGAACCTCAGCTCTCCTCATTTTGTTTTTTGTTTCGGGAAACAGACAGTGAAGTAGGTCTGCAGTTTCCTTTCAGGTAGGGTTTCAACATTGTTTGAGAAGTTATTTAGACTCATGCTCTTCAATATGGATGGGGCGTGTTTGGTGGGGTGTCGAACAGGGGCGCTGAGAGTTGCAGTACAGACATCGCCTGAAAATAATGGCGGTATTAGATTTACCATTAGGGATTCTAGCTGTGGAGGTACTGGCAGCAAACCCAAAATCTCATCAAGCAGGGACTGGAGAAGAGATACACTCACTTTGCTAAGCCTGACTGATATGTATTGTCTTTCTACAGCAAGATAAGAACTCTTGTTTGATTATATACCTCACTGAGGCTATAAATGCTGGTCCTCTCGTTGGTTTGCCATTCAATGACATTTCACGGTTATAAAAAGTGACTAAAGTACTCAAAACATGTTCATTTTCTATTATTGCACTATCTACTATACCTTTTAATATTTCCTAACTACAATCCAATTGCCCACAGTTTGAATATTTAAATCTATGAAATAAGTTAAAAATAATTATAATAAAAAAAAAAAAAAAAAGCAAATGTTGCCGACGTTGTGGGATAACCGAAGATATTCATTTTTTTTGGAATTTATGATATGCTCACTCTTCATTTGTTCGGCTGATGAGCACATTCTCAGACTGCGTGGAATCATCCGCCACATGATATGACCGTTGCCGCGTGTATGTCCTGCGATACGTACGTGAGAAAGCTTTCAAGGGTTCAGATGTGTAATGAGAGAACTGGTTCACATACAGACTTCATTTTCAGACATTCTTTTAACTCCTTCTTTATGGTCATACAAACATAGTTTGTAACTCGTAGGCTATTGAAAGTACTGTACAAAGTCTGATGATCTTAGGTGCCCCAAAAATTGATGTCTGTGTTGCAATGGAAAAGAAACCGTTGCTGAAGAGCTAAGCATTTCCACTAGCAGAGTATGAAAACTGGGGGAAGTGCGGCCGCCTCTCGTTGTCTACAAATTCGAAATTGTCATCTGCAGAAAGAGAAAAGAAACCATGAATTTGGGTATATGATGATGCTTTACAGTGTACCGTATATACTCGAGTATAAGCCGAGTTTTTCAGCAGCCAAAATGTGCTGAAAAAGTGCACCTCGGCTTATACTCGGGTCTATGTACAGAATCACCCAAACCACGCTCATGAAATACTCCTGAAGGACAAGGAAACACTTCAACACAAGTTTTAAATATGTAAGAGTATCCCCTGCTGTACTGAATCGCTACCTTTATTTAACCAAAAACTGAATATTTTGACTGCAGTCTCATCTTATACCTTTATAAAAGAGTGCTCTGACGCAGGCGCCATTTTTTCCTTCCTTTCAAAAGAAGCTTCTGCGTATGAGCAATATTTCCTCCCTTGCTTGACATCCATTCCTTACGCTGTTCCTTCCATACACTTTGCCAAATGCTGCAGTATTATACGAAAAAGACGAGCCCGGAGAAGCAGGCAGGCACTCTTATCAGCACAGAAGAATGCAAAGAATCTAAGCGTCTCATGATCAGCGTGTCTTCCTGCTTTCAGCTGGTCTCCATAGTAACAATGTCACTCAGTTGCCATTGGTGCGGGCCGAAGGGAGGGCAGACATACTGAGAATTGAGCCTTTCCTGTGATGTTTGTGACGAGCCGGAAGAAGCAGGCAGGCACTCTTATCAGCACAGAAGAATGCAAAGAATTTAACCGTCTCACTCATCAGCGTGTGTCTTCCTGCTTTCAGCTTGTCTCCATAGTAACCATGTTTTTTCTAAATATATGGGATTAAACAGCTAAACGACTTCATGCAGAAGGGATTGTGCAGCACTGCACAGCACAGGTATGCCTGTCCAATGACTTAATATCTTTGATAGGCTTTCCTTGTCCTTTAATACTGTGCTGATAGGGGACTACAGTGTTCTCTCTCTCTCTCCAAATCACAAAGGTGTTTTCCCTCCATAAAATCTCCCTACCATCCATCCACTGCTTTTATATTGTTTACATGACAGCTGCGGCCTTAGTACGTACAGACATCACAACACAGTGTGTATTGGAATGCACCCTAGGCTTATACTCGAGTCAATAAGGTTTCCCAGTTTTTAGAGGTAAAATTAGGTACCTCGGCTTATACTCGGGTCGGCTTATACTCGAGTATATACGGTATGTCATTTATACAATGGCTTACAATAAATATTGTATACAGAAGCAACTAGTGATGGGTGAATTTGGGGAGAATTTGCCGCTGGAGAATAAATTTGCGAAATGGGCGCGAAAATTTGCCGGCGTCGTCCGTTTTTTTTTTGGACGCTGGCACATATTCGCCAAAAAAACGGACGCCGGCGTCAAAAAACTGACATTTTGTGAATTTCGCGCGATATGCGTGAAATTTTCGGCGAAGCGAAACAGCACAAATTCGCCCATTACGGTATTTGTTACCATCTTTAGTACGATATAAAAAATCCTTTATGCATAGACTCAAGGGGGGGAGCCTTCAACACATAAGTCGTCATTTTTTTTAACCATGGACCAGGAAATCAGAACATATAAAAATCCACATCTCGCAATATAATATTGTTCCTTAAACTGTTAGTACATTGCAAATTTAAATTGCGCATTGTCAATCTTAACTGCGCACTCTTAAGAAGTGCTTGAAGGTGTCGTAATCTTTTGGAGCAAACGTAACGACTTTTTCAGTAAGAAGTTTTATTACATTGACATACATACGCATTGGCGCAAACTATAAAATTCGCAAACGGTCTTCCACTGTCGGAAGTGGTCGCTAAACAGTTTCCGGGTTCGCTAAAGCTATATTAAATTCGCACAAAGCACAATTTGTTTGTGCAAAGGCATAGCTTTTCGCATTGCAAATTGTTTTTCCGTTACCGACTTTTATTACATACCCCCGGTTGTTTGTAGCTTTTTGCCGACATGTACGATTTTATGATTCCAGTTGGATTTTGCACATTAAGGGGCAGATTTATCAAGGGTTGAATTTCGAGTTGATGGGAGTTATCTTAAACTCCCATCTCCTCGAAATTTTAATAAAAAAAAGACCAAACGAAATTTATTAAAAAAAAAAATCGAATATTTTAACTTAAATAGGCTGTATTCGATCATTCCAATCTAATTGGGACCATATTTGATCAAATTCGATTCAACATTTTTCCCAAAAGAACTTAGATTTTTTAAAGTCCACCAAATGACTCCAAATTGATCCCCCATAGGCTAAAACAGCAATTTGGCAGGTTTTAGATGGAGAATATTCGATTTGAATTTGGACTATTCCCTAGTCGAAGTACACTAAAATTATCTCAAAATTCGAATTCAAAAATGTGGTTTTTCAATTCGACCCTAAGTCTGTTTCTGTCGTAAAAAAATCATTACTTATATTATAACTAATATTGAGTTGTATAATCAGTGTTTCTGAGAACTGCTGCACATCTGTGTTACATGGAGTCCGACAACTTCTGGCACCTGTTACATTCCACAATTCTTCTGCATTTCTTGATTTTGCCTCAGAAACAGCATTTTTGATGTCACCCCACAAGTTTTCTATTGGATTAAGGTCCAGGGATTGGGCTGGCCACTCCATAATGTCAATCTTGTTGGTCTGGAACCAAGATGTTGCTCGTTTATTGGTGTGTTTGGGGTCATTGTCTTGTTGCCCATTTCAAGGCCATTTTCCTCATAAGGCAACACGACCTCTTCAATATTTTGATGTATTGAAAATGATCCCTGGTATGAGATAAATAGGCCCAGTATGAGAAACATCCCCATATCATGATGCTTGAGCCAGCGGCTTCACACTGTACAGTGGCTTGAATTCAGTGTCTGGGGGTCAAATAAAATCTAACCTCTTCAGCACGTGTCTTTTTTTCAACAATGGGACTTTGCGGGGGCTTCTCGCCGATAGCTTGGCTTCACATAGACGTCTTCTAATTGTAACAGTATCACAGGCAACTTTACACCTTCTTTCATCTTCCTGGAGCCGATCATTGGCGGAGTCGTTGCCATTTTGGCTATTCTTCTATACCAGTGATCCCCAACCAGTAGCTCGCGAGCAACATGTTGCTCCCCAACCCCTTGGATGTTGCTCTCAGTGGCCTCAAATCAGGTGCTTATTTTTTAATTCCAGGCTTGGAGGCAAGTTTTGGTTGCATGAAAACCAGATGTACTGCCAACCAGAACCTCTTGTAGGCTGCCAGTCCACATAGAGGCTACCAATAGCCAATCACAGCCCTTATTTGGCACCACCCAGGAACATTTTTCATGTTTGTGTTGCTCCCCAACACTTTTTACATCTGAATGTTGCTCACGGGTGAAAAAGGTTGGGGACCCCTGTTCTATACATTCCAATGGTAGTTTTCCGTTTTCTTCCACGTCTTTCTGAATACAACTGTAACTGTTTTCTTTTAGAAATGTACCCTTCCATATTCTGTGATTTGATTTCCAGTTGCCACATAATGCAGCCAATTGCAGAGAGATTCTACTTCAGCCAAAATGGTCTCTTTTTAAATACCTGCACAAATTTTCCATAGGAAACCTAGGGACTGCTATTATTCTGAACATAACTGTATTATATATATAGTCATTTCCCTATGGGACCAGACTGTAAATTATATCCTTATAAACGGCGCATTCTGACATCAGAACGTGCCGTTTATAACAGGGGTCCCCGCCTAATTTGATGTAGATCGTCCGAATTTGGACGCCGGCAAACAGAATAGGATGCCGACCCCTCTCCCGACATTTCACACAAAATGTAGATTATAATGCATAATGTTCCCCCCTTCTGAAATTTATAAAGATATTAGAAGTCACCTCTGGGTTGTGTGACCTGTATAAAAGCTCTCAGCCTCGTGCTTTTATATGGTCACATTACTCCTCTGTGACATAATATCTTTATAAATTACAGTAGTACATTATCCACTATATATATTATACAGTATATTTGGCTACATTTTATATCACTGCAGCTTCCCAAGAGCCTTTAATTGTTGGGAAAAACATATACTTTTATGAAAATGGGGGATCTGAAGTAAAGAAACAATTGTGCAGAACTATATTTTAAGATATAAGTCATTAATTACTCCAGTTCTCTTTTTCTGACTTTTTCCATCCTCGTGGTATAATAAATCCCTAAAAATTTGTGGTTGTTTTTTTTTCCACTAAAAAGAAAATAACAGTTTTTTTTCGGGTTTTTGGCATTCGGAGTTTAGTAAATAATCCCCGTAGTCTGTTTTCAGTTACAGTTTACTTTCAAGTCATTATTCTTGAAAGAATTCTTGGAAATGTCTTGAAATCACTCTAATATTTTTCTAGAGTAAAGAATATGAAACGAATACCTTGGTCAGGTGGTGTGATGGTGATCATCTGCGCTGTGAATTCTTCATCAAAATACCTTGTGTCTGTTTCTGACGTTACTTGTGGCTTAAATGGGGGAACAAGCTGAAAAACAAACCGTCATTTCTGTGGATTTTGTATACGTGTCAGGAGAGCTTTTATGCCCTTGTAACTCAAACTAGAAAGACTTGGAACAATGTTTTATATGTTATATACAGGTATGGGACCTGTTATCCAGAATGCTCTGTACCTGGGGCTTTCTAGATAACAGATCCTTCCTAATTTGGATCTTCATACAGCCATCTCTCAGTAGGCGAGTTTAGCATAAGAAAGCATTTCTTTTACTATTTCAGTGTTTAAATTGTGTCCAATTGGTGTTTTAGAGCATTACAGATGAGGATGCGATGCTGTGTTGAAATGGTGTGCCATTCAGTTCAGTGGGTAAGTGCACAATGATACAAACATACAAGCAGTTTAAAAAAACATCAAGTGACTTATCCCCTCCCACCTAATTCAAAACACCCAATGGTCAATGGTCATTTCAAGTCCATCAGCGTCAATCCCGTCATCAAGGCATGGTATAGATTCTAGTATCGAATTACCGGAAGTGTTATCATCTCAGGGGTTGGAATGATCGCATATCGGAAATGACGTCATGCCAACCAGTCTCTGCTTAATACGGCGCCATCTTTCCAACCATCCGTCAAAATTGAACTATAGTTCTACGAGCGATGTCATGCCAACCAGGTTTCGGCTGACAGCACAACCAATGGGAGATTATTCACCAGGGTGAAGACAATTGTGAGCGCAGGTAATAATGTGCTTCATGTGATTTACAAAAACGTGCAGTGAAGAACTTATATTAGCTGAAAAAATACAAAATCATGTGTCAAAAAAATCATCATATTTTTTTTTGACACATGATTTTGTATTTTTTCAGCTAATATAAGTTCTTCACTGCACGTTTTTGTAAATCACATGAAGCACATTATTACCTGCGCTCACAATTGTCTTCACCCTGGTGAATAATCTCCCATTGGTTGTGCTGTCAGCCGAAACCTGGTTGGCATGACATCGCTCGTAGAACTATAGTTCAATTTTGACGGATGGTTGGAAAGATGGCGCCGTATTAAGCAGAGACTGGTTGGCATGACGTCATTTCCGATATGCGATCATTCCAACCCCTGAGATGATAACACTTCCGGTAATTCGATACTAGAATCTATACCATGCCTTGATGACGGGATTGACGCTGATGGACTTGAAATGACCATTGGGTGTTTTGAATTAGGTGGGAGGGGATAAGTCACTTGATGTTTTTTTAAACTGCTTGTATGTTTGTATCATTGTGCACTTACCCACTGAAGAAAGGAGCAGGTAGCTCCTGAAACGTCTGGGCCACATTCCGCACAAATAAAAATTTTGGAGGTGCCTTTTGGCACACCATTTCAACACAGCATCGCATCCTCATCTTTATTGCTACTTGGATATATCACGTCGGGTCACGTGACTGGAGGAGACGCTGAGCTGTTAAGTCACCACACATTGTAACCAAGTTTCGTGAGTGTAACAGTTTCTTTATTTTCTTTTAGAGCATTACAGCAGTCAACATTTACAGTACAGGTATGGGACCTGTTATCCAGAATGCTCGGGACCTGGGGTTTTCTGGATAACAGATCTTTCTGTAATTTGGGTCTTCATGCCTTAAGTCTACTAGAAATTCATTTAAACATGAAATAAACCCAATAGGCTGGTTTTGCTTCCAATAAGGATTAATTATATCTTAGTTGGGATCAAGTACAAGCTACTGTTTTATTATTACAGAGAAAAAGGAAATCATTTTTAAAAATTTGGATTATTTGGATAAAATGGAGTCTATGGGAGACGGCCATTCCGTAATTGGGAGCTTTCTGGATATCGGGTTTCTGGATAAGGGATCCTATACCTGTATTATCCATTCCTGGCTGCAATTTGTGACTTGGGCACACATAACAAATAATATTATAAAGTGATTTGAAAAATGTTCTTTTATAAAGAATATTATATTGTGAACAGAAATTTTACTAACTGTTCCCCTGTTTGCTTAAAGGAGAACTAAACCCTAAAAATGAATAGGGCTAAAAACACTGTATTTTATATACTGAATTTATTGCACGAGGCTAAAGTTTGAGCTTGTCAATAGCAGCAATGATCCAGGACTTCAAACTTGTCACAGGGGGTCACCATCTTGGAAAGTGTCTGTGACACTCACATGCTCAGTGGGCTCTGATTGGCTGTTGAGAAGCCAAGCTTAGGGGTCGTCACTAATTATCCAGCAGAAAATGAGCTTCCCTGGCTGTAATATAAGCTGATGCTACAGGGCTGATTATTAAATTCTGATGCTAATTGCACTGGTTTCTGTGCTGCCATGTAGTAATTATCTGTATTAATTACTAATCAGCCTTATATTGTGACATTTCTATTCTATGTGTACTGTATATTGTGAGTGGGTCCCTAAGCTCAGTAAGTGACAGCAGCACAGAGCATGTGCAGTGAATCAGCAGAAAAGAAGATGGGGAGCTACTGGGGCATCTTTGGAGACACAGATCTTTACTGCTAAAGGGCTGTGGTTGCCTTGGGCTGGTACAGAAGCCCAAAACTACTTCTTTAGTTTAACTTTCCTTGTCCTGTTAAAGAGTAAGTGTATTTCTTAATTACCTTCTTCTCATAAACATCTTGCCATACTATTCCAGCAAAAAATTTGTGTTGCATGATTTCTTTTGCATCGTCTGGCCCACCACCTAACCTGCACAGAATAAAGGGGACAATTGGTTAGGAGAATGCAGCTTGAGCACAGGGGCACAGGACAGGAATGGCACAAATAAGTTTCTACTCATTGTTAAAGCTTCTTTTTGGAATTGCATTTGAATTATAAAACAAGATGTTCTACATCAAGGACAGACAATGAATTTTTGCTTCTTGCTAAACAAGCGATTGTCCTGGGGCATGTGATTTAGTAAAAACTGGAGAACCACAGGTTGCAGATCCAGGCGGGACATCCCTTGCTGTAATGCTGCTGCTCTTTGGAACCACACAGCGACGGACCGATAAAAGCTGCCGGCAGACTGAGTAGGCAGTTTATTGGCCCGTGTGTGGGGCCATCCGACGGGCTTCCCCGATATCTGGCCGAAAGTCGGGCAGATGCTGATCGGGCAGGTTAAAAAATCCCGTTGGATCACAGCCGCATCTTTTCATTGATGCAGTCCCGCGATCCGACCGCCCGTATTCCCTCCATTCTGATCCAATCGTTGGGGCCTAGGGCCCACGATTGTATCAGCCCGATATTGCCCACTTCAATGTGAGCATATCGGGGAGAGGATCTGCTCGTTTGTCCCTGTGTATGACCAGCTTAAAGGGGTTGTTCACCTTCCAAACCCTTTTTTTTTTTTAATTCGGTTGTTTTTAGATTGTTCCCCAGAAATAAAGACTTTTTTCAATTACTTTCCGTTATTTATAGTTTACGGTTTATCCAAAATCTAAGTTTAAAGTTGAATGTTGGTGTCTCTGGTGTTTGAGTCTGGCAGCTCAGTAATTCAGGTTCAGACTCTCAACTGTTACAATTTTGCAACATTTAGTTGATCCATTTCTCAGCAGCATCTCTGGAGTATTAGCAACTATTGTATCAATTCTAACAGCTGCCTGTAATGACACTCGGATTCAGCAGGGACAAAGATAACAAATGTATCAACTAAATGTATCAATTTAGAACAGTTTACAGGGTCGGCGACCCCCCCCTCCCAGAGCTACTTCAGAAGGTGAAAAATGACACTTTGCACTTCAATATTAGAAAAACCGTCACACATAGAAAATAGAAAGTCATTGGAAAAAGTTATTATTTCTGGTGAACTATCTGAAAACCTAGTTATTGCTATTTAATCCACCCTCTTGCCTGTGTTTGCTCCCAAATGAGTGGCCACATGTTTTACTTACAATAGAACTCAATAACATTTACTGACCCAATATGGGTCATTGGATACGGGGCTTCATATTTTGGCCTCATCTACTTTGTAAAACCACACCAAAGGTTCAGCAGCCAAACTTTCAGGGTCAACACAAAAAATGATTTGAAGCATGAGGAAAAAACCAGCCAAAATAGAAGCAGGACCAACTTAATGAAGAACAATGTGCACGAATGTTACTAGAACATTAGGGGGCGCATTCATTAAGTTCGAGTGAAGGAATAGAAGAAAAAAAATTTCGAATTTCGAAGTGTTTTTTTGGCTACTTCAACCATCGAATGGGCTACTTCGACCTTTGACTACGAATCGAAGGATTCTAAGTAAAAATCGATAGTCGAAGTACTGTCTCTTTAAGAAAAAACTTCGACCCCTAGTTCGCCACCTAAAAGCTACCGAGCTCAATGTTAGCCTATGGGGAAGGTCCCCATGGGCTTGCCTAACTTTTTTTGGTCGAAGGGTAATCCTTTGATCGTTGGATTAAAATCCTTCAATCGAAGTATTTGCGCAAAATCCTTTAACTTCAATATTAGAAGTCGAAGGATTTTCATTCCCCAGTCGAATATTGAGGGTTAATTAACCCTCGATATTCGACCCTTGATGAATTTGCCCCTAGATGTGAAACATTTTACAGTCAGAATCTTCTCACAAACCTTTGCTTAGGGTCCTTCTTCAACAAACCAGACAGCAAAGACTTGGCTTCTGGCAATAAAGTGCGTGGGAATCTAATTTCTTCCATAAGAATAAGTTCAAACAATTTTTCATGGTCTTGATTGTAGAAAGGGAGGCGCCCGCACATCATCTCGTACATCACTACGCCCAAGCCCCACCAGTCTACAGCACGACCATAGTCATTATCTTCTAGCACCTGCAAAAAAGGCACACGGTCAGAGGATCAGGGTGTGTTGTCTACGCAGAATGGTTAAACACAATGTAACTTTTTAAAACAAAATCATTAGTGAAATTATGACGTAACTAAGAATAACTGTAATGTTCTTGTGTTGTATCACTGAAATTTAACCTCCTGTCTTCAAACTGCCATTTCTTGCTTGCTTAAAGGAAAACTATACCCACAACATGGGCGTAACTACCGCACCCCCGCAGGGCCCCCCCGGCAGATCGCGCGCTGCAGTCGGCTGGAGTCGGCTGCGGGCGCAGAAAAAAATCACACGGACGAGGGTGGGGGCAGGCCTGGCTGCATGGCCCGCACCAGGGCCCGCCCCAACCTAGTTCCGTTACTGACCCCCAAAATGAATACTTGAGCAACATATAGTTTAAATCAAATTAAGTGGCATATTAAAGAATCTTGTCATACCGATATATATATATTTAAGTAAATATTAACTGTTTACATCTCTTGCCTTGAACCACCATTTCGTGATGGTCTGTGTGCTGCCTCAGAGATCACCTGACCAGAAATACTGCAGCTCTAACTGTAACAGGAAGAAGTGTGGAAGCAAAAGACACAACTCTGTCTGTTAATTGTCTCATGTGACATAACATGTATGGTTTGTTTGGTATGTTTGTGTGCACCGTGAATCATACGATCCCAGGGGGCTGTACTTATTTTTAAAATGGCAGTGTTCTATTTATTCAATGGCACATACTACTAAAAAAGTATTTTATTATGAAAATGGTTTATTTACATGAAGCAGGGTTTTACATATGAGCTGTTTTATGCAATATCTTTTTATAGAGACCTACATTGTTTGAGGGGTATAGTTTTGCTATATTTAATCTGTAGAATGTTTTGCCATACCTGAGTAAAAAGCTCTAGAAGCTCTCTGTTTGTTTAGGATAGCAGCTGCAGTATTAGCTTGGTTTGACATCACTTCCTGCCCGAATCTCTCCCTGCTCACTTATAGCTCTGGGCTCAGATTACAGCAAAGGGGGGGGGAGGAGTAAACTGAGCATGCTCATGCCCGGGGCAAGGAGGTTCATGCTGAAAACAGGAAGTCTGATACAGAAGCCCATGAGTACACAATAGAAGGAAAGAAATGCAGTGTTTCTTTTGACAGGGGACTCAGAGCAGCATTAATTTGAGGGTTTACTGGTATATTTAGGTGGATCTTTCTGATACGGCTTCCTTAGTTTAACATTTCCTTCTCCTTTAAATGCATTTCTTCTTCATGCGGAGTAGTGTGGCCTGGTTGTGGTTTATAGTAGAAACTCCCCCCACCCCACATAGACCCCCTCCCTCCAGCCTAAGTGTTACCCTGGACAAATGCCCCTAACGTTTTTACCCCTCGGTGCAGATTAGGGCATTGGAGTTCACAGGCACCATCTTCAGCCGCTTCGGTAATCTTCGGAATGAGACCGGCGCTTTGCCAATTTTTGTGAGTTCTGGCGCATGCGCAGTTGTCATGAAACAGAAAATTGCTCCAACTGCGCATGCGCCGCCACATTCTGAAGATTACCGATGAGAAGAAGATGGCGCCCGTGAACTCCGATGCCTGAATCTGCACCGAGGGGAGAGTAAAAAGTGAGGGGCATTTGCCCAGGGTAACACAGGCTGGGGAGGAGGAGGGAGAGGGTCTATGTGGGGTGGGGGTAGGGTTTTTTTTTTTAAAATAAGGGCAGTGGCGTAACTAGATATTACTGGGCCCCACAGCAAATTATTTTTCAGGCCCCCCAAAATATTTAGCAGTTGACTTGTTTTACCAATATTTATTGAAACTGTACATGAATTAGGGCCTCATGGGCCCCTATAGCTCCTGGGCCCCCCTGCAGCCGCAGGGTCTGCTTCCTCTATAGTTACGCCCCTGAATAAGGGGTTTGTTTCTCCTTTAACCCACTGTCTAAATATTCTTCTGCTTAGAACTAATAGAAACAGAAAGCACCATGTATCTCTTTATTACACTGGCAAATTGAATGTCCCAGGCCAGCGCTACATAGGTGGTAATTTAGTGTCATGACCCTAAGCTTAATAGCACCTTAATATTACACATAAGTCAATGTCTGTCCATTTATATGTTCTTTCAGCTGCTAAGTGTTTGTGGGAGTTGTAGTTCAGAGCAGGTGGCTGACCTAGGCAATAGGAGGCTTTGATTTAGTGCAAAGATGGCACACGCAAGAACAGGAGGAGGTTAACAAGTCTTTCTTTATGGCCCTCTAAATCTCATCTTGCTACTGTTGTCGCTGTTAATTTGAGACGTTTCTATATTCCATATGGCACTTTATATCTTTCCACATGTTCCTGCTGTACTGCCCGTCTGTACCGATAAGAGCTAGAAAGCATTACGGCCCATTAATTCTATTACAAGATTGTTAATGGCTCCTAAATTCACGTTACTGTACTAAACGCGCCTAATGATCACGAGGTCTGTTCGTTATCGTTATTCTCATTCACCGGAACATCTCATGAATGGATCCCTTGATAAATTCTAACTAGGGACGTGGCTGAATTACAGCAACCGCTTAATGCAAAGAAAAGAAAATCGTATTTAATAAATGGAAGACCCTCGCCCGTTTTGTTTTGCTCCCTACGCATGTTAACATTTTCAAAGGAAAAGAAAGAAGGCATAAGGCCTGCTTTTAAAACCAAGAAGCTGCCAGGTATTAGATTACCCCACACAGGTCTATTTACAGCATCTCCAGCAGGATGATTCACACCAAACGACAGCTGGTTCTACAGCTGCCCCATATATGTAGAAGAGCAACACAGCTGCCGGCCTGCTAGGATTCCAGGAGCCAAACTCATCCTTTATCAGTAAGGTACAGTTCAGACGAGTCTTGTGACGCATTCTCTGACAAAGTCACTTACCAGACATATAAACCAGTGCCTTATACAGTTTTTTATTTGCCGGCTGTTTGGTTCTATTGTGTATCATGATGCTGGGCCGGGAGTTTGATCCTGCACAATGAATACAGTGTGCATTATAGGGTTTTTTATTATTATTAGAATTTATTTATATAGTGTCAGCATATTTTGCAGTGCTGTAAAGTAAATGTGATTATACAACTAAATCAGATGAATAAAATACATAGAACATATGGAGATACATACATCACAACCGATACCAGTACAAAAGGTGAGGAAGGCACTGTGCAAAAGAGCTTACAATCTAAAGGTAAGGGGATAAGACACAAGGTGTGGGAGTGGGCAAGATCAGAATTAAGTGAGTGATGTAGTACTGTATGTGGTGTTGCGTTTGGTATTTAAGCAGAGTGAGGGTAGGTTTCTTTAAATAAATGCGTTTTAAGAAATCTTTGGAAGGCAGAAAGGTGGGGAGAATGTCGGACAGACCGTGGGAGAGAATTCCAGAGGAGGGGTGGTGCCCTTACAAAGTCTTGAATGTGAGCATGTGAGGAGATAATGGGAGAAGAGTTGAGGAGCAGGTCAGTAGAGGAGCACAGTAAGCAGTTGAGTGAGTATATAGAGATGAGTTCAGAGATGTAGGGTGGGGAAGAGTTATGAAGTGCTTTGAATGTCAGGGTCATTCATTTGAATGTTATTCTGCTAGCGGAAGCCAGTGCAGGGATTGACAGAGTGCCATGGAAGAGGAGGAGCAGTTGCTGAGGTGTATGAGCTTCGCAGCAGTGTTCATTATGGACTGGAGAGGTGACAGTCTCTGGCGGGGCAGGCCAATTAAAAGAGAGTTACAGTAATCTAGACGTGATATGATGAGAGAGTGAATAAGAATCTTGGCAGCATCTTGGGTGATAAATGATCACATTTTGGATATGTTCCTAAGGTAGAAGTGACATGATTTAATAAGTGACTGGATATGAGGAGTGAAGGACAGGGCAGAATCTAGGATAATCCCAAGGCAGGCCCGGACTGGCAATCTGTGGGTTCTGGCAAATTCCAGAGGAGCTGCTATAAGGTGCCGTAGAAAGTCAGTATTTAATCGGCTGGTGGGGACTGTTTGGGCCTCTGTGTACCTGGAATGCCAGGGCCTATTTTAATTCTCAGTCCAGACCTGCCCCAAGGCACCGGGCCTGGGGAGATGGAGTGATAGTTGAATTGTTAACTATGATAGATACTTCCGGGATGTTACTGGTATTAGTTGAAGGAAATTTCCATTTTAGAGAGGTTTAATTTAAGGTAGCGTTGTGACATCCAATTAGAGATAGCGGACAGGCAGGAGGAGTTAGCTTTATATACAAGCGCAGTTATTGACTGGGCGCTAAACAAGACTAGAGTCAGATGGGCTGCCTTCTCACAGCATTTGATCACTCTGGGAAAGTTGCCCAAACAGACCCCTATGGAGCCAGACACACGAGTGGCTGAGATACCGATCCAAGAATCGGACTAGTCCCAACAATATTCGGCAGTAAATAAAGACCCCAACCTGAAGATTTGATTATGAACTATCAATCACACTGAACCCATCCTGTGACAACACTGGGGACATCCCACAGGCTAATCTGCTAGTCCAGAGAAAGCAGAAGGATGGGGAATGTAAAACCACTCATAGAAAAGCCAAGCCCTCCTCTAACGCAAGTAGTATAGGGAGAACCAGAGCACTTGTGAATGATCCCTACTATCTTTAGATGCTGATCCCCAATACTATTATTCACTTTAATATTCTCAAATAATAATAATTTTTACTTTTTTTTTTAATCTTAATCTTATTTCTCAGTCTTCCCAACCATGTGTCCAATGCTTTTCAAGTAGTCATTAATCAAGTCATCATGACCTACAGTATCTCACATATATCTGGAACTTCCTAGGGTCAGGCACTTTACATAGTTACATAGTTAAATCGGGTTGAAAAAAAGACATAGTTAAAAGTCCATCAAGTTCAACCCCTTCAAATGAAAACCCAGCATCCATACACACACACTCCTTCATACCTTCACATAAATTCTATATACCCATATCTATACTAACTACAGAGTTTAGTATCCCAATAGCCTTTGATATTATCCCTCTTAAGTCCCTCTTATAGTCATTAACTGAATCAGCATCACAACATCACCCGGCAGTGCATTCCCCAACCTCACTGTCCTGACTGTGAAAATCGTTTGTTTGATTAGGCTTGTGGAAGTTCATGTTTATGTTTAGTATACAACATACAGCATTTCTAGCCTTATTCTATTTTAGACTGTACTTCCCCTTTAAATCTCAGCCAAGTGTTTTCCAGTTGTGCAAAAGCATCTTGGTGGGCATTGTGTGTTGCCTGGCAGCTAGAGAAATCTGTTCCCTTTGAACATTTACAATTAGGCAAGTGAACTCATTACGTATAAAAGGGTATGTACTATGCTTGGGTTTTCCTTGAAGTTCCAAGTGGTTTGTGACATGCAGTAACGGGGATGCCGCCAGAAATTATACCGAGTTCACTACAAAGAACGGTTTGTCCCGTTGGTACAGAAGGAAGAGCTGGTTCATTGTAATTGGAAATGTGTTGTCTATTAAAGAGACGGGATCATTGAGAAGTACAGATGGCCTCCAGAACTAGCCTGAGGAGCAGCGTAGTATGTGTAGCGAGGGCCTTCCTAGAAAAGCCACGGAACAGCCTGGACCTTGTGTAACCGGCCATTTATCCCATGGTGGGGGGGTGGACAAGCACTGCTCATAAATTCCCTGGAATCAAGATAAGGCATCAACCTATTTTCATTGGCTCTTTCTACACTGGCTCATTTTGGGGGTAATACAGCCAATGATGAAATATTTTGTCACACCTATAAATAGCTCCATTGCTACACTGCACTGCCTACAGTTAGAATGAACAGGAGCCAACAGAGAAACTGAAGAGTCTTCACATCCGGGTCACATGACCTCTCGTACTAATGGCGGGTGTTAAAGGGCATGTAAAGGCAAAAAAATAAAATCCCATTTTTTACTTTCCTTAATGAAAAAGAAATCCATCTCCAATATACTTTAATTAAAAACTGCGTACCGTTTTTATAATAAACCTGACTGTATGCAGTGAAATTCCCCCTCCGTTTTATTTGCTCTGACTGCTGCGGATAGGAAACGTTAGACAGTCCCTAACTGCTCTGCAGGAAAACTGATCATACTTTCAAACAGCAAGGGGGAGCCCCCCACCTTACTTCTCAGCAGGGATGGGCGAATTTGACCTGTTTCGCTTCGCCAAAAATTCGCCGCCGGCGAAATGTCGCAGACGCCCATTAAAGTCTATGGGCGTCCAAAAAAATATATTTGCGCGGCGAAATTATTTTGTCGCACGTCTTTTTTTTTTGTCGCACGTCTCCATACAAGTCTATGGGCGTAATTTTTTCGGCAAAACGAGGCGAAAAAATTCGCCCATCCCTACTTCTCAGAACTCAAGCAGCTTTGTTTGTTTCCCAATAAAGCAGCCGGCGACTGTGTAAGTCTGCATATTCTGATTATTAATCAGTCTTGCTGTATCAGCTTCTATGGCAGATATTATTTGACTTGTGCTGTTCTGATAATTTATGACGATCCCTAAGCTTAACCTCCCAACTGAAGTCCAGACCACACTGAGCATGTGCACAGTCTTGGTCTTGCAAAGATGTATTACAAAGTTACAAGATGGTGACCCCCTGTGGCCAACTTTAAAAGCATAAATCATTTGTTTGATTAGGCTTGTGGTGCAGTAAGTTCATGTTTATGTTTAGTATACAAAATACAGCATTTTTAGCATTATTCTATTTTAGACTATAATTCCCCTTTAATAAACTGTACTAGACGCAATTTCATTAGACCCCTGAATAATCTGTTTAACTATTCTTCCAAACAAAACCTTTTCCTACTTCCTAGGCCCCACATCTTCCTTTCTCTGGCCCTGACAATTTCTTTTTAGTCTCCGGTTCTTTTTGTGCCTCGGGGTTTCATTGTTCCAGGAAGATTCTGCGTAACCTGGGAGTGATATAGGAAATCATATTCTAATGCTGCCTTCTTGTTTAATATGATTAAATGTGGCTTGTGGTCGGCCCACTCTCCCCAGCAGCACACGTTTATTATTCATGGTCCATAATCAAATGCTCTTCTGGAAGTAATGGAAACCATTGCTTTGTGCTTTCCTCGGCTCAATACATCAATCCAACAGGCTGCGAAAAATGGCAACAACGAAAAATATTCACCAACAACCCAGAACAAAATCGTCCCAGGTCCTGTATTTCAACAAAGTGACATTAACATGGAGACCCATCAAGGATGCTCCAAATGTATAACCAGCAATACGTGGGGAAGTAGAGCAGTTACATTTTATGGGTCGTCCCAACATTTTGGAAATAAAAAGAGGGACAAAAAAAAGAGGGTTTTTTTGACCACGCCCATGTTGTGGCCACACCCCCAAATTACCATGTTCATTTTACAAATTTCGGCAGGTTATGAGAGTTTGAACATATTTCTGTGGCTTTTTACAGTTATTACAGTTTTGCTAATGAAGGTGAATTGCCCTTTAAGCTGTGAGTAACTTCTCCCAAGGGACCTGTTATCTTATATTGTTACAATTACTTATTTGCTTATCTCAAAATTGTTACAAAAGTATTTTCTCTCCTGCTGTGGCTGTTCTGGGCTCTCTGCCAAAAGCCAATTAAGTTAGAAACGTTGTTTATTTTTCCAGTACAACCGTGACTTTCCAGTACAAACGAGGGATTGCGGGTTGAGCTATCAAAAGAGGGACTATCCCTCTAAAAACGGGACAGTTGGGAGGTATTAAAGTTTCAGATATAAAACGTCTAATTTTTAAAAGGGTTATGCTGGTATTAAAGAGCTGTAACTATCACAAACATACTGTAACGTGGTGCAGTGATAAAACCTGACTTTCCACAATTAATATTCATTTGAGCATATGGGCACTGGCCAATCATCATCCTTTATTTGTATTCACTTATTGATTAAAGGAGAAGCAGCTGCAACTACAACTGAGCTACAACTCAGGGTGTGAATGTTGTTTTATGCAGATAGGAAAGAAATACAAAAACAACTTTTATACACTTTCAAATCCACAACAGACCCCTTTGGGGGGGGGGGGGTTCCAATATCGAGTTCTAAAGAGCAGAGCCCTCCATTGTAAATGTGGGCAAACCCTGTAGGGACACAGTGCCGACACTATATAAATACTGTATCATAATAAAAGGGTTTCTAACACACGAGGTGCATTCCAATATGTGAGACTTGGAACTTCTAAATGTCAAAGCATTAGATATTGGACGTAGTCCCTGTGCAGAGGCAGATCAGTGTCTTTTATGATGTTTGGTTACAATAACAGACAATTTCTGTGTAGCAAAGTCATATGCTAAACATGGCTGATCATCAATCCACGCAGCTCCCGACAGCTGTACAATGGAATTTACAAGAGAGGGCACAACAGCTGTAGTCACTATTATCACTGATACATCAAAGCAGACACATCCCCAGCACTGGCTCTCGTGCACCAGATTCCAACCAGAACAAAAAAAAACAAGCAACAACTGCATTATACTACATTCACGTTACAGAGCAGCCCATGAATTAAAGGAGAAGGAAAGCCTTCTTCCACTTACACTAATAATCTCCTCATCCCCGAAGAAGAGGAGATTTGTCGCCGGACGACTAATCTCCCTAAATTGCTGCGGGTGTCTCTGCCCTAAGAACAGCACACAATTACTTCGCATGGCCAGTGGCGTAACTAGATATTAATGGGCCCCACAGCAAAATATTTTTCAGGCCCCCAAAATGTTTAGAGGTTCACTTGTTTCTCCAATATTTATTGAAATTGTATATGAATTAGGGCCTCATGGGGCCCCTATACCTCCTGGGCTCCCCTGCAGCCGCAGGGTCTGCTTCCTCTATAGTTACGCCCCTGCGCATGGCCACGAATGCCTGTAGCAATGCTGCGGCCACACAAGGGAAGTGAATTTCGGCACTCACTCCGGAATGCAGCAAGGATTTCAGAATTAACCAACAATACGAACTATGATTTGCTCTTGTGAGAAGCAATCTCTGTTTTTAGGCTGTGCACATGGAGGGGTGGGCATGAGTTAAAAGACTAAATTGCAGAGATCCTAAGCAATAATACCCCAATCTGGCTGCCTACAAATCTGCAAGTAATTTAAAGGAATCCTGTCATCAGAAAACATGTTTTTTTCAAAACGCATCAGTTAATAGTGCTGCTCCAGCAGAATTCTGCACTGAAATCCATTTCTCAAAAGAGCAAACAGATTTTTTTATATTCGATATTGAAATCTGACATGGGGCTAGACATTTTGTCAATTTCCCAGCTGCCCCTGGTCATGTGACTTGTGCCTGCACTTTAGGAAAGAAATGCTTTCTGGCAGGCTGCTGTTTTTCCTTCTCAATGTAACTGAATGTGTCTCAGTGAGACATGGGTTTTTACTATTGAGTGTTGTTCTTAGATCTACCAGGCAGCTGTTGTCTTGTGTTAGGGAGCTGCTATCTGGTTACCTTCCTATTGTTCTTTTGTTTGGCTGCTGGGGGGAAAAGGGAGGGAAGGGGGTGATATCACTCCAACTTGCAGTACAGCAGTAAAGAGTGATTGAGGTTTATCAGAGCACAAGTCATATGACTTGGGGCAGCTGGGAAATTGACAATATGTCTAACTCCCACTTCAGATTTCAAAATTGAATATAAAAAAATCAGTTTGCTCTTTTGAGAAATGGATTTCAATGCAGAATTCTGCTGGAGAAGCACTATTAACTGATTCATTTTGAAAAAAATTTTTTTTCCCATGACAGTATCCCTTTAATGCTCAAATGACAATAATGCAAAGTGAGCTGCTTGACTCATAGGAAACCTATACAAATGGGATCCCTCTCCACTGACTCTAGTGTATCTTGGCCCATTACAAGTCACCAGTTTTACCTCCCTGCCCCCCAATGACGCACTGCTGGAATCAGCCCACCAAACAACACAGATGTTTGCAGTTTGGGGTTTATTATAAACTGTCATATCAAGCTTGAACAAAATGGGTTAAACTTTGTACAGCATGTCTGGAAAAATGCCAGAATTCGCATCTGGAACCAACCTATATGAGATTTGTATGTGTGATTTAATACAGCAACCAAACCGCAAATACCTACGTCCACATTCCTAACTTGCTATTATGGGGTTCATAGGGGGTCATTTATTAAAGGGAACCCAAATAGATTCCTTTTAAACATCTGTTGCATTTGTCTGCAACACAAATCAAGACAACGGTCTGTTTTTTTTGCGGCCTGTGGAAAAGACAGAATTCTCGGCAAAGGTAATGGGAGGTGGCAGTGCAGCCAAATGAAAAGGTTGGGTGGGCTGAAAGTGGTCAGAATTATTGGCAGATCTGGTTGCATTTGGGCAAATTGAAATATGGCAAACAAAGTGCCTTTCTTTCACCTGTAAATCTGCTGAGATCTGAGATGGGCACATGTAAGTGGTATAGGAGGACTGGGAGCAGTAGGGAAGCTGTACCTGAGAACAAGTACAGCAGCCCGTGAACTATAATATCCATTACAAGAATCGTTTCTCTTGCAGCTTAAGACCAGACCATCAGTTACCCAGTCACTGACTTAAAGGGATACAGTCATGGGAAAAATGTTTTGTTTTTTTCCAAAATGAATCAGTTAATAGTGCTGCTCCAGCAGAATTCTGCATTTAAATCCGTTTCTCAAAAGAGCAAACAGATTTTTTTTAGATTTCTTTTTGAAATCTGATATATTGTCAGTTTCCCAGCTGCCCCCAATCATGTGACTTGTGCTCTGATAAACTTCATTCACTCTTTACTGCAAGTTGGATATCATACCCTCCCTTTCCTCCCAAGCAGCCTAACAACAGAACAATGGAAATGTAACCAGATAACACAAGATAACAGCTGCCTGGTAGATATAAGAACAGCACTCAATAGTAAAATCCAGGTCCCACTGAGACACATTCAGTTACACCGAGTAGGAGAAACAACAGCCTGCCAGAAAACAGTTCCATCCTAAAGTGCTGGCTCTTTCTGAAAGCACATGACCAGGCAAAATGACCTGAGATGCACCTACACACCAATATTACAACTAAAAAAAAAAATACACTTGCTGGTTCAGGGATGGCATTTTATAAGAGTGAATTATTTGCAGTGTAAACAGTGTAATTTAGAAATAAAAACGACATCATAAAAATCATGACAAAATCTTTGGGGCAGAGACACACGTGGAGATTCAGGGAGATTAGTCGCCTGGCGACAAATCACCTCTTCGGGCGACTAAACCACCGGCGGGATGGCACTCGGAGCGCTTCGCTATCCGAAGTCGCCTGAAGTTTCCTCATGAGACAAAATGGGGCCACTTCATAAAAAGTGCTCCAAGTGCCATCCTGCCGGCGGTTTAGATTCTAGCCGGCGGGAAGGTAGTTTGGGGAGATTAGCCGCCCGAAGAAGAGGAGATTTTCTGCCCTGAAGTATCTGTGCCTAGAGGCAGAATAAATAATAGGGTTTAATGTATAAGCATACTGGTAGGTTGAACAAAACCATAAACTGGGGAACTATATGACAACAAAATACAGAATACTTTTAGTGCAATGCTAGACAGGACAGTCACCTGATGTACCCGAGATTAATCACAGGCAACAAAAGCTCCTATCTGTCATTGCCCTTACTCTTGTAGTTCTAAGGGCAGTGACACACCAGGAGATTAATCGCTAGCGATAAATCGCTGCTTCTCTGGGCAACTAATCTGCACTCTCCAGTAAAAAGCTTTCCCATAGGCAATAATGTAAATCGCTGGTAAAACACGTGTTGCTCCAGTCTCCCAAAATCGATACAAGAGGAAACTTCAAGCGATTTTGGGAGACTGGAGACTTTACCACCAGCGATTCACATTATTGCCTATGGGAAAGCTTTTTACTGGAGAGTGCAGGAGATTAGTTGCCCAGAGAAGCAGCGATTTATCTCCTGGTGTGTCACTGCCCTAATAGCTCTCTCGTTATGTTTCCTCTCGTTATATCTCCAATGAGGTCAGTCCACATCACCGTCTCACCCCATCACTTCCCCAGCAATGCAGATTGTGTGGTTTACAATAACCCCCAATATAAAAACAGGCACTGTATAACGAATGAACAATTTCTTACCTCAGGAGCAAGATATTCTGGTGTTCCACAGAAGGTCTTCATGGTTGCCCCATCTTTTATTCCTTCTTTGCACAGTCCAAAATCTGTTATCTTTATGTGTCCGTCTTTGTCCAGCATTAGATTTTCCAACTAAAAAAAGAAACCACGGCAAAGAAATCAGTTGCTTTATACACAGAACAGCTGCATTTGTATTCTGAATAGAAGCACACATAAACAGATGTTACTTCTCCCCACTCTCTTATCTTGCATCTGTCTAGTGCATGTGGCCTTAGATAACCCAGCCAGTAGAGTGTCATGGAGATTGTCAAAACACAAAGGAAATTCTTTTGTCCCACATCAAACTGCTGAAAACCAGGAAGTGTTTTATTGCTTGTGTGTAACAGGTAAAGCGAGTGATCCCTGCAGCAGTTACCAACAGTTCCAGGCTGTTGAGAAAACAGTCACTCATCACCAGCAAAAAACATTGGCTGCAGATTCTGCATTATTTGCCAAGGCAAAGAATAGAGGTCAGTCTTAAAGGGATACTGTCATGGGAAAAAAAATTTTTTTTCAAAATGAATCCATTAATAGCACTGCTCCAGCAGAATTCTGCACTGAAATCCATTTCTCAAAAGAGAAAACAGATGTTTTTATATTCAATTTTGAAATCTGACATGGGGCTAGACATTTTGTCAATTTCCCAGCTGCCCCTGGTGATGTGACTTGTGCCTGCACTTTAGGAGAGAACTGCTTTCTGGCAGGCTGCTGTTTTTCCTTCTCAATGTAACTGAATGTGTCTCAGTGGGACATGGGTTTTTACTATTGAGTGTTGTTCTTAGATCTACCAGGCAGCTGTTATCTTGTGTTAGGGAGCTGCTATCTGGTTACCTTCCCATTGTTCTTTTGTTTGCCTGCTGGGGGGAAAAAGGGAGAGGGGTGATATCAGTCTAACTTGCAGTACATCAGTAAAGAGTGATTGAAGTTTATCAGAGCACAAGTCACATGACTTGGGGCAGCTGGGAAATAGACAATAAGTCTAGCCCCATGTCAGATTTCAAAATTGAATATAAAAAAATCTGTTTGCTCTTTTGAGAAATGGATTTCAGTGCAGAATTCTGATGGAGCAGCACTATTAACGGATTCATTTTGAAAAAAATGTTTTTTCCCATGACAGTATCCCTTTAAGGGGACAATAAAATGAAAAAAAAAGGTTTCACTTTTGCCTGCAAACATTGTGCAGTGTAATAGTAGCCTAGTTTTGATCAGATGACACTAACTATTGTTCTACACTCCTGAGGGTAAAAGAATGGTTTAGGGCAGAGACACACGCTCAGATTCGGGGAGATTAGTCGGCGAGCGACAAATCTCCTCTTCTTTGGGGCGACTAATCTCCCCCAAACTGCCTCCCGCCAGCTAGAATGTAAATCGCCGGCAGGATGGCAATCGGTGGGCTTCATTTTTCGAAGTTGCCTCACGAGGAAACTTCGGAAAACGAAGCGCTCAGACAGCCATCCCGCCGGCCATTTAGATTCTAGCTGGCAGTAGAGGCTTTTCAGGGAGATTAGAAGAAGAGGCAATTTATTTCTGGGCGACTAAATCCCCCCGAATCTTAGCATGTGCCCTTACACTTAAATGTTTGTATTTATATACTGCACCAGGGCAGTACTTTAAGGGTGGTGACCCAGCGACAAATCTCCTCTTCTTCGGGCGACTAATCTTCCCAGAATGCCTTCCCGTCGGCTAGAATGTGAATCGCAGGCCGGATGGCACTTGGATCGCTTCGTTTCCGAAGTCACCTGAAATTGCCTCATGAGGAAACTTGGGGCGACATTGGAAAGCCGAAGCGATCCAAGGCTAGAAAGTGAATCGCCGGCAGGAAGGCATTTCGGGGAGATTAGTCGCCCCGAAGATGAGAAGATACAGGTATGTCGCTGGGTGACTAATCTCACCCAATCGCAGTGTGTGCGCCACCACCATAAATCATTCAGTCCCTGGCTCAATGGGGGTTACAATCTAAGGTCCCTGTCACACACACACTATAGACAATTTTTTGGATTGTGGGTGGAAACAGGAGTACCCCTTGCTAGATAACCACCACACAGACATGGGGGGGGGGGACATACAAACTAATTTGCAGATAGTTCCCTGACTGGAATCAAACCTAGGACCCCCAGAAAGTGACACTGCAATGACATGACAAGCGTTGATACTAGCACTTGCTAAGCTATTACAATGTTATTGCAATCGTATGTCGCTAAAACTGAAGTTTGTATGGATATATATGTTAAAAGTTGATCAATAGATTTTTTTATATTCAATTTTGAAATCTGACATGGGGCTAGACATATGGTCAATTTCCCAGCTGCCGCAAGTCATGTGACTTGTGCTCTGATAAACTTCAATCACTCTTTACTGCAAGTTGGAGTGATATCACCCCCCTCCCTTTTTCCCCCCAGCAGCCAAACAAAAGAACAATGGGAAGGTAACCAGATAGCAGCTCCCTAACACAAGATAACAGCTGCCTGGTAGATCTAAGAACAACACTCAATAGTAAAAACCCATGTCCCACTGAGACACATTCAGTTACATTGAGAAGGAAAAACAGCAGCCTGCCAGAAAGCATTTCTCTCCTAAAGTGCAGGTACAAGTCACATGACTTGGGGCAGCTGGGAAATTGACAATATGTCTAGCCCCATGTCAGATTTCAAAATTGAATATAAAAAAATCTGTTTGCTCTTTTGAGAAATGGATTTCAGTGCAGAATTCTGCTGGAGTAGCACTATTAACTGATGCGTTTTGAAAAAAAACATGTTTTCCGATGACAGGATCCCTTTAACTACACATTTTTGAACTAGTAAATGCAATGCTTCAAGCTCCCCATGAAACAGCCCCATGTGGCTTTACTCCTGCTTTCCTTCATTTAGCCAACACTCCACTCAATTCCCTGTATTTAGGGATAGTGTTTGGACACAGCTAGAAAGGGACCTGAACATTTAGAACAGCTCTCTGTCTCTGAATATGATTAATGAGTTCATATAAAATGGTAAAAAGTTCAACAACTCGCAAGCGCACTTACCTTCAAGTCTCTGTAAACTACATTTTTCTCAGAATGAAGATAATCTAAAGCAGAAACAATCTCTGCCCCATAAAACCGGGCACGATCTTCAGAGAATATACGTTCTCTTGATAAGTGGAAGAATAACTAGAGACAAAAAAAAAGGATTGAATTTCACGAAGGAATTTTCTGATAAGCAAAACGCACAGTATTGTAACATTGTGCAGTGATAGGCTGAATTACTGATTACATTTGTACAAGCCTATTGGATCATTATGTTTCATTATAGACGTAGAGATCCGCTCATCTCTCGCCGATATGCCCAAAATGAGGTCGGCGATATCGGGCTGATCCGATTGGATTATAATGCATCCGATATGGGCGGTCGGATTGCAGCCGCATCTGTGCGTTTATGCATTCCCGCGATCCGACCTCCCATATCGGATGCATTATGATCCAATCGTTGGGCCCTATCGGATCAACCCGATATCGCCCACCTCAATTTTTTAACCTGCCCGATCGAGATCTGGCCGACTTTCAACCAGATATCGATCGTGGAGCCGTCTGATGGCCCCACACATAGGCCAATAAGCTGTAGATTTTATCGGCCTGTGTATGGGGGCCTTTACCCAATGAGTGACAAATATAAATGTGTGCCATGGGGTTAAAAAACACTGCATAGCCTCGATGAACTGATATTCTGACAAGTTCTATCACTGATCAGGACATGAAGAGATAAAGTAAGGAAAGAGAAAGCATTTCAGTTTTATAGCAGTGGATTTGTTGCATGTAAAATGTATTGTTTGTAGGTTGGTGGTTCCGGTTTTGAAGCAGCAGCAGGATGGGAGTTAATTAGTAGTGATGAGCGAATCTGTCCCATTTTGCTTCACTGAAAAATTTGCGAAACTGCGGAAAAATTAGCAAAACTTCGGGCGAATATTGAAAACACATCGCTGCGTGTGCATTAGCGCAGGCGACTTTTCATTGTAGCCTATGGGAAAAAACACTGAGGCAGTTCGGGGAGATAGTCGCTCAGAAGACGAGGCGATAAGTCGCCAGGTGACAAAATCTCCCCCAATCTCCTCGTGCGAACTAACCCTTAGGGTGAAGACACACAGAGCTACTAGTACCAGCAACTTGTCATGGCTACAAAACAGGCAATAGTGAAAACTGGCTTTGCTACTTGTGTTTTAGAAAAGGCAATTCTCAGTATCATCTATGGCAGTGTATTTTGTAGCCACAAAAAGTAGCTGCTACTAGTAGCTATGTTGTTTTCACCCTTCAATGTGCGTTTTTTCTTATGGCAACTTTTTTTCTCCTAATGCATTAGGGCAGAGACGCGTTGCAATTCTGGTAGATTAGTCCCCTGGCGACAAATCTCTTTTTCAGGGTGACTAATCTCCCTGAACTTCCTCCCCGCCAACTAGAATGTAAATAGCCGGTGGGATGGCACTAGGATCGCTTTGTTTTCCGAAGTCGTCCAAAGTTTCCTCGTGAGGCAACTTCGGGCGGCTTTGGAAAACGAAGCACTCAGAGTGCCATCCCACCGGCTATTTACATTCTAGCTGGAGAGAATGCAGTTCGGGGAGATTAGTCGACACGAAGAAGAGGAGATTTTCTTATGGCGACTTTTTTTCTCCAAATGCATTAAAGTCAATGGGCGTTTTTTCTTATGGCAACTTTTTTTTGTCCTAATGTAATTTTCTTTGGAAATTCAAAAGAAATCTATGGCTGGCGAATAAATTCGATCATCACTATTAATTTGTTTTATTTATTTATTTTCGATAACATGTCAACATTACCTTGAAAGAAATGGCACACATGTATAGGCTACATGCTGCAGTTTTTTAAAAACACCATTAGGTTTTCTAGTGATAACTGCAGCACTTCCCACTGCAGAGACTTTTGGTGATTTGGGAACCTAAAATTTAACAGCCCAAAACAGTGGCCCCTATGAGAAATGGGTAAAAGTGTGAGCATCAGCATCTGTCGGCGAGTGTTCAAGTTTATGGACTAGCAGTTGGCTGCTGTCAGAATACCCATTTAATGTTGTCAATCTGTAAGAAAAACGTTTGTGTAGAACGGTGAAAGAAATGGCAATAGGCAGCCATATTTGCTTAGTACTGACCTCTCCTCCATTGGCATACTCCATCACAAAACATAAGCGATCATGAGTCTGAAAAGAATATTTTAATGCCTGCAAGAAATGAAAGGTGAGTGTCCAACAGCTTCTGACCTCGATATATTGCTATCAAAGCAAACATAAAGCTCAGCCTCATATTGTGACATTTCTATTCTATGGGTACTGTATATTGTGAGTCGGTCCCTAAGCTCAGTAAGTGACAGCAGCACAGAGCATGTGCAGTGAATCAGCAGAAAAGAAGATGGGGAGCTACTGGGGCATCTTTGGAGACACAGATCTTTACTGCTAAAGGGCTGTGGTTGCCTTGGGCTGGTACAGAAACCTAAAACATAATCTACAACATTTCTAGCTACTTCTTTAGTTAAGCTTTAGTTCTCCTTTAAGTTGAGAACAATGGAGATGATGCAGTTTGGAAGGGACCTGTGTACTCTGACCAAAATGATTTACTTACGTGTGGAATTATGTTCTACATTACATGGAAAACGTTGTAATTTCTGTTCAACACTTACTGTTAGGAAGGGATGCCTAGAATTCTGTAGGACGCGGTTTTCCGTAAGCGTGTGGGCTACTTCATCCTGAAAATGAAAAGGAAACCTTTAAAAGCATAAAATACTCACTCTAGAGCTGATTAAATCAGATTCAGTTCATAAATATGTTAGGCATGCATCCCTTGTATAACAAATCTGTTTTGTCCTACTAAAACAAGCCCTCCAGATTGCTTGAATTTAGTGCTTTCCTACTGCTGAAAGTACTACGGACACTGCATTCCTCCTAACTGCCCCTATGAAGCCCCAATGTGCAGCATTTTCTAATTAAGGAGGAAACGTTTTTCTTTTTTTTTCTTTTTTTTAGAAAATCATGAAAACGTATGGACAAGCGCTGGCCAAAAGCTCCTACAAGAAAGTGAAAGTTATTCCAGGGAGAAAACGGAAAACCTGGAGGAATTCTGCGTCACTTACCTTTGCAACAATAACTTCTTTTTTTAAAATTTTCATAGCGTAATATCGTCCCGTTGCTTTCTCTTTTACTAAAATAACTTTTCCAAACGTTCCTTTCCCCAAAAGCTTGAGATACTCAAATTCATTCATTGTCTGTTGAGATTAAATGAAAAGTATTTTGGAGAATTCAACACTTTGCCAAATGCTCCCAGTTTAACTACAGCTGGGCCAATAGCTTGATTTAGTCACATATTATGTACATCTGGCCGGCCTGGCGTGAATTCATAGCGAAATTCCACGTTTCACCACTGGCGAAAAAACTCCGCGGTGTCAAAAAAATCTGGACGCACATCCGAAAAGTCGCTTGCGTCAAAATCGACATGTGTCAACACTATTCGACACTTTAACAATGGCGTCAAAATTGACATGGGCGTCATGAGTTTTTTCACAAATTTTTTGACGATTTTTGAAGTGACACAGGAGAAATTCGCCCATCACTAATAATTAGTCGCATGCCCTTTGATTAAAGAGGCCTCACCTACAAACGTGTACATTTAAAGGGATCCTGTCATCGGAAAACATGTTTTTTTCAAAACGCATCAGTTAATAGTGCTACTCCAGCAGAATTCTGCACTGAAATCCATTTCTCAAAAGAGCAAACAGATTTTTTTTATATTCAATTTTGAAATCTGACATGGGACTAGACATATTGTCAATTTCCCAGCTGCCCCTGGTCATGTGACTTGTGCCTGCACTTTAGGAGAGAAATGCTTTCTGGCAGGCTGCTGTTTTTCCTTCTCAATGTAACTGAATGTGTCTCAGTGAGACATGGGTTTTCACTATTGAGTGTTGTTCTTAGATCTACCAGGCAGCTGTTATCTTGTGTTAGGGAGCTGTTATCTGGTTACCTTCCCATTGTTCTTTTGTTTGGCTGCTGGGGGGAAAAGGGAGGGGGGTGATATCACTCCAACTTGCAGTACAGCAGTAAAGAGTGATTGAAGTTTATCAGAGCTCAAGTCACATGACTTGGGGCAGCTGGGAAATTGACAATATGTCTAGCCCCATGTCAGATTTCAAAATTGAATATGAAAAAATCTGTTTGCTCTTTTGAGAAATGGATTTCAGTGCAGAATTCTGCTGGAGCAGCACTATTAACTGATTCATTTGGAAAAAAATGTTTTTTCCCCATGACAGTATCCCTTTAAGATTCAAACGACACTTACAACTTTATGTTTTGGTTTCGAATGAGAAACTTCCATTTCCTCAGCTCCAGAATTATCACTTGGCGAGTCGCCGGACCGAACCTCCATCATTTCTTCTTCCTGCTTCTTGAGGTTGTCGGCTACATGTTGTATCACCTGAATCCATTCTTCCCTGAAATGAAACCGTGAAAAAATACTCGCACTGCTAGAGAAGTATCGGAGAAATACGATCTTCATGACAATTTTTTCAGAACATCCCAAAAAATAAAGAGAGCAGGGGGTAGTAACAATTGGTGGTCTACCCAGCTGCAGATCGTTTTTGGTTTTGCCACCAATATGGATTGAGGCTGCTTAGCTACCATCAAGTACAAACTACTGTTTTATTATTATTATTAAACAGAAAAAAAGAAATAATTAAAAAAAATAGATTTGCTTAAAACGGAATCTAACGGGAGATGGGCTTCCTATGTGCATCTGGTTTCCAGATAAGAGAGCCCATACCTGTATAAGGAAGGATTTATGATGAGTACTTTTTGGCAGGAAAAACCCAAGGTGATTCCAAGAAATGTAACCTTGATCCTACTCTAAAACACTCATCCCGTCTGACACTTTGCATTAGGTTTATTATATGTTGGTAAGATTCCCAGAATAATTACAATGCTACAAAGCAGTGATCTCCAACCAGTAGCTCGTGAGCAACATGTTGCTCACCAACCCCTTGGATGTTGCTCCCAGTGGCCTTCGAAGCAGGTGCTTATTTTTGAATTCCAGGCTTGGAGGCAAGTTTTGGTTCTCATAAAAACCAGGTTTATTGCCAAATAGAGTCTCATGTAGGCTACCACTCCACATAGGGGCTACCAATAGACCAGTGATCCCCAACCAGTAGCTCGTGAGCAACATGTTGCTCTCCAACCCCTTGGATGTTGCTCCCAGTGGCCTCAAAGCTGTTGCTTATTTTTGAATCCCTATCTTAGAGGCAAGTTTTGGTTGCATAAAACCATGTTTATATCTAAACGGTGCCTGCTGTAGGCTGTCAGTCCATATAGGTATAGGGGCTACCAAAAAGCCAATTACAGCACATATTTGGCACCCCCGCAAACTTTTTCCATGCATGTGTTGCTCTCCAACTCTTTTTACAATTGAATGTGACTCATGGGTAAAAAAAAAAAAAAAAAGGTTGGGGACTCCTGCAATAGACAATCAGAGCCAATATTTGGCACTGCCAGGAACTTTTTGCATGCTTGTGTTGCTCCCAAACGGTTTGCGGCTAACAGCATATTTACCAAGCTTTTTTTCATTCTGGCAAGTATAAAGCTTGTTATCTCCATCCTAGCTTGAATTTTTTGGGATTAATATGCTCTAACACCCCATAGAACCCAATGGATTGGAGCCAGCTTCAGTTATCACTATTTTAGCCCAAGTCACAAAATCTCCATGTGAATTAAGTGCACCAAGAAAACCTTTGTACAAGGGGGTTCAGTATTAGGCAAGTACAGGATATAAATCATTGTCAGTTGCTCCAGTGTGAACATCATACAAATCTACATCTAAATTTCCAATGAAACTATAATTTACAGCTTCGCTTCAGAAAGAGACTGACCATGTGTTGGTCATCTTTCAAAGTTTTTGGTGTCCAACAGGCAATGGATGTAAACAATGACTTCTCAGAGTCCATTTTTTAACAGGCCGCCAAGTCCCCAATGAATAGAACTACTGTGCCAGGAAGAGAAACCTTTTGGCAATAATTGGCAATACAGCCCTATGGGTAAATACACATGGGCAATTCACTTGTTATTGTGTTGTGAGTAGTACTACTACTATTACTATTAGTACTAGTATTTTAGGTCTTGATCTATGATCCCGTTCTGTGTTTGTATACATTCCGGAGGTTATTGGCTACAGGGACAAATGACACAAGCTGTTCGGCATTACATACCACACAAGAAACAGAGGTGAAGACCAAAAGTAGAAATATTTTCATCTTGCTGTACTTGAAACTTACCTTTCAGAATCTCCACACAGTGCTGAACGAAGCCTAGAAGGGCAGCTCGGAGCCACGTGTTAAAGAGCCCAGCTTTATTGTGTATCACAGATCTCGGCAACAAAGGACACGGCTACACTGTTACTTCCCAGAGAAATTATGTCTTTCCCAACAGCTGGATTAACGGCCAGATCCAACAGTATTAAATATGCACAGCCGTGTTTGAATAGCAATACAAGTAGAACATACCGCTCCTCTGGAGAATCCACATGAAATGTTCTTTCAATTACTGTGGTCCACTGGAGGCACCGAATGATAAATGTGTTTGGTTTTGGTCGTTCTGTCTTCATCAGCTGACATTCTATCACATACAAGGGGAGAGAGGGATGCCTCATAAGCCTCTTTAAACACTCATTTGTCTTGATTTTATCCAGCACACACGAGTAATCAGCCACAAGTTCTGCAAGAGTACATCTTTAAAGGGATATTATCCTCCAATAATAATCACTCCGCAATTGAACTTACCAGGGAAAGGTAGTGCTGGGCAGCTTTGTTAGGAGATTACATTTTATTACAGTTATATTGTAAGTATTATGTAGATCTGGTATCCCTGCTTCTAATAAAGACCATGAATATTAATTATATTAATAATATTGACCCAATGGAACTTGTAGTATCTAGTATGCTTAAAGGGGAACTATCGTGAATATTAAAATTTTATAGAAGTGTCATCATACTGAAATAAGAAACTTTCTCAATAGAAAAAAAAGTCACGCGATTTCCCTCCCCACCCCTTTCGGTTCGGCCGGGCAGAAGGATTCGGCCGAATCCTGCTAAAAAATGCTGAATCCTGGCCGAATCCTGAACCGAATCCTGAATTCGGGTCCATCCATAGAAGTAACAATTACAATCTTTCTTGGAAAAGATCTTTCCAAGAAAGATCGGTCGTATCAATACATACGTGTAGAGCTGAATCATCAGATATACAGATAGAAACAATAGAATTCTATGTGTATCTGACGATTCAGCACTAATAATGGCCGATGTTTGGGTCCCTTCAAAGGCACTCGATTAAAATTTTCTGTCCAGCCTGGTCGACGAGCCGACCGATATCCAAGTCTTCTGCCGATAACGGTCTGCTATTTCCCCACCATACACGCAACGAATATCGCACGAAAATTAGTTTTGTGCGATATTATTTGTGCGTTTACGACCACCTTAAGTGCTGGATCGTCACATACAGGTAGAATTCTATTTTATCTACCCATATATCTGAAAATTCAGCTCTACACGTGTGTATTGAAACAAATGATCTTTCTTGGAAAGATCGTAATTGTTAAGTTTAAGGCTACCTTTAGGGTACACCTGGCGAATCAGGGAGATTTAGTCGCCTGGCAACTAAGCGCCTCTTCTTTGGGGTGACTAATCTCCCCGAACACCTTCCCCCTGTCTTGCGCTGGCTATAATGAAGTCGCCTGCGGCATGGCACACGCGACGCTTCGTATTCCCGAAGTCGCCCGAAGTTTCCTGAGGCAACTTCGGAATACGAAGTGCCGCATGTGCCATGCCGCAGGCGACTTTTCATTCGCCAGGTCTACCCTTAGTCATACTCTTATCTCAGAAGCCAAGTCTTTAACATTCATATTGCAATTCTTTTAGTACTAATTGAATAATACAGGGATAGAACGTTTTTTTTTCCAGCACTTATTCTGATGAGAATATCCTTTAACAATAAAAGGTAATTTAACACCTAACCTGGATGTTGTAGGCTCAGACACATATTTTACAGGTTAATAAAATAAATATGGACAAACAAAAACCGAACAAATAATTTTCGTTGCCCAGAAGTGGAAGCATACCGGCAATACAACTGTAATTATCTGAAATGTGTTAAGCCTGGCACTCAGTGGTGTAAGACAATGTTGCTCCGGTGTCCTTTTTAATTTCAAGAACATTAAAACAAATCATTTTTTTTTCTATCTAGAGGCACGGCGGTTCACTCAATTACACATTATATATATAAACGGTGATTAATGTTGCAGGAAATAACTTGCCTTATGTTTCTCATTTAGAAAACAGAATGCTTCAACTTGTAACATTTCAACTGTTCTCAAACTACAGCTCCTCTCATTCTTTGTCAGGCTGGGACAACAGTGGGATAGAGGAATTTGTGGCTCAACCACAGCTACGAGGCTAAAGAATAAAGATTGCGGTCAACAAAGTGTGCACCTCCAGCTGAATACACAGCTATGATACTGCAACCAATCAGAAGACAGCATTTACTGGTCTGTTTGAAGGAAATCACCCGATTGGTTGCTTTGGGATACTGGACCTGGAAAATACTTTGGGGTAAATTTATCAAAGAGCTCTCTATTAATTTCTATGGGATTTTGAAAGGCGTATTTATCAATGGGTGAAAGTGAAATTTCACCCTTTGATAAATACGCCTTTAAAAACCCCATAGAAATGAATGGGAAGTGGCGGAACTTCACTATTAACTTCACTCTTTGATAAATATACCCCTGTGTACCGTGCCCGTTTTATCAATAACCCCAAGTGCAAAAGAACAATGCTTATTACAATGAAAGGGCGGATAATCTCCCCCGAACTGCCTTCCCATCGGCTAGAATCGAAATCGCCGGCGGGGTGGCACTCGGAACGCTTCGTTTTCCGAAGATGCCCGAAGCTGCCTCACGAGGAAACTTCGGGCGACTTTGGAAAACGAAGCGCTCAGAGTGCCATCCCGCTGGCGATTTAGATTCTAGCAGGCGGGAAGGCAGTTCGGGAAAATAAGTCGCAAGAGGCGATTTGTCGCTGGGCAACTAAACTCCCCGAATCTCTGCCCTAACTCAGCAATACACAATTCTAAGTTTCATATAGGAAAAAACTTTTTTCATTTCTGGTGCATATTTTGCATTTTGTGCATGTATTGCATTTAGAGAAATTTTTTTACAATTCTAAGTTTGTCTGCAACTCTTCCTTAGGGGCACCATGACATACCTCCCAACATTTGAAAAACGAAAAGAAAGACAAAAACTTGTGCTGCGCGTAGGGCGACAATTTTTTGTCCACGCCCATTTTATAGTCACACCCCCTAATTACCATGGCCATTTTACAAAGTTTGGGAGTTTTAGTGCAATGTTTTATGTGTTATAGCAGTAATGGAAGTGAATTGCCCCTTATGCAGCGAGTCTCCGTTCTCCCAAGAGACTTGAATATCTTAAATAGTTACAATGGTTTCTTTGCTTATCCTAAATTGTTACAAAAGCATCTAAGTGCAGTTGCTGGCTGTTCTTGGCTCTCTGTCGAAAAAGGCTCTTATTTTAACAGAAACGTTGTATCTTTTTCTCGAGTCAGTGCAGGAGATCAAAGAGAAAGTCGGGACATTTCAGTAAGAAACTGGGGACTGTGGGCTGAGCTGTGAAATTGGGACAGTTCCGTATGAAAATGGGACAGTTGAGAGGTATGCAATGGGGCAAAATTGTTTCAATCCGTTAGATGGGGAAGTGGCTAATAGAGGAAGAAGGTATTTAGATTTATTAAAGTAGATAGAACAACTTGGGCTTTGGTTACACTGATAAAAGAGACCAACCAGAGCATATTATAAAGGATTTTTGCCTCAAAAAATCCACACAAATACTGGACAGGAATAACCATTAAAATAAATAGCTTGCACTTGTTGGTGGCACTAGTCCTTGTCTTTCACTAGGTGCCCTGCTATGTGTGTTAATAGGTCTTTGTCTGGAGACCCCGTTTCTTTCTGGAAGCAGCTCCGCTTGTCTCCTTGCAGCTGTTCCACACTGGAGTCTCTGCCACCAGAGAGCTATGAATAGACCTGCAATTTCCCTTTTTTGTTTATACACAGTATTATACACAGAATGGGATGCCTGATCTTGTGCAAAGACTGGAATGAGAGAATAAGGGGTTGTAGGGCATTGCTTACACGGATATACAAGTAATACCTGTGCCAAGTACAGTGCACTGCAAACAAGGATTTTTGACTCAGTTGTGCATTGTGGGAGCATTTAATAAAAGGTATCAGAAGGGATAGAAAAGAACCCCCACTTGATCAGTTAAAGGGGACCCGTCACCCAAAAAAATTATTTCAAATCCTATTTTATCATGTTAGTCAAGCAGAATGAACTTTAATTACACTGTATAAATTATTTGAATCTTGTTTCCATCAGTCTGGGAATTCATAATTATAACAAGCAGGAAGGAGACATTTTGTAGACACTGTTATTAAGACAAGTCTTGCATCATCTCAGGGTCTTGTTTGTGCACCAGAATGGGGGACCTGATGTCCATCCCCATGCCCTGCCCTGGCTACACAATTAAATGGTTAAGAGAACTGGGGGAATGTAAGGAGAGCAGTGACTTCTAGGAAGTGCTGAATGGAAAGTGAAAGTAATTGCTTGACCCGCCTCTATGCCTAGGCATAGAGGAGGGGCAGGCAATATTTGATTGACAGCTGATATTTTTAAGTGAGTTTACAACAGCTATGAATGCTTTAATAAAAAAAAGAAATTGGATTTCATATTTAATTTGAAAAGGACTTGTATTATACAGATTTTTATGTCTGGGTGACGGGTCCACTTTAAACTAAAGCAGTCACAATGTATTTTTTACACACTTATTAAATCCCAGTTAAGTTATAATCTTTAATGCTCCTACGTGAGTACTAAGGTTCAATTGATTAAATTAAAGGAAAACTATACCCCCAAAATGAATACTTAAGCAACGGATAGTTTATATCAAATTGAATGACATATTAAAAATCTTACCAAACTGGAATATATATTTACATAAATATTGCCCTTTTACATCTCTTGCCTTGAACCACCATTTTGTGACTCTATCTGTGCTGCCTCAGAGATCACCTGACCAGAAATACTGCAGCTCGAACTGTAACAGGAAGAAGTGAGGAAGCAAAAGGCAGAACTCTGTCTGTTAATTGGCTCATGTGACCTTACATGTGGTTTATATGTGAGCACAGTGAATCTTACGATCTCAGGGGGCGGCCCTTATTTTTTAAAATGGCAATTTTCTATGTATGATTACCCAATGGCACATACTACTAAAAAAGTATATTATTATGATAATGGTTCATTTATATGAAGCAGGGTTTTACACATGAGCTGTTTTACTCAGTATCTTTTAATAGAGACCTACATTGTTTGGGGGGTATAGTTTTCCTTTAAGTAGACTGCCATTGGATAGGATAAAAACTAAAATCAATGCTCAAATTCATGAAAAAAGGAGGAAAATGAAATGAGAGGAGGTAGAGTTGTCCCAAAACTGTTGCCTAAATCGTTTCTATCCCTGGGACACTACAAAGATGGAGAAGGCAGAGTAACCGGGACTGTGGTCTCAGTTTTTAGCTGGGCCCTAAGCTGGTTTGAGATAAAACCACAATTCCACGGTTTCCTGGGAGTTTAGTATACAGAGAAGGAGCTGAACCGAGCAAGGATTATTTCCACCACCCCCCCCAAAAAAAAGGTTTTTGAATTAAAATTAAAAATAGCCAAAGATCAATGGATAAGAACGCCGACGCGCGTTTCGCAATGTTGGCTTTGTCAAGGCGTAATGAAAATATTCCCTCAGACGCATGGTTTAAATTACTTCCGCGTCCTACGTCGCGTGGCTAAGTTATCGCGAGACCTTACCACTCGATCGCACACGCTCACTCGCTCCCCATACTCCTATCGCGAGGACCTCCTGGAGTACGTGTGCCTCTCTCCTATTGGCTCCGCCGTTGTCATGACACCCACGCCGTAACCCAGTGTTATACAACGCAATAGAACACCCCTGTCATTCACCCTGGTTAGTTTAAACTTTCTACATGCCGATATTGCGCTTATGATCCTAAACCAGGAGTTTCCATATAGACAGGAATGTTGTGGAACATTTCTATTTTTACAAATCACCAATGTATATGGACTAGTTTTTTTTAACCTATGATTGAATTATTTATATATTTATATTCTGTGCTTTGGGATTTAATAAGTGTATAAAAAAATACATTGTGACTGCTTTAGTTTAACTGATCAAGTGGGGGCTCTTTTCTATCCCTTCTGATATTGTGAAATTCGAATACTGACTGCAGTCAGACCTCTGCTTGAATCAGAAGGATAAAAACAAAGGGACAGTGGTGTGGTTTGTGTTTTTCTGATTTAAAGTGGACCTGTCACCTACACATAAAACACTGCATACTGAAAGTCCTTTCCAAATTAAATATGGAACCCCAAAAAAATTTTTCATTAAAACATCCATACCTGTTATAAAGGTGTTTAAATATTTAAACTGTCAATCAAATATTACCTGCCCCACCTCTATGCCCGTGGCATAGAGGAGGGGCAGTCAATTACTTTCACTTTCCATTCTGCACTTCCTACATGTCACAGCTCTCCTCACATTCCCCCTTCCTTTCTCAGGCTCTATAATTGTGTAGGGCGCTGCACATGGACATTGGGTCCCTCATTCTGGTTCATACACAAGATTTTGGGGTGATCCACAATTTCCCTTAATAACCGTGTCCACAAAATGGCAGCTGCCTGCTTGCTGTGATTGTATAATTCCAAAACAGAAGGAAACAAAATTGAAATAATAAATACAGTGTAAGTAAAGTTTATTTTGCTCAACTAACATGATAGAAAAGAATTTGAAATTATTTCTTAGGGTGACAGGTCCCCTTTAATAAAAGGTACAAATCTGATGGTCACACATGAACCACAGAACTCTACTGTAAGGGTTAAAAGGTATAAATGGGGTTTACCTTGACGTGGTATGGTGGCTTTTCAACTTTATGATCATAACTTTGTAACTAAAAACCCCTGTTTTGTAAACATATGCATTTATATTGAATTACTTATAAGACAGGGGCCCCGGGAAGTGCATTGTAAGTAGCACTTCCATTATACTTAAATATATTTTGTATTAGAATGCTCTCTGTACCAAGTATCCTATGACACGATACATTAATATTTAAGAAAAACTAAAGATAACCTCTACTTAATAGCATTGTGCAGTTTGTCCTTTAAAGCACTGGAGGGAGCCAAATTGAGCACCTACAATTGAGAGATACGAGATTATATACAGAATTCTGACATTTTTGCTTACATTTAAGACGGGCTTTGAGAGACAATTCTACACGCCATTCCATTTCACAACAGTACAGTTTCCTAGGCACTTGGGGGCAGATTTAATTTTAGTCGAATATCGAGGGTTAATTAACCCTCGATATTCGACTGCCGAATTGAAATCCTTCGACTTCGAATATCGAAGTCAAAGGATTTACCACAATTTGTTCGATCAGAACGGAACGATTCAATCCTTCGAATTGTTTGATTCGAAGGATTTTAATCCATCGATCGAACGATTTTTCTTCAACCAAAAAAACATTAGAAATGTTCCCCATAGGCTAACATTGACTTCGGTAGGTTTTAGGTGGCGAACTAGGGGGTCAAAGTTTTTTTTAAAGAGACAGTACTTCGACTATCGAATAGTCGAACGATTTTTAGTTCGAATCGTACGATTCGTAGTCGAAGGTCGAAGTAGCCCATTCGAAATTCAAAGTTTTTTGCATTTGAATCCTTCACTCGAGCTAAGTAAATGGGCCCCTTGGTATCACAGCCAAAAAGTTATACTGGGGGGAAAGGGGTGTAAGTCTGACATCCCACAGAATAAACAAAAGTAGGAAATGTACCACTGGATCTGCTAGAGAAAGAATAGGAGGAAAGCCAAGGAGGAAGGAGGCTGTATCTCCAGCACAGACATTCACCCAATGACAGTTCTTAGGAAGTGAACAGCATTGTTTCCCTATCTCCATTCATTGTGGGAATTGGCATCAGAACGGTTGCGGAGGATCCAGTGGAGCCATAAAACCCATCAGGGAGAGAAACAATAAGCAAAGTGGTGCAACTTCTGTCCCTTCATTTCTTCAAAAGGTGGAAGGAATCAAGTGAACAAAACTGTATGTTCAAGACATATTTAATATGTTCATATATATTTATCTATATAGCCCCAGAAATGTGCTTTACAAGTTGTGAGCACAGACAGGGGTATAGTATAAAAATTATACAGCACCAAAAGATAAATCTATGCTTAAGAGCTTAAAGCTTTCAAATAGGGAGGCACCGAATCCACTATTTTGAAATCGGCCGAACCCCTGAATCCTTCGCAAAATATTTGGCCGAATACAGAACCGAATCCTAATTTGCATATGCAAATTATGGGTGGGCAGGGGAAAACATTTTTTACTTCCTTGTTTTGTGACAAAAATTCACGAGATTTCCCTCCCCATCCCTTATGCAGATTCGGATTTGGTTCGGCCGGGCAGAAGGATTCGGTGCATCCCCACTTTCAAAACACAGTTGGGATGACGTCCCTGCCTCAAGGAGTTTACATATTAGAAGGGATGTTCAACTTAAAGTTGCTTTTATTCCAACTACCAACATCCCATGTTGTAGTAGTTCAACATCTGGAAGTGAAATTAAAAATATAAGAAAAGATACTTCACTTTTGTAAAGAGTTTATGCAGTTGGTGGACAAAAACCTTATTTGGGTTTTTCTGTCTGTTTGAATTGTACACACACATATAAAATCAGATGGACTCTCTTGGCCAACTAGCCCAACTAGTCACCTGCCAGCACTGTCTCCAGTTCAATTGTAACTAGTTTCTCCCTCAAATGTTACTAGTTGTTACATTTGTTTTCTGTAGAATAAAAATACCAAAACCAAACTTCAATTGATCCCTAGAAGCAGTGGACCCCTGTAATAGTGATGTACTGGTTGGGTAAAAACCCCCCTGAAGTCCACCCTCCCTCCACCCACACCTGCCTACCGGCTTCCTTTTATAGACCCGCCCCTTCAATGATTTCACAAAAGAGGCGGAGCGAGCAGGTGTGCGGCTATAAAGCCAGAAGCCGGCAGTTGAAGCCAGGTCTGGGCTGAGAATTAAAATAGGCCCTGGCATTTTAGGTACACAGAGGCCCAATCAGCCCACATAGAGGCCCAAACAGCCCCCCACCAGCCCACTAAATACTGACTTTCTATGGGACCTTATAGCAGCCCCTCTGGCATTTGCCAGAACCCACAGATTGCCAGTCCAGGCCTGGTTGAAGCCAACCCTCCATCCAGGAAGAGGAGTACGAGGATGGCCCGAACCCGCCTGTATCGGGTATCGGACCGGCTGGCACATCACTACCCTGTAATATTGAAACACAGGAATACTTACTGGCTACAGAGAAATTATTTAAAGGAGTTTCCAACTGGTCAACATCTTGTGGACGCTCTTTGTACCCAATGAAAGTACCGTCAGATTTGAGGAGGAAGTAGCGGGGACGCCAGGTCTTTATGTATTCACCTGTAAAGCAGACAGAGCAAAGTCTCAGTGCTAAGCGTGGCCATGAAAGAACATTATCTGAACGAAAACACAAGTATTTTGTCACAATGTAAATCACTTTTTCACCAACAATATGATCAATGATGAATTGATATGGTGCACCCCAGCATTTACTTAATAAGTGCATTTATTTGGTGAGATCGCCAGTTTTAAACTTACTAGTGTTGTGCAGGTTGGGGTTTTCCCGACCCGCCCGAAGCCCACCCTCCCTCCACCCACACCCGCCTAGCGGCTTCCTTTTATAGACCCGCCCCACAGATGATGTCACAAAAGGGGCGGGGCGAACAGGTGCATCGCATAAAGCCGGCAGTTGAAGGTGGCGGCGCGAGCAGGAGAAGAGCTCAACCCGCACCCGCGAAGAGGAGTGTGAGGTCGGCCCAGACCCTCAGGTCCCGTGGGTATCGGCCCGGCCCGAACATCACTAATACTTACCAATTCAATGTCATAAAACTGTAAGAAACTACCTAGGCAGAGTGCTAGGTGCAAAACTCAACACAGAATTGCGCCAGTCAAAATGCTATTAAATGGGCTGGTCACCTTCCAAACACATATTCAGTGGAGTTGTTTTCAGATTGTTCCCCAGAAATAGACGTTTTTCAATTGCTTTCCATTTTTTATTTTTTACTGTTTTTCCAAAATCTAAGTTTAAAGTTGAATGTTCGTGTCTCTAGTGTTTGAGTCTGACAGCTCAGTCATTCAGGTGCAGACTCTAAACTGTTACTATTGAGTTGATCCATTTCTCAGCAGCATCTCTGGAGCATAAGCAACTATTGTATCAATTCTAACAGCTGCCTGTAATGAAACCCAGGGATTCTGCTCAGCAGGGACAAAGATAAGAAATGTATCAACTAAATGTATCCATTTTGAACAGTTTGTAGGGTCGGCGACCCCCCTTCTAGAGCTGCTTTAGAAAGGTGAAAAATTTGATTTACACTTCAATATCAGAAGAATGGTCACGCATAGAAAATAGAAAGTCATTGGAAAAAGTCTTTATTTCTGGTGAACTATCTGAAACCAACTGAAAAAAGTTGGAAGGTGAACAACCCCTTTAATTATTTGTGCCTACATGCACATGGGCCGTAAATCAATATGCCAATTGCCCCTACTCTGCACGACTGGTGCAAGTGAAATATCTGTATCTTGGGCAGGAGTTAGTTCAAGGTTTCCTTTTGTGAAGTGTACAACTAGGTGCTCCTAACTCCAACAATTAGGGATGCACCGAATCCACTTTTTTGGATTCGGCCGAACGCTTCGCGAAAGATTCGGCCGAACGCTTTCGCGAAAGATTCGGCCGAATACCGAACCCTAATTTGCATATGCAAATTAGGGATGGGAAAAACATTTTCTACTTCCTTGTTTTCTGACAAAAAGTCACGCTATTTCGTTCCCAGACCCTAATTTGCATATGCAAATTAGGATTCGGTTCGCCAGGCAGAAGGATTCGGCCAAATCCGAATCCTGCTGAAAAAGGCCGAATCCTGGATTCGGTGCATCCCTACCAACAATTGAATTGTGCAAAAATGTCATTATTGGCCCCACATGTTCCGGTGTGTCGACCTCAACATACACCAGATATACCAAACAAGTGCAATTATTTGCCCATATCGACAACCTGGAACATGGAAGCTCTAATTCAAAATATTTTGAAGCTGTTACTCCCCAAGAAAAGTTTTTGTGGCTTGAAGCCGAAGTTCTTTTGGAAACTTCAGACCAACTTCTTCCTGGGGGCACGGAATAGTGAATATGATGAAAAATGTCACACAGTGTTTTCTCTCTAGTTTCCTCGTCCTCCCCCCATCACCACATTTTTGTATGTAGGCTCCTCATATCCAGGCATATTTTCTCCACTGAAAACATGCCTGACCTCAAAGTATTACTGAAGCTTTCATTTTTTTATCCTGGACTGTATAAGAATAGGTTAAGGGCATATATCCACAGAAGATAGGTATGGCTGCTGTTTAATAAATAGCTACCCAGCTGCTTATTTGGAGAGCAATGGTGGCCATAGACACACAGGGGCAAATTCACTAAGATTCGTAGTTGCGCCAGGCGTAACTTCGCCGCACTTCGCCAGGCGTAGTTTCGCAGCGCTCAGGGGTACGTAAGGTTGCGAAGTTGCGCTAGTGTTGATTCGCTAAGTGAAGCGAAGTTACGCTAGCGAAGGCTAATTTGCATACGGCGCCAAATTCAAATTTCAATGGAGGAATACGTACAATCACTACAAATGCCTGGGAAACCTTCAAAACATCAAATAAAATTTTTATTTTGCCCTACACATGTGCCCACTGTATAGTTAAGTTGCCATGAGTCAGGAAATGTAGGGGGGAAGGAGGGGAGCCCCAAAAAAAATTTCGATCTTTTTCAGCCTATCACCCATAATGTAGAAAACACGCCAGCGTTTTTTGGGACTTAGAAAAATGTTTGACTTTTTTTTGAAGCAATCCCTATCTACTCGATTGCGCTTCGCCTGGTCTGAGGTGGCGAAGGAAGTCTAGCGTAAAAGGTAGCGTTCAGTACACTGCGCAAGTTAGTGAATTTGCGTAGTTACGTCCGTATCGAAACTTCGCCAGGCGTAAGGGTGCGAAGTAACACTAGCGAATCTACGCCAGTGTTCGTTAGTGAATTTGCGCAGTAACGAAAATGCCAAACGCTAGCAAAGTAATGCTAGCGTTCGGTGCTTCGGCGCTTAGTGAATTTGCCCCACAGATCCTATCGTACGAATCGAGGATTCGTACGATTTTCGGATCGTGTGTGGCGTGTGCCGACATCTTTCGTCCGGCGGAGATCGGTCGTTTGGTCGATCGGTCAGGTTTGATTTTGACCCGACCGATCCCACCGGAGCCCATGGCACATCGTAATCTGATCGTCCGGCCATACGGCCGAACGATCAGATTACCCGCGATATAGCCATGTTTGTTAATGGCATATCAGGGAAAGATCCGCTCATTTGGCGATGTTGCCAAACGAGCGGATCTTTGCGTCTATGGCCACCTTAATGGGTGCTGAACAAAAGCCGAAGGTGACAGATTTCCCAAGCCTCTATTTGTTGTGGACCAAAAGCTCTAGAACAGCTGGAGGGCACAAGCTTCACACCGATGAGATGCTGAAAGGCACATAATTCTATGCAGGACTTTTACACATGGAAAGCAACTCTTTTCTGTTTCTCGAGAATCTAAAGATTTTCCTTTTCAAATACATAACCAGGTTTTGCCATTTGAACAGGCTCCATCCATGAAAGTCATACCCAGAGATAAATAAAACACTTTGGGCTGATCCTTTAAAGCAAAGCAAGTGTAAGACTTTGAGCAGATGTCCAATGTATTATTGTTGCCGTTGTCATTTTTCACAGTGACATATGGAGAACTTTTTCATTTACATTTTGCAATGCGAGTACTTTGCACAACTATAGGCAATTTGCTAATCTAAGGAACAGATTTAATAGTCAAGTAACACAATTCTGCTGCAAGAGAAATTAATCACTATAGGAATAGAAAAAACTCCAAGCCCTATCATGATAACAATAAAGATCTTCCTTCTATAGATTATTTTTCTCAACTTAAAAAAAAAAAAAAAAAAAAAAACACGTTCCCATGGATTTCTTAATTAGCAGTTTATAAATTTTATTAGACATTAGGCAGGGGAACTTTTAAATATTGTATGTTAAAAACTTGTATGTTAAGGGCAGAGACAACCGCTGCGATTCAGGGAGATTAGTCGCCCGGCCTCTTCTTTGGGGCGAGTAATCTCCCCGAACTGCCTCCCCGCCGACTAGAATGCATTTTTTTTTTACGCCAGTGAATTTTCGCTGCGGTTTCGCGAATCGCGGGAATTTGCCCATCACTATTACAGAGTATTTGTTTTTTTAGAAGGGAGTCAGCGACACCCATTTGAAAGCTGCAATAAAAAGTCAAATAACTATAAAAAATAAACTAATTGAAAAGTTGCTCAGATTTGGTTGTTCTATAACATAAAAGTTACTTACTTAAACCACCCCTTTAAGTAAGGAATTATTGATAAATAAATATAAGTGAAATATAGAACATGGGGCTAGACATATTGTCAGTTTCTCAGCTGCCCACAGTCATGTGACTTGTGCTCTGATAAACTTCACTCTTTACTACTGTACTGCAAGTTGGAGTGATATCACTCCCCCCCCCCCCAGCATCTTAACAAAGGAACAATGGGAAGGTTACCAGATAGCAGCTCCCTAAAGCTGGCCATAGATGTTGAGAATTTTAAAAGATCCGATTATCATCATCGTGAGACGATCGTACGATTGTACGAATTGTCCATCAACTAAAAAGACCAATTTGCCAGGAAAACAAAAGGTAGCTGCCTGCTTGGCCCTGCAAACATAGATAGATTGCACTGGGACCGATCAATTTCCTGACAGATGTCGGCCGAAAAATCGTAAGATGTTCGATCGTTCGAATCCTACTAACTGCACAATAATTTTGAAGGATTGGTCACACTTCGCTAAAATTGGTCGTTCCGCAAGAGAAATCAGCTGCCTAGTAGATCTAAAAACAACACTCAATAGTAAAAACCAAGTCCCACTGAGACTGATTCAGTTACATTAAGTAGGAGAAATAACAGCCTGCCAGAAAGTAGTTCCATTCTAAAGTGCAGGCACAAGTCACATGACCTGGGGCAGCTGGGAAATTGACAAAATGTCTAGCCCCATGTCAGATTTCAAAATTGAATATAAAAGAATCTGTTTGCTCTTTTGAGAATTGGATTTCAGTGCAGAATTCTGCAGGAGCAGCACTACGAACGGATGCGGTTTTTTTAAAAAAAAAAACATGTTTTCCCATGACAGTTTCCCTTTAAGGGAAGAAAATACCCTAAAGGCTTTGAGGAGAAAGAGCTTCACAATGAGCACGATGGAGATTACAGAGATGAAAACGTCCCAGAACAAGGCAGCCTTTGTTCGACTTGATCCCTTTTTTCGAACTTCAGTTGTCCTTCCTGTTAGAGTATCACATTTACCCTGTTTAACTCTTACAATTTTTTTGATTACAGTGTGAATAAAATTCCCATAAAAACTGCCCCGCTTCCCTAACAAAGGTGTTTCATGATTCACTAGAGCGTGGAAGGTGAATTTGTTTATAATTTTTCGCTGTTGCGTACTCCGCCTCAACAAGGGAACATTAACTTTTGCACATCGGAAGGCAGGAACTATTTGCAGTGCACAAAAACACACCCTTTTATGATTTGGGCACCACGTGTAAAAGCGGAACCAACACATTTTGGTTTTTTTTCCAGGGTACAGGGCTTGAGAGACGCTGCTGCCCGCTTGGCACAGGGAAAAGTTAATCCTACTGAGAATTTAACAACCAACAATGCCTTTGACAATCAGGAGCTGTCTGGCCCTGACAAAGTGCCGTACACAAAAAACAGCTGCCACTCTCTGGGAAGCACACTGGGTAAGTGAAGTATAACGAGCAGCAAGCTCCAGCAGAACAAAAGAATATCCATCTTTATTTACCAACTGCTCCTCGCTTGTTGCAGCAGCACTCTATTAGACAGACCCCCGTCACACCCTCCGACTCGGCACTTTGCATTTTCAGAAGCACCCAAGAAGCTGCCCTAAAAACATAGACAGCCATTATACTGTATATGAAAAGCACAAATGAGTGTGGGACTTTCCTTAAAGGGATACGGTCATGGGGAAAAAACATTTTTTTTCAAAATGAATCAGTTAATAGTACTACTGCTCCAGCAGAATTCTGCACTGAAATCCATTTCTCAAAAGAGCAAACAGATTTTTTTATATTCAATTTTGAAATCTGACATGGGGCTAGACATATTGTCAGTTTTCCAGCTGCCCCAAGTCATGTGACTTGTGCACTGATAAACTTCAATCACTCTTTACTGCTGTACTGCAAGTTGGAGTGATATCACCCCCCTCCCTTTCCCCCCCCCCCAGCAGCCAAACAAAAGAACAATGGGAAGGTAACCAGATAGCAGCTCCCTAACACAAGATAACAGCTGCCTGGTAGATCTAAGAACAACACTCAATAGTAAAATCCAGGTCCCACTGAGACACATTCAGTTACATTGAGAAGGAAAAACAGCAGCCTGCCAGAAAGCATTTCTCTCCTAAAGTGCAGGCACAAGTCACATGACTTGGAGCAGATGGGAAATTGACAAAATGTCTAGCCCCATGTCAGATTTCAAAATTGAATATAATAAAATCTGTTTGCTCTTTTGAGAAATGGATTTCAGTGCAGAATTCAGCATTATTAACTGATTCATTTTGAAAAAAATCTTTTCCCATGACAGTATCCCTTTAAATACACTGTACGTGTAGAAATAAACTTTAACATGCTTTACTGAAAGAATTTAATGGGCCAACAAATACAGGCAGATTCGGGGAGAATAGTCACCCGGCGACAAATCTCCTCTTCTTCGGGACACAAAAATCTCCCCGAACTGCCTCCCCGCTGGCTAAAATGTAAATCGCCGGCGGGACCATTCTTCGTTTTCCCGAAGTCGCCTCACAAGGAAACTAAAAACGAATGGATCCACCGGGTAAAATGTAAATCACCGGTGGGATGGCACTCGAAACTTCGGAAAACGAAACACTCTGAATGCCATCCTGCCGGCGATTTGCATTTTAGCCGGTGGAGCGATTCGTTTTCCGAAGTTGCTCGAAGTTTCCTTGTGAGGAGGTTTTGGAAAAACAAACCGCTCAGAGTGCCATCCCACCAGCGATTTACATTTTAGCTGACGGGAAGGCAGAGGAGGAGTTCGGTAGATTAGTTGCACCAAAGAAGAGGAGATTAGTCGCCGGGCGACCCTTATGTGCCCTGACCCTTATAGGCTAAAGCTCATTCATCGGGTTTTGCAGCACAGCCAGGGTAGCTGCTCATCACATTGCTATTGGCACTGATCTAATCCATAGTAAATATTGCTATTAGTGTTGACTTTTGGCTACAACTAGGAGGCAGTGTTGATTGCACCTCTGCATTAATATCAGAAACTGCACAACATTATTTTTAAGGCACATGCCTGTCCCATACACAATATATATATACTGACCTTGGTCTCCAAACATTTCACATCCAGTCTCTAAAATAATATCCTGTAATTGAATTATTTTCAAAAGTGCGTAGTATTTAGCTGTACAAAAATCTAGTGGGCTATATGTCTACCCACAGTTCCCATGTTTTAATTGTGAACCAGCATTCAATGAAATCTTTGTACACAATTTCCAGCAATTTTATTGTTTTAGGGAACTTTGTGTTTTCTGGGTCAATATCCGTATAAATCAGGGACAACCACCCTGCTACTTTTACTTCAAGCCCAGCAGCCGCCATGGTCTACAGAGAAATACATTTGAGAAAGATATAGAACTTACACATCAATTAATATGATTCTACAAGGTGACTTTTCGGGAATCAAGAACTTTTAATAAATCAAATAAATTATTTCAACTGCAAAATAAATAAGATACACACACCCAAGCTACAAATGACATGTATTTCTATTTTACTCCATGCTGATTATATAGATATGGAGCAATCGCTTTAGGTTTACAGAAGAAAAAAAAAAGAAAATCCAGATTGGCCAACAAACGAGAGAGATTTTCCTATTATAGGATTTAGACAGCTTGGGAAATAAAACCTCTATGCAAATGTTTTTTTCCCCAATACGCACACCAAGAGACAAGGACCTGTGGCTTGTTTGTCTATTCACAGTGGTGCAGAAGGGGGCCAGCCCTTTGTTATGTTTTTTTTTCCTGGACACTCTCTGGATGCGTTCTCAGCCTTTGCTTCCAGCATACAGCTGCGGACTCTTTGGCTGTGCCCTGAATCTCAATGAGCCAGCTTAGACTGCAGTCAAGGGTGCTTCCCAATGGGGAGGTCAAGCCTGAGTCAGCAGACTGTCTGCACTAGACTGACGCTCCGCAACTTATCCCAGCTCTTTCACGGACTATATAAGGCAGTCCACTGTCACAAAAAGCTAATTCAGTGCTAGGCAAATCCGCTGCCTGCTTTATTCTTACTCATTTTCCATGCAGCTGGATGGTAGTATATTACATTTCAAGCCCCTGCAGCAGCTTGCATGACAATGATTGACACTTCTGGCAACAGGTTAAGAAGAAACGCTTTCGCCTGAAGTACTGCCCTGACTATTCTGCGCTTGCACTGATTCTCACGCTCAGACAAAGCTACGATATCCGGCACCTGCTTAATTATCATATCTTCTGAACAGGTTTTTTTTTTTTTTAACCCTCGGCCTTAATGAGGCTGATGTTAAGAGTCCAATTTGTCAGAGGATGGACAATAGAAAAACCAAAGTCTTTGTATTCAGATAATAAAGATAGAATAATAACAAAAAGAGAGAAAAAAATGTATCCAGTGGTTTTCGTCTGCGTGCAAGAAGACAACAAAATAGGTTACCAATAAATTATTCATCATTGTAAACAAAATATACTGTTTTCATTTCCATGTGAAAGCAAAAAAACTCCAGAATATATAAACAAACACACATAGTGGTTTCATTACTAATCATAGCCCACTTTCTGCTCGGCACACTTGTGAGCATCAGAAATATTTCGTTCACATTCTGACTGCCCTAAGTTTATTGTACATAACATAACAAGCCAGGAATATCTTGTAAATGATATCCTTATAAACGGTGAGTTCTGATGTCATCAGTTATAAACGGTGAGTTCTGATGTCATTTCTGTCACATGACTCACTGAAACTTGTGTATTATAATAAATAAAGTACCCCCTGTTGCAAAATATAAGGATATTAGAATTTACCTCGGAGTTCCATGACCTGTATAAAAACACTCGGCCTTCGGGCTCGTGATAATATCCTTATATTTTACAATAGGGGGTACTTTATTCACTATATATATATATATATATATATATATATATATATATATATATATATATATATATATATATATATATATATATATATATATATATATATATATATATATATATAATCCCTCCAAATGACGGCACTCCAGAAGTAATCACACTTGGGTCAGTAGGTATCGATCATAAAGGTTTATTTAAGTGGTCCACTTAAATAAACCTTTATGATCGATACCTACTGACCCAAGTGTGATTACTTCTGGAGTGCCGTCATTTGGAGGGATTCTGCATGTGTTTAAAGACTGGCACCCGGCCCTTACAGCATTTATGGTTGTGCGTTCCTGCTCGTGTTGAGATATATATATATATATATATATATATATATATATATATATATATATATATATATATATATATATATATATATATATATATACATACACACACACACACACACACACACACACACACACACACACACACACATATATATATACACACTGTATATATATATATATATATATATATATATATATATATATATATATATATATATATTTTTTTTTTTTTTTTTTTTTTTTTATTAGCGCTGTCACTTGGTTCTTGAAGAATAAGAAGAATAAATAAAATAAAATTACATACGTTTTAGAAATGAACTATATGTTAAATTCACAATAACACTGGTATTCCATTTTGATAAATGCACAGGTATTTATTGTATAGTTATGGTAAATTGTAATAATATTGGTAGCCGGTTTACACAGGGACACTTATTAAATAATATCACATTAAGGGAATGTAAATTGATGGGGGTTTTAATTATGTATGGTGGGATGTTCCTTTTTAAGATTTCTATTTCTTTAACTATGCTGTACAGGAATGTATGTAATTTAATTGTTTAAAATAAAAAATAAAAAAAGTTTATTGTACATTTCTGATCCCAGTATTTCCTTTTACAACGTAGGTGGGCATAGAAAGAAATCCAAAAGCACACAGAATTGATGCCAGTAAGATTGCCTTGCGTGTTTAATGCAGAGTGCAACGTTTCGGGTGCCAGGGCTGTACCGTTACCCCTTAGGCCAGAGACATGCTCACATTCGGGGAGATTTATTTGCCTGGCGATAAATCACTTCTTCTTCGGGACGACTAATCTCCCAGAACTGCCTCCCACTGGCTAGAATCTAAATTGCCGACGAGATGGCACTCTGAACGCTTCGTTTTCCAGAGTCGCACAAAGTTTCCTTGTGAGGCAACTTCAGAAAACGAAGCGCACCGATTGCTATCCCGCTGGCGATTTACATTCAAGCTAGCGGGAGGCAGTTTGGGGAGATTAGTTGTCACTGGGCGACTAATCTCTCCGAATCGGAGATTGTGTCTTTGCCCTTAAGAGTTATACGTTGCCTATTTTCTATAATAGAAGCTAGCATTATTTGGAGATCATATTACCAATCTGCACCTGCAAACCTATAATACGACACTATGGGGCCGTTTTATCAAGGGTTGAATTGAAAATTTTAATTTTCGATTTTTTTATGATCAAAACTCAACTAGGGAGTAATTCAAATTCCATTTGAGTTTTTACAAAAATTCTAAATACATTTTCGAGATTTATCCTATCCTACTCGAATTAGACTAGTCGCCACCTAAAACCTGCCGAACTGCTGTTTGAGTCAACAGGAGACATCCAGGGATCAATTTGGTGTTGTTCACAGCTTTCCTGACATTCAATTTTTTTTCCGAGTTGATCCTATTCACAGTTTAAAAAATTTGATTTTTAGAATAAATTTCGAATGATCGAATTTCGAGTTCATGGGAGTTTTAAAAAAAAAAACCCACATGAATTCGAAATTCGACCCTTGATAAATGTGTCTCTATATACTCATTTTCTTGTACTTTGTTTAAAAGCAAAGACAAAACACATTTTAAGAATTATTTTGAAAGTTTAAGGAGATATTAAAAGAAAAGTTCATCACCTTAAAACCAGATTGTTCTGGATGGAGGTTTAATAGGATAGGATTCTGGATAAGTTTAAATACTAAAGTGCTATTTAACAAAAACAAAACTATATGTAATCTTCCTTAGAGTACCAGTGCCTGCATCACTGCCTAAGGCAGACTTAAGAGTTTTATGACTTAGAAATGAATATTCAGTGTAGCATGGGAAGAATAGCTGGTTAGATGTGATGCAGTTGTGCTGCTAATCCAGCCGTCTGGATAGGCTTCTGTGCACAAGTTTCCCAGGCCATAAAAGCTTTACAGCACCAGGCCCGCCAAGCAGAGCCCTGCCCGGAACATTAATGCTGTGACACGGAGATGAAGAGTATTTAATGAAATGCAGAGACTATGAGAAACCGATCTGAGAAAACCCCCTTGTTGACAAAAGCTTGTCCCCCGAAACGTTCATTTTTCATGGTCTCCTCATTAGGTTAAATAGATTCAGTCATTCCATTCGCTCTGCCCAGTTTCTTTGTTCCCTGTCTGCAGTCTAGCTCTTTACCGGCAAGGGTGTTTCAGGGCCTTTAACCCCCTCTTCCCAAGACCTATTTTGTGCAAATTTATTCTGCAGCTTTTTCTCATAAGCTGGGTCGCAGCTCCCACACTTTATACAATCCTGGTGCTCAACGGCAACAACAAAAAATCTGCTGATGAATGGACGGACACCCTGTGTGATCGGCGAGTTGTGACTCACGTTATCACTCGTCCAACAATAAGAACATCTACAGCTTCCATCTATAAATATCAACATTTGGCCACTTACTTACTATCGGATATACCACGGTCAGTAGCCTCTGGCTATCCAGATGCTCCCAAAATACAATTTATATTATCAAGCATATTAGGTTTTCCCTCTGTATATGAATGTTCCAGGGATAAAACTGTATTTTCTGCAGCACTGCAGTTATGTCAATATTTTTATGGTGAAGTCGCACAATATTCTGAAATCCTTATTTTACAGAAAAGCTGCTGCTTCAAAGAAAAGTAAAAATGCAAGAAACTTTAGATCAACAACATGTGGCCTGCCTTAAAGGGAACGCTAACCCCTGCCATCAATTAAAGGAAAAGTATACCCTTGAATACTGCACGTCTATAAAAATATATACACATATGTAAACACTGCTACATATAATAAAGCTAATCCATGAAAAACATACTTTTCTAGTTGTATGTGCCATTGTATAATCCCATATACAAAAAAACAGCACTTTAATCAATAAGTCTTCACTTTTTCCCCATTAGTCACTGTGCTCACACTCGCAAACCAAGTCCACAAAAACCAACATCCAATGAACAGAATCTTCCGGATATAGCGAGGATCAGGTCAGGTGACACACAGATCATCATAAAATTCTGGCTCAACAGATAAGATCTATAAGGACACTTTTTACTCATATGTATATATTAATTTGATAAGATTTGTTAATAAGTTACTTCTTTTGATATATATAAGAAATTATTCCGAAGGTGCATTTTCTTGTGCTTTCATGACCTATTGTGAAAATGAAAATTTAATATAAGCTTCAGCATACTGAAATAAGAAACTTTCTAAATACAATAATCAATTAAAAATGCTGTACAGCTTCTGAAATAATCAAGTTTATCTTCACTATTCCTTATCCTCATTCTGTCTTCATTCAGGAGTTGTGTGTCAGAAAAATGATCCGATATATCTTATAGGGGGGCTCCTTTTGCCTAGAAGATGTATTAGAGCTCACTCTATTAAACTCACCAGACATCATGTCTCTCTACATGCAGGATTTGTGCAAAAGGCAGTTATTGTTTTAGCTTTTGTTTGTACTGGAATCAGTTATTTGAATGAGCTCTAATTCATCTGCCAGGAAAGGAGCCCCCTATAAGATATATTGGATCATTCATGTGACACCCAACTGCTGCAAAAAGACAGAATGAAGAGAAACAGATGCTGAGAAAGGAATAGAGAATATTAACATGATTATTTCAGAAATGATGCAGAATATTTAATTTATTTGTTTCTTATTTCAGCATGAGAAGCTTATATCAAATATTCATTTTGGCAAGTTCCCCTTTAAGTTTTCAGTAGGGAGATTTGTTTTTACAACCCTATGCCAAGAGTACTCCTGCAGTGCCGACAGTTCAGGAAATCACTTGAAGTGCTAGCCTGTGTGCTACCCGATCCCAGTACTGGGAATTCTGTTGCCCACCCTGTAAGTCTGCATTGTGCCCTGCTGGTAACAGAAGAAACACTGTCTTGAAGTTGGATCAGCGTAATGTTAGGTCACCAACATGTTCTAATAAGAGTTGCAGGGGGCTTGTAGAGTTAGGCTTCAGCTTTCCAAAGTACAGCAATGGCACCAGGGAATGGGTGGAATACTATGCAGAGAAACTCCTGATTGGATAAGCCCCCCTATAGTTAATTTATACCCTCTCTAGAAAAACTAAAAGAAATCCCTTTTTATACTACACACTTTAACAGTACGCACATTTTCCTGCAGAGTTGTGTCCAAAACCACTTTTATTAAAGTGCGCGTTTTGCACTTCTTTATAGTTGTGCTCGAAGCTGCTCAGACCCCTCTGCTTTCCACTCGAAATCCGGCAACTGCTGCACCCGTTTACAGAGGGGAACACAGGGTTCCCTTCACCCCCGACATCAACAGGCGCTACGCACTTGCACATGAAGAATCTGGTGCCAACCTCATTTTAGCGGCGAACACCAGAGTTTGAAAGTATTCAGTGCAATTGCACCTGGTTTACACCAATGCAATTGTGCACAATTGTGGTGGGAGCAGCTGCAGAATAAAAGGATAATGAATACAAAAATAATTCATGGGAAAGAAAAAGGATTTGGTGTGTCAGAACCATACCTTCTAAATGAAGAACATAAAAATATATAGAATATAAAAAATATTTAAACAAAATATAAATTTTGGCCTGCGCCCACCGGGGTTTTTCCCCGGTGTCCCGCCAGTGCCCAGTCCGACCCTGTGTCCACTCATTGGTCAATGTAACCTATCATGTATGTGCCCATTTGGTTTGTGTGTAAGCACACTGCCACACAAAAATATACTTAAAGGGATCCTGTCATCGGAAAACAAGTTTTTTTCAAAACACGTCAGTTAATAGTGCTACTCCAGCAGAATTCTGCACTGAAATCCATTTCTCAAAAGAGCAAACAGATTTTTTTTATATTCAATTTTGAAATCTGACATGGGGTTAGACATATTGTCTATTTCCCAGCTTCCCCTGGTCATGTGACTTGTGCCTGCAATTTAGGAGAGAAATGCTTTCTGGCAGGCTGCTGTTTTTCCTTCTCAATGTAACTGAATGTGTCTCAGTGGGACATGGGTTTTTACTATTGAGTGTTGTTCTTAGATCTACCAGGCAGCTGTAATCTTGTGTTAGGGAGCTGTTATCTGGTTACCTTCCCATTGTTCTTTTGTTTGGCTGCTGGGGGAGGGGGAAAGGGAGGGGGTGATATCACTCCAACTTGCAGTACAGCAGTAAAGAGTGATTGAAGTTTATCAGAGCACAAGTCACATGACTTGGGGCAGCTGGGAAATTGACAATATGTCTAGCCCCATGTCAGATTTCAAAATTGAATATAAAAACATCTGTTTGCTCTTTTGAGAAATGGATTTCAGTGCAGAATTCTGCTGGAGCAGCACTATTAACGGATTCATTTTGAAAAAAAAATTTTTCCCATTACAGTATCCCTTTAAAAGACTTTTTATGTGGGATTATCCAATGGCACATAATATTAGAAAATACGCCTTAGAAAAGGCATTGCATGTAATATTTTTATAGATATGGTCAGGGGTATAGTTATACAGTCGATGATATGGTTTCACCACTGTGATCGTGCTTTCTTACTGTAAAATGTTAGAGCAGAAATATTTACAGTTTGCCTCTTTCGTTTGGGTTTTCCTAATAACGAGCTTAGACGCAGCTGTTTTATCTACAAAATAATGTGCTGTCATTTCCCACAATAACAGAGATAAGCAGTGTCAGGGCTTTAAACATTGTTTGTTTGTTTTGCTAAGGCGTAAGCCAACCATCCAGCTCCCTCATTCTGGAGTCTGTCTGTTCCACAGCCGACTGTTTTAATAGGTCACACCGGGATACAAAAAGAGCACCTCACAGGAGAATTTCTCTTCTTCCGTCTTCCTGCCAGGAAGTATATCTAGTCTTTTCATATTCCATTATATATCTGATATTTTATATACACACACACGAGTGTAGAGTAAGCAGATTTATAACAAGACCTCTCCTAAACAAGGAACACAACAAAGGTAACCCTTCGGCACGCACACCTGCTCTCTTGCTTTTGGTTTTACACGGCATTCTGGAAACTGTAGTTTAGCAACATCTGTAGAGCCAGGGCTTGCATTCTAGTAACTGCTCATCACTAAATGTTCTCTGACTTAAAGGGATTCTGTCATGATTTTTATGGTGTAGTTTTTATTTCTAAATTACACTGCAAATAATTCACTCTACAATATAAAATTTCATTCCTGAACCAGCAAGTGTATTTTTTAAGTCGTAATATTGGTGTGTAGGTGCATCTCAGGTCATTTTGCCTGGTCATGTGATTTCAGAAAGAGCCAGCACTTTAGGATGGAACTGCTTTCTGGCAGGCTGTTGTTTCTCCTACTCAATGTAACTGAATGTGTCCCAGTGGGACCTGGATTTTACTATTGAGTGTTCTTATATCTACCAGGCAGCTGTTATCTTGTGTTAGAGAGCTGTTATCTGGTTACCTTCCCATTGTTCTGTTGTTAGTCTGCTGGTGAGGGGGGGTGATATCACTCCAACTTGCAGTACAGCAGTAAAGAGTGATTGAAGTTTATCAGAGCACAAGTCACATGACTGGGGGCACCTGAGAAACTAACAATATGTCTAGCCCCATATCAGATTTCAAAATTAAATATTAAAAAATCCGTTTGCTCTTTTAAGAAACGGATTTCAGTGCAGAGCAGCACTATTAACTGATGTGTTTTGAAAAAAACATGTTTTCCCATGACAGTATCTCTTTAAACACAGTTCACTTTAAAAACAAAATAGGCATCTGTTGCTTTTCCACATGTGTATCTGGACTACCTACCAACTTTAAAATGCCACCTTCCTTCCTCAGCAGCAGAACCTGCCTTCAAAAAGAATTATGCATGTTTTTTGCCAAGAGGGAGGAAAGAGCAGCCAGCTTTGTTACTCTGTAACTGCATTCTCCAATTCAATTCAATAGACGAAGGGAAGGAAAAAAAATGTCACATTGTTTCAAATAGTACAGGACGGATGTAGTTACTCATCAGAAAATTATGTACAACTGGACTGTGTGAACTAAAGAGACACTCCTGGAAAATGGAAGGGAAAGTGTCACTGGGAAACTAGGATTTGCTTTAAAGGACAAGTAACACTTTAACATGAATATTATACTTTCAAACTAATAAACAAGTTATTTCTATTCTGTTTTAGTTGAATGTTACCGTATGTTGTCTAACCAATGGCTGGCCTATTGTGATCAAAAACACTTTTTTTTTTTAATTTCAGTTATCAGATTGTTCCCCAGAAATAAAGGGGCAAATTCATTAAGCAGCGAAAATGCGCTAACGATGCCGCACTTCGCCAGGCGTAGTTTCGCCAGCGCTACGCAAATTCACTAAAATGTGAAGTTGTGCTCAGGGAGTCGAACGGTAGCAAAGTTGCACTAGCGTTAATTCGTCAAGCAAAGCAAAGTTACAATAGCGCTGCCTAATTTGTATACTGCGCCAAGTTAAAGTACAATGGACGTATATGTAGCAGCAAATACATTACACTACACAAGCCTGGGAAAGCTTCATAAAATAAAATAGACTTGTTATATTGCCCTATACATGTGCCCACTGTATAGTTTAGGTGCCATATGTTAGGAAATGTAGGGGGGAAGGAGGGTACCCCCAAAAAAATTTACGATCTTTTTCAGCCTATCACCCTTAAAAAAGGAAAGGACGCCAGCGTTTTTTGGGACTTAGAAAAAATTTCAACCTTTTTTGAAGCAATCCCTATCTACTCTATTGCACTTCACCTGGTCTGAGGTGGCGAAGGCAAGTCTGGCGCAAGAGTTAACGTTCATTACCTCAGACCTGGCGAAGTGCAATAGAGTAGATAGGAGTTCCTAAAAAAAATAGTTGAACATTTTTCTAAGTCCCTTTTTCAGGGTGATAGGCAGAAAAATAGCGTAACATTTTTTCTGGGTAATCCGCTTCCCCCCTACATTTCCTAACAGATGGCACATAAACTATACACTGGGCAATATAAACAACTTTATTTTATTTTATTAAGGTTTCCCGGGCTTGTGTAATATAATGTATTTGCTCCAACATATACGTCCATTGTACTTTAACTGGCCGCTGTATGCAAATTAGCCAACGTTAGTGCAACTTCGCTTCACTTGCCGAATTAACGCTAGCACAACTTCGCCAGCGTTCAACGCCCTGGATGCAACTTCCGATTTTAGTGAATTAGCGTTGTCCAGGCCAATCTACGCCTATTGCGATGTGAGCGAAGCCGTCATTGGCGAATTTTCGGAGGTTAGTAAATTTGCCCCTATGCTTCCAGCTTCAGAGCAGATAGCCCTTTATCTTGGTGCAAAGCAAATGAACACATATATATTCAATCTGTTGGTCAGACGATAAAAGTATGGCATTTGCATATGCAAGTACTTATGGAAATTAGTGTTTTCCTTTATCAGCAAAAAAAAAAAAACCATTTAGTATTCACCACCCTGAAATATATTTGGTGTCTAGTTGCTGCAAAGTCCTCCTCTCCGGGGATCCCAAACACTGTCTCTCCAGTCGCTGAAAAGGATTGCAGGCATGTGGCACATCAGCTGTTGCTAAACTAAAACTGGCCACACTGGCAACTTGGTAGAGTGATTTGCTACTGTAGCCAGTTACACCATAGTGTGCCTCTTCTCTGCTGCTCACACCAACATTCTAATTACAGAAAACAGTTGCTAAAAGACTGTTTGGGACATTGGGCTGTGAAGTGCATAGTTGCCCTCCCCTCCCGTTGTATTCTGTCAACACACAAGTCTGAAATCTGGGCACTTGGAAGTCTTAGTTGGCCAATCACAAGATCATTTTTGCAAAAAAATGTCAACGGGCAAGTTCAGATGGGTATCAGCAACTGCTCCCCTCACAAGAGTTTGAATGGTTAAAATGCTTGTTCAAGGACCCCACACACGGGCTAATAGTCACACAAAATTGTGCATGACCGACTTTTTTTTACCTGTGCATTGCTAAAAATGTTTGAACTTAAATATTGCAAAAAATAAAAAAATTAAAAAAAATCTAAAAATGCTTCCTTAGACAACAACGGCTGCATCTGCAGAAGTGATGAGCTGAATGTAAGGGGCAAATTTATCAAAGGTCGAAGGTAAAAAAAACTTCGAACTTCGAATTCAAAAAGACCAAACGTACTTCGAACAGTACCATCGTACTTCAATTTGAAGTTTTTGAACTTCGACCTCCCAAACTCCCCCAATTGCCTCCATACAGGTTGTAGGAGGTCCCCTATAGGCTAACACAGCACTTCGGCAGCTTTAAGGTGGCGAATGGTCGAAGTCGACGTTTTAAAGAGACAGTACTTCAAAAAAAATTCGACCTTCGAATTTTAAAGTTTTTTAAAATTCGAATCGAAGTATGACTATTCCCTAGTCGAAGTACTTCACCTTGACCTTTGATATATCTGCCCCTAAGTGTTGGTTAACAATGTTTGCAATTACATTTCCCCAAAAATATTGGCTATTGTCGCTCTCCTTTGCTCGCCATATGCAGCCAACCATACTGTATAGTCTTGGCCAGCTAAGCAGTCAGTGTACATTATCAGATGTTAATTGCAGATCTGAGCTTCTTATAAGGGCAGAGACATGCGGTCAGATTCGGGGAGATTCGTCACCCGGCAACAAATATCCTCTGCGGGCTAGAATGTAAATATCCTGTGGGATGGCATTCTGATCGCTTCGTTTGCCTCACGAGGAAACTCTGGAGCAACTTCGGAAAACGAAGTTGCTGCCGGGAAGGCAGTTCGGGAAGATTAGTCGCCCCGAAATTTGTCGCCGGGCGACTAATCTCCCGAATCTGACCGCGTCTCTCTTACAGGCAGTATGAATTGTTCTACACGAAGTCACAGGAGTTTTGAGCACTGTACTGGCAATTAAAACATCTGATGGGCAACCATTTCATTAAAGGAGTTGTTCATCTTTGAATTAACCTTTAGTATGATATAGAAAGTGATATTCTAAGACAATTTTCAATTGTTTTTCATTTTTTATTATTTGTGTTTTTTTTAGTTATTTAGCTTTTTATTCAGCCACTCTGCAGTTTGCAATTTCAGTCTGGTTGCCAGGGTCCAAATTACCCTAGAAACCGTGCATTGATTAGAACAAGAGACTGGGAAACAGTATGAACGGCAGAGGGCCCAGAATAAAAAAGTATTAAAAAATATCAATTAACAATCCATTTGTGGGCTTATAGAGCATTTGTTTTTTTTTAGATAGGGCCAGTGACTCAAATATATTAGCTGGAAAAAGTCAGAAGAAGGAAGAAAATAATTAAAATAATAAAGAACAATTTAAAAGTTGCTTAGAATTGGCCATTCTTAAACATACTGAAATTTATATTAAAGGTGAACCAATCCTTTAACTGTCGAGAGGCAGACATGATAAAAATGATGGTAGTGGTTATGTAGCTTCAGCCTGAGAAGCCCATGTTAGCTTCTTCTCGCCATGCTTATTCATATGACTTGCTTGTGACTGCTGATGCTGCCGCAGTTTGATTCTTATTCAATATTTAAACATCATTTTAATGTTAAAAGATCTGCCCTGCCTGCAGAATTTCCCTATATAATTATCTATTTTTAAAGCTCCGGCGTACGCTACAGGGCAAGGAAAGTTGAGCTGCATACATTATAGACAGATAAAGAATGACACAGGGGGTAATAAGTGTAATTTATATACTGGAGGATGAACCTCAATTTCTGAATTCAGTCATTGTTCCAACAGACTGTAAAAGCAGCAATGATGTTATAGTGAAGGTAAAGCAGCAAATAATCAGACCTATCATCAGTGCTCACATGGATGGATGACAAATAGCATAACGGTGTCAATATATTGCAGGACAATTACTCAACCCTTATCAAAGACTCAGTCTAATTAAAATAGTCCCAGTGTATAGCTGTGCCCTGGTTACTATGAAATTGCCACTGGACTGCAGAGTAAGGGGCAGGGCACACGCTTAGATTCGGGGAGATTAGTCGCCCGGCGACAAATCTCTTCTTCGGGGCGACTAATCTCCCTGAACTGCCTCCCGCCGGCTAGAATGTAAATCGATGGCGGGATAGCACTCTGAGTGCTTCATTTTCCGAGAAAACTTCGGGCGACTTTGAAAACAAAGCATTCCGAGTGCCTTCCCATCAGTGATTTACATTCCAGCCAGCAGGAGGCAGTTGGGGGAAATTAGTCACCCCGAAGAAGAGGAGATCTGTCGCCGGGCAACTGATCTCCCCGAATCTTGGAAGCAAATGCAAGATCCCAGAACGTGCGAGACTTAAAGGGATACTGTCATGGGGAAAAATTTCTTTTTCAAAACGCATCAGTTAATAGTGCTGCTCCAGCAGAATTCTGCACTGAAATCCATTTCTCAAAAGAGCAATTTTGAAATCTGACATGGGGCTAGACATATTGTCAATTTCCCAGCTGCCCCAAGTCATGTGACTTGTGCTCTGATAAACTTCAACCACTCTTTACTGCTGTACTGCAAGTTGGAGTGATATCTACCCCCTCCCTCCCCCCCCCCCAGAGGAGCCAAACAAAAGAACATTGGGAAGGTAACCAGATAGCAGCTCCCTAACACAAGATAACAACTGCCTGGTAGATCTAAGAACAACACTCAATAGTAAAAACCCATGTCCCACTGAGACACATTCAGTTACATTGAGAAGGAAAAACAGCAGCCTGCCAGAAAGCATTTCTCTCCTGAAGTGCAGGCACAAGTCACATGACCAGGGGCAGCTGGGAAATTGACAAAATGTCTAGCCCCATGTCAGATTTCAAAATTGAATATAAACAAATCTGTTTGCTCTTTGGAGAAATGGATTTCAGTGCAGAATCCTGCTGGAGTAGCACTATTAACTGGTGCATTTTGAAAAAAACGTTTTCCCATGACAGGATCCCTTTAAGGCGGCCATAGACATAACAATTATGATCTTTCTTGGAAAAGATCTTTCCAAGAAAGATTGTTCGTGTCAATACACATGTGTAGAGCTGAATAGTCAGATATACAGATAGAAACAATACAAATGTACCTGTATCTGACGATTCAGAACTAACAATGGCCGATGTTTGGTTGCCTTCAATATTTTGCATCCAACCTGATTGACAAGCCGACCGATTTCCAAGTCTTCTGCCAATATCGGTCGGCTCTTTTACCACCATACACGCACCAAATATTGAACGCAAAGTAGTTTTGTACAATATTATCTGTGCGTCTATGGCCACCATTAGGCACAAACTGTGCCCCAATCCAAATCATTGATTCCAATGAGACATCTGTTTTTCATGATCCCAAATGGTTATTGATTTTAGAAGAACCTCTTCAACCAGGTTATTTCAATGCTGAATTAGCTCCGCTCAATACACAGCAAATCTACATCCAGTGTCTCGACACGGATATGGTCAATAACTAGAGCATAGCACTCCAACTTCTGGGAAAAACAACTGGTAAGTCACAGGTCCCAATGTATAGACAGCACATCCTTCACTTATATCCTATCCAAGATCCCCAGTATTTATTATTATTATTATTATTAACATGTATTTATATAGCGCCAACATATTGCGTAGCACTGTGTACTAAGCAATAGAATAAAGATTTATATATTCCATTGCTTAAAACTCATTTGACATAGGAAAGCTTTTCCCACTATGAAATTCTACCAATTACAATGTGATTCTACACATCACACGGCCAATTTGTAAGATCAAGCTGCAGCATTTGAAAGATTAATTTTATAGCAACTGGGCATGGGGGGACTATTATTAGAGTCATATTTAATTCTCAATACGGAAATTCTATTGAAATTCAATGGCTTGTCATCACAAATGGGGGGAGCTGTTAAATATGCCTCATTCACGGGAGGATTGGCAGAAAATGTTAACGGTTGTAAAATGTTCTATAACCGTCGGCTTTTTGAAAGGCAATCTCTATAACGGTTACATAGCGCACATCAAGAGCCAACACTACTGGATTCATTGCTGCAATATTTCTCGTAAACGCTTTGAAATCTGTCAGCTGCGAGGAAAATGCTCTCAGGGCTTCGAGGGAAGTTTAAACAAATACAGGCCAATCTATGGCTCAAGGCAAAGCGAGATGCCACAGTATTTCTGATTCGAGTGTTTGTCAACGGATTTTCCAACGGACAAAAATACATGAATCAGACTTGCATCATCTATTCTAGAACATAATAAATACAACCTGGCAAAGTGACAAGTTTCCTCTTCAGGCCCGTCCGTAATATTGTCAGTGTGTGGATTTCATTATACTTTGTAGCCCTTTCAAACAGGATTCTCAAGAGCATCAACTGTATTGTGAATGGCACAAAATTAGATAAAGATGACTTTAAAGGGGTAGTTCACCTTCACACTTTTTTCATTTGAGTTGTTTTTAGATTGTTCCCCAGAAATAAAGACTTTTTTTCAATTACTCCCCATTATTTATTTTTTTTACTGTTTTTCCAAAATCTAAGTTTAAAGTTGAATATCAGGTGCAGACTGTTTGCAACATTTAGTTGATACAATTAGTTGATCCATTTCTCAGCAGCATCTCTGGAGTATTAGCAACCATTGTATCAATTCTAACAGCTGCCTGTAATGAAATCCAGAGATTCTGCTCAGCAGGGACAAAGATAAGAAATGTATCAACTAAATGTATCCATTTAGAACAGTTTACAGGGTCGGTGACGCCCCCCAGAGCTGCTTCAGGTGAAAAATGACAATTTACACTTCAATTTTAACGGTGACACATAGAAAATAGAAAGTCATTGGAAAAAAGTCGATATTTCTGGTGATCTATCTGAAAACAACTAGTTGTTTGAAGGTGAACAACCCCTTTAAAGGGATCCTTTAAAAACATATCTGCCAATGTAAGTAGAGTGTGTTCACTAAAGTAATATTCCAATAAGTGTGAGTTCCTCCAAAAATAATGATGAAATGTAGCATATTGGACAGAGACCTAACGCGCTTCGTGCCCAAACAGGCACGAAACGCGTTAGGTCTTTGTCCAATATGACCTAATAAAACATTTTCTATTTTTTAATTCATTGGTTCATTATTATTTTTGGAGGAACTCACACTTATTGGAATATTGCTGTGGATTTGCACCCTGGGACTGGGGTGAGCTGTGAGTATTTCCTCCTTGTTTATTGATTTTTTGCTATATTTTTTTTTCTTTATATATTTTTTTGGTAGTGCCATTATCATTCTTTTGATTTTGAGCACCATTCATTCTTTCACATATGTGTTCACTAAAGGTCAACAAGAACACCTTTAGTTGCCCTTAAAATGATTATAATTGAATGTTATCTTCTATTTATACTGAGCAAACATGAAAGCTAGAATTTATAAAGATTGCTCATCATTTACATCAGTCCATCCATGAAAGGCAAACACATAATACCGCTTATTATAAATATTCTGCAGGGGTTTTTTTTGTTTTTTTTAGCTTATCTAATAGAAGCTGGGAAAGAAATCTACAGTTTTGATAATGATAAAATATTACACTTGGCACATTCACTCAATGGTTGTCAATGGCATGTAATATTTAAAGCTTTTCCAACCACTCATGTTTGAAGTACAGGATGATATACAGACAAGAATTATGTCCTCGTCTTCAATAGCCGCAATCACTTATGTCCTTATGATGTAATACTCAACAACGTATCTGACTTTATCTGTATAGCTGCAGGAAAAAAACAGTAACATATGCAATAATATACGTATATATATATATATATATATTTTATAATATTTATATTATTTATATTTAATTGTAGTTTAAGTAAGGGCTTGAACTTTGTTTTTTTTGTTATAAATTCGAAATGCATGAGAATTATGGGGGGGGGGGAGATATGACAGTGCCAACTGCTATGCCAAATTTTGTTGTTGCAAACAAGCTGTTTTAACACACCAAAGTAACCGCACAGCAGGCCTGCGGAGAGTGAAGACAGCTGACAGAGATGGCTGTTGCTGTCCTTCCATTGTACACACATCCATCCAATACCAACATCTGCTCTTTTACCATTTACTTTTTACACAACATTTAGCAAAACTTGTGCCTCCGAAGGCATCATCATTAAGAAACTATCAAAAAATAACTTGCAAAGTCCCGAACGACAGTTGCAAAACTAAAGTGCACTTTGTCTTGCATACGCTGAGCTTTATTTCAGATCTATGAGGCACTCGCAATAATAACGCCTGCAAAGCACTTTCTTCTAAATAGGAACATCGCCAAGCATGTTACCCCGTAGACTTCCCCATAATAGTAAAAAAAACCTAAAAACTGTGAATGTGATGACCGGAGTTTACTAGAAAAGAAAAGCAGATGTTTTAAATGAGCTGCAACCATATTTCGCACATCTATATCCAGCCTACAAAATTGATAATATACACTGAAAGGCTATTAAATATAGATCTATAAATGCTGCTTGTATGAATGGTGTGGGGGTAGTGTCACAGTCTGTACTGCAATTATAGCTTAAAAAAATGCTAAACTGTAATTGAGTGATTCATCCAAAGATCTGTGTAATGCTACGACACTTGATATATGATGAATGAAAGTCATTCTCTTTAACAGGCAAGCACAGCAGTTTTTCCACTACTTAAAGGAGAAGGAAAGCAAAGCTCCAAGACAGTTTATCACTTACAGCTCTGAGCTCAGATTACAGCAGGGATGGGAGGAGGGAGGGGGAGAGGAGCAAACTGAGCATGCTCAAGCCCTGCCCTGGAAGTTTATGCTGAAAACAGGAAGTCTGATACAGAAGCCCATGAGTACACAATAAATGGAAAGAAATGCTGCTCAGAGGACTCAGAGCAGCATTACTTTGAGGGTTTACTGGTGTATTTATATAGACCTTTCTGATAAAGCATACTTAATTTTAGCCTTTCCTTCTCCTTTAAGGTGGCCATACACAGGCTGATAAAAGCTGCCGACAGACAGAGTTGGCAGCTTATTGGCCCCGTGTATGGACAGGGGCTTCCACGATCGATATCTGCCCAAAAGTCAACCAGATGTTGAGTGGGAAGGGCTAAAATTGCGGACCATATCTGTTCGTTTATGCAGTCCCGCGATCTGACGGCCTGTACTTCTTGCATTATTATCCGAACGTTGGGCCCTAGGGCCCACGATCAGATCAGTCGGATATCGCCCATCTCGCCCCGTGGGCATATCGGGGATAGATCCGCTCAATTGGCAACATCACTGAACGAGCGGATCTCTCTGTGTATGGCCACCTTTAGTTGTTGCTGTGCTACAGAGCCTGGCCTAGCAGAGAAGAACCTAAAGATATGGCTGATTTAGTCAATTTTGCCATCTGGGCATGTATATCAAACTGTTGTACTCCCAAGTAGATCCACAAGAGAGCTTGTTTAATACAATGGCTCCTTTATTCCATCGTTGGGGCCCTTCCTTTCTAAATACAACCCTGGTTCTCTCACAGTAAAATATGACTGTTGCTTAAACCAACTGGCCAGATATTCGTCTTTATTTCAAAGGCAACCTGGCATGAGTCATAACCAACATAAACAACTCAATTCATTGAACTTTCTCTTTAGAAGAACAATTGATGCTATAAAGTGAAAATATATTCTTTTAATTTAAAGGGATCCTGTCATCCGAAAACATGTTTTTTTCAAAACGCATCCGTTAATAGTGCTACTAAAGCTACTGTTAACTGATTCATTTTGAAAAAACTAAAAATTTTCCCATGACAGTATCCCTTTAAATTTGGTGTCTCTATCACCTGTTAATAAAGGTTCTGTTTTATACAAGAAGCATTTTCATTGTATACTCCTGCATTTGACCCCAGTTTATCTAACTAAATCCACTGTATTGTACACAACTGATGTTATATGCTAAGTAAACATAAGGGCAGAGACACACGCTGCTATTTAGGGAGATTAGTCGCCCAGCGACAAATTGCTTCTTCTTCGGGCGACTAATCTCACTGAAAAGCCTTCCTGCTGGCTAGAATCTAAATCGCCGACGGGATGGCACTCTGATCGATTCAGCTTTCCGAAGTTGCCCGAAGTTTCCTCGTGAGGCAACTTCGGGCGACTAAGGAAAACTAAGTGTTCTGATTGCCATCCGCCGGCAATTTTCATTCTAGCAGGCAGTAAGGAAGTTCAGGGAGATTAGTCGCCCGAAGAAGAAGCGATGTCACTGGCCGACTAATCTCCCGAAATAGCAGCGTGTGTCTCTGGCCGAAAGCTCAATTTCAGCTTGAAATAAGCAGCTTATTTTACTAGCTATGCTTCTGAAACAAATTCTTGATTTTTACCAGCAACAGTACATTATGTAAATGCATATCCCTTTTGATTTTTTTTTTTTTACATTACACTTAATAGAGCCCATGAAAGCAGCACAAGCATATTATTCTTTATATATAATGGCATATTTGTCTTTCCATGCCAACCAGGATGAGAGAACAATAGCTGTGGGAAACAAATTACAAGATAATATGCAGGTATAACAGAGAGAGAATTGCTATAACCACAGAAGTTGCATGAGGCATAAAATCTCTCAGCACCAACACTAGGATTCAGTATGCAAAAAGATACTCCAGTGAAGACTGATCAGTTAATTTAGGGCTCTCCAAAAAGCTTGCTATGGTTAGGCCTTTCAGCTGTCGTTGGGTCAAGTAAACTCCTGTTGCCTGAAAACGTATACTCACTGTCAATCTAAACATTAGTAGTAAATGTAACCGATATGTTCACCCCAAGAACCACAAAAAAATGTAGGGTCAGTAGGAAAGAACATATGCCTGGTGTCTCAATTAGAGTCTTGCTCTACCCATGACTAGACTCAGTGCTCCATACTATACTACTACCTTTCTGTCACTTGTGCTGGCTGACTGACAGCTTTATTAGATACAGACATTCAAAATAGCAATCATAGAACTAGTAGTAAGAGAGATAGTAGTAGTAGTAGTAGTAGTAATAGAAGTACTATTCTAGCAGTACCAATACAAATTTCAGCAGCATAACCAGTGAAGCAACGCTTCGGGCATAACCAGCCCTTTATCAAGCTTGATAAAGGGCTGGTTATGCCCGAAACATTGCTTCACTTGCACAAATAAATTATCTTTCACTATACCGGAGTGCTGTTGAAATTTGTATTGGAATTGGGACTGGACCTGAGCAGACAAGAGTCACAGTCGGCACCCGACGATACAAAAAGCAATGAGATTAATTGTGTAGCACTACTCTCTGTGTTTGTGACTATTCTAGCAGTTGTAACCTACTGCCTCTTTTTGTGTATATCATTTCAAGCAGTTGGTCAACTTCAGAGTCTAGGTTAGACGGAGGGCTGGCATACGGGTGCTTCTAGCAGCTGGACAACACTACAGCCACTGGAGTACCTAAACCGTGCCGGGGCCCCTGCAAAAGATCTTCAGATGAGCCCGGTACACACTTCAATCTTATGTCCAAAACTCAGCCACCCTCCCTATGTTTAGGCTGGCTGCCAGTCCATACTATCTCCCACTCATCCTCTTTGCTGCCCCCCGGGGCTCCCTCCTGCCCTCTCAGCCTTCGATCATGACCTGACCATCCTCCCTCCTTCTCGGCCGCCCAACCTGCCTCCCCATAGCAAGTGGGGGATTTCTTTAAAGCTATATAGAAAGCAGACCCCGTGGCCAATGTTACATTTTTTTTTTTTTTTACAAACAATTGCTGTGTATTGTTTCTAGAATCTGGTCAATGCCAATAATCTTAAATTAATGTGATGAATCCACTGCACTCCTGCAATTCAACCTCCGTTGACCTGGCTAGGTCCCTTAGTAACAGTATACTGTTGGTGATATAATAAAAGGGGTAAGCTCCCTAATTGCAGAAAATAGAGTGTGTGCTAATGCATATAAAAATCGCTGCAATCTACAAACCACAATCAGACTTACTATTGCCCAAACACCAGTACAACTGTGCCAATTTTTTAACCCATCTGCCACTGCACATGGGGAAGACCAGGCTAATAACTGCAGCATTAACCAAGAATAAATTCTACCCATGTGCACAGTGATAGACCGATGCCTCTAGTCTGGTAACAGGAATGAACCGTATCAGTAGATCAGCCTTAGAAAGCTAGCAGTAGCTTAACAATGAATCTCTTCTGCAGTATAACTTTACTTCAGACCCAACTTAAGCTGGCCATAGACGCAAAGATCCGATCGTTTGAGGACTTCCCCAACTCCCAACCTGCCACTAACCATTCACATCAAATAAACTAGATAAGAACAGATCAGCTGATGTTCTGCCCCTGAGAGCAATCGTACGATATCTATGTCCAACAAAGCTGGTGAGTCTCCCACTGAAAATCGTACAATCGGCAATGCAGAGATATTATCGGCAGCCGACAGAAATCTTTTAACCTGTCCGACCAAATGACTGATCTCCGCCGGAAGAAAAATGTCGGGACTCTCCACACACTGTCCGAAAATCGTACGAATCCTCGATTCGTACGATGGGATCTTTGCGTCTACGGCCAGCTTAAGTCTAATGCATTTACTGCTTGTATCCGATATTGTTCCAGTAACAGCTAAGACAGCTAAAAAGCATTAACAAACAGATTTCAATTTGTCTTCAGCCAGGACCCTCACGTCCAATGCTATACCCCACCCAACTGGCATCCCCCCACAGAGGTGTACAGATATGAATTAACACTCCCTGATTTGTTGCTTTATGGAGATTTTACACCACAACTTAAAAAGAAGGTATGGAGTTGGGGGAAGGATTGAGGGAAGAAGAAGCATGGCCAAATATGTGCCTTGGACACATTATATTTGATTAGACAATGATACATAGAGAACATTTACTGCATCTTTTTGACATAATCACTTCTTTTAAGCAAATATTGCCTGTTTACAGGCTACTGTCAAAATTGAAAGTGTTCCTGACTGCTGTGAGACTGGAGTCGACTATTAGATTTCTGTGTCACAGAAGAGCCGTGACTGCTGCTTTCTTGGGCTCTAGCCAGCTCCACTAAATGGCTAAGGGCTATGGTACACAAGGCATGTTGCCAAAAACTGCTGCCAGTTGCAGGTAGCTTTTCTTCTGGTTGCTTGCTTGCTATGGAATACTACTCTGGGTTAAAAACTATACCTGTTATTTTAATCCTGAAGTCCTTTTATTTTTTTCCCCTCAAATAAACTACTATAGCAGAAAAGGCCTTTCTAGGCTGCTTGTGTGCTCCATAAGCTCAGCAAGGAGTGTTATGACTGTCATGTTGTGTCTGTGCCTCTGTTCCATTGTATTTGTGATTAGAAAACTGCGCAGCGAGTGTAAACAGAACTGTTTTATTATGTCAGTGGATACTACAGTTGGCTAAAATCCTCCTGTGGTTTATCCTTGTTTTGCAATTTTAGGATAGACTTAATCTAATTCAGCCCACTTTGTTTCGCAGCACTGTTTATTATTGCTCTCAATCGGACGGAGTGTGTTTTTCAAAGTTGAAGTCACAACTTTCATGAAAAACAAAAAACAAACCCTAAAGGTCCCCATAGACGCGACGATTCTTCTTGCCGAACGACCGATTTTAGGGAAGTCCGACCAATCCTTCGAAATTATCGTGCGGTTAGTGGTATTCGAACGATCGTACATCTTACGATTTTTCGGCCGACATCTGTCGGGAAATTGATCGGCCAGGTCAAAAAATCTTTGTCGGCCCCAGTGCAATCTCTCTATGTTTGCAGGGCCAAGCAGGCAGCTCCCCTTTGTTTTCCTGCCAGATTGGTCTTTTTAGTTGATGGTAAATTCGTACGATCGTACGATCGTTCTGAGAAGATATTGGTCTCACGATCAGGATCTGATCTTTTAAAAATCTCAACATCTATGGCCAGCTTTAGCCACAAAATACGAGGAAGTGTCCTTCTAAAAACTAAAAGATAATCTGCTGTACAAACACTACTGTCAGAGGAAGATCATGATAACCAATTTCTTAGAAGCAGTGTGTACAAGCTTCTTGGATTTTTCGACCACCGTTCCGCTGACCAGTATGTTGAAAGATAAACACGCCGCATCACTGTTTGCAGCTTCGGGACGAATGTTTCCATTCATTTACGATATCCTTAAAGGGATACTGTCATGGGATAAAATTTTTTTTTTCAAAATGAATCAGTTAAAAGTGCTGCTCCAGCAGAATTCTGCACTGAAATCCATTTCTCAAAAGAGCAAACAGATTTTTTTATATTCAATTTTGAAATCTGACATGTGGCTAGACATTTTGTCAATTTCCCAGCTGCCCCAGGTCATGTGACTTGTGCCTGCACTTTAGGAGAGAAATGCTTTCTGGCAGGCTGCTGTTTTTCCTTCTCAATGTAACTGAATGTGTCTCAGTGGGACATGGGTTTTTACTATTGAATGCTGTTCTTAGATCTACCAGGCAGCTGTTATCTTGTGTTAGGGAGCTGTTTTCTGGTTACCTTCCCATTGTTCTTTTGTTTGGCTGCTGGGGGGGAAAGGGAGGGGGTGATATCACTCCAACTTGCAGTAAAGAGTGATTGAAGTTTATCAGACCACAAGTCACATGGCCAGGGGCAGCTGGGAAATAGACAATATGTCTAGCTCCATGTCAGATTTCAAAATTGAATATAAAAAAATCTGTTTGCTCTTTTGAGAAATGGATTTCAGTGCAGAATTCTGCTGGAGCAGCACTATTAACTGATTCATTTTGAGGAAAAATTTTTTTCCCATGACAGTATCCCTTTAATAGTAGAAGATCCTGACTGTGCCAAACAAGGGTACTGGTGTGCAGAGACACCATCGATATCCGAATGTAGTGAAATCTAAGCAATGATATATTACACACACAAAAATGGTGCTTTTCCTTTTCTACAGTACAAATTAAAAATTCTTTATCTTCTGGCCTAGAGGAGATTTGTTTTGCTCTTAGTCATGTTATTGTGTGAACTTCCTTCAGAAACTGACCAAAACAATGGATGTTTGCCAGCTTTCCTCAAAAATCTCTACTAATATACTGAGCCAGAGTAAGAGACCATGAGCAATGAACCTAGACTTGGGCCCAACGTATGCAAATCAGCCCCCACAGGGTGCCAATAAACATATCCAATAAGAGATCAGCAATCTGGCACCACTGCAATCTTGTGCTTAAAATGTGTGGAAATGTATGGTTGTGATAAGCTGCTATAATTAAAAGTCTGTCTTGTAAGGAACATCTTCCACCTTGGATGCAACTGAAGATATCACCTGACAGGGTTCCCCAACCTTTTGAAGTCGTGAGCAACATTCAAAAGTAATAAGGAGTTGGGGAGCAACACTAGCATGAAAAATGTTCATGGGGTGCCAAATAAGTGCTGCGATGTGGATTGTCAACCTACATTGAGACTCTGTTTGGCAGTACACCTGGTTTTTATGAAACCAAAACTTGCCTCCAAGCCTGGAATTCAAAAATAAGCTCCTGCTTTGAGGCCTCTGGGAGCAACATCCAAGGGCTTGGAGAGCAGCATGTTGCTCACAAGCTACTGGATGGTGATCACTGGCCTAAGAAGTGATCCTTCAACTCCTTCCAGCACCAGCCTGGCACCTTATCTCACCTTAACAAAAAAGGAAATATTACATTTTAGAAATATTGCTAGTCCTCCACTGCTAGTTATAGGTTTCCTGCTCAGTAAGACAGAAAACTAGTTTCCCTGCTGTTGGTAATGCACTTAGGGTTCCATCACCCAAAGGTGCATGAGGTTATAAATGAAAATGTTGACTTGAAAATGATCACTACTGGAGTGACCAGTAAATACTACCCATTGATTGGTTGCTATGGATTACTGCTCCTAGGCAAACTTAGTGCCTTTTATTGCATAACCCCAGTAGTGGTCATTCGCAAGTCAACGTTTTCATCTTTACCTCTTAAGGGAGTATATGGGTCCTTTATTTCCATTTAGCATTGCACTCACATAGAAATATATGAGAATACTTGATGCTCAGAGCCTGCACACAAAGCTAACCAGACTTTTTAGGATTATTACAGAGGGCAAAAAATCTGCTGGAGAGGCGATGATGCAGAAACTCATTTTCTTTTAATAAATGTGGACAGATTAAATAAACTGAACATCTGTCCCGTGTTGCAAGCAATTCTACCATTTCAAGCATTTCCTTCCAATAAGTCTAATGCAAGGTGATGCAAAAGGCCATAACATTGTCAAGTCAGAAAGCATGAGGCTAATTGGCAAAACAACATTAAAGGTGGCCATACACGGAGAGATCCGCTCATTTGGCAATGTCGCCAAACGAGCGGATCTCTCCTCCCGATATGCCCACCTTGAGGTGGGCAATATCGGGCTGATCCGATCGAGGGCCCTAGGGCCCAACGATCGAATCCTAACGATGGGTGACGGGTGGTCAGATCGTGGGACCGCATCAACGAACAGATGCGGCTGCGATCCAGCGGGATTTTTAGTCCCGTCCGATCAACATCTGGCAGACTTTCGGACAGATATTGATCGTGGAAGCCCATCGGAGGGCCCCATACACGGGCCAATAAGCTGCTGACTCGGTCTGTCGGCAGCTTTTATCGGCCCATGTATGGCCACCTTTATTCTGAACCATTCTGACTTACTAAATCGGCCTTTAGGGCTTGTGAACCTGCATTTGAACTACGTTTCATTGTTTTCCTGCACTGAGCGAATATTAGGCATAGGGTATTTTTGCAGGTGGAAGGCGTACACACATTGAGGAACAATAGTGATGTGGCAGTAAAACAGAATTTGCATTTGTAAGTATGTTCTGTGAGGCTGTTACAGATCCCTGTACACATATTCAGAATGCTGAAGATCATCGAATAGTCCTAAGGGCAAGGCCAGACATGGAGTTTTTACGTTGCATTTTTAAAAAAGCTCCGTCAGGCGTAAATACGCATAAACTGCACTACCACTGAAAGTAATGGAAAACGAACTATGGCAATTCTCACAGGGAGATTGCAAGCCGAAATCCACCAGGGGACGCCAGTATTTGCGTTTTTCAGCAGAAACGCCAATATGTCAGGAAACTACCAATTCAATATACTCTATGGGATCTACTCGTTAGAAACCACACTTGCGTAAATATGCAGTGTATTTTAAATATGGCATCCAAATTCTTGCGTGATAAAAGACGCATATACGTTTTAACAGCGTAGTAGGCCGGTGACGTAATTACGTTGCGTATTGACGATGATACCTGCTCCATTTTGCATGTAAATAGCTTTTCTATTTCTAGCCAGCGGCATTATGGGGAACGAGAACAATGAGAAGTGCATGTTGGGAAAAGAAACCTACATGCTAAAAAATGCATGTTGACGTCGCGTGTGGTTTCAGTGGCGTATTTACACTCGACCTTGCGTTTTTAAAAACGCAACTTAAAAACGCCATGTGTGACCTTGCCTTAAAGGTTAAAGGTTTCTTTAGCAAACTCAGGTTGTGATGCTTTAATTGGCAGTTTCAGGCTGAGTAATAAACATTTATACCAGATTATCTGGAAATCCGTTCCGTGACAATCAAAGCCCGAACTCAAAGCGTTACAGATATACAGAGAACTAAAGCAACACGTCAAACTACAAAAACATGATAGTATAAAAGAAGCTCCGCATAATTAAACAACAGTTTCTGTTGCGTGATTTTCACATCAGTTCTGCATTTTTGTGCATGAGAGACAGCAAGGTAGACACAGAGCTTGGTTTAAATGCGAAAGTGAAGAAAATGAAGAAATGGAAAGGCTTTACTGTCCCAAAATAGCTCTTGCCTTAAATCAACTTGTGTTTCATCAGCTTGTCCTCAATTGCCATCTATCTTCGGAAATTCAGGATTTGGATTGCATGATACTTAAGACAGTCTCCTCTTTTTTTTCCCTGGAAATAAAGTCCTTTCTGTGTTTTATTTGATTACAGACATCTCAGAAAATGCCTATAAGGAGAGATTTGTACAATACAGGTGAATATTCTGCCATAGATCACTTTATTGCAGGGCCGGAACTAGGGGTAGGCAGAAGAGGCAGCTGCCTAGGGTGCAATAATAGGGGGCGCAATAATAGGGGAAGCAATAATAGGGGGGCGCAATAATAGGGGGGCGCTGGGGAGCTACCTCTAAAATTGTCTTCTGCCTACCCCTAGTCCGCATCTCTCAGTCTTCCTTCCCTCCTAACACCCTCCCCTCTGTCACTGGCCCTCCCTTCCGTCACTCCATTGCTCCCCCCCTGGCGGGGCTTGCCTGCAGGTTGCCTAGGGCGCCCGGCTTTAACATTTCGACTGTGAATATTTTCTATATCACTACTGTCCAACTGTCAGGTTAACACAAACACTTTGAGTCTATCTCTCTTGGACACTAGGAGGGCAGCTCTGCATTATACAGAGGATTGGGCAGCACTGTATACAAAGAATACAAATTCTATAGTGCAATCCAGCCCGAAACCTGGGGGCGGGTTTAGCCCAACACAAACATCTTCCTTCTCTGGTATGTTCAGTCTTCCACTCTACCCATCCAGGGCCGGATTCGTGGAAAAGCCACCAAGGCCATAGCCTAGGGCAGCAAGATTTCAGGGGGCAGCATGGAACCATATTGGTTCAGAAACACTGGGAATGTGCAGGAAATACAACAGTTTTTAAAAATGCGCCAATACTCAGTGCTCCGGACCCAATGAAGAAAATTTGCGGACGTGCACAAATAAAGGGGAGGGTAGAGACAAACAGCAGCAGGCCTAGGGGCACCCGCTATGTAAATCCAGCCCTGTCCCCATCTGCTGGCTTTTGGCTCCAGCAGCCTCCATTTATAGGTGCACGCCTACCCACCACTTTTATGACATCAAAGATGGGCAGGTTCGGGGTGGGTCTATAAACGGAGGTGCGGGTCACGCAGGTTCAGGCCGACTTCCACACATATTTTGCAGGTGACAGATGGGTTCGGATTCAGCTATTCTTCGGCTCTCCCCATCTGTGACCTTACTCTGACAACTTTTGTCTAAGGCAGCCTACATTTATAGGCACATGCCTACCCTGCTCCACCCCCTTTCATGACATCAGAGATTATATTAATTTAGTCTATGATTAAGTGTCCCTTGGCGACAAGAAAAGCGTAAGGCTTTCTGTTTTTTAACATAATAACTTTTTTACTATATTAAAACCATTTGGGCTCCTAAACTCTACTCCTTGGTATTCCGGATTGATGCCTGCCTATTATGATGATTTCCGAGTGAACTACTCTCCCCATCTGTGACCTTACTCTGACGACTTTTGTCTAAGGCAGCCGACATTTATAGGCACATGCCTACCCTGCTCCACCCCCTTTTATGAAATCAGAGATGGGCAGGTCAAACACTGGTCTATTAATGGAGGTGCCAATCAAATTAATGTCAACGTGAACATCACTAAACAGCTAGGCTGAGAGCACACAAAGCATTGGCTCTGCTGCGCTCAGTCGGCATTTTGTATTTTTTTTTGCAGGCTGTCAGAAGTGAATCCACTCCTTTCCTCCGCTCCATTGATCTGTACAGCTTCCACTCGTGTACAGGCACGGGCAGCATCCAAAAATAGCAAAAGCAGGCATTTTAGGACTGACCGCTGGTCCGCTGCGTGTGCCTGCATGCAGGCAGAAACTGTACTTTGTAGAAAACGAAGCTGGGGAAGGAAGCAGATCCGTTTCTCTCAGCAAAAAAAAAAAAAAAAAACACAGGCTGAAAGCAGCAGAGTCAACACTCTATGTGCCCTTGCCCTAATAGTTAATCACCTACAGGCTTCTGAAATAGTAAATATGCATATAAAGCACCCGTGCCATATTTGGAGCTGGCTATTATTGTTATTAGTAGTAGTGCCCTGAATAAGTGGTTGTTCTTTAACCCCCATATCCAGCTCAGCATCTTGTTACATTCATAAAAAGAATTTCACTCCAAAGAGAAGTCTAACGTTATTAAAATCATTCACACCCATACAAATGTGTAGTCTGGTAACCAGACACATATTTAGGGAAGTAAAACCACATGCATCCTGATTCCATTCCCTTATTGCTAAGCATTATTGTATTTTGCATTCTTCGCCTACCTGGATAAGTAGGTAGTAAGCGCATCCTCTGTGCAAGGGTTAGTTATAAAGCAGTGTGTTAATTGCAAAGTTGGAAAACGTTACTGCACCGAGGTAAATTCTATTTGGCTTACTGGAATGCACTCTACTCTCCCCAGCCTGGCCCACAGTCCCTGCTATTCAGTGTAAACAAGTTAGAAACTTTGCATTCAGTGATGTCATTGAAAGGGGAAGATCTGAAATCAATGGCTTCTTTTCACAGATAGGCTACAGAAATTATTAAAGGGAAACTCCAGCTTCCAAACTAAAATTTGATAAAGAGGCCCACATAACACAGAAATATATAATATACCCATCCCAGTTACCCATTTCTTCAAAAAAGTATGAATAAATGCCATTTTCTATGCTGTGTAACAGCTCTTCTCTTTCTGCATCATTTGAAATCCTGGCAGGGAAGAAGGGACTAAACACTGATGTTACAAATTGTAACAACTTCTCCACAGCTTACAGACAGCATGCAGGAACTACATAACCCACAATGCATTGCACTGGGATGTTCCGTTCCTTATTGAAATCACGTGTGCAGGGAATTGTGGGGTTTGAAGGATACAGGCTGAGGAAAGATGGCTGTTGATACAAAGTAACAGTAGTCAGACAGCTCAGCAGGAGAGCAGGGGGCTGGGCTTAGGGAACTGTCAGAAACTTAAAAATCATGAAAATTCTGCATTTTTTTACTGTATATTGCAAAGTTACTTGAAATTATGTTTACTTTTCAAAAAGCTTAAGTTATGTTTGTGTGGAGTTCCCATTTAAAAACAAAACAAACTGAAAAGCTCCAGAAGAAAATCCAGAAAAATAAGACTCTGGATAATCCATTCCGATTAGAAGAAAGGAGGTTCCGCCTAAATATTGGGAAGGGGTTTTTTACAGTGAGAGCTGTGAAGATGTGGAATTCTCTCCCTGAATCAGTGGTACAGGCTGATACATTAGAACAGTGTCGGACTGGCCCACCAGGATACCAGGAAAACTCCAGGTGGGCCCAGGTGTCTGTGGGCCCTTGTACTGCTAAACATTTGGCCTATTTCATGGCCATTCCCTATTTCTTTGAGAACAGAGAAACTAAATAGATGGAATAATAGATTATAGTATGTAAAGCATAGAGACTAGGAGAATAGAGGTTGAGTGAGAAGAAGAATAATAGTACTGAGAGTGGGTCCCTGGTCTATGGTTCTTTGGTGGGCCCCTGGTCTAAGGTTTTTGGGTGGGCCCCTGGTGTCCCAGTCCGAAACTGCATTAGATAGCTTTAAGAAGGGGTTGGATGGCTTTTTAGCAAGTGAGGGAATACAGGGTTATGGAAGATAGCTCATAGTTCAAGTTGATCCAGGGACTGGTCCGATTGCCATTTTGGAGTCAGGAAGGATTTTTTACCCTTCTGAGGCAAATTGGAGAGGCTTTATTTTTTTTTTTGCCTTCCTCTGGATCAACTAGCAGTTAGGAAGGTTAAAATAGAGTTAAAAAGTTGAACTTGATGGACTTGTGTCTTTTCTCACCCTATATATATATATATATATACATACATACATACACACACAATGGCTACAGCAATGGCAACACTGACCGTATTATTAGAATATAGAATCCCAATGGCAGCAATTTAATGAAAATCAAATTAACAGAAAAAAAGCAATATACTAAAATATGCATTTCCAGATGTCCATTGCTAGATGTAGTGAAAGACTACCAATCAGTGGAGGTTAATATAACCATTAGAAATACAAAACTGACTGAAGAGTGGGCTACCTCGTAAAGCTGTAGAAAGTTGCACAAGCTGCGGCATTCTCCAATAAGACACAGGGACCCTGTTCAAATAAAGCTCAGTCACATCTATAGGGCTTATAGTGCTTATCTATAGTGATGAGCGAATAAATTTGCCAGGCATAAATTTCCATGTTTCACCACCGGCGAATATATTTGCGAAACTGCGGCGCCCACGAGAATTTGACGCACTCATAAAACTGTCACGTGTCCAAATTATTGGGATGCCCATTGACTTTTATGTAAATTGTCGCGGGTGTCAATTTATGCGTGCGGTAAATTTGGATTTCACAAATTTTTCACCGTTTTGCAAATTTCTCTGGAAATTAGGTCATTTTTCAGTGAATTGTACAAATTCGCCCATCGCTACTTATCTATAAAACACAGGTGCTAAACTGCACAAGTGAAGTTATCAATAACAACCAGTTTGTTTTTATGTTTTTTTTCATGTTCTACCTTGTAGTGGACTGTGTAAAAACCAACTGCTGATTGGTTGCTGAAGGCAACTTTACGTGCGCAATTTTGAAGCCTTTGTTTCTCACTATATAAACTCCAGATATCTCATTTTCTCGATATTTCGTATTCTAATAAAAATATCTGAAAATAAAAAAATATAGAAGTATAGTTTCAAATGAAGTAGCATTGCAACGATGGAAGCCCTGTGAAACAAATAGAATAGCTGTTCTGGCAGTTAGGAGACCTTGATGTCTGGGGCTGGTATGAAATAGGGAAGCTGTAACTTCCTGTTTACACACTGTAGAATACATACATTCATATACATTTTTCCACCCATGTGTGAGATCACTCTCTTCTACTCATTGGATATTAAGGGTTACAGTAAACTGCATACACACACCTTAAATTGCCAGCATTAGTACCAAATCCAACACACACATATACTATAAAGAAGTGATTTCAATAGGCAAATGCACATCAAGTGACTTTTCTTTTAAACTGGTAGATGTCCCTCTCAAGTTCTAATACACAAACTAACAGTGTATGTTATCTAAACATCCGCATCAGGGCTTGAGTGGACCTGTGAACCGGCCACTAAAGTTGGCCATACACACAAAGATAAAGTCGCACAAATCAAAGGTTTGTACAGTTGTTGGACTGTTTGGTATCGTCGTATTTCATACCATCGATTGTTTAGCGATCGAACAGGTTAGAAGATTTGTCAGCCAACGATAATATGTATTGCATCTCTGCACGATATCAATGGGTGACTGTCACTACTATTTGTCAGACATAGCTTTTATACGATTGCTGTCACGGCCAGAACACCGTCTGATTTGTTCTTTTACTATTTTATTGAATCTGAATGGTTAAAGGGCATGTAAAAAAAACATAAAATCTAATTTTTACTTTCTTTAATGAAAAAGAAAGCTATCTCCGATATACTTTAATTAAAAAATTGTGTACTTTATTAGTATCCTGACTGTATGCATTGAAATTCTCCCTTCATTTACTGCTGTGGATAGGAATTGTCACACGGTCCCTAACTGCTCTGCAGGGAAACAATCATACTTATGAACAGCAGGGGGAGCCTCCGCCTTACTTCCCAGCCATGCAGAACTCAAGCAGATTTGTTTGTTTCCCTGTAGAGCAGTTGTTGTCTGTGTATAGATTTGCATTGGATTTTATTTTTGCCTTTACATCCCCTTTACCGTTTCCAACTCCAGCTACAGGGACAAAGATCATGCAGCCAGATTTAAACAGATAAACTGGGATTCTTTTTGGAGGATTATTTTGCTGCAGCCACTGGTTCTGCAGAGTTGGAGAAAGTTTGTATTAAATACAAAACTATAAAAACCACATTAGATTACATGACAACACAGGACCCAGTGCAGTCTGTATATTCTGATTATTAATCAGTCTTGCTGTATCGGCTTCTGGCAGATATTATTTGACTTGTGCTGTTTTGTTAATTAATGATGATCCCTAAGCAGCCCAGACCACACTGAGCATGTGCACAGTCTTGGTCTTGCAAAGATGTATAACAAAGTTACAAGATGGTGACCCCTATGGCCAACTTTGAAAGCATAAATTATTTGTTTGGTTAGGCTTGTGGGGCAGTAAGTTCATGTTTATGTTTAGTATTTAAAATACAGCATTTCTAACCTTATTCTATTTTAGACTTTACTTGAAGGTCGGAAGACATATGATCGTTCGTCTGATACAAGAGTAAAATCTGTACAACTTAAGCCAAAGTCAAGATGGGCCTTGAAGTCGTAGTTCCAAGGCATCTGGGGGGTGTATTTTGCTGATCCCTGGATAAAACTTACATAGACTATAGCAGTGATCAAGCAATGCTGCCAGATACACACCACCCGTACATTGCCAGCATCATATAACAACTTAAGATCTGCTGCACACATTACTTGTCTCAACATGCTTCTTCCTAATAATGTTATTTATATGTTGGAATTAGTGTTCCCTAATGAAAATGAATGTGTAGGATGTTTGGAAATTTTTTTCCCCTGCCGAGCAAAATTGACACTGGTAATTGACTAAAGGAAGCCTTATGGTAGAATCCATTAGTGTCTCTCAAAAGCAGTTGTGATAAAGTACACTTAACATCGTCATAATAACCACCCAGCAATAAATCTTTTGTTCGCCATTAAATCGGTTTTACAGATGGAGAGAACTGTCATAAGAAGACGCATGCAAATAATAATATTATTTATACATGCAAAAAAGAGGGGGGAGAGCAGATAATGTATCCCCTACTGATATTTAGCGATTAGTTATGTGGCCATAAGGTCCTCATTTACATGAGCACAGTATGGCATCTAAAACAGGCAGACATTTTGACGATTATTGCTGCTAAAGTCTTAGGCCATTGCCACACCATGCAAGAAAAACATACAGGGCAGTACCCTGCACCTAAGAATGGCATTACAGTATACATGTGCTACACAAAGGAGTGCTCTGGACAAACCAAATCATTAAGGGGTACACTCTGGGTAGAGTGGTAGAGAGCAGTTGACTTTTAGAACAGTCACAATATCCCCATGTCTTAACAGCAATTACAATAAGCTATGTTTCGCAGTGACTACAGTGTCTCTTTAAATGATGTATTCTTGGAACTTTATCTACATATTCCCCCATATGTAATAAAAGGCACTAAGTTTGCTCAGTAGCAGTAACCCATAGCAACCAATAAGATGTTTGCTTTTAAACAGGTGCAGAAACTGAGGTGGAGAGCTTAAGACCTTGAACACATACCAGGTGCTGTACTGAAGGACCCACGCCTGTTACAGGGCCAAATTATCCAATCAGAGCAGATATCAGCAGCACACCGTGGATATGAACAAACATGTATTTTATTGCATCAAATCATTTTGAACAGGGCCCTGTTTAAAATGATTTGATGCAATAAAATACACGTTTGTTCATATCCACGGTGTGCTGCTGATATCTGCTCTGATTGCTTTTAAACAGGTGACCAGTAAATGCTACCTGCTGATTGGTTGCTATGGGTTACTGCTCCTGGGCAAACTTAGGGCCTTTTATTACATAACCCCCATAATGTTTTATGTTGGAATTTGCCTCATCAATAATGGAATGTGGTAGCTGATGTAATAATTTCAACTATGCACAAGAATAGATTTTTCTGTATTGTACTGTAAGTAATGGCATTATTCATGTATATATATATATATATATATGTGTATGTATATATATATATATATATATATATATATATATATATATATATATATATATATATATATATATATATTCCACCATAGTGTCGGCACTCACGAAAAACGATCTTCATATGCCTGGGTGCAGAGACAATAATTTCATCTACAACAATCCAAAGGAATCCGCACTCACAGGTCTTAAATAAAATTAAGAATATTTATTAGAACAGATGACTAACGTTTCGGCCTCTCCGAGGCCTTTCTCAAAGTATTCATTCTACAGAAAACATGCCTTATATACACACACACAACATGGCGGGAAACAATGGCAGCTCTGACGTTTATTACTCGTCAGAACCAGAGCGACTCCAATTATACTAAATAATCACAAATCCATTGCACTACGTAATAAGATATGCATTCCAGTTAAATCTAATAATATATTTAAATTAGATACAATATTAAAACAAGTCTAAAACCATTATAAAACCAATACATCAGGGCACTGTTCCTTAATAACTATTTTGTAACAATATACTGATTATTTGTACTCAAATTTATAACTTTGTTATCAGTGTCACAGATGTAACATTCTTTGAGGATGTCTAAAAGGTCCTGACTGTAACGCTTCCTGCTACTTCCCTTGTTGCCCCCTAATGCTACAAACTAAGCTATGTGTGCCCCTACAGTAAATAGTCCTCCCGCTCTCTCTAAGAAGTGTGTAAACTCCATCTTCCAAGATATGTAGTGATTAGCTAGGTGCTATTTAATAGATGCTGCCCGCTCTGGTGCCCTACTGGAATTATATCATATACACCCCCTCTCGTGACACTACTCATCGTGCATCCCTATATATAGACCCTCATACTGAATTATATGTGGTTAGTTACTGAATTAATATGTGGTTAGGCCGAAACGTTAGTCATCTGTTCTAATAAATATTCTTAATTTTATTTAAGACCTGTGAGTGCGGATTCCTTTGGATTGTTATATTGGATATATATATATATATATATATATATATATATATATATATACTGTAGATATAAAATTAGCAAAATTATAAATATATATACACACACGCGCAACAGAAAGTACCACGAGCATCAAAAAAGATTTGTTAATAAAAATTCCAATTAAACTAAACTAGATATTGAGATCACTTTAGTCATTCAACACAGAATCTGCCATTTTAGAAGGGTATCTAAACACCTTACTGCTCTCACTCAACTAGAATTCATGTTATTTCTACTGAAATGCATAACCTTACATTTATCAACACCAAATCTCATTGCCAGTTTGCTGCCCAGCTCTTGAACTCAAGTCAAATTTCTCTCCAAAGTAGCAGCAGCATCCTTCATGAAACCTATAGTTTAGTATCATCAGCAAAAATAGAGAAAGTGTTTACAATGCCCACCTCAGGGTCATAAATAAACCAGTTGAAAAGCCAAGGACAGACTCCTGCAGTACTCGACTAACAACACTGGTCCAAATGTTCCACTTACCACCTATTTGTAATCTATCCAGCCAGTCCAAGTACAAATATTTTGTTCAAGGTCAATATTCCTTAATTTAATCAGCAACGTTCATTGTAGTACTGTTTCAATTGCTTTAGCAAAATTTAAGTAGATCATATCCACTGTCACCCCCAGTCTAGGTTTCTGCTCAACGTCATCTACACTTAAAAGGCAATTTTTGGCCATTTAAAACCATGCTGACATACAAATGTTTTGGGACTGTATTTTAAGCTGTGGTACCACATTAGCAATTTGCCAATTTCTGCAACATGCTAGAATGTGGGAAGTTAGGTAATCACCGAGCTGAGCTATTTTAGTTCCCTAGGTTGAATACCATCCGTTCTGGACATTTGTTTACTTTCACATGTTCTCTTTTCAACTTCCTCCTTAGCATGCTGTCAATCAATAGTTACGTCATTAAAACTGGGTCTATTAAAACGGAAACCCTTCTTGGTACTACCCAATCTTGCATTTGCAAATACTTTCTTGTGGTGTGTATTTAATGCAGGAAAGTAATTTAGCTGCCCAACACTTTACAGCTCTTCTTAAGGATAAGTCATTAGCAACAGTACATGGGGGGAGGTTTTTGTTTAAAATAATAAACAATTAATGGTAATAATGCACTGGTTTAAAAACAGAGACAGATTCCACATATTTAAAGTGCTTGTATGAAATGTTTAAATAAATATTTTTTAAGCACTGCGCATGGTTGGTCTTGAAGCAGACAACACTTTATCTTGGGTTAGTGATTACACAGTCACAAAAAACAGAAGAAGGGGGTGGATTTTAAAAAAAAAAAAGAAAATCATCAATTTATAGGTATAAATTTAAAAAGCAAACAGAAAAATCTAAATTTGAAGTCTTACCTCTTTTGTGCAGCCAGCCTTCCTTCACGATGCTTACTTCATTCATGACGGCAATAGACGTGTGTCTGAAATACGCACTTAGATGTGGACTTAAAATTGTAGCAGCAAGATTTTATTATTTCTAAAAGGAAAAAAAAAAAAGAAAAACATTGCTCAGATGTAAAACTAGATGCCAAAATCGAGCCAAAGATTGGTTAAAAACAAGTTAATGGCAAGTACGAGCTGGGGGGGGGGGATATTTATAGAAGGATGAAGGGACAATTTTCCACAATGTCCTTTCAAAAAAAAAAAAATCTCCAGAATCTGATGTTGTGAGTTGGGTTTGGACTATTATATAGATTATTTTGTGATGAATTACCTTTTCTCAGTTTACGCAAATGTACTTTTTGGGTGACACTTGACCTTTAGGGGCAGATTTATCAAGGGTCGAATTGAAAAATCTAATTTTTAAATAGGCATTTCGAGTTTATTTCATTGTAATTCGACTAGGGAATAGTCCTAATTCGAATTTCGAAATGTATCATGTACGGTCTCTTTAAAAATTCGACTTCCGAATTCCATCTAAAACCTGCCGAATTGCTGTTGTAGCCTATGGTGGACCTCCTAGAATCTATTTGGAGTCATTTGGTGGACTTTAAAAAAAAAAAAAATAAAAATCAGTTTTTTTCTTTTAAAAAGAGATCATGATCCCAATTATCATGATAACACACAACAGCCAACAAGAAGGAATTCCCACTACAAATAATGCAGAGAGTATTTTAAAACACATATTATAGTTAGTATTTTCATTGTTAGTGTTGATATCCCTTATCGGAGCTGTATTTATTTTGTTAACCAAATACGTGCATTTTCTAAAAGGTTCCCAGCACACCTAGGGGCAAATTTACCTAGGGTCGAATATCGAGGGTTAATTAACCCTCGATATTCGACTGCCGAATTGAAATCCTTCGACTTCGAATATTGAAGTCGAAGGATTTAGCGCAATTCGTTCGATCGAAGGAATAATCGTGCCGAAGGATTTTAATCCATCGATCGAAGGATTATCTTTCGATCAGAAAATTGTTAGGAAGCCTATGTGGACCTTCCCCATAGGCTAACATTGGCCTTGGTAGGTTTTAAGTGGCGAACTAGGGGGTCGAAGTATTTTTTAAAGAGACAGTAGTCTCGAATCGAAGTCGAAGTTGCCCATTCGATGGTCGAAGTAGCCAAAAAAAATGGGCCCCCTAAAGTTCCTTCTCCTACAATGCACCAAAGAAAGACCCTATATTTGAGCAAGACATACTAATGTGCCAAATTCTTTATTGTCTGTTATCAACTTCACAACAATGCCTTAATGGAAATTAAATTTTAACAAACGTTTTTACAGTTTTGCCAATAAGTGCTGACACTGTTCTTGTGGCTGTAACAAATCATATTCACTTACAGAAAAAAACATTGTAAGGGCAGAGACAGACGCTGCAATTCGAGGAGAATAGTACCCCGGCAACAAATCTCAAGTTATAGGCAAAATAAGTCACAGTATCAAGTCAGCATCCTTTTTTCCCCACGCAAAACAAGAGTGTTGCTGAGTGGTGGTGGTGTAACTTGGTGGCATCCAAAGGAGGAAATCAAATTTAAGGGATAAACCTTTATGCTAAGTCACATGACTTGGGGCAGCTGGGAAATTGACAATATGTCTAGCCATATGTCAGATTTAAAAATTGAATATAAAAAAATCTGTTTGCTCTTTTGAGAAATGGATTTCAGTGCAGAATTCTGCTGGAGCAGCACCATTAACTGATTCATTTTGAAAAAAAAAAAAAATTCCCATGACAGTATCCCTTTAAAGTTGCCCTTGCTATGGAAAGTACCATTTATGCCCCTGTTTGACTGATCACACCCCTTTCTGGTTTCTTGTTAAGTATAAAATACAGTGGGAGGGTTATAGGAAATGATGAGGAAGTTTGTGGTCAGCGAGCTTGAAACAATGGAAGCTCAGGCAAAGCCAAATCTACAACAAAGGACAATTTCAAATGGACTCATTTTTTTTTTAATAGATACATCCAAAGGGAAAGTGCAAAAATAAGGTAAAATTGCCCTTTAAATTCTCCCCAAAAGATTCTGATCTTTTCAAAGTTTGCTGTCTGCAGATGTGCACAATCACCACTACTACTGAACATATATCAGAGAGTGGCATTCCTATTTTCTTACAAACATTAAATAGCATGTCAGAGATAGAGCCACAATAAATACAATACAATAAATAAAAGTAAGCGTGTTTAAAGGGATCCTGTCATCGGAAAACATGTTAAAACCAGTTAATAGTGCTGCTCCAGCAGACGTCTGCACTGAAATCCATTTCTCTAAAGCGCAAACAGATTTTTTTATATTCAATTTTGAAATCTGACATGGGGCTAGACATATTGTCAATTTCCCAGCTGCCCCTGGTCATGTGACTTGTGCCTGCACTTTAGGATGGAACTACTTTCTGGCAGGCTGCTGTTTTTCCTTCTCAATGTAACTGAAGGAGTCTCAGTGGGACATGGGTTTTTACTATTGAGTGTTGTTCTTAGATCTGCCAGGCAGCTCTTATCTTGTGTTAGGGAGCTGTTATCTGGTTACCTTCCCATTGTTTTTTTGTTTGGCTGCTGGGGGGGGGGTGATATCACTCCAACTTGCAGTACAGCAGTAAAGAGTGATTGAAGTTTATCAGAGCACAAGTCACATGACTTGGGGCAGCTGGGAAATTGACAATATGTCTAGCCCCATGTCAGATTTCAAAATTGAATATAAAAAAAATCTGTTTGCTCTTTTGGGAAATGGATTTCAGTGCAGAATTCTGCTGGAGCAGCTCTATTAACAGATTCATTGTGAAAATTTTTTTTTTTCCCATGACAGTATCCCTTTATATAACCCATGTAGATGGCCAATATCTAGTGTCCTTGGCATTTTCTGAAGACAAAAAGATTGCAGCACCGACCACCACAATTACAGAACACAGGGAATTCCCTGTTCTACTAAACAGCGCACCATCTATCTCGCTTGTTTCAAGTATCAATTTAAATGTGCGTTGCTTCCGAGACTGAATCATTGCCTTAAAAGTGTATCCAATCGACACATACAGAATACACATTTCTGCCTCTAGAACGTTCTGTTTTGACCAAATAAATTCATCTCTTATTAGTCATTCCTCACTTGACTACTTTCAGTTTTCAGCCTCAGGGAGAAAGAAAAAATAAAAATGAATGAACGAATACTGGAATAAGTTATCTGAGCCACTTAACAATAACAGTTTGAAATATTACCAGAAAATCTCTAAAAATGAAACTTGATAAAAAAAAAATGTACAAAAGTTCAGTTTGATGCCTGAACAGGCGCATTGCTCCCATTTATACAGAATACATTTAATTCTCACTCTGACTACAGAACATTCTCGTTCCATATAGAGGGCAACATACAAAACCAGTGTCAGATTTGAAATATTTGGAAAATAACTGTTGCACTTCTTCGATATCTACGAAAGTTTTACATCGCCGTTTTGTAATTTGTCAGTTTTACATGCACTGCCGGAGCAGATGCCTACAAAGTATTGAAATCTTATGTAACAGAATATCCAAATTCAGTTTTTTTTATTTTTTTATTTTTTTAAATGTTGGTCCATGGTTTTGTTTCTGGCAAAGCATTAAAGGGGTGGTTTAACTTTAAGTTAACTTTTAGTATATTATAGAATGGCCAATTCTAAGCAACTTCTCAATTGGTCTTTGTCATTTATTTTCTATAGTTTTTTTTAATTATTTACGTTCTTCTTCTGACTCTCTCCAGCGTTCAAATAGGGGTCACTGACCCCCATCTCTGTAAGGCTACAGATTTATTGTTATTACTAATTTGTATAACTCATCTTTCTATTCAGGCCTCTCCTATTCATATTCCAGTCTCTTATTCAAATCAGTGCATGGTTGCTAGGCTAATCAGGACCCTAGCAACCAGATGGCTGAAATCGCAAACTGGAGAGCTGCTGAATAAAAAGCTAAACAACTCAAAAACCACAAACAATAAGTGAAAACTAATTGCAAAATATCACTCTCTATAGCATACTAAAAGGTAACTCAAGGTTGAACAACCCCTTTAAAAAAAAAACACAACACAAACCTAAAAATAACTTTTATTACCTGCTTTTGCAATTGATCTTTCCATTTCTGTGTTTTTTAACAATTTGCCTTTCTAAAACCTAAAATGTAAAATGCTTTGGGATTGCTAGGGTCAGCATCTATATATTGTGCCATGTATAGCAAAAAATATATAATTTTTTGAAAAAGCTTTTTTGTAAGTAAATGAAGGGGCTCATTTCCTGATGCATCCTATCAATTTACTCTCATTTGAAGCCTGGCAATATAGAGTGTTAACACTGTAAGACAACTTCAAGTCACAAATGTCACAGATCTACAACCTGACAGTTTTAAAGGAACATTATACAGATCAATCAATTCTAAAATTGAACGAATGTTACATAGCTATTCAGGCTCAGTAAAAACCAAACTAATATCAAGTCTAAAAGGTGCAGTTTACAAATGAATTGCCCTGAAAATATAGGCAAGAAAAGTAAATTTTTTCATCAAAGTTCATCCACTGAAAGCTACGGTTTCCCTGAAGTCAAAAGAGGAAAGACTGAACTCTTTGGGGCAGATTTATCAAGGGTTGAAGTGAAATACGAGGGAATTTTCTAAGTTAAAAAATTCGAAATTCAAAGTAATTTTTTGGATACTTCGACTATCGAATAGGATACTACGACTTCGAAGTAAAATAAGTACTGTCACTTTAAAAAAAACTTTGACTTCAATACCTGTCCAAATTAAACCTGCCGAAGTGCTATGATAGCCTATGGGGACCTTCTAGAGCATTTTTCTAAGTTTTTTGAAGTCAAAGTATAATCGTTCGATCGTACGATAAAATCGTTCAATTTACTTCGACCGCAGAATACCCAAATTCGATGAAAGAGGTTCGAATTCGATATTCAAAGTATTTAAATTCGATGGTCAAAACATTTGGAGAGTGGATGGAATAAGAAAGCCATACAAAAGCAGAGATGATAAAATATACTACAGGTATAGGATCCCTTATCCGGAAACCCGATATCCAGAAAACTCTTAATTACGGAATGGCTGTCTCCCATAGACTCCATTTTATCCAAATTATCCAAATTTTTTTTCCTTTTTCTCTGTAGTAATAAAACAGTAGCTTGTAATTGATCCCAACTAAGATATAATTAATCCTTATTGGAAGCAAAACCAGCCTATTGGGTTTATTTAATGTTTAAATTAATTTCTAGTAGATTTAAGGCATGAAGACCTAAATTACGGAAAGATCCGTTATCCGGAAAACCACAGGTCCCGAGTATTCTGGATAACAGGTCCCATACCTCTACTTCTTAATAGCTCAAATAGGGTATCATATAGGCACAATTTTGTTATGGGGCCCATTCTACCTTCTTCAGGTACATCCTCCATGTCCTCATTCTGCTATAAATAACATCTCAGACACTGAGGATTGTAGGAAGAGAGAGCACCTCTGTGTATAAGCTACTCAAGGATTACTGCTGTAATATAGCTTGACAGCAGAAGAGACAGGGCCAATAGGATGAATGTACCTGGGTTATAAAGGAAACATGTAGTAAAGCAAAAAGATAACTGGATCACTGCGTAGCAGTATTAAAGCTTGTTTTAAAAACATGAAATAATATTACATTAAAAAATATATATTAACCCTGCGATGATAGCACTTACCAAATAAACAAAGACACAGCAATTATGTTATTCTATTCTAACCAGAACTGCCAACTACAGTATACAAAAAGCTGAGCGCTGATTATTTAGACAGAACGAGTACCTGCCTGAATGTGAAGAGTTAGACATTTGACCAAAGTCATTACAAACCAATATTCTGCGCTGACGTTTTGCCAAAGACTCTCTACAGGAATTGCAAGGCTAATTTAGCTTTGTTTTTAGATTAAAGGGATACTGTCATGGGGAAAAAAAAATTTCAAAAAGAATCAAGATAAACTTCAATCACTCATTACTGCAAGCTGGAGTGATATCACCCCCTCCCTTTTCGCCTCCCAGCAGCCAAACAAAAGAACAAGGGAAGGTAACCAGATAGCAGCTCCCTAAGGCTAAGGCCACACTAGGCGATAGCGCCGCGATTTGACTCGCGGCGATTTCGAGCGACAATAGAAAAAAGATCGCCGCGTGTGTTTTTACGCTGGCGATTTGTCGCGATTCCCCATAGACGCCAGCGCAAAAGTTTCCCCAGCGATTGCGGATTAAAAGTCGCGGCGAAAAGTCGCCGCGAGTCAAATCGCGGCGCTATCGCCTAGTGTGGCCTTAGCCTAACACAAGATAACAGCTGCCTGGTAGATCTAAGAACAACACTCAATAGTAAAAACCCATGTCTCACTGAGACACATTCAGTTACATTGAGAAGGAAAAACAGCAGCCTGCCAGAAAGCATTTCTCTTCTAAAGTGCAGGCTCAAGTCAAATGACTGGGGGCAGCTGGGAAATTGACAAAATGTCAGATTTCAAAATTGAATATAAAAAAAATCTGTTTGCTCTTTTGAGAAATGGATTTCAGTGCAGAATTCTGCTGGAGTAGCACCATTAACTGGTGCATTTTGGGCTGTCTACCTTTGTTTCACTGCATAATGCTGAGAAATGGTGCCTGAAATTATTATCTAACGGTGTCAAACCTCAGGTAAGAACTTATTCTTGGGAGACCCGTCTCACATTTTTTTCCCCATTTCCCATATTTCTATGTCCAACACTATTCTGCCACAATTCAGCATAAACACTTTTGCACAAGACTTGAAACCGGCAAATTGGCACGCACTCCAGGCAACGGTAAAAATCACGTCACTTTATTACACAAACATTAATGGTCCTAACGCGTTTCGTGTGTTAACACACGTAATCATAGGCATCAAATAACAATTACATACACAGGCGCAGCACCCGGGCCATTGAACAGGAGCGCCGAGTGACCCATACTTTCTGTTTTTGGAGTGTTATTAGCGGAGGGTTCGGGGCAAGTGCACCTGAACCAAACTACAATTGCGATGAGCGAGTTTTCAGTTCATAATACTGACCGCTAAAGGAAAAATATGTCCAATAAATGAATTAAATAGCAGGGGGTTAGAGCGCTCCTGCTCCTCTCGTTTAACTTTTGCACATGCACAAAAGTATAACAATAAATATACAATTTAAAAGCACTACTGAAGAGATATTATAGACAGAATGAAAGGTTACATTAAAGTAATACACATATTGGTTTACAGTTAAGTACTGGCTTCAACTTTAACAATTTATCTGCTGAATATTCACCTAGGTTAAGAGTAAGAAGAAGAAGAAGAACAGGCATCCCCTATAAATACAGGGTGCTTATGAATGAATTTCAGTTGCACTGGCTCCTGTTTAGCCCTGCAGCATGACATTATTTTTAGTTTAAAAAAAATGGTAATCCAAAGGTCCTAGTTTATTAAACCTTTACGATGACTTTTAGTATGTTATTAGTTTTATAATCAACTTTTCAATTGGTCATTTATTTTCTAGTTTTTTTTAATTATTTGCGTTCTTCTTCTGACTCTCTCCAGCTTTCAAATAGGACCCCATCGAAAAACAAATGCTCTCTAAGGCTACAGACTTATAGGCACATTTACTATGGGTCGAATATCGAGGGTTAATTAACCCTCGATATTCGACCATTGAAGTTAAATCCTTCGACTTCGAATATCGAAGCCGAAGGATTTACCGCATTTAGTTCGATCAAACGATCAAAGGAAAAATCGCTTGATCGAACACTTAAATCCTCCATAGATCGAACGATTTTCCTTCGATCAGAAATTGCTAGGAAAGCTTATGGGGAAGGTCCCCATAGGCTAACATTGGTGCTCGGTAGGTTTTAGGTGGCGAATTAGGTAGTCAAAGTTTTTTTTAAAGAGACAGTGCTTCGACTATAGAATGGTCGATTGTTGAACGATTTTTAGTTTGGTCGATTGTTGAACGATTTTTAGTTTGAATCATTCGATTCAAAGTCGTAGTCGAAGGTCGAAGTAGCCAATTCAATTGTCGAAGTACCCAAAAAAAAATATACTTCAAAATTCGAAGTTGTTTTACTTTGAATCCTTCACTCGAGCTTAGTAAATGTGCCCCCTAGGGTATGAAGATCCAAAGTACAGAAAGATCTCTTATCCAGAAAACCCCCGGTCCCGAACATTTTGGATAACAGGTCCAATACCTGTATATTACAATGTAAATAGCCCAGATGTTTGTAATGGGAACAGAGTGAACAAACCACTGAACTTCTACAATGCACATATATTAAAACATATATTAAGTAATAGATAATGCTATTGTGCTGTTTTAATTTGCTTTCGAAAATGACAATTTTTTATTTTTTTTCATTCTAATCCTTCACTCGAGCTAAGTAAATGTGCCCCTTAACATTGTTATTACTAATTTGCATTACTCATCTTTCTATTCGGGCCCTGTCCTGTTCTGTTTCCAGTCTCTTATTCAAATCAATGCATGGTTGCTAGGATAATTAGGACCCTAGCCACCAGACAGCTGAAATCGCAAACTGGAGAGCTACTGAATAAAAAGCGAAACAACTCAAAAACCACAAATAATAAAAAGTGAAAACCAATTGCAAATAGTTTCAGAATATCACTCTTTATAGCATACTAAAAGGTAACGCAAAGGTGAACCAGCAAAACTAGTGTTTTTTTAATACATAGATTATTTCGGTCTAATCTTTTTGTGGTATATACAGGGCAGAACACAAAATGAAGGCGACTCACACCACACATTGCTTGCTCATTGAACGCTGCGGACACGGTTGTTTCAATGCAAATTATTTCTTGATTTTACAGGATTTCTGTACCTGTAATATGAATCTAGCCAAACCATGCGCAACCATCAATACTTATTCAGCTGCAAAAACATCAATGGAACTTATATTGCCTTAGAAAAACATCACAATAACGACTTGGTTACTGTGGGGAACAAGCCAAATAAGAACCACATACTTACGGCAAACTACTCTTAACAGAACATACTTTCCAGGTAAACAAATCCCCTGTGTTCGTGGAAGTGTGGAGAACAAGAGTATCTGTATGACAGTTGCTGGCTCCGGGCAGAGCGAGGAAGTGTCAGACTGAGCCAACACACCCATACACATCATGTACACAGGAAGTGGGGGCATGTTTTGTGGGGGACACACAAAGAACACATGGGTTTCAGCAAGCGATACAAGGCGTAAATATAAATAACACAATGGAGCCTACACTCTTTTAGGCAGCAGACTTGGGCAAAAGAGAGGCCGGTGCAATGGGAGAACTTTTTTTTTTTTTTTTTTTATAGCCCAAAGGGGGATATTACTACATTCCAACAGGATGTGCGACCGGTGTAGCGTTCCTGCCCTCGCTGAATTACAAATCCCAGCAGCCTGAGTCTTCCGCTTGGGTGAATGTCTGGGAGTTGCCGTTAAATGACAACTGAGTGTATAGAGTCTGCTAGAATGGACAGAGTAATAAGTAACACAATTATACACACACACACACATATATATATATATATATATATATTCCTGTCCTGTGATTAATAAGCAAAGCTGCCAGTCCCCTGCAGAGCAGCAATAGCTCCAACCACAGCCCTTCCCTGGAAATGAGCAGTTTATGAGAAAAGACACAAACACACACATGTACACAACAACAACAACAACAACAACAGGGACACACTACACATCCTGGGCTGCACTTAAAGGCGACATCATTGCCCTGCAGACAGTTTGTGGAGCAAATGTGATTGATTTTTGGCGCATTTACATGGGATGCACTAAATAACGCCAGGGCCTGACCAACACCCCCGTGCCTCTCACGGTATTAGGTTTGTCCTGCTTTAACCCTGTGAGTGACATGACGCCCCCCCCCCCCGCATTGCGCAGTGATCTATAAGGGGAGGCTTTCTGTAAGCCAAAGGGTTAATGGATCATACCAATACATGGAAAAAGGGCGTGGGTGTTGGCAGAGGGTGGAAGACAAAGGTTAGCGCATGGAAGTGCCGGGCGCTGAGACTTACATGGAGGTAATTATGAGCGGAGTCTGGAAGAGGAGGGCAGCCACCGAGTTGGGAGGGGAGCTTGGGGCCTAGTGGTGGATTGGATCCAGCTGAAGCCTCACCATCACCGAGGGAAGGGAGAGGAAAGAAGGGAGGAGAGGAGACTGAGAGGGGGAGAGGGTGGGAGCAGCAGCAGGAGGAGGAGGGGGAGATGGGGAAGGATAACGCTGCTCTCGCTTCTGGTGTTGCTTCTGGTGTTGCTGCTGCTGCAGATTCAGCCCATTGATCGCCCGGAGGAGGGATGGGAGGAAGCGGCTGATGGTTGGCAGGAGAGTAGGACTGAGAGTAGGACTGAGGGAAGAGCTGAGAGTAGAGCTGATTTGGTCACCTTGCTGCCACCCTGGGATGTGGGGACGGTGTCAGCTCTGTAGTGTTCAGTCTCGGCTCATCCTCCTGCGCATCAGCTGAATATATATGTGTCTCTTCCTCTCTCCCTCCTGCTTCTCTTCCTTTCTCTATGGGTTTCCCTCTGTGCCTCCAGATGACCACCGGGTCCTACCGCCCGCAGCCTTCAATGCTGCAGCTCAGCGAGGAAATCCATCAGAGCACAAAGGGAGGAGCCAGAGGGCGGCGTCAGGAGCCAGGTGAGACTTAACCCGTGCCGTGCTGCTGCCGCCAGTGCTGGAGACTCGCCCTGCAATAACTGGACCTGATACTACTGCTAATACTCCTATTGCTGCTACTACTACTCCTATTGCTACTGCTGCTACTGCTAATACTCCTACTACTCCTATTGCTACTACTACTCCTCCTATTGCTACTGCTACTACTGCTAATACTACTCCTATTGCTACTGCTACTCCTATTGCTACTGCTACTACTGCTAATACTCCTACTACTCCTTTTGCTACTACTGCTAATACTCCTACTACTCCTATTGCTGCTGCTACTACTGCTACTACTTCTCCTACTACTACTCCTGCTGCTACTACTACTGCTACTAACACTACTGCTGCTCCTACTGCTACTTCTCCTACTACTGCTACTATTACTGCTACTACTCCTCCTACTGCTGCTACTACCGCTACTACTCCGGCTACTCCTGCTACTACTCCTGCTTCTGCTAGTACTACTGCTGCTACTACTGACTTCTGTAGAAGGACATAGACACATTTCGCTGTACACGCCACGCCGTGTGTGTATTCCAATGGAATTACTCGTATTCTATAAGCAGGCAAATACATGTACAACACACAAATGTACAGCGCAGGCAAATAGGATTCAATGTCCGTTAGGGCAGAGACACGCGCTGCTATTTTGGGAGATTAGTCGCCCAGCGACAAATCGCTTCTTCTTCGGGCGACTATTCTCTGCAAACTGGCTTCCCATCTGCTAGAATGAAAATCGCCGGTGGGATGGCACTCGTACCACTTTGTTTTCCAAAGTCGCCAGTAGTTTCCTCTTGAGGTGACTGGAAAACAAAGCGCTCTGAGTGCCATCCCGTCGGCCATTTACATTTTAGCAGACGGGAAGGCAGTTTGGGGACAATAGAAGAAAAAGTGATTTTTTTAGCTGGGCGACTAATTTCCCGAAATAGCTGCGTGTGTCTCTGCCCTTGCAATTTACTACATTTAGTTGATACAATTAGTTGATACATTTCTCAGCCGTATTCAAATTAGGCAACGCTAGTGCATCTTCGAATTACCGCTAGCGAAAATTCACCAGTGTTTGGCTCCCTGGATGCAATTTCGCACTTCAGGGAATCGGCATTATCCTAGCGAATTTACGCCTGGCGAAGTGTTGCGATGGCTGTGAAGCCGTCGCTGGCGAATTTTCGCCACTTAGGGAATTTGGCCCGTTGCCTGGAACATGCTGCCTGAACCTGTGCGAGTTGCCCGTTTCGCTGCTGGCGAATAAATTTGCCCTAAAAATTCGCTAGCGTCAGAATCGCAGAATCGAATTTTTCGCCAGTTGCACAAATTTCGCGGGAAATTCGCTAAATTAGCGGCGAGGAGAAACGGGATAAATTCGCCGATCACTAGCAACAATATTAATGCTTTCCAGCTGGAGGAAAAAGTACCAAAGAATACGGATTATTAGGGAAGTCACTGGTTATTGTATATTAACCAAATACTGCATGGTTACTAGGGTAAACTTGACAAATGCTTTAAGGCGATGTTTTATTGTTATTGCTACTTTTTATTATGCATCTGTCTATTTAGGCCCTTTCCTATCCCTATTCCAGTCTCTTATTTAAATCAATGCATGGTTCCTAGGGTAATTTGAACCCTAGCAACCAGCTGAAATTGCAGAACTGGAAAACTGCTGAAAAAAAGCTAAATAACTCAAAAAAACACAAATAAAAGCAAACAAATTGCAAATTTTGGGGCAGATTTATCAAGGGTCGGATTTCGAAGTAATGGGAGTTTTTTTGAACTCCCATAACTTCGAAATTAGAAGAAAAAAACACCAACCAAAATTTATTTAAAAAATGGTTTTTCTGCTGGGTGATTGTTACTTCGATCGTTCGAATCAAAGTAACATCGTATTCGATTGAATTAAATTCAAAGTATTGTCAAAAATCTCAAAGTCCACCAACTGACTCCAAATAGGTTCTAGTTGGCTAAAGCAGCAATCCAGAAGGTTTTAGATGGCGAATGGTCGAAGTTTTAGGGGAAGATTTATCAAAGGTCGAAGTGAAAATTAGAATTAAAAAAATTAGAATTTCAAGCAAATTTTTGTTTACTTCGACTAGGGAATATTCCTAATTCGATTCTAATTTGAAAAAAATTTGAAAATTCGAATACCAGAATTTATCAAATACTGACTCTTTAAAAATTCGACTTCGACCATTCGCCATCTAAAACCTGCCAAATTTCTGTTTTAGCCTATGGAGGGACCTCCTAGAACCTGTGTGGAGTCAATTGGTGAAAAATCAAAAAGGTTTTTTTTTTCGAATGCGCTGTTACTTTGATTCGTACGATTCTAATTTGATCGAAAATGGACCTATTTGCCCGACCTATTCGATTTTTTTGATAAATTTCGATTGGTCTTTTTTTAATTCGAATTTCGAAGTTATGGAAGTTCGAAAATACTCCCATTATTTAGAAATTCGACCCTTGATAAATCTTCCACCTAAAGAGACAGTACATGATAAATTTCGATATTCGAATAGTCGGATTTATTTCAAATTCGAAACAAATTTTGACCTATTCGATAGTCGAAGCACACAAAAATAGCTCGAAATTCTAAATTTTTTTACTTCGAATTTTCACTTCGACCCTTGATAAATCTGCCCCTTAATTTTTACATCATACTACGAGTTAACTCAAAGGTGAACAGCCCATTTAAAGAGAGGCTCCACAATGATACCCAGCCATAAAGAAATCCATTATGGGATTAATAATGTCTTTACCCCAGTAAATGTATTAATATAATTGATATTTATACCGGATACTGGAAACCTCATGTTACATTTTACAAAGCAAAATGACAAATTAAAACTTTTGTATTTGTGTTTCCCATTTATTTTGTAAAATGTGTTTCACTGTCTTATTAATCCTTGGGCAACATGAAAAGCTAATTAGCTTGGGAAAGGAAAGCAGAAAGGGCATCAGCAATGTCATGTGCTTCATTCTCAATTTAAACTGCACAACAGAAAAAAGGATGAATGATGGTACTTAAAGGGATATTGTCATGGGGAAAAACATTTTTTCAAAATGAATCAGTTAATAGTGCTGCTACAGCAGAATTCTGCACTGAAATCCATTTCTCAAAAGAGCAAACAGATTTTTTTATATTCAATTTTGAAATCTGACATGGGGCTAGACATTTTGTCAATTTCCCAGCTGCCCCAAGTCATGTGACTTGTGCTCTGATAAACTTCAATCACTCTTTACTGCTGTACTGCAAGTTGGAGTGATATCACCCCCTCCCTTTTTCCCCCCAGCAGCCAAACAAAAGAACAATGGGAAGGTAACCAGATAACAGCTCCCTAACACAAGATAACAGCTGCCTGGTAGATCTAAGAACAACACTCAATAGTAAAAACCCATGTCCCACTGAGACACATTCAGTTACATTGAGAAGGAAAAACAGCAGCCTGCCAGAAAGCATTTCTCTCCTAAAGTGCAGGCACAAGTCACATGACATGGGGCAGCTGGGAAATTGACAAAATGTCTAGCCCCATGTCAGATTTCAAAATTGAATATAAAAAAATCTGTTTGCTCTTTTGAGAAATGGATTTCAGTGCAGAATTCTGCTGCAGCAGCACTATTAACTGATGCGTTTTAAAAAAAAAAAACATGTTTTCCGATGACAGGATCTCTTTAAAACAGTTGTAATAAATCTGTACTAGAACTCTTGGGCTTTTAAAGGAAGTGGGACAAAATACAGAGTATTCTTACCTGCACTGAGTAATATCTGTGAGAAAGGTTCCATACATTGCTTCCCTACAAGAGGTATGACGCTGTGGTTTTGGTTTTTCAAGTGGCCAACATCTTACATTCACAACAAACTCGTACAAGGAAGATTCTTGTTCACTTCACATACTAAAGGAAATAAGCAGTGCAAAGGAAAGTTCATTAAAACAACTAGACATCATGAGGTTTATTTATCTAGCTGGCAGTTGGGGGCAAATAAACGCTAGCGAAAGTTCGCTAGCGTGACGTCATTTCGGTAGTTCGCCAATTTACCAACGGTCACTGGAGTAACTTTATTAGCGAAGGAGATAGACTGAGCAGCGCTGAAGCAAGAAGCGAAAGCGCTACTGACTGGGAGTGGGAGTTCCCCTTGAAAACAGTGGCGTTAATTCTCCAGCGTGTTCGCGCCTGGCGTCTTTGCGCAGGTGCAAGAACGGGGGTGACGTCATCGTGCAGCGCGCATGTACTCAGGAACGGCCTTATATGGCAGCGCCTCCCACTGAGCTTCCTCTTGGCGCCCATAGCAGCTACAGGCAGAACTTCCCGCCCACCCACCCAGTAATAAATGATTCCATTGTTGTGTACATGGGGGGGATGAGGTCCGATGATGTTCATTTAAACGTATATTTGTTGAATTTCAGTGTTCTTGTCACAGCGTGGCGGTTATTGATCCTTTGCCTGTATTCGGCCTTGTATAAAAGGCGACACCACATGCCCACTGCACACAGTGGCCGGCATTCGGGGTAAGATATATATAAGGTCATATACTTGACAGTTAACGAGATACGTTTTGAAATGTCAAGGATCGGGAATAAATAAATATATATAAATAAAGCTGTGGCCGACTTTCACCCACTATTCTGTTTCAGTGTGTTTTATTCATAAAGTATCATTCAAAGGGCTTATCCCTAGCTGGGCATAAATGTTAAGTTCCATAGGCTTAAACATCTTCACAGTCTCTAGAGGTACTCCACTCCCTAATGCCTGGCAAACTTGCGCTCTGGCGAATGGACGTAACTACGCAAATTCACTAAAATGCGGATTTTACTGAACGTCGCGCCAGACTTGCCTTCACCACCTCAGACCAGGCGAAGTGCAATAGAGTAGATAGGAGTTCCTCAAAATGTAGTTGAAACATTTTCCCAAAAAACGCTTTTTTCAGGGTGATAAGCTGTAAAAGAGCGTAAATTGTTTTTGGGGTAACCGTCTTCCCCCATACATTTGATAACATATGGCACATAAACTATACAGTGGGCTCATGTGTAGGGCAATATAACAATTTTATTTTATTAAGGTTCCCTGGCCTTCTGTAGTGTAATGTATTTGCTGCAACATATATGTCCATTCAACTTTAATTTCCCGGCGTATGCAAATTAGGCAACGCTTGCTCAACTTTGCTTTGCTTGGCGCAGTAACGCTAGCGCAACTTCGTCAGTGTTCAGCGCCCCGGACGCAACTTTTAGTGAATTAGCGCTGTTCTGGCGAATCTACACCTGGCGAAGTGTTGCGCTGTGAGCGAAGCCGTCACTGGCGAATTTTCAAGGATTAGTGAATTAGCCCCTTGGTGTGAAATGTGGCATATAGCATTCTTCCTCAGCATCCAGTCCGCCTAATTCGCACAATTATGAAGTGATTTAATAGATATTAATCTTCGCTTTCTCAAAACTGCTGGGTAGAGAAAAAAAATACCCCCTGATGCATCGCTCCTGGTCCAAGACCAAGACTGCAAGCATCTGTAATTAATCAGATTTGTAGCAGGCAAATGCGCAGAAAATCTTTCTCGTGACCACACTTAGGGGCAGATTTATCAAGGTTTGAACTTCGAAGTGAAATTCAGTTTAAATTCAGCTGTTTTCGATCGAATTAAAGTAGTTTGAACTGAACGATTTAATCGATCGAACGAACGATTTAACAAAAAAAAAAAAAAAAACTTTGACTTCTAAAAAATATATAGGTTCTAGTAGGTCCCAATAGGCTAACATAGCAATTTGGCAGGTCTAAGGTGGCGAAGTGTCGAAGTCGGTTATTTTAAAGAGACAGTACTTTGATTTTCGAGTATTCAAAGTAATTCCAATTCGAATCGAAGTCGAATTTGGCCTATTCGATGGTCGAAGTTTTTTTAATATGTGAGCAAACCTGCTCGCAATAGATAAAATCTGCGGTGCCTGCCCTCCCTCATTCGCGTCTAGGGGAATGCAGGAAGCTTGGCAGTTGGCACATGCGCATTTGTTGATGCAATAAACACACCAGGGGTTGCACCCCGGTTTAAACTGCTTTGTGTGCCAGACCTTTCTCTCTTTCCTTGATCCATTGGGAGTGCCGTCTCCCTCAGGTCCTGGGCACCAGCATTACCTCACGAAGGACCTGAGTGTGCGCGTGGTTTTCTCAGTACATTTGTTATCGCAGGCCATGTTTATGATGTAGGTTCAACTAAGTTGGAAGCCACAATGGGGGGGTGGCGCAGGACAGAAATTTGAAAAAACACAGTTAGCATTCAGGCAAGGGCGCTCTATGATATCCCGCCCACTCCACATCACACTTAAAAGACCACACAGACATCAGCGCCTTAAAAAGTAACCCCCCACACACAAGTTATAAAAAGCTATTGATGGTCAGGGCCCCCTTATAAGTTAAAAAAAAAAATGAGGCCCCAAAAGAAATGTAAAAAAAAAACATTGGTGGCATGGGCCCCCTTACAAGTTAAAAAAAAATTGGGGCCTCAAGAAAAATTTTTTTTACATTTTTTTTTTTTTAAAAAAACATTGGTGGCAAGGGCCACTTATAAGTTACAAAAAAAAATTGGAGCCCCTTATAAGTTACAAAAAAATTGGAGCCCCTTATAAGTTACAAAAAAAATTGGGGCCCCAAAATTTTTTTAAAAAAAACATTGGTGGCAGGGGCCTATAGAATATTGAAATAATACATTGGTGGCCAGGGGATTAAAAAAAAAAAAAAAAACCCACAAACTGCTGTTCAGTAGAATTGAACTCAAGGCTTCAGGACTTCAACTTCGCCTCCTTTCGTGACTTCGGATCTTTTCGCTGCTTCAGGACTTCAATTTCGGCTGTTTTTGTGACTTCGGGTCTTTTCGCCTCTTCAGGACTTCAGCTTCGGCTGTTTTCGTGACTTCGGGTCTTTTCGCCGCTTCGGCTTTTCGGCACTTCCGCATTCGGCATCCTGAGAAATGGCCGCATGGCTCGGGCGCACGTAAGGGCAGCACTGCCGGGCCCCCTTCAGGCCCAGGACACTTGTCCCCCCTGATGGTGGCTCTGCATCAACCCCTTGGATTTTGCTCCCAGCGGCCTCAAAGCAGGTGATTATATTGAATTCTTGACTTGGAGGCAAGTTTTAGTTACATAAAAAACAACTGAACTGTCAAACAGAGCCCACTGTAGGCTGCCAGTCCACATAGAGGCTACTCAATAGCCAATCACAGCCCTTATGTTGCATCCTCTGAGACTTTGTTTCATGTTGTATTGATCCCTAACTCTTTTTTTTTTTTTTACAGTTGAATGTGGCTCATGGGTAAAAATATTTGGGGACCCCTGAGCTATAGGCACAATAAGCAAAGGGAACCTGGAATTACTATCTGGTCAAGGCACTGCAAATCTGCCAAATAAAACCAAGTACTCTCTTTACTGAATAGTGCTTTGACTGGCACAATTTCAATTTTGAAAAATTACTTAAAATAATAACAGGAATATTGATTGATTAAAAAGGTGTGCTTTGCCAAGCCATTAACTGCATCCATAGTATAAATAAGACATCTGCATGGCAAATAGAGATTTACATTGTTTGTTCAAGAAATTGTTGTAAGCACATGTAAAATTGCTTAATAGTGAACGGACCTCCACTAGCAAACCTTGGAGGAATTAAATATTTTTCTTTAAAACATTTGCCTGTAATGGGGAATGTAGTGGAGAAGCGTGGTGTCCACTCCACTACATCCCAAATGGGAGCCAAATGCAAAGGAAGGAAATCTGCAGGGGAATTGCCTTCCTAAAAAGATTAAATTATTTTAATTATATTTAGCCAATTGAGTAATTTCTATTTATTTTGTGAATATGAATATGAAACAACATAGTTTGACCTGCAGCTCATAAAAATCGGTTTACTCTGGTAACTGTGGTTTATACATATCATTTTTGAAGCATCGGGCAAGCAGGGCAATGTCTCCAGTTTGAAAACATCATCTCCTTAGTAATTAGGCAGTAATTGGACAGTTTTCAGTTTTATCCAACTTCTTTGGGGCAGGGGCTGATATGAATGAAATAATGGTATAATCTCTGAAACACTGAAGAAAGCAATAAAAATAAAGGATAATAATAGTCCTACACTCATTAGGGCAATGGCAGATAATATATAGTGAATAAAGTACCCCCTCTTGTAAAATATAAGGATATCATAAGTTACCGAGGAGTTTCATGACCATATAAAAACACGAGGCCGAAGGCCAAGTGTTTTTATACGGGTCATGGAACTCTGAGGTAACTTCTAATATCCTCATATTTTACAACTGGGGGTACTCTATTTATTATAATACACGTTTCAGTGAGTCATGTGACAGAAATGACATCAGAAGTCACTGTTTATACTGTAACTGATGACATCAGAAGTCACCGTTTATAAGGATATCATTTACAAGATATTCATAGCTTTTGTGTATTATAAGACAATATTAGGCAATAAGGGGGTCAAGCATCAGGTTGTGATATTTGTAAAGGTGGAGGTAAACTGGTGCAAAGCAATGATTCCATATATATAGGCAACAACTCCCACAGTTATCAATAAAATGGTTATTTTTGGAAATAAGGAGTAGCAACTTCTTGGCCTCTACAATTATATGCAGAGAATTCAGAAGGCTCATTACACAGTAGAATGCCAACAATGTTTATAGAATTGGTCTCTTTACACAGATTAGTGGTGACAAGAAGCCAATTAGAAGGAACAAGGCAAAGCATGGAATCCAAGCATTGTTTCGCCAAGATGTTTGGAAACCAAGGAAAATTGAGGATATCATTAATTCAGGAGAGAATGTGATCTTTCAAATTAACATCGGTGTTCTCTTTTCTGGATATCTTGAAATTAAAGCAATAAAATATTGCCTTTTAGTTATGTCTAGAACACCATTGTGCACCCTTAAATTATTTGTCAATGATCATTTTTAGCGTTAAAAGTCCTGAATAAGGAGGGAGATGCTTTATTGTATATTGTATTTCCTTTTCAGCTTCTTAAGGAATGTTACCATACAACAAGCCCATCAACTCCACCACCTATAACACCGTCTCAGGGGTATAATATGACTGTGGTGAACTCCCAGATATACTACAACTATGTCAGGATGAATGAAACAACTAAGGGGCAGATTGACTAAAGGGCGAATTGTCGCCAGCGACCGCTACTCACACATCACACCACTTCACCGGGCGCAAATTCACTACCATTACTCTAATTCACTAATATGCGATGTTGCGCCCTGGGCAGGGTCGGACTGTGATGCGCGACCCCCTGCGTGACGGCGCGGCTCGACGCTCCTTCTTGAAAGAATTTTTTTTTTTTCTGGTCGGGAGAGGGGTCTGGCCCGGGGGGGCCCATTAAGGGTCGGGATTAAGGGTCGGGGGTCGGGCCCACCCGGTTTTTTCCCGGTTTCCCACCGGGCCAGTCCAACACTGGCCCTGGGTGCCAAACACTGGTGACTTTTCGCTAGCGTTGCTTCAGCAGTGCGACCATCTCATAGAGAAGATGCGCTAGCATTCATTTGTGCCTAGCGAAACTTCGCTAGTGATCTTGCGATTAGGTCAATTTGCATATGGCGGGAAATTTAAAGTTGTATGGACGTCTTTATTATAAAAAAATGGTTTAAGTTACCGGTTATTATTACACATGTCCAGGGAACCTTAATAAAGACAAGAGTATTAATATAATGCCCTACACATGAGCCCACTGTAAAATGAATTTCCATATGTTATGAAATGTCTGGAGAAAACTGGTTACCCAAAAAAAAGTCTTTTAGGACTTTTGCAGGCAATACCGCTTTAAAAAGGAAAAGTCACCAGCTTTTTGAACTTTAATGTATATGATAGGATATGATGTAAGTGACAGGAGATTGAGGAAGATCTAGCTGCTTTTTAGCACTTCGCCTGGTCTGAGGTTGTGAAGTCAAACCTGGCAAAAGAGGTAACGTTCAGTAAAATCCGCACTTTACTGAATTTGTGGCGTAATGACCATTTGCCAGAGCGAAAATGTGCCTGGCGATAGAGTGTGAACAAACACTAGCGACGGTCTCTTTCGCTAGCGAATTGATGCCTCCGCCTGTTATTAAATTGCCGATGTCCCTGCAGATGTGATTTCTGTCGAAAAGTCCCTTCGAGATGGCTTCAGATGGAATTTTTTTGGTCTTCAGTTGGCCGAAAATTTTGAAATTGATAGGTGTGTGTCATACCTCCCAAAATTTTGGAAGTAAAAAGAGGGACAAAAAAAAAAAATTCCGTACGTAGCGCAGCAAATTTTTTGACCACACCCCTTTCTGTGGCCACACCCCCTAATTACCATGTTTGTTTTACAAAATTTGGCAGGTTATGAAAGTTTGAAAATATTTCTCCTTATCTAAACTGTGTTTTTGTGTCTCAAAATTGTTACAAAGTATCTTATTTGCACCTGTTAGCTGTTCTGGGCTCTGCTAAAAGCCAATTAAGTGAGAAATTTTGTTTCTTTTTCTGGCTGTTCAGTGCAGAGAAAAGAGGGACTTTCCAGTACAAATGAGGGACTGCGGGTTGAACTGTCAAAAGAGGGACTGTCCCTCTGAAAAAGGGACAGTTGGGAGGTATGGTGTGTGTATATATATCTTGTTCAAGGGCAATGGTTTTACCACATCTGATTACACAGTTAACCTATAGATGTTGAAATTAAAATGAAAATAATGCAGTGCCCCAGGTGACAAAGTGATTAAGAGAATAAAAGAATTGAAATACATTCCTTCGGCTTTACAAAGGGCAAACAACACTGGAACTTTTCTTGTACAGGTATTTGGTCCACTGTATCATAAGTCTACTAACAATCATTTAAACATTAAAGAAAAACACAAATTACTGTTTTGTGACCAATAGGGATCCATGCAGTATCAAGGTACTATTTTATTATTACAAAGAAAATGTAAATCATTTTTAAACATTTCTTAAAATGGACTGTAGGCGATGGCCTTCCCAGCATTCATAGCTTTCTTGATATCGGATTTCGGTGTTTATGGATGTTACATTATGTAAATGTCCCTCATTGTACAGCCTACCCTGGCTATTGATATAATTTATTTTATAGCACATTTTAAATAATTAAGCAACAGTATAAACGAGTGAGCAACAAAGCAGTAAAAACATGTTCACTTATCCTTAACTCACAAGTAGTTGTGAGGCAAGTAGAGAAGCTTTTAATCCCTGACTAATTCAGGCTGCATGTGGAAGTATACTTATAACAGAGGCTGAAAGCAATATTAGGATGCAATTTGTACAGATAACAAAGAAATAAATTGGCAGAGATTGGTCCAACCCACGCTGGAGCTTTGAGCAGCTGCTAGAAGAACCCTTATGCCAACACTCAGTTTAACCTACACTCTGGAGTAGAAAAGCTATACAGCTATAATTTGCACACAAAAACAGAATTATTGCCAACAAACAGGGTTGAACATTGTTAGTTTTGTCTTTCCTGAATTGTCTGTATGTTGCTAGCTTTCTATCCCGTAAAGCCAGTGCTATATGCTAAATCATAGAGACATAGGGGCAAATTCACTAAAGGACGAAGCGCCTAACGCTAATTAAATTAATATTTTGAATAATAATGTGCACTAAAGTCAATGAGGTTTTATGAAACAAACAGAGAGCTGGAAACTCCACCGGCGGAAGTCAATATAAATGGTTAAAGAAAGTTTACTTCTCTTTAACCCTCTGTCTGCTATATTGTTTTAGTAACATTGGCCATCCATAATACAGGAGGTGTAAGAGAGCTGATGGTTAATATACTCTTTGTACATGTCAAGTGCAGACATACTGTAATTAATCCATCATTTTGTTATGTTATGCTAAGTACAAAAGTAGCCACCAAGTTATGGTTTCTCTCTGCATATGACTAGCCCACTGGGCAAGGAATCATGACAACTAAATTGAACCCATGACTCCACGATTATATTGAAATATACCGTAATACAAAAGATTTGCTGTGCACATTTTGCATCGGCTTTTTCCCTGTGCTAGGGTTCGATATTCGGTTGAACCCATACACAAGGATTCGGCACAACAGAAAAAAAGGATTTGATACTGCCCTAGTGCAATGGGACTCCATTAGCTGGGCACCCCTGTGGGCAACCTGCGGAATTCTGTATCAAAACACATGGATCTTCAGTTCACGACTTCGGAAATAAGGAGAGCAGTAGAAATGATAATAGTAGGGGTACATACAAACAGTTCATCACTGTTTCACCCTGCCGACTAAGGCGCAGATTTACTAAAGGGCGAAGTGACTAACACTGGCGTCGATTCGCCAACGTTACCGCTTTTAGGCACTTCGCCAATTTACTAACAGGTGCAGGCGTAATTTCGCTAGCGAAAGAGACAGACGCTAGCGCTAATTCACACTCTATCACCTGCACACTCTATCACTCTGCTGCAACATGTACGTCCATTCAACTTTAAATTTCCTGACGTAGCCTGAGCGAAGACCTCTAACGAAGTTGCATTAGGTAGAATTGCTTTGATTGCTGACGTAAGGCTAGTGAAAATTCGCCAGTGTTCGGCGACCTGGACGCAACTTCGCATTTTTGTAAATTAGCGTTGTCTGAGCGAATTTTCGCCTGTATCGATGGGTGCGAAACCGTCACTGGCGATTTTTCGCAGGTTAGTAAATTTGCCCCTATATGTCGTTTCACACAAATTGGTATAAAAACGTAACTGCTCCAATGCTGTTAGAATGGACTGTGACTAATACAGTGGCAGGAAACATATGTTCTCCATTCACCCCCTAAACCTCCAGCTGTGGTATAAACCCCCCTTTCAGATTCATAATTCCCCCTCTTAATCATCTGCAACAGGAGTTGTTCCCCAGGGCTGCCATTAAAATCCCACCTGACCTCTATTAGCCCCCGCAGCAGGATTAACTTATTCCCTTCCCTATTAAAGCACATACAAATCTATATACAGTACCTGAAAAGGCAAAAAAATCTAATTAAAATGCAAGTTTAGTCAAAATAGAGAATGAAAATTACTTTCATTTTTTTTTTTGTTGGGGGGTTGAATTGTGTTATCTTTAGTCACATTGGAAGTTGAACAAATACACAGATTGCGGAAATACACAACAATGTGTAGGAAGAAGGGGTGGAATTATTATTCATATAAAGGAAGGTCATAACAAAGAAAACCTTATTCTTTTCAAGTTAACAGTAGGAACTTTTTTGAAATGATGTTTGTGCTTTTTGCATAGTGTGAATTTTTAAATATCCTTCATTTCGGTGTGTCCCAATTTCCTTACATTTGAAGTAGTTATTTATTTTATTTATTTTTCCTTACATTTGAAGTATTTATCAAGGGTCGAATTTCGAAGTTAAAAAACTTTGAAATTCGACCATTGAATTGGCCAAATTCGATAGTCGAAGTTTTCTTTTTGAATCTTTTGCCCGTTTTCGGTCTAAGTAAAATAATTCGATCGAATTCGATTCGATTCGAAACGAACGATTCGAGCGATTTAATTGAACGATTTTCAAAAATATATGGGGACCTCCTAGAACCTAGAGCCAAAACATAGACAAATTTTGGCTCTAGGTTCTAGGAGGTCCCCATAGGCTAACATAGCAATTCGGCAGGTTTAAAGTGCGAAGTCAAAGTTTTTTAAAGAATATTCGAATGGTCGAATATTCTAAGTATTTTCAATTCGAATCGAAGTCGAATTTGGCTTATTCGATGGTCGAAGTACCCAAAAAAATACTTCTAATTCTATTCCTTCACTCGAGCTAAGTAAATGTGCCCCTTAGTTGATACAATTAGTTGATACATTTCTAGGCAGTATTTGAGGAATATCAGCAACTATTGTATCAATTCTAACAGCTGCCTCTAATGAAACTCAGGGATTCTGCTCAGTAGGAACAAAGATAACAAATGTATCAACTAAGGGGCTTATTTATCATGGGTCGAATTTCGAATTGAAAAAACTTCGAAATTCGAATTCAAAAAGACCAACTGAAATTAACACAAAGTTTTTTTTTGGTCGAATAGGTCCGTTTTCGATTGAATAGGTCTGTATTCGGCCAAATTTGAATCGTACGACTCAAAGGAATAGCGCATTCAATCGAATTTGATTCAAAGTTTTTCCCCAAAAAAGCTTTAGTCCACCAATTGACTCCAAATGGGTTCTAGAAGGTCCCCCATAGGCTAAAATAGCAATTCGGCAGGTTTTAGATGGCGAATGGTCGAATTTTAATTATTAAAGAGACAGTACATACAAATTTTGATATTCTAATTTGGAATTTGGACTACTTCCTAGTCGAAGTACACAAAGAATTGCTCGAAATTCAAATTTTTTTCATTCGAAAATTCACCTCGACCTCTGATATATCTGCCCCTAAATGTATCAATTTAGAACAGTTAAAGAGTCAGCAACCCCCCTCCCTGTGCTGCTTTAGAAGGTGAAAAATGAAACTGTAAGGGCAGAGACTAGGGTTGCCACCTATTCTGGAAAAAATACCAGCCTTCCTATATATTTATCTTTTTTCCCCTATTTCTCCCTATAACATTGGGATCAGCCATCATTTTTGCCGTTCAAGCCAGTAAAATACCGGGCAGGTGGCAACCCTAGCAGAGACAGACGAGAAGATTCGGGGAGATTTAGACGCCTGGCAACAAATCGCTTCTTCTTCAGGAGACTAAACTGCCTCCTCGCCAGCTAGAATCGAAATCACCAGCAGGATGGCACTTGGAGCGCTTCATTTTCAGAAGTCGCCTGAAGTTGCCTCATGAGGAAACTTCAGGCAACTTCAGAAAACGAATCGAGTGCCATTCGGCCAGAGATTTAGATTCTAGCCAGTGGGGAGGCAGTTCGGGAAGATAAGTCGCCTGAAGAAGAGATGATTTGTCGGCAGGCGACTAATCTCCCCGAATCTCCACATGTGTCTCTGCCCTAAACGTCAATATTAGAAAAACGCTCACAAATAGAAAGTGTTTGGAAAAGTCTTTATTTCTGGTGATCTATCTGAAACTAACTGAACTGGAAAAGGTGTTTGAAGTTGAAAAACCTCTTAAATACATTTCTTTCTAATATTATAGACTGTACCCTGGCAAAACTGGTCTCCTATTGTGCCCCGTGCTCAGCATGCCAAGGAGATGTTAGAGCTATGCGTCCCCATCCCCCCATTCTATGACTTTTTTACCCAGTTTATTGTATGTTGACTAACAACAAGTGGAGCAAAACATCCTCATGCAGCTGAGAGAGAAAGAAGATAATGGGTGTTGTCATTTGGCTATTTGACCCTCTGTAATTTATAGTCTATCTTGTTATTATAATGAAATGTTTTCAACTTCCATTCATTTCATTTAAGCTATGCTATTGAAATATCCTGGTCTACTCTTTCCATGGCATGTTTATTTAAATATGGTAATGTGGGGAAAAAGCTAATATTATAATCCTAGGCGTTTAAAGTCGCACTTGTAAAATGTATCTTAAATAATGATCCAAGATTCTGTGGGTAAGAATGAATTCATTGAATCTCTTTTGTTCCAAAAGAATGGCATCCAATTGCTATTGCAGTTTATTTGTAAAGCTGCAATAAATATCCAAAAATAGTGTAAATACAAACTGAAATACTTTGGAACAAACACACACGAGAAAAATATAAGTTGGTATATTGAAAATCTATATAAAATGGACATTGGACAGCAATGCTGACCCTGTACTGATGAGAGATATGTTAGTTTGACTAGAGGATCTTGTGCATAAATGGTATGATCTTTTAATATAATGAAAGTTAATGGTATGGAAATACAACAACTTCAATGGTCAATTTCCATTGCAATGGAGAACAGTGGAAGGCACGTTGCAAGGGGCTGGATAGTAAATAAGATGGAGATACTGCCTACTAAGAAATATAATTTATTCCCAAAAAATTGTTTGGATTTATAATAATTATCTCCCACATCATTCTGCCATATTTTCGGTGATTCCCAGGACAAAAAAATGTGTTTACTCCAAATCTTACCCTAAAATGTCTTCATGCTGTGTCCCCCAACCATTGTTTTAGAGGTTAGCCTCACAGTTTGAGAACCATTGAACCTCTCCGGGTTCTTTCTTAGACAAAGAAACCTCTACTTGTCTGGAGAACAGCTGGGGAGAAGGAGGGGGAGGAGACAGTCTGGTTGAGTTTGCATAACTGTAGTGTAGTGCAACTACACAGAAGTGCAAGGAGAGTATTGGGATGGAAATCTCTTTAAGGAATGGTGTCAATATGTTCAACGTATGTGTTAGTGATCCCTTATGACTTTAAAGCTAAGCTTGTTTCTATTTGGGGTAGTGTGGAACAGCACATAACTCCATAGGTACAGGATGTCTCAGCTCTCCAAAGAGGTATTCAAGTACTTATTGTGGGTTGACTTGCTTTTACAGCAACCACCTCCGTTTTTCTAAATGTTCCATCTGAAGGAAATGATGATGCCTGCGGAGGCGTAGAGGCTTATTTAAAAAAAAAAAAGTCGGATTTTAGTGATGTAGAGGTTTTAGAAGCTGCGATTAAACTCGAAAACCACAACTGTTATTGAAAAAGCACTGAAAGACCCATAAAAAATTCTGAATGCCATGAAAACCTCTAAAAAATTAAATTTTTCTGACAATTCGTAGCAAAAAAAATAAATCAGAAAACATCTAACATTCTGATTGCCTTAAAAATGTCCAATAGTAGTTGTAGGATTTGTACGGTGACAGCAGTTGCTTTGGAGAGTCCTCCACACACTAGATTGTGATAGTGGCCAAGGTTTTAGCATATTTAAAGGGATCCTGTGATCGGAAACAGATTTTTTTATATTCAATTTTGAAATCTGACATGGGGCTAGACATTTTGTCAATTTCCCAGCTGCCTCAAGTCATGTGACTTGTGCCTGCACTTTAGGAGAGAAATGCTTTCTGGCAGGCTGCTGTTTTCCCTTCTCAATGTAACTGAATGTGTCTCAGTGAGACATGGGTTTTTACTATTGAGTGTTGTTCTTAGATCTACCAGGCAGCTGTTATCTTGTGTTAGGGAGCTGCTATCTGGTTACCTTCCCATTGTTCTGTTGTTTGGCTGCTGGGGGGAAAAGGGAGGGGGTGATATCACTCCAACTTGCAGTACAGCAGTAAAGAGTGACTGACGTTTATCAGAGCACAAGTCATATGACTTGGGGCAGCTGGGAAACTGACAATATGTCTAGCCCCATATCAGATTTCAAAATAGAATATAAAAAAATCTTCTCTTTTGAGAAATGGATTTCAGTGCAGAATTCTGCTGGATCAGCTATTAACCGACTCATTTTGAAAAATTGTTTTTTTCCCATGACAGTATCCCTTTAAGGTGATTTAGCCACAACCATAACGGTGGTGGTACCAAACTGTATTTTAAATAACTGAATAACATTCTATGCACCACAGTTGCACATGCTAAAGGCCTCAAGTACATAAAGGCTGCAGCAGGTGATCTGCCCAAACAGAAACTTTTTTTCACAATTTACAAGATAGTGAAGCCAACTGTAGAGAAAGAACAGCAGCGAGAATGATCTGGGCTGCATGCAGTGGCATATTTAGAAGTTACCGGGCCTGCAGAAAAAAAAACATTTTAGGGACACAGTAGACTTAGAGAAAAAGATCTTTTGCACAAACATAAGTTTAATTTAGTCATTGGAAAAGCATAAAGGGGACAGCAGGCCTCAATACATTTTAGAGTATGTCATGAATGTTTTGCTGTAATCATAATTTGCATTGTGTTTAGAATAGTGAAATTATTGTAGAGCCGCAGGGAAACAGATTGTCAGGGAAATTAAACGCTGCCTCTGCATTATTCCCTGCACCCATATCATACTGCATCAGATATGTTAGCGTGCAGCAATGTAGTGGCAGCCTCTTGCTCAATGAGAATAGAGACCTTGTACTACAAGTTATTATTATATGCACGTTTTTGTTTGGTAAGCCACTAGTAACATTTTTGGACAGCTTAAATTATTAAAACAGTGTAACACATAGTAAAATACTAAAACAGAATAATGGTGGCCATAGATGCACAGATATTATTGTACAAAACAAATTTTTGTTCGATATTGGGTGCATGTATGGTGGGAAAAGAGCCGACCGATATCGGCAGAAGATTTGGATATTAAGGTCAGCTCGTCGATCGGGCTGGACGGAAAATTTTGATTGGGTGCCTTTGATGGCACCCAAACATCGCTCATTGTTAGTGCTGATTCGTCAGATACAGGTAGAATTGTATTGTTTCTACCTGTATATCTGACGATTGAGCTCTAAACGTGTTTATTGAAACGAACGATCTTTCTTGGAAAGATCTTTTCCAAGAAAGATCGAAATTATTACGTCTATGGCCACCTTAAGCGCTAGCATAAGAACATATTTGTGTTCATGAGTGGGAGGGAGAAAATGTGTGTATGGAGCATGATGGCCTGCTATAACCAAAAAGTCTACCCATCACCCATAAAAAGAGCTTATTTGTGAGCAAAGAATGCAGGTACAAGGCATTGTGCACGTGCTGGTTGAGGATCTAATGAGGATTTTATTGCAAGGAACAGAGCAAGGCTTGTAAAAAACAATGGGGCTTTGCACCTGCTATTTGCACCTCACCCACTAATGTCATGAAGGCAGAACACTAGTTAGGGCTCATTTATACTTATGCTTATGCCATGAAAAAATCCTAGAATGAATCTAGTACTAGAGCCTAGCCTAGGGAGAGTATATGTGTTCTATCAGAGGGCAGGTCTTCAATTTAACAAGCTGTGTTTCTAATAAGTAGGGATTAACAACAGAGCTAAAGACCTATGTAGGAGAACAGAGAGCACTAAGAACCTCTCAGAGAATTGGACAAACCCCTATGGATAGCTCAGAAAGCAGCATTATTCATTACATCCAGACACACTTGTTTGAAAAATAAATTTTCCTGTTATCAGTTAACCAATAAAAAGCATTTTCTATAATGCAGCCCAATTGCCACGCACTAAATATACAAAGAACCATTTTAGAGTCCACTCTTTCAAAGGCACAGAAGCCTGCCCCAAGGATGTGATCTGGGTTCTAACCGGAGTATCCAATATAAATGTGTGTATTTTTTATGATATTCTTAGATTAGAAGGCACAGAACTCATATTAATAGAATAAAATACAGTACAGGTATGGGATCCATTATCCTGAAACCCGTTACCCAGATGGCCGTGTACCATAGACCCAATTTTAATCAAATAATTATTTTTTTTTAAATGATTTCCTTTTTCTCAGTAATAATTACACAGTTCCTTGTACTTGATCCCAGCTAAAATCGAGTAAATAATTACTGGATGCAAAACAATACTATTGGGTTTGTTTAATGTTTAAATGATTTTCTAGTTAACTTAAGGTGTCATACACGTATACATCCGCTCGTTTGGCGATTTCGCCAAACGAGTGGATCTCTCCCCGATATGCCCACAGTGAGGTGAGCGATGGGCTGATCCGGTAGTGGGCCCTAGGGCCCAATGATCGGATCATAATGCTGCCAATACGGCGGGCGGATCGCGGAACTGCATCTACGAACAGATGCGGTCGCGATCAGAAGGGATTTTTAACTCTGCTCGACTTTCGGCCAGATATCGATCGGGGAAGCCCGTTGGAGGGCCCCACACACCAGCCAATAAGTTGCTGACTCGGTCTGTCGGCAGCTTTTATCGGCCCATGTATGGCCACCTTTAAGGCTTGGCGGTCTTGGAGAATTATGGAAAGATCCCTTGTCTGAAAAACTTCAGGTCCCACGCATTCTGGATAACAGGTCCCATAACTGTATTTTATTACAGAATTTCGTTGTACACTCCATTTTACATGTAAACTGTAGAAATAAATACAATGCATTCATGGATACATTAATGTTAATGTATACACTCTTTTTTGTACAGCCCTTTGGAATACAGTATGTTGGTGCTATATTTGCTTAATAATATTCAGATAAAGAAAATCAAAAGAGCATATTTAAGTATATACTTATAACATTTAAAATCATGCAGTACCTACTGTTGACTCACAAAGCAGAGGGGAAAAAACCCCACAGAATCTGGGAGCATGTGAGTGTCTTTTCTGTATAATACAGCGGTTCTTGGAAAGAAAGAAATTACATTGGCTTGTTGTGGAATCAGGAAAAAGTACAAAGCGAGCTTATGCTGGATTTCTCTGCTGTTTGTTTAATTTACTTTTATCCACAGACAAGTTAGCCTTCTTTTATGACTGTCACATGATTTTGAACAAGCCACATGTGAGGGATTACACAGAGCCTGGACATTGGGTGCAAATAGCTAAATAGCATTCACTCCCTTGGCCACTCATTTAAAATATTTTGGTACTGCTCCAGATAGATAGATAGATAGATAGATAGATAGATAGATAGATAGATAGATAGATAGATAGATAGATAGATAATAGATAGATAGATGATAGATAGATACAGCGCCGGATTTCAATAAGGGGCGCCCCTAGGCCGCGTGGTCCGACCAGGCGGCCGCGCGGTCCTAGCGCCCACCTCACATTCCCTTCCCAGCGCGCCGGCGAAGAAACGCCGGCGCAGCTGCTGTAATTGAATGGGGACGGACGCGTCCCCATAATGCGGCTGGGCGGCATGCCGCCCCTATTTTTTTGCCGCCCTAGGCCCGGGCCTATGCGGCCTTGCCGCAAATCCGGGCCTGGATAGATAGATAGATAAATAGATAGATAGATAGATAGTTGATGGATGGATGGATGGATGGATGGATGGATGGATGGATGGATGGATGGATAGATAGATAGATAGAGCAAGGAGCACTATGCACTAAAGAACCAAATGTATGGGTGCTGATAAAAATGTAGAAGTATAGCACTCAATTCCCTGATGAATTTGTGAATAAAGCACATTGATTTATTTCCCCAAAATGAAGGAATGCAGGTCCATTTACTGAGATGTATTATGAAGTTTTGACCAACGCACCACCCTCTACATTCTAAATCCGGAAGGAGTGCGCTCACTGTACTGACATTATATATATATAACCAAAATTGATTATAGCAGTCCAAAAAAGCACTCACAGCAGCCGACATGAAGCGTTTATCAGCAAGTCTTTATTTGTGCATGACAACGGCTCCAGGTGAGCCGAAACGCGTTGATACACCACGCACAAATAAAGACTTTTGTGGACTGATATATATATATATATATATATATATATATATATATATATATATATATATATATATAAAATAACAAACAATGCACTCAACAGGCTGTTAGAGTAACTGATTTTAATAGACAAGCAAAATAATGTTTGTCTATTAAAATCAGTTACTGATAGGGATGGGCGAATTTGACCCGTTTTGCCGGCAAAATGTCGCAGACGCCCATTAAAGTCTATGGGCGTCAAAAAAATGTTTTTTTTTGACGCGCGTCTTTTTATTTTGACGCATGCCAACATACAGGTGTCATTTTTTCGGCGAAACGAGGCGAAAAAATTCACCCATCCCTAGTTACTGAGCCTGTTGAGTAGTTTTTTTTGTTGTTATTTTGTACACATTTTACCTGCAACCAGGCATGCTGTGTTTTTGTTTGGTGAGTGCTCCTCCACAGTGTTGGACTGGCCCAGTGGGACACCGGAAAAAAAGCCGGTGGGCCCCGAACCTTAATGGGCCCCCGCCAGGCCAGTCCCCTCTTCCAATCGGTTTCGGGAAAAAAAAGTTTTTTTAGGCACTGCGCAGCGCCATTTGCGCATGCGCACAGTACCTATTGATTTAGGAGCGCAGAGTGGCGCCTTCATACATGCACACTCCGCGCTTCATAGTAGGGGGTCGGAGGGGGCCCGGGACATTCGTCTCGGAGGGTCCTGGGTCCCCCAGTCCCATCCTGCTCCTCCAAAATATATATATAATGTTCAAATTATATATATCCCAAACAGTATTTATTGAGTACAGAGGACGACTGACTGCCCTTAAGTGACAGTTGTGCTCTTGGACTGTGTAATGACCGAGGCCACCAAGTGAGGTCACATAACAATCTCCAAGTTGTGAGAAAGCCTGTGGCAGCTGCAGGATCCCTGGAGAAGCACAGCTGTTGAGCAGGGTCACTTCATTAAAGAGGTGACTGACAGCTGGTTCCTAAAATATTCTGCAGCAGCTGAAGTCTACCTGCTTTTACAAGCAGCCCTCTATATTACTAAAAAAAAATGTAATCCCCGGGAATAGTAGATAGACTTGTACAGCGTTTGCCTGTGTAATATTATCAGCATGTGAAGGGGAAATAATTTAATTATAACATCGACAGAAAGGCAACGGAGCAGCACTGCTGTCACTTGCAGGGGGTGCGAGTAAATGAATCAAATGATATGCATGTGAAGCAAGTAATATGCAGCCAGTAGGGAATACGTGAAATGATTGCATTTTTAATGACCGTTTGATCTGGTAATTGAGTTTCTAGCCGTGCCCAATACTACTACTTGCAGGGTCGGACTGGGGGGCCCGGGGCCCACCGGGACTACTGTCCAGGGCCCCTTCCGACCCGCCCCCCAACCCCTACTGCGACGCGCTGAGCGCGCGCACACAAAGGCGCCGCTTGGCGCACCAGCGTGAAGGCGCCTGGCGCATGCGCAGAAGGCGCTGCGCTGATCGGCGCTGCGGGAGTTCGGGAGGGAAACTTTTTAAAAGATATCTGGAGAGGTGTCTGGCCCGGCGGGGGCCCATTAAGGGTCGGGGCCCACCGGGTATTTTCCCGGTGTCCCGCCGGGCCAGTCCGACACTGACTACTTGTACTACAATTTGCAGCAGGGACACTCACACTCGGCCTAAAAGGAGACATTTTGGGGCACATTTACCTAGGGTTGAATACCGAGGGTTAATTAACCCTCGATATTCGACTGTCCAAGTAAAATCCTTCGACTATCAAAGTCAAAGGATTTACCGCTATTCCTACGATCGTTCGATCAAAGGATTCGAAGGATTTTAATCCATCAATCGAAGGATATTCCTTCGATCAGAAAATTGTTAGGAAGCCTATGGGGACCTTCCCCATAGGCTAACATTGGCCTCGGTAGATTTTAGGTGGCGAACTAGGGGGTCGAAGAATTTTTTAAAGAGACAGTACTTCGACTATCGAATGGTCGAACGATTTTTAGTTCGAATCGTTCAATTCGAAGTCGAAGGTCGTAGTCGAAGGTCGAAGTAGCCATATTCGAAATTCGAACTGTTTTTCCTCTATTCCTCACTCGAACTAAGTAAATGGACCCCTTTGTGTAAAAATTAAGAATGTACCACTGCGTTAAACTGGCCATAGATGATGAGATTTCTAAAGGATCCGATCGTCATCGTGAGACCACAATTATCTCGGAACGATCGTACGAATTGTCCAGGGGAAAAAAAGGGGGAGCTGCCTTCTTGGCCCTGCAAACAGGGGGGCGACAAAGATTTTTTGACCTGGCCGATCAATTTCCTGACAGATGCCGGCCGAAAAATCGTAAGATGTTCGATCGCTCGAATCCCACAAACCGCACGATAATTTCGAAGGATTGCTCGGAGTTCGCTAAAATCGGTCGTTTCAAGCAAGAGAAATCTTTGCGTCTATGGGGACCTTTATACTCATTTAGATATAGAATTGTGCTTTAGGCTAATTTATTGTATATTTCTGCAAAAACCCTAATAATTAGTGATGGGCGAATTTCTCCCGTTTAGCTTTACTGAAAAATTTGCGGAAAATTAGTGAAACTCGAAAATCGATGCCCGCGTCAGTTTTGGAAGTGCTTCTGAGAAGTCGCTTGCGTCAATTTTGACGCCGGCGTTAAAGTCAATGGGTGTCCGAATTGTGTTAATGCACGGTGATTTTGACACAAGCGACTTTTCGGACCCACGTCCAGAAATTTCTGATGCCGGCGGATTTTCTCTGGAGTTTTGCAGATTTATTCACTGACGGCGAAACACGGAAATTCGCCACGAATTCCCGCCAGGCGGATTAATTCGCCCATCACTTCTAATAATCCCTCCCTTCTCTTCCACTTCCTGCTCCCTGAATTCCCAGGCTGTGCAGGGGAGCTGGCAGCGTAAATTTTGGATGCGGGTCTGAAAAGTCGCTAGCGTCAATTTTGACGCTGGTGTTAAAGTCGCCGAATAGTGTCGATGCTCAGTGATTTCGACATAAGCGACTTTTCAGACACGTGTCCAAAATTTTTTGACACCGGCGATTTTGTTCTGAAGTTTCGGAAATGTATTCACCAGTGGCGAAATGTTTTTAACTTGTAAGTTAATGTTTTTTTAAAAAGAGATTTCTGGGGCGCCAATTTTTTTTAAACGTGTAAGTTTAAAAAATGCTTTTTTAAAAAAAAACTTTTATGGGTGGCCCTGGCGCCAATGTTTTTTTTTTAAACTTATAAGGGGGCCCTGACCATCAATAGCTTTTTATAACTTGTGTGTGGGTGGGGTTACTTTTTTAGCGCTGATGTCTGTGTGGAGTGGGCGGGGCTTGGGCGCCAGGGTGGGTGGGGCCCCAAAATGTTGTTGTACGGGGTGGGGCCCCAAAATGTTGTTGTACGGGGCCCGTGATTTCTATTGGCGGCCCAGTTTGCGGCAAATGCCAGAGGGGCTGCTTTAAGTTGCCACAGACACTCACTGTTTATATATTGGGCCGTGTGTGGCCTGTCTGGGCCTCTGTGTAACTGAAATGCCAGGGCCTATTTTGAATCTCAGTCCAGGCCTAAAGTCTAGTATTTGAGGCCAAGAATCACTTCGCAGCTGTACATCTGTTTCACTGCTCAGTGTCAATAGAAATCTGCCCAGGAGTGACATTTTCAGGAAGAGCAGTGGCCGGAGCTGACTGACTGACTGACTGACTGAGGGGCGTGTTTATGTGACACGGGCACAGCTGCAGCAGACGCCTCTCCTATTGGATCCCAGCGGCGGTGCGAACACTTCCCATTGCTGCCTGGAGAGAGGGGAGGGGTCAGCGGGGACTGTAGCCGGTGCCAGGCGCACACACACATTCACACACACTCACTCTCTCTCTCACACAACCTGAGCCCTGGGAAAGGGGAGACACAGCCCTGGAGCAATTTGCAACTATTGTGTCCGGGACTATCGCGAGAGCGTCCTCTTACCAACCTGCTCTTACCAACAAACAGAGCGCTGCTAGGCTGCAACTAACACAGCCGCACACTGGGGGAGGCAGCGCTGCAGTGACACCGGCAACAACATCTGGGGAGGTACCATGAAGCCGCAGGATTCTCACAAACTCTGGGCACTGAAACAACCGGCAGCTCCCGGCGACCCCAGCGCAGCCTGTGAGTATGAGATTCTCTGTTCGCTCTGCCAGTCGCTTTAGTGGGCGTTTAGGTGATTTCTATGTTGTTACTGCCCGTGCCCACCCCCGCACCTCACTGCAAATGGGACGCCCCGAGTTGTGTGCTTCCCCCCCGCACCTCACTGCAAATGGGACGCCCCGAGTTGTGTGCTTCCCCCCGCGCCTCGCCGCAAATGGGACGCCCCGAGTTGTAATAGGGAGCCTTCACTCATTGCGACTTTTAATCCTCACAGAGGAGTTTGTCAGGCTGCTGGCGAGGGATTGCTTGCTTGGGCACATACTGGGAATTCATAGGTCACAACTAACAAGGCAGACAAAATAAATCAGAGGAGAAAGTGTCGCTGGTTGCAGAATAGAATTATAATCATCTCACTTCCTTAAACTCCACACAACCTGCTCTGCCTGGAACCTGCAGGCCTGGGACTCACAGCAAAGGTCACACAGACTCCCCCACCGTCTTTACTGAGTCCCAGGCAGGAACAGTCTGTACCAAGACTTTGTAGCAGCAGCAGCAATAATAATAATACACCTCCCCCCAGTGTTAAAGGGGTTGTACACCTTTAAATTAACTTTTAATATGACGCAGAGAGGGATATTCTGAGACAATTTGCAATTGGTTTTCATTTTTTATTATTCGTGGCTTTTGAGTTATTTAGCTTTTTATTCAGCAGTTTGTCAGTTTGCAATTTCAACAGTCTGGTTGCTAGGGTCCAAGTTCCCCTAGCAACCATGCAGTGATTTCAACAGGAGACTGGCATACGAATAGGAGAGGCCTGAATAGAAAGATCAGTAATAAAAAGTAGCACTAATCATACATGTGTAGCCTTCAGCTGGCCATAGATGCAAAGATCCGATCGTTTGAATCCTTGAATCCTCGAACGATCAGACTTCCCCATCTTCTGACCTGCCACTAACCGTTCTGATCAAATAAAGTACAAAAGAACAGATCAGCCGATATTCGGGCAGATTCGGGGAGATTAGTTGCCCCAGCGACAAATCTCCTCTTCTTTGGGACGACAATCTCCCTGAACTGCCTTCCCCTACCTTCCTGCCGGCTAAAATGGAAAATCTCCAGCGGGGTGGCACTTGCGACGATTCATTTTCCAAAGTCGCCCAAGATTCCTCGTGAGGCAACTTCGGAAAATGAAGCCCGCCAGTGCCATCCCGCTGGCGATTTTTCATTCTAGCCGGTGGGAAGGCAGTTCGGGGAGATTGTCGCCCCGAAAAAAGAGATTTGTCGGTGGGGGCGACTAATCTCCCCGAATGTACCCTTACAGAGCATTTGCTGTTTAAATGGGGTCATTGACCCCCATTTGAAAGCTGGAGAGTGTCACAAGAAGAAGCAATTAATACAAAAACTATATTAAAAAAAATGAAGACCAATTGAAAAGTTGCTTAGAATAGGCAATTTATGTGAACCACCCCTTTAAAGGTACAGGCTTGATTTACTTACAGGGGAAAAGGAACCGACTTGGCCACCCTGCCTGACCCTCCTCAAATCCAGGGGAATGTATTGATCTCTTTAATCGTCTGCCAGACAGAAGCCAATGTAGCTAAGTACATAGATTAGAACAGTGATGACCAGTCCCCAGCTGTTACACTACAACTGCTAAAAACCTACATATTTACAGTGTGGAGTCGTTTATCAAAAGAGCTGCAGTTTGTCCCTCTTTTAAATAACAGCACTTTGGCGAAGGGCTTTTGGGAGTTCTAGTGCAACAACAGCTGGAGGGCAGCAGGTTGGCCCTCCCTTAATGAGACTGTTCTGTACATATATTTATACGTAAAGCTGACACACACCTTTTGTCTGATGATTGTTGCAAACCAGAGGTTATCCGCAGCTGCTGTTATTTGCTAACACATCTAAAATGTTAAAAAAAAAAAAAAAAAGTAGCAGGTATTCACTTGCCATGATTCAGTTTTACGCTCCCCCTCCTAGAGGGTAACATGTCCATTTTAGTGATTGGCCTAAGGGAGGAACTCCATGATGCGTTTGGTGCCGACATGTCGAAGCGCGCTGCGTTTTCATCCGACAGTCGGATAAATGTAGTTCTTACATGCAATTCTCCTTCACTTCCTGTTTCTTCACATCTGAAACTTTGCATGCGTCTCGTTGCATGGCGACTTGTCAGCAAAAAAAACGCATTGTGGAGTTCCTCCCTAGGGCAGGACTCCACTAACGATTCCGGCGTCCGGAATGCGAATGGGACGGAAATAAGGTAAGTAATGCTATTGTTGGATCGTTTCGCATTTTTGATGCAACACGATCCGACAATAGAATTACTTACCTTATTTCTGTCGCATCCAACGTGACGCCTGCGTTTTTGCGCAGCGCGCTGGATCGCGCCGGAATCGTCCGTGGAGTCCTGCTCTTAAAGGAGAAGGAAACCCCCTGAGCGCAAAAATCCCTCCCCTGTGTTGCCCCCCCTCCCTCCTCCACCCTGGCCTACGTGTCCCCCTGGGCAAATGCCCCTAACTTGTTACTCACCTCTCTGCGCAGGTCCTGTCCACGGAGTTCACAAGCGCTATCTTCTCCCAATCGGTCTTCTTCCTGCTTTCACCGGCGTTTTTGGCGCATGCCGAATGTCACAAAGTGAAATCGGAAAACTTCGTGACTTTTGGCGCATGCACAGTAGATCCATACCGGATAAATGCTCCTACTGTGCATGCGCCAAAAACGCCGGTCAAAGAAGACCGCTTGGGAGAAGATGGCGCTTGTGAACTCTGTGGACAGGACCTGCGCAGAGGGGTGAGTAACAAGTTAGGGGCATTTGTCCAGGGGGACAGGTAGGCCAGGGGGCGGGGGGAGGGTTTGTGCGCCCAGGGAATTTCCTTCTCCTTTAAGGGTGCTGCTGTGTGCACTGTACCTGCTCCAGAGTTACTAAACTTATTTGGGGGAGCAGTGCCATTTTCCACCCCTACCCCCCCAAGCAACAGTTGCACCTATGTAAGGGCTCTTACAGGCAAGCGTTTTTACCTGCTCCGGTTTCATGCGTTCAGCCGCAGGGAAGCGCAGGAGTAGATGCACTGAATTCTTTTCAATGGGGCTGTGCTCACACAGACGCATGTAAGCGCCAAACGCAGGTGGGGACGCAGCATGTTGCTTTTTATTCCTGCGTTCGGCGCTTACATGTGTCTGTGTGAGTACAGCCAGAATTCAGTGCGTCTACTCCTGCGCAGGTAGAAACACTTGTCTGTAAGAGCCCTAATGGATGACTATAAATGGGGCTGTTGGAACTTTAAAAGGCAGCAAGCGGCGTGGTTGGCTGGTAGCTAGATTTGGAGTAACATATGGCATTAAAAGGAGCACAGCTGGAGGTAGCATTTCCATAGCAGTGAAGTCAGAGCAGCTGACTCTCCAGCTTGCAGTGTAATTAGCAAACTGAGCACTCCTCCCTGCCTCCTCCTCCTCCTCTCTCCCATACACTCTCACACTGACACTCTCGGCTGCTACTGTTGCTGCTGCTCTCTCGCTGTCTGCTGGAGACCTTGTTGTAATACCACAAGCTGATTTAGAAGAAAGCTCGAAAGGTCTCTGGGGCATATCCCATGAACTGGTCCATCCCTTTGTTGCAAGGGGGGAAGGTAAGATTGAGATGAAACAAACAATATCACTTTGCTGGTAGGGGGATCTTTTCACCTTCATTTTTTTTTAAGGTTTATTTTAGTAACAAAAACTTTTTTTTGGACTGGTGGTTTAAACTTGAAGCTATAGCCGGATCAGTGTGTACAGCACTTTGGGTTTATCGTAACTTTTTTCTTTTTTTGTTTTGGTCTCACGATTAAGACTGATTAATTATGTGTTATGTTATGCTGAATATTTATCCTTTTTTTTTTTCTGGAGTACTGTTTAACCATGATTATGTCCTGTAGAGATACAGTGTATTTGATTAATACATAAGAGGTAATCGAAAGTTGAAATAGCAGCCAAGCCTTGTGTTTAACAGCCGTGTTTCCATAACTACTTACTGGCCGAGCTCAGTTACACTGACCGAAAGGGACAAAGCTTAGAAACTGCTTCTCGGAAGCTTTTGTTTATTTAAAATCAAGTTATTCCAGTTTCGGGCAGGTACAGTTTGGATGGGGAGGCTTGTTACAAAATACAACTGCTATAGGGAACTGTTAAAACGTTACAAGTGAAGCCCAGGTTGCCCTTGGTTGCCACTCTTTTTCTGTTAATTGCAGCTGCTGGTTTGCTGTAGCTTTCACGTTTTTCCTGTTTTGAACAGGTTATGAAGGAAGAATGGAGTTTCCAGACCATAGCCGCCAGTTGCTGCAGTGTCTGAGTCAGCAGCGTCACCAGGGTTTCCTGTGTGACTGTACGGTTTTAGTTGGAGAAGCACAATTCCGAGCCCACAGAGCAGTCCTGGCTTCGTGCAGCATGTACTTCCATCTTTTCTACAGGGACCAGCCAGACAAAAGGGATATTGTGCATCTCAACAGTGACATTGTCACAGCCCCGGCATTCAGCCTTCTGCTTCAATTCATGTATGAAGGCAAGCTAGAGTTCAGCAATCTCCCAGTAGAAGACGTGTTGGCTGCAGCAAGCTACCTTCACATGTATGACATTGTCAAAGTCTGCAAGGGCAAGTTAAAAGAAAAAGAACTTAATTCAGGGGAAAAGATTGCAGATGACGGCTCTGACTTGGAAAAGGACAACGCGCTGGTAGGCTCTGAGGAACACAGCTTAGATGCAGCAAGTCAACAAAAAATCTCCACCCTGGACAACGTAAAACAAATTTGGAAGGAGAAGGTCAGTGGACTCTCTGGTTTATCCTCTGACCTGATAGGTGTTAATTCAGTTCCAGCAGAGGCTGTTATGTGTAAAACAGCAGCTGGAAAAACAAAAGCCAATGGCAGTAGTCCTTCAAGCCCTTTGTCCCACAGATCTGCTAACCACACACAGCCTCCAAGTGATAGAGATGGCGCTCTGGATTTATCTTTCAAGCCTGTGCCTGGGAGAGATTCCTTCCACCCCTCCTATGTCTTTGGACAGCTGCTTTCCGACAGCCAGCAGCAGGGCTCTTTGCCGCTTGTTAAAGATGAACAAGACTTGCTGTCAGAACAGGAGGACAGTGAAGCAAAGAGTCCAAAAAGTCAACGCGTCGGGAATTCAGCCAAAAGTCTAGTGACAGGGTTAGGACACGTGTTCACAGGAAATGGCAATTCTCACGCTAGGGTAGATGACTTGTATCAAGATCGAGAGGAGAGTGAGGATGAAATGGACTCCTCTGATCTTTCTACGTCAGGCGGGCTGGTGTCTCCTGGACAAATCTGCATCTGTCCCCTTTGTAGTAAGGTATTTCCCAGTCCACACATTCTGCAGCTGCACCTGAGCTCACACTTCAGGGACAGGGACAATTCACGGATCAAGATGTCCCCTGATGGCTCCGTGCCCACGTGCACTACATGTGGCAAAACCTTTTCATGTATGTACACCTTAAAAAGACACGAGCGCACTCACTCGGGTGAAAAACCTTTCACCTGTGGACAGTGTGGGAAGAGTTTTCAGTATTCCCATAACTTAAGCCGACATGCTGTGGTTCACACCAGGGAGAAGCCACATGCGTGCAAGTGGTGCGAGAGACGTTTCACTCAGTCAGGGGATTTATACAGACACATTCGTAAGTTTCACTGTGGCCTGGTAAAGCCATTGGTTGTGTAAAAACATTTGTTTCTTATTTAATGTGTGAGCTTACTACTAGTTGCATCACGGGTGCTAGTGCTGCGCCTTAAGCTGCTGTACTGTGAACCTCCATGCACAATTTTTAGACTTTCTCTTCCTTCCTTGTTGTTGCAACATGGCAAGTATTTGGGTCAAGTTTATGAACCATAATATTAGGGAAGAAATGGAATGAAGGAGTTGCAAGATGGGTGGTAATATAGTATATGTGTATTGAATGAGTATGTTACTGGTGCCTACAAGACCGTCTACTTCTGAACCATGAAAAGCCTACATCTTTCACTGATGGTGTTTATAGGCCCATTTTCTTTGCTACCCAGTCCCACTATGAAACCTTAAAGGATCCGTAACATAAAAAAAAAATTGTTTGTATACTACGGGGGAAAAAACACCAACACATATTAAACTTTAAAATCGCAAAGTTTTTATTAAGAAATAACTTACCGAAACTCTGCATGCGCTCCTCTTCAGAAAAGGCGATAGGGCGATGATCCATCATGCGGCGCTCGATTTATCCACCCTGGCTATCTCCTATAAGGAAGGCAGGGAGGAGAAATTGAGCACCGCACGATGGATCACCCGATCGCCTTTTTTTCTGAAGAGGAGCGCAAGTGGAGTTTCGGTAAGTTATTTCTAAATAAAGACTTTGAGATTTTAAAGTTTAATATGTGTTGGTGGGTTTTTTCTTTCGTAGTATACAAACGAATTTTAAATTCAATAAATTTTTTTTGATGTTACTGGTGTTTTAAGTACTCATATTTATTTAAACTGTAGAAAAGAAGTTAAAATATAAATGCCTCACCTCTTCATAATCTCATTTTAACACCCCCCCCCAACCTTATTTACTGCTGGTATGAGATCAATGCAGCTGTGAAGTTCAACATCAGATGTAGGTTAAAGATACAACTTAACATCACGCAAACCCTGAAACATGAACAAAGAACTACCTAAGCCTATTTATATAAATGAAACTGGTATTTACTTGGAATAATTTGTAGCTTACAGCCTCACAGATGATTCGATTGTATGGACAATATTTTAACTTTCTGCCCCAGAGTTATCAGTTACCCTAATAAAATAAAAAATAAAATTAAAATCACATATGCAATTTGATGTGTGCATAAATACAAATATATACATACATATATTGTTTACCTTCCCTGGTAGGCATATTCAGTCTAGATGGAATATAGTAACTGTCAAGTATCTGTTTACAGTGAATTACACTTTGTATTATTTCTAACAAGTAAACACTTGTTTTCTTCCTTGCTGCCCTGTTGTCAGGGACACACAGTGGAGCCACAAGCACAATGCTTGTTAAGATGACGCTAGTTCTTACTAATCGAACAAGGGGCTGATGTAACATTCTTTAGCATTGGAAGAAAACCTGGCTAAATGTTCCCCGAACTTTTAGCCTAGACCATACAATACATAGCACATCTGAACAAATATGTGGCTTTCTATTTCTCCGCCCCATGAATGGTACAAGATGAACTTTAAAGTAATAGTATTTTATATTTAAACATTATGGCAGACGATGCAGAGACCTGCTAAAATGATGTATTGAAAGTTTTCAGCCATACTGTCTCGCATTAAGTATTAAATATTTAGGTGTGTAAGAAATACATGTATTAATATAGTTTTCTACTCATGAAAGCCCTTTGGAAACCGTATCAGATGTTTTTAAAACATGGTAAGCTATGTTTATTTATTTTCCTAAGAGCTGAGCACTATATATCATAATGGAAGAAACATTTAGGATTCTATACTATCCGTAAAAATCCAGCTCCACTTATTCTCAAATTCCCTGTTTTTCAGGATAATGATTCATAGTATCAATGCACGTTATCTATCATGTGATGGTAACGTGCTGCTACCTTCTCAGGACCCACCTACTGAGCTGGTTAATGTTTTTGCAGTTTCCACCACATCAGTGTCCATCATTTTCTTTAGGTGTCTTTAAAAGTTTCACAGAAAATGGATGTTTTTTTTAAGCGCTGTTTCCCCATTCCAATTCTATATTATGACTGCAAACAGAAAAAAAGGTCATAGCGTGAGCAAATACAAAACTTCCAGTAGCCTGTTGATTGCAAGTTTCATCCTACAGTAAAACCTAATTTCAGCCACTTTTTATCAAAGCGATTTGAATGCTGCCTTTTGCATCGAAGAGGTTTGTGATGAAGAGAATAAGGTGTTTCTAAAATATGCATATGTGTGGGTAATAGTGGACTACCTTAACTAGTTCCAAAAAAAGTAAACTAAAAATGTTTATATAATGTGAAAGAAGCTTTTCTTTAAAGAATACAGGCTAATTTCACTACAAGTTTGTGAAATATTTTTGCTGACACTGTTACATTCATGTTGAAAGGACGGTACAATATATATATATATATATATATATATATATATATATATATATATCTATATAATATTTTTTTAATATGTGTGAACATTCTTGTAGACTAAACACTGGTACAGTGGTCCTATTTACTATTTAGTTATTTGCTGTGATTGGTAATAGCACTGAAAAAGTACTAAAACCTTAAGTTATTTTTTTTTTTCCTGATGGTACTTGATAATAGTATTTATTAGTTTGTTTGTTTTTTGTTTGTTTTTTTTTATTTTGGAGTGAAATTGAGTTTTTCTTTTAGAACTGCTTCTAAATCAAAGGGATGTCCTTGGATTGTTAAAGGTGGGGAAACCATAACAATGTCCTTTTTTCTTTTTCCGGAAGGGGTTTAACTGATTTTTTATTTTTTGGTTTGTTTTTTCGTTAGCTAAAATATTTAATTTAATGTAAACTTTAATAAGAATAATTGAAGTATGTATCACTGGTAAATAGCAGCATCTAATTGTTTTCCCTAATCTCTCAAGATAACTATAGCAGTGAAGGTATAAAAAGAAAGAGAATTCTGCATTAAACTGTTTAATTGTGTTTACAGAGATGACAAATGTGCTATTCTTGGTTACCTTGTTGTTTTTATGGAAATTGGAAAGCAATTACATTTGCACTTATAAGTTTTATTATACAATAATAACACTGGCATCTTGGATTTGAAATATCTCGCTTTTGTACACATTGCACATTAACAGTTTGGGTATCAAAAAAAGAAAAAACAAATTTTTTAGAAAAAGAAATTCTGTACCTGCAGAGCTGCTCTTTTGGGTTTAAACACTGGATGTAAAACTATCTGACTCCTATGCTGTGAAATCACTGAAGAAACTATCAGTTTTGTTGTTCTCCTTGAAATGATGAAAAAAACATGTATATGTAAAACACTAATTATTTCTGTATAAAATTTTATACTATATATTATGTAGACATAACTATTGGCTTGGAATATATTTTATAAAAAAAAACATGTTCTACTGATTTTTTTTGTTTTTAGTTTTCTCATAATTTGTGTGTCATTTAATTTGTACAGTTTTCAGTATGTGTTTGTTAAACTGACAATCGTGAATAGGATTGACATATATATATATATATATATATATATATATATATATATATATATATATATATATATATATATTTGCAGAAATAAAATCCAAATCTGTTAGAAATTAAATGATTCTAGATGACTAGCTTTGATTGATTTGTTTTTGTTCCTGTTGCTGCTGCTTACATTCAGAGTGTACATGTGTAGGGCCAGAAAAGTAGATGTTTTCACCAAAATATGACAATGCCTGCTAATCTAAAACCTAGTCAATGCTCATTTTCTAATGGAATGAATAATTTCCTTTTATCAGGGCATTGACAGGCACTTGTACTGGTGCCAGTAAATGTGAAAGCCCATCAGAAAAACAAAAGAGGCTGTCCTCAGCGTCACAGACTGTGAAGTGGTCATAAGCATTGAATCCTCAAACGATCGGACTTCCCCATCTCAAGACCTGCCACTAACCTTTCAGATCAAATAAAGTAGTAAAAGAACAGATCAGCCGATGTTCTGCCCCTACAGCAGTGATCCCCAACCAGTAGCCCGTGAGTAACATGTTGCTCTCCAACCCCTTTGGATGTTGCTCTCAGTGGCCTCATAGCAGGTGCTTATTTTTGAATTCCAGGCTTGGAAGCAAGTTTTAATTGCATAAAAACTAAGTATAGTGCCAAGTAGAGCCTCCTGTAGGCTTCAGTCCACATAGGGGCTACCAAATAGCCAATCACAGCCCTTATTTGGAACCGCAAGAGACTTTCTCATGCTTGTGTTGCTCCCCCAGCACTTTTCACATTTGAATGTGGCTCCCGGGTAAAAAAGGTTGGGGACCCCTGCCCTACAGCAATCGTACAAAAGTTATGTCCGACAAAGCTGGTGACAGTCTCCCATGGAAAATCGTCCAATCGGCAATACATGCAGAGAAATTATCAGCAGCCGACAGAAATCTTTTAACTCGCCCGATCGTCCAAACCACCGATCTCCATGGGAGGTAAAATGTCGAGACTCTACACACACACGGTCCGAAATTCGTATGAATAGAGGATTCCTACGACCGGATCTTTGCGTCTATGGCCAGCGTAAGGGTGGTGGCAGACGGGGAGATCCGTCGCCCATCGACAAATCTTCTCTACTGCAGGCTACTAATCTCCCTGAAATTCCATATGGCATATATATCGCTTCGGAATTCTCAAGTCGCCGAAGTTTCCTTGTGAGGCAACTTCGGGCATCTTCAGAAAACGAATCGCTACGTATGCCATACCGCCAGCGATTTGCATTGTTGCCAGCGGGAAGGCAACTGGGGAGATTAGTCATCCGCAGTAGAGATTTGCCGCTAGGCGACTAATCTCCCCGTCTGCCACCACCCTTACTGGTGACACTGTATAGATATTTGTACGTCTTTCATAGACCACAGCGAAGTCCAAGTGATAAATGCATAATTGCTGAAGGGGGGGGGGGATAGCCACAAACAAGAGAATTCACAATACTTCACAGTCTGTGTCTCTGTTTTGGGGACATATTTTTTTAAGTAAAATGATGGCTCTTTAGCTGTTGGTAGAGTTGTACTTAATAACACAAAGACCACAGCTTGAGCAACATTTATTTAAGGTCGAATTTTGAATTCATGTACGTTTTTAAAAACTCCCATAAATTCGAAAATTCAAAATCTATTAAAAAAAAAATCTAATTTTTTCAATCTTGGATAAATTAAATTGACCTGAAAATACTAATTGAATTCAATTCGAGTTTTTTCTCAGAAAAAAACTTGAATGTCAGGAAGGCTGCAAACAACTCCAAATCCATCCCTGGATGTCTTCCATTGGTTTAAACAGCAATTGGGCAGGTTTTAGTTGGCGGATAGTCGAATTTGAGGACCAGTCGGCTCTGTCAATGGAGTAGTTGACAGTAGTTTGGGTTCCATCAACTACATGGTTGAAGCACCTGCTCTCCACCTAATGAGCATTGGATTACAGGAAATGTAATTTGCAAAACATAGTGGAAAAGATTACAGTATCTGTAGAATGTTTCTTTAGCAGGGGCTTCCTGGGGCCAGAATAGTGTATTCAGTTGATCATCTTTTGACTTTTTTGTAATTTCATATGGTAAGTATTTAAGGGGCAATTAAAGCCATCATGAACCATTCTCTACTAATAATAAACTTGTGTCAAAGGGCTGAAATACAAGCAAGTTTATGCACTGCCCTGTGTGCCATCCATCCCCACCCATCTGTTTTGAGTGGTGGTTCCGCAGTCTGCTCCTATTATATATACAGCCTAAAGCAGGGATTCCCAACCTTTTGAACCCGTGAGCAACATTGAGAAGAAAATGGAGTTGGGGAGCAACACTAGCATGAAAAATGTTCTTGGGGTGCCAAATAAGTGTCGTGATTGGCCACTTGGTCACCCCTGTGTGGTTTGTCAACCTACACTGAGGCTCTGTTTGGCAGTGCACCTGGTTTTTATACAACCAAAACTTGCCTCCAAGCCAGGAATTCAAAATTAAGCAGCTACTTTGAGGCCACTGGGAGCAACATCCAAGGGGCTGGAGAGCAACATGTTGCTCACGAGCTACTGGTTGGGGATCACTGGCCTAAAGCAACTGTGGCACTGTAAGGAGAATGCATGTGTTGGGGTGATGACTTATGCTTGTGGGGCTATAATTTACCTATACTAATGCTACTATATTGGCATGCTCATACAGTATCCAATGACACATATTCATTATTATCGTTATCCTTTATATTGTGCTGCCATATTGTGCTGCACACTACAGATCTATTTTACACGTTTCACATCTGTCCCAGTGGAGCTTACACATAAAGGTCCCTATTCTATCCACACAACACACACATTAGTCAATTTTATGATGAGACCTTTAAACATCCTGTATTTCTTTTGAGTGCGAGAAGAAACCTAGATAACACGGGGTATCAAAAATACTCCTTGTAGTGCTCTGGCTAGAATTGAGTAATATGTTTATTTTATCGGCAGGGTTGTTCTGACTGCTGTAATAATGTTGCCAACTTATTAAAAAACCCTAAAGGGAACTTACTGCTTCTAGATTGTTTCAAAAATTAGAACAAGAGTTTGAAAAGGGATAAACAAAAACTGCTTTCAACAGCATTACATTTTCTTTCATTCCATTCATGGCCATTTACAGTATAATTAATTAAAGGCACAAGGTTTGCCCAAGTGCTCATAACAACCAATAAGATGTTTGCTTTTGAACAGGTGAGCAGTAAATGCTGCCTGCTGATTGGTTGCTCTGGGTTATTAGGGTAAGGGCACATGCTAAGATTCGGGGAGATTTAGTCGCCCGACAAATCGCCTCTTCTTTGGCCGACTAATCTCCCCCAAAAGCCTTCCTGCCGGCTAGAATCTAAATCGCCAAAGGGATGGCACTCGGATCGATTCGTTTTCCGAAGTCGCCCTGAAGTTGCAACTTCGGACGACTTCGGAAAACGAAGCGCTCCGAGTACCATCCTGCTGGCGATTTAGATTGTAGCCAGCAGGAAGGCTTTTCGGGGAGATTAGTTGCCCGAAGAATCTAAATTGCCAGAAGAATCTAAATCGCTGGCGGGATGGCACTCGGAGCGATTCGTTTTCGGAAGACGCCCGAAGTTGCAACTTCGGCCGACTTCAGAAAACGAAGCACTCAGAGTGCCATCCTGTTGGCAATTTAGATTCTAGCCGACGGGAAGGCTTTTCAGGGAGATTAGTTGCCCGAAGAATCGAAATTGCCAGCGGGATGGCACTTGGAGTGCTTTGTTTCTTCGGAAAACAAAGTGATCTGAGTGCCATTCTGCCGGTGATTTAGATTCTAGCTGGCGGGAAGGCTTTTTGGGGAGATTAGTCACCCGAAGAATATGTAGTTTGTTGCCGGGCGACTGCACCTCCCCGAATCTTAGCGTGTGCCCTTACCCTTAGAACAGTAGTAAACTATGAACCTTTAATTACATTACCCCATAGGGGTGTACAGATCTGTGCATTTGAGCATACCAAATAGGGCAAAGTGTGTATTGCAAGAAACGGTTTTTATAAATGAGCACTAATGTGTAATGTAAGGATGGTTTAATATTCATACTACCTTTAGTTGTCAATCTATTAAGTGGTTCCACGTAGATTTTTACAAGATATAGTGAAACTAATTGGAGAGAAACACAACATGAGTTACTGGTCATTATGAAAAGAGAGACAATGGGGTAAATTTATCAAAGAGTGAAGTTCCGCCACTAGAGTGAAATTCCGCAGCTCTCCATTCATTTCTATGGGATTTTGAAAGGCATATTTATCAATGGGTGAAAGTGAAAGTTCACCCTTTGATAAATACGCCTTTAAAAATCCCATAGAAATGAATGGAAAGTGGCGGAATTTCACTATTAACTTCACTCTTTGATAAATATACCCCAATGTCTTAATTTGTGCATTTGATGATAATACTGCATGATTTCTAAAAATATTGTTGCTTCCCTTCCATCCCCGACTTGCTATATCACACAACTTACATCTTGGGCTGCATTAGCTCTGAAGAATTGGCAGGCTAAGAAATGATTAGATAACAAGCCACCAAAATAGAGTTTACCGAGGGTCAGTGCAATGTCATCTGTTTCTGAAATTGGTCTTCGAACTATCTAGCGGAACTTGTTCTTCCTGCTTCATTGTTTGCACCATCACAGATGCTCAACCAGAAGTTTTGGGCAATGAATGACAGGCACTGTGTCCCCACAACAAAGCTTTTTATTTGTATTATTTACAAGTAGCCACTTCATACAAAATGCAGTCACTGTAATTATCATACACAAGGTTTTATGGGTCTCTGGTAACTATGGGCTTGAACAGCCCTGGTCCATGTTCCATTCCGGCTATAGATCTGGCGGCCACATGGAACAATGAAGGTTCATTGAGACTCCAGTGCTTATATAGATATCGACATGCCAGAAATAAAATGCAAAATATACATTGTTTGCTGCTGTATCTTCTTTTTACTGGCCAATACTGTTTAAAAAAAATGGAATATATGAAGTTATATATTTATTTTATAAAATCTGCACTTACTTTATAGTTCAAAATTCAAGATGCCCATGCAGCTCCAGATCATTTATTCACCAAAGTTATTCCATTGTGATTCTATGGTTAAAAATAGTATGGAGTCCATCAATGTCACATTTAAAATATACTGCATACCTTCCATAATCAACTCACCGAAGCAATATTATTTAGCAGTGTTTGTGTGTTATCCAGAAGGAGGCAAGGCCACGCCATTGGTGCAGTTTGCTGATTTGGAGGATTGAATATAAAATTGTTGTTACACTAAGGGGCAGATGTATTAAGGGTCGAATATCGAGGGTTAATTAACCCTTGATATTCGACTGGCGAATTAAAATCCTTCGACTTCGAATATCGAAGTCGAAGGAGTTTGCGCAATTCGTTCGATCGAATGATTAAATCCTTCTAATCGAACGATTTGAAGGATTTTAATCTATCGATTGAAGGATTATCCTTCAATCAGAAAAAACTTGGAAAGCCTATGGGGACCTTCCCCTTGAACTAGGGGGTCAAAGTTTTTTCTTAAAGAGACAGTACTTCAACTATCGAATGGTCGAATAGTTCGAGTTGTAGTCGAAGGTCGAAGTAGCCAATTCGATGGTCGAAGTAGCCAAAAAAATACTTTGAAATTCGAAGTATTTTTTATTCTATTCCTTCACTCGAACTTAGTGAATGGACCCCTAAGAACTGGAGAGTATGTGGCATCTACTGTAAAGGTCTGGAGACAAATTTATAAAAAATCCCTGGAGTGTCCAAAATGGTCTATAGAAAGCACATTTATTTGCTATTGTTCTGGTTTGTATGCCTTCTGCAGAACAGATGTGACTGCCTTATCTTGCTAGGCAAGCTATATCTACCGGTATATGCAAGGTATGTCTACAAAACTTGTTTTAGTGCTAGTGCAACTATTCCTGAGGCTAAAAAGATAAATATTTGTTGTGGAAAACTTTTTTACGTTTCCCAATTATTTCAGGGCATATTGAAATGTAATGGAAATAGTCAGCGCAGCTCAAATGACAGTTTCCGTACATAAAAGAAACATGCACTGTCATTGCAAGTACAGGTTATTTTGGGGTTTCTTTTCCTTTAAACAGGATTCACGACAATATACATTCAAAGGTAACCAGCACAAACTGTGTATTTAACTAGACATCTTACCAGGAGCTACCTCATTCCAGACATTCTCCATAGACTTTAGTACTTTAATTAAAAGCAACAATCAAGTTGAGAGGAAGATTAGACATTTCCAGATTACATTCCAAGGTCCCTATTAGGGCAGAGACACATGTGAAGATTCGGGTAGAGATTTAGTTGCCCGGCGACAAAACGCCTCTTCTTCGGGCGACTAATCTCCCCAAAAAAACCTTCTCATTGCAGGATGGCACTCGTATTGCTTTGTTTTCTGAAGTCGCCTGAAGTTTCCTCGTGAGGCATTATAATTAAACAATCCAAATTTTTTTAATTATTTTTTCTCTGTAATAATAAAACAGTAGCTTGTACTTGATCCCAACTAAAATATAATTAATCCTTATTGGAAGCAGATCCCGTCTATTGGCTTTATATAATGTTTACATGATTTTCTGGAGACTTATGGTATGAAGATCCAAATTACTCTGGAAAAGCCCAGGTCCTGAGCATTCTGGATAACAGCTTCCATGCCTGTACAAACAAAGTAAGGGCCATATATATTATATCACTTTAGTTCCTCTTTAAATGGGAAAGGTAGGAATATCATTTAGCCTGCAGTTCAGTAGATACCACTCTTATTTTCTGCAACACCCCCAATAAATAAAACACAACTCAAAGCATATTGCGGTTTGAAAGAAACTGAAATGAAAAGAAATTGAGGTTTGAACGAAACTGAAATGCAAAGACAGCAATCTACCAAGGAAAAAATACTTGCTCCCATACATTACTACACACTTGCAATAAACAATTAACTTGCATGGATTATATTAAGTACGTTAAGCAAAACCAGTTTAGTATTAAATTGGACAGGATGGGGCAGATTTACTAAGCTTGAGTGAATAGTTCGAATCCAAAAATATTCGGATTTCGAAGTAATTTTTTGGGTACTTCGACTATCGAATTGGTCAAATTCGATCGAATCAAATGATCCGAACGATTCGAAGTAAAAATCGTTCGACCATTCGCTAATGAAGTACTGTCTCTTTAAAAAATCCTTTGACTCAGTACTTTGCCAAATAAAAGGTACCGAATTGAATGTTAGCCTATGGGGACATTGTAGATAGGTTTTGGGCACTTTTTATGATCGAATAAAAATCATTCGATTGATCGCTTAAAATAGTTAGAATCGTTAGATCGAACCTTTTGCGCTAAAATCCTTTGAATTCGATATTCGAATTCGAAGGATTTTACTTTGAGGGTCGAATTCAAGGGTTCTTTTAATCCTCGAAATTCAACCCTTGATAAATCTGCCCCTATATGTATTATGCATCTTTTGAATATGTTAAAAATAAATAGTGATGGGCGAATTTGCGCTGTTTCACTGAAAAATTTGCGGATATCCCGCGAAATGTTGGAAAATTTGCGAAACGGCGCCGGCGTCTCGTTTTTGATACCGGCATACGTTGTTTTCTTTTAAACGGATGCCGGCGACAATTTTTTGGACGCCGGCGAATTTTCGCGCCCTTTTTGCAAATTTATTCGCCGGCGGCAAATAGAACAAATTTGCCGCAAATTCGCGCCTAATGAATAAATTCGTCCATCACTATAAATAAACACTGATGGGAACACAAATATAGCTGGGTTTTCCCATGATGATGAGTATATTGCTTTATTACGATGTATTGTTGTTATATAAAGCACTTCAGATTAGAATTGCTGTACTATAAATATCCATTTACCAAACTGCCATTTACTATAAATGATACCAATTTACCAAGTTACACTGCAAGTGAATCACTCTGATAACATCCCTTTATTATGTATTTAAAACGGCCATTTATGATTCATTCAGTTCAGATGAAACAAAAAACATAAAAAAAATCAACATAAAAAAAATCTATGTATTAATTTTTAATATATCTATTTATTATCTATATATATATATATATCTATATATCTATATATATATATATATATATATATATATATATATATATATATATATATATAATATATACATGTTTATACAATGTTTATACACATTCAAATCAAATACTTGGACACTGATGTTATTTTAACAGTATAACTGTTTCACTATATGTAGTAAATATTATGGTGTAATAATATAGTCATCAATATGTCTCTTCTGAGTACGCTAAAATAAATAGACTGAAGAAGTATTAAATACTGTTAGAGAACATTAATTCAGAGGGCGCTGTCACAGGCGATGGGAAACCAAACCAAAGAGTGCCATCTACTGCATGCATTGTATAACTACAAGTAGAGTTGTTTTGTTTGGTACAAGGGAAAGGGATCGCCACTCAAAAACATACTGTAAATACATGAAATTCATTGGTTAAAGATTTTTTAAAGGTTTTAAAAAATTTTCAACAAGTAATTGTTATTGAAAGCTTAGGACAAATGTTTATATTCATAACATAACTATGCATGTCTGGTAGTGTCTTGTGTAAGTTGTTTCTAGCACTAAGATTGCAGGTAAAGTTGTTGTACCTTGTTAGCCAGTAAAAATGTGACAGGGCAATCCTTTAGAAATAAAAAAAAGAACAAAGTGGTATAAAGGTGATAAATTTAATGGCTAACTAATATAATCATAGCAAGCTTTCACAACATTTTAGTACCTTTTTTAGGCTGATAACAATGCAGCTGTGGTGTTCTCTGGTATATATACAACATTCAACTCATAGGTCAAATGACCAACAAAAAGGAATATCAATCTGTGTGTAAGATGTCAAAGTCATTTACGAGGGGATCTGCAAGAGACAAGCAGATAAGGTACAAGATAATGTGGGTCAGAGAGGCTGAATATAAATTAAGGCTGGATTACTGGAGTGTAGAATCAAAGGAATTCCATATGATCTCTTAGTCCAGATCCATATATGGTTGTATTTCTGACCTGGTGCTTTTTCTTAGGCCAGATAATTAGCAATAAATCCAAGGCCCAGGTTGAGTCGCTTCTCCAAAGAATGGAAACTTTCCATTAGTTTGTATTCCCATGTTTTTCTTTCATTATGTGTTTTACAAAGGATAAGTAAACCTTTAAAATAAGTGAATGAAAAATTGATGAGGGGGCTATTCTAAGAAACTGTGCAATTTACATTCATTATTTATTTTGTTTTAATGCCAAGATATTAAGGGATACATATTGTGTTAATATGAATGAGTTTTGTTACAACAGCGCCACCTGCTGGTCAGTTTCCCACCAGTCTGACCACCAAGTAGTCAAGGAAGTTGTCAGGAGAAAGAAAGAGGCTGCTCTGATGTTCTTCTGCTTAGGGAAGATGTGAGAAAGGTTTCTATTTTTTTTTCCTAAGCAGAAGAACATCAGAGCAGCTTCTTTCTTTCTCCTGACAACGTCCTTGACTACTTGGTGGTCAGAAACTGACCAGCAGGTGGCGCTGTTGTAACAAAACTTATTCATATTAACAGTACATTTATCCTTAAATATCTTGGAATAAAAACAAAATAAATAATAAATGTAAATGGCAAAAGTGCTCAGAATATCACCCTCATCAATTTTACATTCACTTATTTTTAAGGTTCACTTATTCTTTAAAAGAGACTGAGACGGCAGCTTATTGGCCCGTGTATGGGACCCCCCGACGGGCTTCCCCGATCAAGATCTGGCCGAACGTCGGCCAGATCTCGATCGGATGGGACTAAAAATCCCGTCGGATTGCGGCCGCATCTGTTCGTTGATGTGGTCCCACGATCCGACCGCCCGTAAAGCCACCGTTAGGATCCGATCGTTGGGCTTTAGGGCCCACGATCGGATGAGCCCGATATTGCCCACCGCCAAACGAGCGCATCTCTCTGTGTATGGCCACCTTAACTGTCATTGATTATCTGACACCCAACTGCTGCATGAAAACACAATGAAGAGAATCAGATGCTGAGAGAGGAATAGTGAGTATAAACTTGATTATTTCAGAAACGATGCAGAATTTTTAATCAATTGTATTTAGAAACTTTCTTATTTCAGTATGCTTAAGCTTATATTGCATTTTCATTTCGGCGATCGTTCCCCTTTAAAACTGTACTTCAGTCCCAGCTTGGACCCCCAATATTGGTGGTTTCACATGAGAAACAACACAAAAAACAGAAAGTTCCATGCCCTTAGTTGCAGAGCCGGTATTTTGGCAAACACAGTGCTTGGTGTGTCTTGGTGAAAGTAATTGCAAAATCTTTGCCTATGTTTATTATAAACACAGAATCCATCATCATTACAGATAAAATCACTGTAATCACTGCTGTCCTTTGATTCCATGAACATGTTATTACTCCAAACAAAAAACTGCTTTCAAAGGGCTTCTTTATATTCATGTGCAGAAATATATACTCCAATGGGTTTTATGGCCTGACTTATGGCATGGTGACCTTTACAGCTTATCATATTGTTATGTCGCTTAGCCACAAGTAACAACTGTTCCAGCTTGTGGATAATACAGGGCGGCTGTTTCGTGGGATGCGCCACACACACACACATAAAGGGACTTTCTCAAGATCACAAGCAGCAGGCAAGAGATTCACATCCAGGCTCCCCCTTTCCAGCAACCAGTTCGTTGTATTTCAGAATGCACAATTCATTTACAAACACAGCTGCTTATTTTGGAATGCTGCCCTAGATAAAAAAAAAAATAGATGAAAAACTAGAATGTTACGCTTGACTGGGCGCTTTGTATAGTGCAAAGTGGCATAAACAGTGCAGTGCACTAAGGTTTACAAATCATAGAAAGTAAAAACGATCACTGTGCCTTTTTGATGGGGTATTTTAAAGGAGAAGGAAAGCTACGGAGGCATTTTATTGCCAATAGATTAGCTGCAATAGTGCAAGCTAGAATGCTATATTTATTCTGTAGAATGTTTTACCATACCTCAGTAAAAAGCTCTAGAAACTCTCTGTTTGTTTAGGATAGGAGCTGCAGTATTAATGTGGTGTGACATCACTTCCTGCCTGAGTCTCTTCCCTGCTCTGGGCTCAGATTACAGTAGAGAAGGGAGGGGGGTGGGGAAGAGGAGCAAACTGAGCATGCTCTTGCCCAGGGCAATGAAGTTTAAGCTGAAGGCAGGAAGTCTGATACAGAAGCCCATGAGTACACAATAGAAGGAAAGAAATGCTGTGTTTCTTTTGACAGGGGACTCAGAGCAACATTACTTTGGGGGTTTACTGGTATATTTAGATGGACCTTTCTGATAAGGCTTACTTAGTTTTAACCTTTCCTTCTCCTTTAAGGCTAATTTCACACAGGGGTAAGCAGTAACCCTACTGGCTATGAAAAATGAACTGTGATTTGACATTTAGGGGCCTCCGCCAAAAATTCGCCATCGGCGGCTTCACTCACGACGCAACACTTTGCCAGGCATAGATTCGCCAGAACAACGCTAATGTGCCCTACACATGAGCCCAGTGTATAGTTTATGTGCCATATGTTAGGAAATGTAGGGGGAAGGGGATTACCCCAAAATAATTTAACGCTCTTTTGCAGCCTATCACCCAGAAAAAAGGAAAAGACACAAGCGTTTTTTTGGGAATTAGAAACATTTTCAACTAAATTGAAAATTCGTGATTTTTTTTATAAAATCAGACTTTTAAAAAATCACGAGTTTTTCAGAATGGGTTAAACACCCAGAATAGAAAAGTCAGAATCAGAAAATCCGGCATCTCAGACCTGTCAAGGTTGCATATAAGTCAATGGGAGAAGTCCCAATGATTTTTTTGATGTGCGCTGGGTTTCGGAGTTTTCGGGAAAAAAAGAGTTTTCAGGTGGAAAATCGTAAAAACCGCATGTAATAATAAATAAGCGTAAAAAAACCCAAGCGGATTTCATCAGATTTTGTAGCAGAAAATATTGAGATAAATTTGGACTTTGATAAATAACCCCCCTAGTGTCCAATTTTATTCTTTTACATCTTTGGCAGTAGTGAGTTGTAGTTCAACAACATCAATACGTGTTCTTTCCATTTAGCGAAAGCTCATCCCATACTTCCCAACTGTCCCGTTTTTATAGGGACAGTCCCTTTTTTGACAGCTCAACCCACAGTCACTCGTTTGTAATGGAAAGTCCAGTTTTTCTCCGCATTTTCCGCATATCTGAATGTACTTGCGTTTGCATAAGGCTGGCTCCAACATGTGATAGCGGCAACATAGTCTAGCACAGTGATCAGCAAACTGTGGGGGTTGCCCCATTTAAAGGGGAACTAAAGTCTAAAATAGAATAATGCTACAAATGCTGTATTTTGTATACTGAACATAAGTATGAACTTACTGCACCAGAAGCCTAATTAAACTAATAATTTATGTTTTCAAAGTCAACATCTTGTAACATTGTCAAACTTCTCTACAAGACCAAGACCATGCACATGCTTAGTGTGGTCTGGGCTTCAGTTGGAAGGTTACGATTAGGGATCATCATAAATTATCAAAACAGCACAAGTCAAATAATATCTGCCATAGAAGCCGATAAAGATAGACTAATTAATAATCAGAATATGCAGACTGCACTGGGTCTGCAGATACGAATCTCTACACGGTCGCCGGCTGCTCGACAGGGAAACAAACAAAGCTGCTTAAGTTCTGGGAAAGTATCGTTTGAAAGTATAATCATTTCCCTGCAGAGCAGTTAGAGACTGTCTGAAGTTTCTAATCCATAGAAGTCAGAGCAAATGAAAGGGAAATTTCACTGCATACAGTCAGGTTTCTTATCAAAACAGTAGGCATTTTATTGTACGCAAGTATATTGGAGATAGATTTATTTTTCATTAAAGATGTAAAGTAAAAATGGGATTTTATTTTTTTTGCCTTTACATCCCCTTTAAGGGAACTCAAGGCAGTGTACAGGGAGGCCCAGTCTAAAGGCAAGTCAGGGTAAGCATCCCATTTAGAGATAACAAAGCATAACTGCCACCAGACAGGCAGGTAGGACAAGGACCTTATCAAACCTGCCCAATTGATATCTGCCTGGTTTTCGCCCACATATCAGTCGGGCAGGCCTATTGGTTGGCACCATACATGGACCAATAAGCTGTTGATGCAGTCCAGTTTACCTTTAGGGCAGAGACACACGTGGAGATTTGGGGAGATTTAGTCGCCCGAAGAAGAGACGATTTGTCTCCGAACTGGCTTCCCGCCGCTACGTTTTCCGAAGTCACTCGAGTGCCATCCTGTCTGTGATTTCGATTCTAGCCGGCGGGAGGGAATTGCAGGGAGATTAGTCGTCCAAAGAAGAGGCGATTTGTTGCCGGGCGACTAATCTCTGCGAATGTCCACTTGTGTCTCAGCCCTTAAGCCAAACAATCCCTGTAGCAAGGAAGTGTACCTATGCCCCAGGGGAGGAATGTGTTCCCATACGTCAGAACTAGTGAAAGTAATTCCTGTTCTCTAGTCAGTATATTGGAAGTAAATACAGGCTTCTGTCTCTTTGGACTGCACCCCATGGAGAGGGTGGCTGCTGCTGCTGGAGAGCCTAAGGTAGGAGGCCTCAATTAGAAGATTTAACCCAAATCTTAGTGAAGCTACTTTTTGCACTTTGCTCACTATATTCTGGCCTTCTATTGCTCTGAAATACAAGGCAGAGACCTGCCGCTTGCCCCTCAAATACAGCGCTGACTGTTAGGTAGCATTTACTGGTTAGAAAACTGAAAGCAAACATCTGATTGGCTTACAAAACCCAGTGAATATTTGCAACAATTATCACCCCACAAGCTTTAATGGGTAAAAAATATAAGCTGAGAAAAGTTTCCTGAATATATGTATTTTAATGTGTTGCGTGCAAACACTTGTACCTGAGATAGATATTCAACCCCCCAGCAAAACATCATATACATATATGTTCAGGGAAATACACTCATCATATTTCAATTTATTTTTATTAAGATTATCAGCACCGAAATAAAAAAATCATATCACTACCTGTGGTTCTGCGGCTGCTTTGGAGCAATTTCTCCTGCTGTGTTATCCACAACTAATTCATGCACTAGACACTCATAAAGACATTGCCTCCTTGGAGAAGATTATAATGGCAACAAAATACCAGAAAAAGGGCAGGTTACCTGTTGTCTTACACATCCCAATGCAGGGCAAGATTAATGAATGTTCTGGTTTGATGGTTAAAGTGACATTATCAGGGAAAGGATTTTATTTGCAGACAAAATGATATATCACACTGTTTTAATGAGAATAAAAATTTGTTTTTGCTTGTAGTAAGGAAAGTATTTCCTAGTACTCATTTCACTTTCATTAAATAGAGACTTAAGGTGCAATTCCAATTATTTGGAATTGCCCCTCCCCCAAACATTTTGCTGAGATGTCTCATAAACCAGAACAATTATGGTTTTAGGTCATTGAAGGGACCTCTCCATTTAAATGTGAGGAAGAACAGGGATCTCTTTCTTAGGGCAGAGACACACGCTCAGATTTGAGGAGATTTAGTCCCCCGGCGATAAATCGCCTCTTCTTAGAGGCAACTAATCTCCCCAAACTGCCTCCTACCAGCTAGAATCTAAATCGCCGGCGGGATGGCACTCGGAGTGCTTAGTTTTTCGAAGTTGCCCAAGTTTCCTCATGAGGTAACTTCGGGAGACTTCAGAAAACGAAGCGCAATGATTGTCATCCCGCCGGCGATTTAGGGCAGAGACACACGCTCAGATTTGGGGAGATTAGTCGCCCAGCGACAAATCTCCTCTTCTTTGGGGCGACTAAACTCCTCTTCTTCCAGGCGACTAATCTCCCCAAACTGAATCCCGACGGGAGTTTTCCACGAGGAAACCTTGTGCGACTTCGGAAAGCGAAGTGCTTCGATTTAGATTCTAGCCGGCGGGAGGCAGTTTGGCGAGATTACTTGCCTCTCAGAAGGGGAGATTTGTCGCTGGGTGACTAATCTCGCCGAATCTGAGAGTGTGTCTCTGCCCTTACATTCTATCCGGCGGGAGGCAGTTCAGGGAGATTTGTCGCCCCGAAGAAGAGGAGATTTGTTGCTGGGCGACTAATGGGACATACAGTAAGTGACATCACTAAGCACTGTTTGTAAGGATATATTTTATAGGTTGTTTGTGGCTTTGATGTATTATATACTCAACTTAATTCCCTATATTTCCTGTCTCTTCAATTGCTGCTGTTTCTCCCTGCTTCCGGCTAGAAAGGAATTAATGCAAATTAAAACTGCTCCAACCAGTCTGTTAAACACCGGCAGTAATAAAAGCGCCTATATTATGATGCACTGGAATGCTGTTACAGGAACTAATAATAAGCACCCTGACATGGGATTCTTTAGGGTTTACAAAACCAACACCTGATACTGGTTTAATACTGTTTTTTTTCCCCTAGCTAGATGCATCATCCTAGCTAGATGCACAATTTCTGCACAATTCAAGATAATTAAAAAGTCTATAAAGGCCAAAGTGAATATATACATATATATATATATATATATAGATATATATAGATATAGATAGATATATATTAGGGATGCGCCGAATCCACTTTTTGGATTCGGCCAAACACCCGAATCCTTCGTGAAAGATTATATATATATATACTTCTGGATTTACTATATATATATATATATATATATATATATATATATATATATATATATATATATATATATATATATATATATATATATATAATCGCTGTGTCGCTCCAGTGCGAATACACTGATCAGATTGTGGTAAAGAAACATGAGACTTTGCATTTCGTACAGAAATCCGCAGAATGTGTTCGTGTAAGAGCCTTAAAGAAGAAGGATACTGCTTGTTGTGGGGCCTGAAATCGGGGCTCGGCCGCCTGCATTCCCGGTGTTGTGATCTGATTGTTGGCCCAAAAGGCTCACGATCAGATCAGCCTGATATCGTCATCTCAAGGTGGGCAAATTGGGGCACAATCCACTCATTAGGTTAGTGGCACAGGGGAAAATATGTCGCCTGCAATTTTTTTGACACAGCTGCAGGTGACAAATCTCCCAAAAATGCCTCTCCACTGCCGAAATCTCTGGCGCTATGTTCAACTTATCGCCAAATCCTCTGGAGGCAACTTTGGGCAATTAAGTGATCAGTTGGACACACCACCAGCAATTTCAATGACGGGTAATTTGGAGAGGCATTTTTGGGAGATTTGTCGCCCACAGCTACGTCAAAAAAAAAAATCGCAGACAACAAATCTTCCCGTGTGCCACTGCCCTAAGGGGTATAGTTTTCCTTTAAAGCGGTGGTTCACCTTTAACTTAACTTTTAGTATATTATAGACCAGCCAGTTCAAAGCAACTTTTCAATCAGTCGTCATTATTTATTTTTTGCTAGTTTTTCGAATTATGACCCCATCTAAAAAAACAAAAGCTCTGTAAGGCTACAATTGTATTGCTATTGCTGCTTTTTATTACTCATCTTTGTATTCAGGCCTCTTTTATTCATATTCCAGTCTCTTATTCAAATCAATCCATGGTTGCTAGGGGAATTTGGCCCCTAGCAACCAGATTGCCGAAATTGCAAACCGGAGAGCTACTGAATAAAAAGCTAATAAACTCCAATACCACAAATAATAAAAAATGTAAGCCAATTGCAAATTGTCTCAGAATATCACTCTCTGCGTCATATTAAAAGTTTTCTCAAAGGTGAACAACCTCTTTAAAGGATAAGTAAACCTTTAAAATAAGGAAATGTAAAATTGATGAGGGGGCTATTCTAAGAAAATGTACATTCATTATTTATTTAGTTTTTTATGCCAAGATATTAAGGGAAACATATAGGGGCAAATTTACTTATGGTCGAATACCGAGGGTTAATTAACCCTCGATATTCGACTGCCGAATTGAAATCCTTCGACTTTCGAAGTCGAAGGATTTACCGCAAATAGTTTGATCGAACAAAAAATCGTTGGATTTGAAGGATTTTAATCCATCGATCGAACGATTTTTCTTCAACCTAAAAATTGTTCCAAAGCCTATGGGGACCTTCCCCATAGGCTAACATTGACTTTGGTAGGTTTTAGGTGGCGAAATAGGGGGGTCGAAGTTTTTTTTAAAGAGACAGTACTTCGACTATCGAATAGTCGAGCGATTTTTAATTTGAATCATTTGATTCAAAGTCGTAGGTCGAAGTAGCCAAAAAAAACATTCGAAATTTTTTTTATTCTATTCCTTCACTCGAACTAAGTAAATGTGCCCCATAGTGTTGAATATGAATGAGTTTAGTTACAACAGCGCCATCCACTGCTCAGTTTCCCACCAGTCTGACCACCAAGTAGTCAAGGAGTTGTCATGCACTGGAGTAAGGGGTTTTCCCCCCGAAAGCTTGTGTGTGAATTTTCAGCTGGAATAAAATGTTTTAAAGGCAATGCCTGAGGATGGTGTGCTTCATATCCTGTTATTCAAGATAAGAAATTTGGCTGACTTGGAGGCAGCTTGGGAGTGGATGCACCCAGAAAGAAGTAAGTGGTGTGCTGAAGAAAAATTGTATTAGGAAAAAGAAAGAGGCTGCTCTGATGTTCTTCTGCTTAGGAAAGATGTGAGAAAGGTTTCTAAGCAGAAGAACATCAGAGCAGCCTCTTTCTTTCTCCTGACAACGTCCTTGACTACTTGGTGGTCAGACACTGACCAGCAGGTGGCGCTGTTGTCACAACTCATTCATATTAACAGCACATGTATCCCTTAATATCTTGGAATAAAAACAAAATAAATAATACATGTAAATGGAAAAAGTGCTCAGAATATCACCCTTGTTCATTTTAAATGCACTTATTTTTTTTATGTCTACTTATCCTTTAAGCGCAGCTTATAACGGACCAGTATTGTGCCTCTCTCAGGTAGCCTGACAGCAGTGAAGCAGATGACCAGCAGGTGGCGCGCGTTCGCTCCCCGTTGCAGAGCAGGAATGTCACCTAGGCTGGTTATTCTGCTGGAGAGGGCGGGGCTTTAGCTGATGACGTCACGAACCTGTCGTGCAAGTGAAGCCGGAGAGGGGAGAGGGTGTGTAGCGTATGGATAGGATCACCTGGGCCGGACACCTTCACATCTGTACAAGGAGAAACGTTTCCTACTGCCTCTTGGGAGGGATCACAGGCGGCAGCTGAGGAGACCACAAGCAGGTAGGTGGGAAGAGATGGGATGTTGTTACCCTGAGAACAGCTGATCGTCCATTGCTTTGCGGCCTCTTCCCAACACCTGCCTGTATTGATGGTGCCACGGGGGAAGGATACGGCGGTGTGTGATGCGGTTCTGCACTCTGTCCCTGGCCTCTGGGCGCAGTGATGCGCAGGTGACACATAGCGAAGGGCAAATGGTGTTTCAAAATGGTTAACTCTTTCCCACATTGGATCTCCCCTCCCCTCTGTTGGAATAATGATTACACATTGGCACAAGGAGAAATGCAATGAATGCAGAGGTTGCACTATCTCTCCTGCTGCCTATTGTCCATACTGTGTGTGTGTGTGACACATTGTGTCTGCTGCAGTGAATTATACATGAGAGCCCCCTGGGCTTTTTCCTTGCGACTGAGGCTGATCAGCTGTGATTTGTCTGTGCGACAGGGACATATTATGGCTTCTCCCAAGCTCTGTCTTGTATCCTCACAGGCCTCTAATCTGCTGCCAAACCCAGTGTTTGTCTCTGCCTACAGCTTGTCTCTCTTCTATACAAAGCAGCAGATCTGCATAGAGTGTCTGTGATGTTGCTGCGGCTTTCAGTGGACTGGTGGGAGCCTATTTCTCTCGCACTTCCACTTCCTGTCGTACCTACAAGGTTGTCTCCATTATGTGGATGTTTAGCTTCCCTTTACAGCTGGCATGTCCTGTCTTTTATTGTTACATTGGGGACTCAGGGCTCCATAATTCCTAAAGTTAGGGGTTAGTGAGGGAGTGTCTAAATATATCTGAATGTCATCGGCATAGAGGTGATATTTAAGGCCAAATGAAGATATAAGGTCTCCCAAAGAGAGAGCAACAGAGGACCAAGTACAGAACCCCGAGGCACCCCCACAATAAGAGGGGCAGGGGCACACGTGCAGGTTCGGGGAGATTAAATCGCCTCTTCTTCGGGGCGAACTGCCTTCCGCCTGCTAAAATGAAAAATCACTTGCGGCACTTCGATATCCGAAGTCGCCACGAAGTTTCCATCGTGAGGCAACTTCGGACGGCTTCGGAAATCGAAGCGACGCAAGTGCCATTGCGATGGCGTTTTCTCATTATAGCTGGCGGAAGGCAGTTCGGGGAGATTGTCGCCCCAAAGAAGAGGCGATTAGTCGCCAGGCGATTAAATCTCCCCAAATCTGCCCGTGTGCCCCTGCCCTGTTCATCTTAATGTGGGGGTGCCTCAGTGTTCTGTACTTGGTCCTCTGTTGTTCTCCTTGTACACTCTCTCTTTGGGAGACCTTATATCTTCATTTGGCCTTAAATATCACCTCTATGCCGATCACATTCAGATATATTTAGACACTCCCTCACTAACCCCTAACGTTCAAACCCAGATAGCAGACTGCCTAGTAGTTATCTCTTCCTGGATGAATCAACGCCACCTCAAGCTCAACTTGGCCAAGACTGAGCTCATGGTCTTTCCACCCAAATCGAGCCCTTCTCTTCCTTTCACCATTACTATTGATGGCATGACTATTAACCCGGTTAACTCAGCACTCTGCTTAGGGGCCATCTTTGACCAGTCCCTCTCCTTCTCTAACCATATTAATAATACTGCCAAAACCTGTTGTATCTTCCTCCGCAATATAGCCAAGATATGTCCGTTTCTTTCACAAACAACAGCCAAAGCACTAATTCATGCCCTTATCTTATCCCGTTTAGACTATTGCAATCTCCTCCTAACTGGTCTTCCTGACTCCCATCTCTCTCCCCTCCAATCAATCTTAAACTCTGCTACCAGGATCCTTCTACTCTTTCCTAAAAGGGAACCTGCTCAACCCCAACTAAAATCCTTAGCGTGGCTGCCTGTTAAGCAAAGGAAAACATATAAAACCCTTCTGCTAACATTCAAAGTACTTCACTTTTCTGCTCCTCATTACATCTCTTCTCTTGTCTCACTATACATTCCTGGTCGTCTTCTCCGCTCTTCTCAGAGCCACCTTCTCTTCACACCATCCACATCCACTGCCATCTCTCATCTCAAATCCTTCTATCTTGCTGCTCCTCTGGAATTCCATCCCTGAATTCCTCCGTAAGGAATCCTCGCTTAATCTCTTCAAGAAAAAACTAAGAGCCTACCTTTTGGATCACTAGAACATCAGCCTAGTCCTGTCCCTACTTACTATGCCTTACCTTGTGCACTTTTTTTATCTCCAATTAGTACCTGTATCTTAATCTCCCATCCACATAGTACTTTTATGCAGTGTACAGCACTGCGGCTCCTTAACAGCGCTTTACAAATAAAGTTATACATACACGCTCATATTCGGGGAGATTAGTCACCCAGCGACAAATCTCATCTTCTTTGGGGCGACTAATCTCCCCGAACTGCCTCCTGCCAGCTAGAATGTAAATCGTTGGCGGGATTGCACTCTGAGCAGGCAGTTACCCTCAGTTTTCCTGACTTCAACTAGACAACATCGCTTGAAATGGTCTTTTTAGTTGATGGATAAGCTTGGTCTAAAGGTGGCCATAGACGCAAAGATCTGATCGTTTGGCGACATCGCCAAATGAGCGGATCTTTCCCCGATATGCCATTAACGAGCATGGCTATATTGGGGGTAATCTGATTGTCCGGCCGTATGGCAGAATGATCCGATTACGATGTGCCATGGGCTCCGGCGGGATCGGTCGAGTCAAAGTCAAACCTGACCGATTGACCAAACGACCGATCTCCGCCGGACGAAAGCTGTCGGCACACGCCACACACGATCCGAAAATCGTACGAACACTCGATTCATACGATAGGATCTGTGTGTCTATGGCCAGCTTAACGATAATGGAAAGATTTTATAAAAAAAAAACCTTAAGCCAGCCATAGACGCAAAGATTTGATCGTACGAATCTCCGTTTTGTGACATTTTTGGGCCGTGTGTCCTGACATTTTTCGTGCCATGGTCATTCAGACGATCGGACAGGGTAGAAAATTTCTGTCGGCTACTGATAATAACCCTGCATGTATTGCCGATCTGACGATACCAGTGGGAGACTGTAACCAGCTTTTGTCGGACATTTGCACAATTGCTGTCAGGGGCCGAACATCGTCTGATTTATTCTTTTACTACTTTATTTTATCTGAATGGTTAGTGGCAGGTCAAGAGATGGCACAGAACGATCGTTCGTCCAATATGAAGGTAAATCTGCACGTCTATGGCGAGCTTTACATCTATGGCCAGCTTTACACCCATCTCATTTCTTCCACCGTCCTAATTGTCAATTTTCCTCATATCTCCTACTTTTCCCTAGTGTCTTCAGCCCTTTTTCCTTGAATACAATTCTTTCCCGCTATGTCCTTCTCTTCTTCCATTACTTCACTCTCTCTCTCTCCTACATAAAGAGGATACGACAATGGAAAAGGTCAAATGGATGAACAAGTTGCCCTCCTAATACCTCGGCACACCATCATTTTCCTGGTGTCTGTTTGCAAAAGGACCTGGTGAAGAGAGGCTACAGGGCTCTCCAATATACCCCCCTGCATCCAGATATATGGGCTGCAAAACCCCTAACGGTAGGAGTCCAAAGGCGATTTCCTCGTGATCCGTCGCGCTGCGCAAAAATACACAGGCATCATGCCGGATGCAACGGAAATAAGGTAAGAGATGGAAATGTTGGATGAAGTCGCAGCGTTGAACCGACGCGACTGTCAGATGCAGACGCAGCGTGCAGCGTCTACATCCGACAGTCGTGTCGCGTTGGATCAACGCTGCAACATCATCCGACAATGTAATTGATTGCCATATTTCTGTCGCATACGACGTAACGCCTGAATTTTTGCGCGGTACGTCGGATCGTGTGAAAATCGCCCGTGGAGTCCTACCCTTAAAGACCAGCAGAGTTCATGTATTTGTTTTGTCAGTACTACAGAGCCTCGCTAGCGGCCATAGACTGTAACTCCTGGTAGAAGCTATTGACATATGCACATGTAACATTGCATGTAATAGTCTGCCCCACAACATAAAGGGATTCTGTCATGATTTTAATGAAGCTGTTTTTATTTCTAAATATATTCATATTTACACTGCAAATAATTCACTCTACAATATAAAATTGTATTCCTGAACCAGCAAGTGTATTTTTTTTAGTTATAATATTGGTGTGTAGGTGCATCACTTTGCCTGGTCATGTGATTTCAGCACTTTAGGATGGAACTGCTTTCTGGCAGGCTGTTGTTTCTCCTACTCAATGTAACTAAATGTGTCTCAGTGTGACCTGGATTTTACTATTGAGAGTTGTTCTTAGATCTACCAGGCAGCTGTTATCTTGTGTTAGGGAGCTGCTATCTGGTTACCTTCCCATTGTTCTTTTGTTTGGCTGCTGGGGGGTAATATCAGTCCAACTTGCAGTAAAGAGTGACTAAAGTGTATCAGATGACGAATGGCAGCGGGCCTAGGGGTGCCACAATGAAAATAAGACTGGTAGCAAGACCCAAACCTAAATAAACCTCTGTCTGGATTTCATTTAATTCTTGTTCCCCCAGTGGAATCCTAAAAACAAGCAGAGCTGGGATGCACTCTAGGGCAACATGCCAGCTGCCTCCTACTGGTGTTAAACTACAACTCTCAGTATCTGGCAGTCAAGGGGTGCTGGCAGGTGCATTGCAGCAGTGTCTGGTGGACATCAAGTTTAAAAGCTGGTTAAGGCAAATGTTGTAATTACTGAATGAACATACTGAAATGACCTTCGATGGTATAGTGGCATCGGTGTACTTTGCTCTTTTCATCCTGGAGAACCTTGCTTTATTACTATCTACATATAAGTGTGCCTTTGCAGTCATCCACAGCAATACCACAGAGGGAACCCTCTGCTTTTTGGTTGTTAGGAAACCCATCTAGTGTTTATTCCTGGCTTCTTAGCAGCAGATTCCAAAATGGAAGGGATGGCATGTTATTTTTGGAAATACAGCGTAAACTGAAGTAAACTGTTTTATAACATTGTGCACATTTCAGCTTTAGGGACTCTTGTATGTGACACAGTTGTTTTAACAAAGTACAAACGCACATGTTATATGAATTTGCATGTACTTATTTGCATTCCTCTTTTCCTTATAATAGAGAGCAGGAAGTTATTGCTGCAGGATCTCCATCCTACAAAAAAGCTTCATATGTAACTGTTTTTCTGACACAAGAAACATTTGCAATAGCTGGAAGGTCAGACTGGTCTTGCTTTATAAGGCCATCTGCATATCTGCATACAAGTGCTGCTATTGTGACATGTGCGGGATTATGTATTGTCCCTATTAGTCCGCAAAGGTCTGTGCTACTTGAGTGACTTGCTTAGTGGGCTTACTGTATTTATTATTATTATTATTATTAACATGTATTTATATAGCGCCAACATATTGCGTAGCACTGTATATCGCAGTTTGGTCACTCCGTTGAATGATGCATTGCACTAATCCCATCAATTAGCCGATGCCAGATCAGTTGCATAGAGTTGGGCGCTGGGAGTAGAGTTGGGCGCGGGGAGTAGGGTTGGGCGCGGGGAGTAGGGTTGGGCGCGGGGAGTAGGGTTGGGCGCGGGGCGTAGGGTTGGGCGCGGGGCGTAGGGTTGGGCGCGGGGCGTAGGGTTGGGCGCGGGGAGAAGGGTTGGGCGCGGGGAGAAGGGTTGGGCGCGGGGAGAAGGGTTGGGCGCGGGGAGAAGGGTTGCGCGCATCCTAAACTTTCCTAGGGGTACCAAATGAGGGCTGTGATTGGCAATTGGTAGCCCCTATGTGGACTGGCAGCCTACAGGAGGCCCTGGCAATACACCTGGTTCTTGTGCAACCACAACTTGCCTCCAAGCCTGGAATTCAAAAATAAGCACCTAATTTGAGGCAACTGGGATCAACATCGAAGGGACTGGTGAGCGACATGTTGCTTGCAAGCCACTGGTTGGGGATTGGGGATCACTGTAGTAGACCATTCCCAAAGTTTTTTCAGCCAGGTAGTTTCAGCTGCTTTGTTGCCCATCTGAGAGATGATTTCCTTCAGGAAACAAAACTTTCAGTCTAATGTAATTCTGAGGGTTTAAAGGGTTGATTCACCTTCACAAGATAATTAAAACGCTATACCACAAATACAATGTTTTTGGTTTGTTTCGTATTCTTTACAGTTTTCTAAATAGGAAAAGTCATCAACTTTTTAAACCATTAAAATTCAATACATATCTTTGCAGCATGAGAGAAATGTCACCAATTTATCAAATGGTTGCTCTGTGACAAACCTTAAGGCCATACACGGGCAGATAAAGCTGCCGATATCGGTCCTTTAGACTAGGGATGCACCAAATCCACTTTTTTGGATTCGGACGGATCCCCGAATCCTTTGTGAAAGATTCGGCCGAGTACCAAACCGAATTCAAATCCTAATTTGCATACGCAAATTAGGGACAGAAAAGGAAAAGGTGGGGGAAAATGTTTTTTACTTCCTTGTTTTGTGACAAAGTCACACGATTTCCCTTCCCGCCCATAATTTGCATATGCAAATAATGATACGAATTCCGTTCTGCCGGGCAAAAGGATTCGGCCCAATTGGATCCTGCTGTAAAAGGCCGAATACTGAACGAATCCCGAACCAAATTCTGGATATGGTGACCAATTCAGCAATTTATCTGCCCGTGTATGGGGGCTTCTGACGGGACTTCCCAATTGATATCTGGCCATGAAGGTTTCATTTTTCCCCCGACCGACTCAGCCCATTGCTCCTCTTTGTAATCCAATCGTTCGGCCCTAGGGCCGAATGTTCGGATTACCCTGATATAGTCCTGCTGTTGGTGGGCATATCGGTGAAAGATCCGCTCGTTTGGCGATGTCGCCAGACAAGCGGATCTCTTCATGTATGGCCAGCTTTAGTAGAGCTCGGAGAGCCTGCTCCGTAGGGTCTAAGTGAAGCCGCTACTGGTGAGCAGTGTATCCATTAATCGAATTGTAACCGTAATCTGCTACTCTGAAACATCAGAGGGAGAAATGAAACAAATGAATTTGTAAATTAACATTGTAAATGAGTGCTATTTAAAGGGGATCTAAAGTCAATTTTTAAAATGCATAAATCTGTTCCTAGCACTAAATAAAACACTTTTGTCATGTATGTTTGTACCTGCTTTGAGATACATGTAATTGTGTCTGCGGCTTTCTCTTCTCTTCTCTTGTTTGCGTTCTCTGTCCTGCTCACTAGTGATTGATGGGCTGCCCCTCCGATGCTTGAAAGTTAGATAAGGCTCAGGGGTGGTTTAACCCTTACATATATACATGCTTGTTGAGAAATGACTGCAATCTCGGAGCGCGAGGGAGTAAAGGTGGCCATACATGGATAGATCCGCTCGTTTGGCGATGTCGCCAAACGAGCGGATCTCCCTCCGATATGCCCACCTTGAGGTGGGCAATATCGGGCAGATCCGATCGTGGGCCCTAGGGCCCAACGATCGGATCCTAGCATTCGGTAAACGGGCGGTCGGATCGCGGGACCGCATCAACGAACAGATGCGGCCGCGATCCGACGGGATTTTCTGTCCCATCCGATCGAGATCTGGCCGACTTTCGGCCAGATCTCGATCGGGGAAGCCCGTCGGGGGCCCCCATACACGGGCCAATAAGCTGCCGACACAGTCTGTTGGCAGCTTTTATCGGCCCGTGTATGGCCACCTTAAGACGGCCAGCAAGCCGCTGAACTTTGAAGGAGATCGCAAACAAGAAAGAGAAGAGAAAGCCGCAGACACAATTACATGTATCTCAAAGCAGGTACAACATTTTTAACAGACACACATTACAAAAGTGTTTTATTTAGTGCTAAGAAGCTATTTATGCATTTTAAAAATTTACTTTAGATCCCCTCAAAAAAGTCTTGGGAGTGTGGGAGCAGTGGTTCAGTTGCACCACCTACTTCTGTGCATTATGGAGACACTTACATACAATGCTTGAGTATTCCCTTATAAATACCTGTTTCTTCTTTGTTGTTCTCCACCCCTTTGTGGTTTGGTAACAATGGAATATCATGATGTGCAGTTACCAAGAAACAAAAAGAATGTCAGAGACACTTTACTTTATAAATTAAAAGACACTGTACACATAGCACCTTTATCTAAATCATTATAGTAAAGAATACAAAGCATTGTTGTCCTCTTGGCTTTACAGAAACAGGAGGTATTTAAACTAAATATTTAAACTATTTATAAATATTTAAAAAAAAATGTATCAGTTCATAATAGAAGACTATCAAAATTGGGATAATTTTCACACATCAATGAACAATGGACAAAGGGCACCCCTAGGGTGCAGAGGCTTTTTTGGCATCCTAAGGCTAAAGATGGCCAGATTTTATTTTTGCGTACAACAAACGATTGTTCATTGCAACCTACCGACCTACCACTAACCATTCAGATTAAATAAAGTAGTAAAAAACAAATCAGATTATGTTTTGGGCATTAATTGACAGACAGCAATCATATGAAAGTTATATCCAACATATAGAAGTGACAATCACCCATGGATACATGCAGACATATTATCGTTAGCTGACAGAAATCTTCTAACCTGTCTGATCGACTAAACGACCAATCGCCATGGTACAAAAAATATCGGGATGATGCAAACACTTTCCGAAAATCATTTGTACGACTTTATCTTTGCGTCCATGGCCAGCTTTAGGGCACACAGGCTAAAGGCTTTGGCTGTTGTCATCCTGCAGATCTGCTCGGTGCCACTGCTGCATTCATTTGAATGCGATCAACCTGTGTGCCCTCATACATGGCGAGGCTGAAGCTGAGGTCAACCTGGAAATACCTTTCCTGTAGTAGTGCTAAAGGGATCCTGTCATCAGAAAACATGTTTTTTTCAAAACGCATCCGTTAATAGTGCTACTCCAGCAGAATTCTGCACTGAAATCCATTTCTCAAAAGAGCAAACAGATTTTTTTATATTCAATTTTGAAATCTGACATGGGGCTAGACATTTTGTCAATTTCCCAGCTGCCCCTGCTCATGTGACTTGTGCCTGCACTTTAGGAGAGAAATGCTTTCTGGCAGGCTGCTGTTTTTCCTTCTCAATGTATCTGAATGTGTCTCAGTGGGACATGGGTTTTTACTATTGAGTGTTGTTCTTAGATCTACCAGGCAGTTGTTATCTTGTGTATAAAGCTCCCAAAAGACAAGACAATTCTTCTTGCCGAACGACCGAGTTTAGTCCGACCAATCCTTCAAAATTATCGTGCGGTTAGTGGGATTCGAACGATCGTACATCTTACGATTTTTCGCCCATCTGTCAGGAAATTCATCGGCCAGGTCAAAAAATCTTTGTCGGGCCCAGTGCAATCTATCTGTTTGCAGGGACAAGCAGGCAGCTCCCCTTTGTTTTCCTGGCAAATTGGTCTTTTTAGTTCATGGTAAATTCGTACGATCGTTCCGAGAAGATCGTGGTCTCACGATCAGGATCTGATCTTTTAAAAATCTCAACATCTATGGCCAGCTTTATTAGGGAGCTGCTATCTGGTTACCTTCCCATTGTTATTTTGTTTGGCTGCTGGGGGGGGAAAGGGAGGGGGGTGATATCACTCCAACTTGCAGTACAGCAGTAAAGAGTGATTGAAGTTTATCAGCGCGCAAGTCACATGACTTGGGGCAGCTGGGAAATTGACAATATGTCTAGCCCCATGTCAGATTTCAAAATTGAATATAAAAAAAATTTGTTTGCTCTTTTAAAAAAAATGGATTTCAGTGCAGAATTCTGCTGGAGCAGCACTATTAACTGATTCATTTTGAAATTTTTTTTTTTCCCATGACAGTATCCCTTAACATCTGCTTCAGCTGATCGGATTCAGATCAATGGAGCAGGGGCACTGAGCAGATCTGCTTCTTTCAGCCTGCAAAAATATGTAGACTGACAACAGACGGAGCCTTCAGCCTGCTTGCCCCTCAGCCTGTGTGCCCACAGCCTAAAAGGCTTGTGCATATGCAGCCCCAGCCTAATAGCTCCACTGGGTTTTGTCTAATGGAGATAAGTCGGAAGTTGATAATATTAAGCATGTTTCAGTCCACACAAGAAACAGCTGTAAGTATATTTAATTAAAGGTGGCCATAGATGCACAGATAATATCGTACAAAAATTTTTTTGTATGAGATTCGGTGCGTGTACGGTGGGAAAAGAGTCGACTAATATCGGCAAAAGATCTAGATATCGGGCTGGACAGAAAATTTTGATCGGGTGCCCAGACATCGGCCATTGTTAGTGCTGAATCGTCAGATACAGGTAGAATTCTATTGTTTCTGTATATCTGACACTTCAGCCCTACACGTGTGTTCTTGAAACGAACGATCTTTCTTGGAAACACTTTTCCAAGAAAAATCGTAATTGTTACGTCTTTGGCCACCTTTAGTTAAATTCCTCATCTCTTCCATGGGTAGTAGTTAAAAGCATAAAGCTGGCCATAGACGCAAAGATCCGATCATACAAATCATCGTACAATCAGACTTTCCCGCAATCTCCCGACCTGCCACTAACCATTCAGATCAGATAAAGTACAAAAAAAAGATCAGCCGATGTTCTGCCCCTGACAGCAATTGTACGAAAGTTATGTCAGACCAAAGCTGGTGACAGTCTCACTTGTACGAACGGCAATACACGCAGAGATATTATCGGCAGCCGTCAGAAATCTTTTAATCTGTCTGATCGACCAAACGACTGATCTCCGCTGGACGAAAAATGTCGGGACTCTCCACACATGGTCTGAAAATCATACAAATCCTCGATTCGTACGATCAGATCTTTGCGTCTATGGCCAGCCTAACATTGCCATTTCAAGGCCATTGTTTAGCTGATAAACACTTAATCATTATAAGCTTTGCATAGATTCTAGGGCAGTGATCCCCAACCAGTAGCTCGTGAGCAACATGTTGCTCCCCAACCCCTTGGATGTTGCTCTCAGTGGCCTCAAAGCAGGTGCTTATTTTTTAATTCCTGGCTTGGAAGCAAGTTTTGGTTGCATGAAAACCAGATGTACAGCCAACCAGAACCTCCTGTAGGCTGCCAGTCCACATAGGGGCTACCAATAGCCAATCACAGCCCTTATTTGGCACCACCCAGGAACATTTTTCATGCTTATGTTGCTCCCCAACACTTTTTACATCTGAATGTTGCTCACGGGTGAAAAAGGTTGGGGACCCCTGTTCTAGGGGTTATTTATATAACAAAGACAGTGTCCAAAGTGCAAAAAAGGCCATGTTTTAGCAGAATAAAACGCTGGCTGCCTTATTTAGCTCTGTGTTAGATAGGGGCGGAAGGGCAAAAGAGTGGGTGGGAAGGGGAGACACCTAAGGCTTTGGGCACACAGAATGCTCCGGCTGTTGTCAGGCTACGTATTTTTGCAGACTGAGAGTAGCAAATCTGCTCATTGCCCAAGCTCCATTTTGAATCCAATCAGCCGGTGTGCTCTCACACAAAGCGGAACTGAAGAAAAGAGCACACCGGTTGAGCAGATTCAAAATGGAGCAGGGGCACTGAGCAGATTTACTTCTCTTAGCCTGCAAAAATATTCAGCCTGACAACAGCCAGAGTCTTCAGCCTGTGTGCCCACAAGCTTTAGGGGATGGAAAGTTGAGACACCTGTGTGCCCAAAGCCTAACTTCAGATGCACAAATGAGGGAGCAGCAGAAGATTGGAGCTCTTTTCTTGCCACCGATAGGTGCAGAGTGCAGTTTTCTCCAGGGCACAAGTGCTTGTTAGATGAAGGGGCACATTCTTGCTCCATGGGGAAAAGTAATGATCCATAAACACATTTTTTCAGCGTGAACAATATATACTAGAACCCCTATTTTACATTTTTCAGGAAACCAGAAAAAAGTGCTGTAAAATCTGGGAAATATATTATGCATTATATGATAAGCCTGCATTCTGCCTCTATAACTCCAGTATGCTGATAACATGTTACTTGCTATATTACAAGCGCATTTTTTTGGGCAAGTAATTTTCCCTTGGGCTTCTCTGTTTTTGGCTGTGGGCGGTGCATGAGCAATCAGTGGCCTTTTAGATGCTGTTGGACTACAAGATCCAACAACAACATCTGGAGGCTTGTTGACAAATCAATGTGACAGACGCGCACATACTACAAAAGGGATTTTTTCTGTATATAATTACCATGACTTTTACTCAACTTTTTATAGCAAGCCAAAATTAATGGATGCCATTTAGAGTATAATATTATACTCTGGTTCCTCCCAGCACCTAATACTAAATAATATGTATGCTGGATGAAAAAACAAAGTGTATCAAGCAGAATGCAGTGCTGAAGTGCTTGTATTACACAAATGTTTTATAAAACACCAAGTTGGCCTTTCTCCCAGTGTTTGGTAGGCTTCTCTTTTGGGTTCAATTTGGAAGCATCTAGCAAGTAATATGTCTTCTACATTAAATTTGCATATAGAAACAAAGGGTAATAGACGTATTGGCAGCAAAATATTCAGCAGTGTCCAAAACCTTCCCACAAGGATAAAACATTTCTGTGTTCAGTGTCGTAACATATCGATATTCTGTGTGTGCACGGATAGCCTATTTACTAACATTGCACTTTTCTGGTTTTGTGACAATATCTGCTTGGGGTTGCTTTGTACTGATCTTGTTGCATTTGTAGATGGAAGAAACTGCAGGTTTACCTCATGGGAGAAGTTAAAGGGGTTGTTCACCTTCCAAACACTTTTTTTTCAGTTCAGTTGTTTTTAGATTGTTCCCCAGAAATAGACTTTTTTACTTACTTTCTATTATTAATTTTTTTTTTACTGTTTTTCCAAAATCTAAGTTTAAAATTGAATGTTCGTGTCTCTGGTGTTTGAGTCTTGCAGTTCAGTAATTCAGGTGCAGAATCTAAACTGTTACAAAATTGCAACATTTAGCGGCAGGTTTATCAAGGGTCGAAGTGAACATTCGAATTAAAAAAAAAAATTAAATTTCGAGCTATTTTTTTTGTGTACTTCGACTAGGGAATAGTCCAAATTGAATTTGAAAATAAATTTCAAAATTCACTTTCTCTTTAAAAATTCTGCTTCGACCATTCACCATCTAAAACCTGCCTAATTGCTATTTTAGCCTATGGGGGGGACCTCCTAGAACCTATTTGGAGTCAATTGGTGGACTTTGAAAAATCAAAAGTTTTTTTTATAGAAAAAACTTTGAATCGAATTCCATGGAATATCATGTTACTTTGATTCGTTTAATTCGAATTCTAATGAAAATGGCCTATTCACCAAAAAAAAACAAAAAACGATTTTTTTTCAAAAAAATTTCAGTTGGTCTTGTTTTAGTCGAATTTCGAAGTTCGAAATTCGACCCTTGATAAATCTGCCCCATAGTTGATACATTTCTCAGCAGTATCTCTGGAGTAGTGACCACACCCTACCGTAACCCGCTCTCCCTCCACCCGCTCAAGTGCCCAAATTCCGGGTTCCTTTTATAGACCTCCCCCACCGATGACGCCATAAAAAGGGATTATATTTAGAAAATGTCATGTTATTTCAGTATGAAGAAGCTTATATTACATTTTCATTTTTGTAATAGTTCCCCTTTAAATTACATTTATTTTATTTTGCAGCATGAAAAATATGAGCATGATTAACTAGGTCTCACAGTTTACAGCACAAACTGCTCAAATGAAAAAAAGTCCACGACCCATCTAGGAAGGGCAGTCGCCGACTGCTTCACAGGGAAACAAACAAAGCTGCTTGAGTTCTGCATGGCTGGGAAGTAAGGTGGGGGCTCCCCCTGCTGTTCATAAGTATGATTGTTTCCCTGCAGAGCAGTTAGGGACCGTCTGACAATTCCTATCCACAGCAGTAAATGAAGGGAGAATTTCACTGCATACAGTCAGGTTTCTTATAAAAAAAATGGTACACATTTTTTATTAAAAAAGTCTGTTTCATTAAAGAAAGTAAAAATGGGATTTTATTTTTTTGCCTTTACATGCCCTTTAAACTACCTTTGCTTTCTTTCTTCTAATGTTGCAGTACAGTCATACAAACAGGTACAAAGGTACAACATTATGTTTGAATTTATTTGATTACTTTGAGGTTTCACCACAGTGACCGGACAGTTTATGCTTATTTCAAGTTTCCAGCCATCTCTCAGTGTTTGGAGTCCTTGAGTGGCAGAAACAGGTTTACTGTCCAGGTGCAGTTGGTCACTTGTGAATGAATTTTCCGACACCTTATCGTCTGTCCATAGCTTCACTTTAGAGTGGGGTCTTGGGCATAACCACCTCTACAAACAGCCCTAGGGGACTCCTCTAGTCAAAACTCTATATTCTGACAGTTTAGTCCAGTGATCCCCAAGCAGTAGCTTGTGAGCAACATGTTGCTCTTTGGATGTTGCTCCCAGTGGCCTCGGGAGCCAAAAAGCGCTTCCTGATGGCTGCAGGTCTACATAGGGGCTACCAATACCCAATCACAGCCTTTATTTGAAAGCCTGGGGAACTTTTTGCATGCTTGTGTTGCTCTCCAACATTATTTTATACTTGAGTGTGGCTCATGGGTAAAAAAGGTTGGAGACCCCTGGTTTAGACTGTAGGCAGGGGATTTGGAATAAATACAAAAAAATATTAATTTGCCACCTTTTCTCAAAAAAAAATAAAAAAAATATTGGCCTTAAGATATTTATTTTTTCTTCTCCATCATTGATACTAGCATCAAATAAAATACTCGCCAGTAGGCAACTCCATGTAAAATGAATGATGTGATATCAACATCAGAGAGTTGGGTTCAATGTGTGACGAACTTGAGAAATTTGTTGTTTCCTGAGGAATGTATATCATTTGTTTATCAACTTTTTCAGTGTTTTATTTTTTAATTTTTTTTCTAGGATGTTTTATGAGTAGTTGCTGTGCCAAAGAACAAGATGAGTGTCACATCATGGTTCCTCGTCAGCAGCTCTGGCACACGCCATCGGCTGCCACGGGAAATGATTTTTGTTGGACGGGAGGATTGTGAGCTTATGCTTCGGGTAAATCCCTACTTAATTCTTCCGATTTTACAATGTCAAAGTTATTCTTCTCTTCTTGTCACATGTTGCCTGAAATTTTTTTTTAGGTTAAAGGGAAGTAAATATGCCCCATGGTGTTTGGGTCACTAAGAAGTTTTAAGGTTGATGAATAATTTGAAACCTGTTCAGCAACATTTACTATAGCCTGCTTTTAGAGGAACAGTAACACCAAAAAAGTGATTTAAAGGAATAACAATAAAGTGTACTGTTGCCATGCAATGGTAAAATTGGTGTGTTTGCTTCAAAAATACAACTATAGTTTATAGAAATAAGCTGCTGTGTAGCCATGGGGGCAGCCTTTCAAGCACAGGATACACAATAGATAACAGATAAGTACTACTATAGTTTATATAACAAGCTGCTGTGTAGATATGGGGGCAGCCTTTCAAGCACAGGATACACAGTAGATAACAGGTAAGTACTACTATAGTTTATATAAACAAGCTGCTGTGTAGCCATGGGGGCAGCAATTCAAGCACAGGATACACAGTAGAAAACAGATAAGTACTACTATAGTTTATATAAACAAGCTGCTGTGTAGTCATGGGGGCAGCCATTCAAGCACAGGATACACAGTAGATAAGAGATAAGTACTACTATAGTTTATATAAACAAGCTGCTGTGTAGTCATGGGGGCAGCCATTCAAGCACAGGATACACAGTAGATAACAGATAAGTACTACTATAGTTTATATAAACAAGCTGCTGTGTAGCCATGGGGGCAGCCATTCAAGCACAGGATACACGGTAGAAAACGGGTAAGTACTACTATAGTTTATATAAACAAGCTGCTGTGTAGTCATGGGGGCAGCCATTTAAGCACAGGATACACAGTAGATAACAGGTAAGTACTACTATAGTTTATATAAACAAGCTGCTGTGTAGCCATGGGGGCAGCCATTCAAGCAAAGGATACACAGTAGATAACAGATAAGTACTACTATAGTTTATATAAACAAGCTGCTGTGTAGCCATGGGGCAGCCATTCAAGCACAGGATACACAGTAGATAACAGATAAGTACTACTATAGTTTATATAAACAAGCTGCTGTGTAGCCATGGGGGCAGCCATTCAAGCAAAGGATACACAGTAGATAACAGATAAGTACTACTATAGTTTATATAAACATGTGTAGCCATGGGAGCGGCCATTCAAGCACAGGATACACAGTAGATAACTGATAAATTCTGAAGAATCCCATTGTATACTGCAGAGCTTATCTATTATCTGCTACACAGCAGCTTTTTTTATATAAACTATAGTAGTGTTTCTGAAGCAACCACATCAATTTTACCAGTGCAGGATAACAATACATTAGATTTTCATTTCTTTAAAAGTCTTTAATTTTTTGGTGTTCCTTAAACATTATAGGATCAGCCTAAAATAGCATTCACCCTGAATTTAAAATCACCAGTTGGGATGGGTAAAGTTTTTTTTTGCCTTGTTTCGCTGCAAAAATGACGCCCATAGACTTGTAAAAAAAAAAAAAAAGACGCGCGGCATAAAAGACTTTAATGGGCATCTGCGACATTCTGCCGGCGGCGAATTTTTGGGCGAAACCATACGGGTCAAATTCGCCCATCCCTAATCACCAGCTTATGCATCCAGTGCATTAGTCTGATGTTTAAAGGCTAACCAGTCAGGTACTTAACTGGGCAATCTATTATGTGTTGTGTTGTGGCTGTTTAGGGAAAACTGTTCATTTTGCTCATTCTGTTCTGGTAGCATAGGGGAATCCTTTTTAACCATTTACAAAGATGGATGAAAAAGATGAGGGAATTTGAAATCAGGGCCACACTTCCAAACTTAGACCTCAAAAGAAGGATTCCAACAGTATTTGAAACTAGAATTGTTACTGTAGTTAAACAGCAGTGTAACATTATATAAGGACAAATATTTGAAATTGCAGCTCCCCTTCCATTGTCTCCTTAGTCTGTGCAGCAGCCAACTCATAAAGTGTGTAGGAAAAATGTAATGCATGGAAACTTATTCATAGGTGTATGAAGTTTATTAAAAGCTCTGCTGGACTTGTTTAATTTGCCAGTATCTTTCTTTTTCTCAGCTACTCTGACTATTCCCTTTGGCTGCTGTATTAATCTGCTGTATTAATCTGTGATATCCCTTTACTGTTGCGTAAGACACACACTTTTTTTCCCCTTTTACCTCCTATGAGAGGTTTTCTAAGAGCTGAACCACACGGTGCGCCTTCTTCAGATCCGACGCGATGAAAGGAAGCGGATGCGACGAGATGGATGCGCCAAATATAATGTAAGTAATAGGAATGTTAGACCTACAAGCTGCGCGCATCCGACACGACTGTCGGATGCGAACGCCGGGCTTGAGTCTTCATCCGAAAGTCGAGTCATGTCGAATGCACACAGTTTGTAGGTCTGACATTCCTATTACTTGCATTATATTCGGCGCATCTGTCTCGTAGCATCCGCTTCCTCTCATCACATGGATCGGTAGAAGCTAGAGTCCTACACGGGACCAATTTGTTAAACCCGACCCATGACCCGCAACCCGCATACTTACCCGCTACCTGACCCGCAAGTACCTTATGCGCAACCCAATCCGCGACCCACTGACCATCAAGAATCCGGAAGTGCTGTCGTTGTAAACCGGAAGTAGGCGGGATCAGAAAAAAGGAGTAAAACTCGCTATTGAGAAGCAGGGTGCCGCAGGTTTTTGCGGGTAACCTGCAGGTACCTGACCTGCTGTGGGACTCTAGTAGAAGCTGCACCGTGTGGTTCAGTCCTAAGAAAGCAACACAGACAAACAGAGATAGAATGTTCATTTCATAGACCTTATTAAAGCAACAAGGTGTGCTCAGATATGCAGCACATACAAATGGTTTAGGGTGTGTGTACAGAAGGTGCTTTGTGTTCAGTGCAGCAGACGGAAAACCTGTCCATTGCATGAAATGTTTGACTGATGAAACCCTGTCAGATGGACAAAGATTAAGCACAATGTGTCTGACGCAGGAACCTGTATTCACCTTTATTCACAATATCACAATGTGTAGAACTCCTGCACTTTGCTTAAACTTTCAGTAGCTCAGAGGGAGTCCAAATTGAATATCTATACCTTCCCTTTTTATAGGTAGGTTTACATTCTTTCAAGATTTGAAGGGCAAACAAAATAGAAAATCCTTTAACAATGATAGTTGTAAACAGTAGTATTTAGTCTCCTCGGTTCATGGCACATTTGTGTTTGTGGTCACCATAGTCCTCTGTGCGGGCAATAAAAAGAGCAATATCTACAGACGGCTACTTTCCTTTCACTGGGATAGAAAAACGTATGGGTTGCGGCAAATGCTTTTACTTTTTACACTGACCTTTGCATTGCTGAGGATACTTGTCTACTGCCAACACCATCTACATGTTAGAACTCAAAGGGCTTAAATACTAATGCTTGATGGAGCCCTGTGAGCAAAAAACAAGCACACCGTTTTGCATGAAACGCCTATAGGTATCTGATGTTGCACCAGCTGAACTGTTTGCAATTAAAAGGGTGTATAAGTGCATGCACATAATTACTATGTTTTGTTCACATGCCAACCCTTTTCTCTCCAGGGCAATTCGTGCCAGTTTTATTGCAGTTTTAAAGCTTAGCACCTCCAGTACCTGGAACAGAATTTTTCATCTGACTGAGGAATTCTGGAAAAAACATTCTCTGTTTTGATGCTTCTAAAACAACTTCCGACTCAGCACATGCAAAGGAAGAATAAAAAAGAGACTTTTTGACTAGTGAATAATAAAGAGACTTTTTGACTAGTGATTGCCGAATCTGACCTGTTTAGCTTCACCAAAAATTCATGAAATGGCGAAAATTCACCGAAATGCATTGGTGTATGGGCGTCTTTTTTTCCACCTGTTTGGGGGCATCATTTTCACTGCGAAACTTGGCGAAAAATTTCGCTCATCACTATATGTGACCCTTTATAGCAAGATATGGGTTTTACAAATTCCATAGCTGACATTAATTTTACAGACTTTAACCTGACTAGTAGATTCAATTTCAGACAGCGGACATTGATTGTCATTGGTAACTGCCCAGGTGCAAATGCAGATTTACCCCATGTTTATAAATGAGCCCCTTCTCAGGTGTTCCACTTAGCACTCCACTTAGCCTTCTGTTTATTATATAACATCGTTGCAAAGCTAACATTCAAACAGATAACCTCTTTGTTTGTTATTGTTTAGGGTGGAGATTGGATTAATAATAATTGCTCCAGCCTAATATAATGTGTTCCAGGGCTTGTCAATAATACCGTAAGAGAAAGCAAACATCCCAACATGCTTAGTCTCTATCTTATGACGTGATCATTTTTCCTGCTCACATTTTTTCATTATGCAAGAAAAGAAAATTTCTTTTTTTTTCATTTTTTGGTTCGATGAAGGACCCAGCTATAAATTTGATACAGCTTTGAGGTGGAGGTTAAAATAAAAGTGGTTTTTCTTCGTATGCAACTTTCCAGTTGGTGTTTATGTAATTCATGATTTTTTTTTTTTTAAAAGTGATTTGTATTTATTTCATCACACATAAATCATACATTGAATTTCCTTTTTAAGGATTTCCTGCATGAAACAATGGAGCAGGTGACCCACAGTGAAATTCTGCTTGGTATGAATATCTGGGCAGATGAAACAGATGTGTGTCTCCTTTTGTGCTGCTGACTGTAGCCTATGAATTATAGATCTGTGTGTTCTTTTAGTCCCGCAGTGTGGATAAGCAGCATGCTGTAATCAACTATGACAGTGATAAAGATGAGCATCGAGTGAAGGATCTTGGGAGCTTAAATGGGGTAAGAAGCAAACACAATTTTTTCATTAACAACCAAAAAAATAATATTTTTTTTTTCATATAAAGAATATTAAATCATGCATATCATGGTAAATAGCTGTTGTAGTAAATGCGAAACAATTTCGTTAATGTTCATTTAGTTTCAACTTTTGCAAAACTACATCCATTAAACCATTAAGGTTTGTGACGCACGCTAAGATTCCAGGGAGATTAGTCGCTCATTGACAAATCTCCTCTTCTTCGGGTGACTAATCTCGCTAAAATGCCTTCTGGCCGGCTAGAATGTAAATCGCCGGCGTGATGGCACTCTGAGCGTTTCGTTTTCCGAAGTTGCCTCACGAGGAAAACTTGGGCGACTTTGGAAAACGAAGCACTTAGTGTGCCATCCCGCCGGTGATTTACATTCTAGCCAGTGGGAAGGCATTTGAGGGAGATTAGTCGCCTGAAGAAGAGGAGATTTGTCACTAGGCGACTAATCTCCCCGGAATCTTCGTGTGTCACCACCCTAAAGGGTTTGCGGGAGCAGTTGTTCTGAAACAGAGTGAACCATTGAAATCTGTAGAAATTCCCCTTAATAATGTGGTGGAACTTACGGAGGGAGCAGAGAGAAAAGCCAGTGTGAGTATTGGCACAGAAGGTACAATGGGAGCAGTAACTGAGCTCTGTGTAAACAGAACGACTGAGTTTCAGAGAGCGTTATGCACTGTTCGAAAATTTGCCCATGAGAGATCAAAAAGGAACAAATAGGAGAAGGGGAATGATTGAAATGCCCAATCACCCTGAACATATGTGATGGGATGTGTTTTGTCTTAAGGCTCCATACACGGGCCGATAAAAGCTGCCGTCAGACCGAGTCGGCAGATTATTGTGTAGGGCCATTTTACGGGAGTCCTCAATCGATGGCCAGATGTTGATCGGGCAGGGTAAAAAATCCCGTCGGATTGTGGCCGCATCTGTTCGTTGATGCGGTCCCGCGATCCGACTGCCTGTATTGTCTCCATTCTGATCCGATTGTTGGGCCCTAGGGCCCACGACCGGATCAGCCCGATATCGCCCACCTCAATGTGGGCATATCTGGGAGAGATCCGAGATCGATCGGATCTCCCTGTGTATGGCCACCTTTATTCTGCCAGGACCCAGAGAGCTCGATGCAGGGTGGGACACATTTCAGAGGAAGAGAGTGGGAGCAGAGAAATGATGCTGAGGGTGGGCAGGATACAAGTATATGCAGGGGAGGGTTAAAAGGATTGGGAGTAAAGTAGACTTAGCTGGAAGGCATTTTGGTATCAGCCCTGCAACAGCGCTTTTAGTTCTTATATGTATATTTCATTCCTCTATAGTGTGCCAAGTTTTTTTTTTCCAGCTCTGTGCAATGAAAAGGGAACAATAAGAATACAAGCAGCAATGTGAAGTAGAGTGGAACGAATGGTCAGGGGGCCCTGCTCAGGGAAACGTTCTATCTCAGGGAAGGGATTGGCACAGCAGGAGAGTTTGTAGTGTACTCAACATTCTAGCGTTTGATTATCAGGAGCTGATGGGTATTGTAAGGTTGCGTGATAGAAACTAGCAAGGTGAGTAATGTTCACCTTGCTAGTGATGGGCAAATCTGACCTATTTTGCTTCACCAAAAACGAGAGAAACAGTAAAAAATTAGCAGGACAGATTTTAGTCAATGAACAACATTTTTTCATGGCGAAATATTTTGCTCATCCATATCTGCCTGCATTAGTGCCATGTATCCCAAAACCTAGTTACAAAGAAGCAAACGGCAGCCAGTCTGGACCAGAATGCAAGAGGGTCGGCATAGAATTTACAACCAGTCGGAGCATTAGTTCGTTCTCAAGGCTTGAACAACTTGAGACCACTTGCAGTTCTATTATATGCACACTTCAACTCTTCACAAACCCAACTGCATATTTTTTTAAACAGTAATGATAGGAGGATAAATCTACCTTTTACGTTCACAATTACTATTTTTTCTTTAATTCATATATTTTATTGGTTATGCATTTTTTTTTCATTCTGCATTCAAATCACAAATGCAACCTGGTTGCCGGGCCCATTGACCTAGCAACTGGATTGCAGATTGATTGATTTGAGACCATGCTGTTTTTCTTCCACTTACCCAAAGCAAGGTGTGGTTGCCATGGCAACTGACACAAACAAGATAAAAATTAAAAGTTAGCCTATGATGTGATGATTGTGTGTACATATTTATGACCACATTTATTATTATAACTAATAAAATACATTTTAATAAAAGTTAAAGGGCACATTTTGAGTGCAATTTTGGGCATAAGTCACCATGTATTTACAATGCCTCAGGACAAGGGGTTTTACAGATAACCGATCTTTCCGTAATTTGGATCTTCATGCCTTAAGTTTACTACAAAATGATGTAAACATTAAATAAACCCAACAGGCTGGTTTACAGCAATCAGTCACAGGGCTAAGGCTTATGGCACACAAGACATTTTAAATGCCTGAACCAAGCCTTGCCTATAATGTAAATCCTATTGGCACTGCAATCACAGGAAGGTTTCCATCATAGTCGGTGACAGGTATCACAGCTGGGTCTGGGCGTATCCCCACTGGTAGAGAATTAACCACCTGTACCATTAGTCTATTATTGTATCATAATAATTAATCATCTAATTAAAGGGGTTGTTCACCTTTAAATTAACTTTTAGTATGACGTAGAGCGTGATATTCCGATACAATTTGCAATTGGTTTTTGAGTTGTTTAGCTTTTTATTCAGCAGCTCTCCAGTTTGCAGTTTCAGCAGCCTGGTTGCTAGGGTCCAAATTACTTTCTAGCAACCATACACTAATTTGAATAAGAGACTGGAATATTAATAGGAGAGGGCCTGAAAGACGAGCCATAAAAAGTAGCAAAACAATACATGTGTAGCCTTACACTGCTTTTGTTTTTAGATGGGGTCAGTGACCCCCATTTGAAAGCTGGAAAGAATCAGAAGTAGAAGGCAAATCATTTAAAATCTATCAAAAATAAATAATGAAGATCAATTGAAAAGTTGCTTAGAATTGGCCATTCTATAACACACTAAGGGGCCCATTTACTTAGTTCGAGTGAAGGAATAGAATAAAAAAAGCTTCAAATTTCGAATGTTTTTTTTGGCTACTTCGACCATCGAATTGGCTACTTCGACCTTCGACTTCCAATCAAACGATTCGAACTAAAAATCGTTCAACTATTCGAGCATTTGATAGTCGAAGTACTGTCTCTTTAAAAAAAACTTTGACCCCATAGTTCGCCACCTAAAACCTACCGAAGTCAATGGTAGCCTATGGGGATTTTTCGATCGTTCGATCGAACTATTTGCGGTAAATCCTTCGACTTCGAGATTCGAAGTCGAAGGCTTTCAATTCGCCAATCGAATATCTAGGGTAAATTAACCTTCGATATTCGACCATAAGTAAATTTGCCCCTAAAAGTTAACTTGAAGGGGAACCACCCCTTTAAAGTAAATAAAAAAAATTGATGAACAAGAAGATAAAAAGAAATGGAAAATGCTCAAAATGTTCATTTTAAATTGAACTTTCCACTAAAGCTTCAATGAATAATTATGAAGGGGGACACACAGATATAACTGATCTCCAAATAGATGTATTTTCTATGATTACAGCTTTTATTTGAGTAAAACTTGTTTACCGCAATAAATGGCAGCTGGAAACTCTACATGTGACCTCCTGAAGTCCCTGGAAGATCTTGCAATGATCTCTTAATCCTGCAGTTAACTAAAGATTACTTTGCACGCACTGGCCACAGGCAGAACTAGAACCTACTGTACGAAAGTACTTGTAAGCCGTGTAGTTCAGGGGCTTGTAGGAACTGGTTGCAGGTTGTTGTGATAGGAAGCAGTGTGTAAAATATCTCTCGTTTCACTGTCACATGTTCATTTGATTAAAACAAATTCCCTTGCATTACACACTGTTTTTTTAGCATACCCAACTTCCTGTCCCCAAAGTGATGATTTTTGCATTTTGTAATTTTTACATCATTAACTTTAAAAATTATGAAAAAAGAAAAATTGGTTTTCATTTCAGTCAAGTGGAAAGTACACGCTCCCTAGCTGGGTGCAAAGTTTTAGCTCTGCTAAATATATTTTTAGATTATTGGAAATCTTGTTGATGTTTTAAAGGACCAGTAACAGTAATTTTTTTAAAAATACATTTGTTTATTTTTAAAGAAAGAAAAAAACACCAACACAGTTTAAACTTTTAATTCACAAAGGTTTTATTAGGAAATAACTTACCGATTCTCTGCATGCACTCCTCTTCTGAAACGGGGAAAATTCATTGTGCAACGCTCGATTTCTCCTCCCTGCCCTTTATAGGAGATAGCCAGGGAGGAGAAATCGAGTGCCGCACGATGGATTAAAAGTTTAAACTGTGTTGGTGGTTTTTTTTCCTTATAAAAAGAAACAAATTAAAAAAAAAAAAAAAAATTTCTGTTACTGGTCCTTTAACCCCCTCAGTATATAGGCCTAGAATAGATTGAGAGAAGTTTCCAGCACAGAGTCATTTTCACCGTAGTTATCTGCCGACATCTGCAATACATGGAGCAACACTAACAACTCTAACTAAATTACACTGTTTACATTGCAAATAATTCACTCTACTAGTGATGTGCGGTACCCGCAGGATCCGTGAGTTTACCCGCGGTTTGGGCGGGTTCGGGTCGACCTTGCACGTTTCCGGCTTTATAGTCTCGCGTCTGCTCGCTTTGCCCCTTTTGTGACGTCATTGTGTGCTCTATAAAAGGACCCCAGAAGCACGGGTGCGGGCGGGCTGGAGCAGGGCGGGTTAGGGTCGGGTACTGGTCAGGAAAACCCTGACCAGCACATCACTACACCTTACTATATTACATTTCATTCCTGAACCAGCAAATGTATTTTTTTTTAGTTGTAATATTGGTGTGTAGTTGCATCTCGGGTCATTTTGCCTGTGCTTTCAGAAAGAGCCAGCACTTTATGATGGAACTGCTTTCTGGCAGGCTGTTGTTTCTCCTGATGGAGTCGCAGTGGGACCTGGATTTTACTATTGAGTGTTGTTCTTAGATCTACCAGGCAGCTGTTATCTTGTGTTAGGGAGATGCTATCTGGTTACCTTTCCATTGTTCTGTTGTTAGGCTGCTGGGGGGGGGAAATGGGGGGGGGGTGATATCACTCCAACTTGCAGTAAAGAGTGACTGAAGTTTATCAGAGCACAAGTCACATGACTGGAGGCAGCTGGGAAACTGACAATATGTCTAACCCCATGTTAGATTTCAAATTAAATATTAAAAAATAGGTTAGCTCTTTTGAGAAATGGATTTCAGTGCAGATTTCTGCTGGAGCAGCACTATTAACTGATGTGTTTTGAAAAAAATATGTTTTCCATGACAGTATCCCTTTAATATACTAGTGATTCACATGCTAATAGGTAACGTGCCGCAAGAACAATGGGTTATAAGCAAGGACAGACAGAACTGGCCAGCTCTAGAATCAATCATTTGTTTTCATTTATCTTCATGGTGATAAATGCAGGGCAAAGGTATCATTGACTGGTTACTAACAGTTGCAGATATGCCCAATCTTGGTAAATGAGCCTTTCTAAAAGGAAAGGCTTATTTAATAGTAACAGCAAGATAACCTTTTTTTTTTTTCTTTATTAGAGATTACAGTTATGTCTATTACATTTTAGGAAACGAGTGCAGCTAACGATATGCATAATGCTACATAACAGCATTTCTGCCAAAATATGTTGGATACAAAGTGGTGTGTCTTTTCTATGACAAACTGTATTTGTAAACTCAGAGCACAATGACCTTTGAACAAATGATCTCACTACTGACGCTGCTTCTTTTTTCCCTACAGACCTTTATAAATGATGTAAGGATTCCTGACCAGAAGTACATTACTCTGAAGCTAAACGACAACATACGCTTTGGCTACGATATCCTTTCTTTATTTAAGGATGTGGGTGGGGAGCAACATTACACTATTTGATTGTCTATCTATTTTGTGTATTGTTTTTCTTTGCATATCTGGTTCTAGTGGTATCAGTAGTGGATTGTTCAGTTTGGTGGAATTTATACTACAGGTGTAATAAACTTGCATAGCAGCAGATTATTTGGTATTACTAGGAGCAGGGAGGGAGGTAGATAGAACAAGCCATCTCCACACTTGCTCTCAGCTTTATGAGAAATAGACAACAGGTACAGGGCAAGTGAGTTACAATTAATACAAATGCCCTTAAATAAAATTTCCACAAAAACAGAATTTACCGTTATTACAAGTATGGGAACCTCATTGGCCTACACGGACACCATTTATTATATTTAGAGGTTAACGAGGGACAATACAGTTTCTGAGCAATGCATATAGAATTTTTCCAAGTATATCATTGTGCAATGTAAACTGAATGTATTTTACCATTTTAGTGATACTTTCTGCTTCACTCTGACATTATTATTCCTTCGAAACCAAAAATTGGCAAGCACTCCGTAGTCCACTCGTAGGGTGAAAACTTTCAAGTTTATTTCAGCAGGTTAAAAACATCATAATCCTGGCGCGTTTCGTACCGAAGATACGTAGTCATAGTGACTGTATATAACGAAACGCGTCAGGATTGTGATCTTTTTAACCTGCTGAAATAAACTTGAACGTTTTCACCCTACGATTGGACTAAGGAGTGCTTGCCAATTTTTGGTTTTGAATGCACATCACCCAGGTCAATATATATATATATATATACACCCTTAAAAATTAGAAGCTCTGATTGAGCTTCATTTCTCCATTTGGTTATTATTCCTTGACAACATGTTTACATATTAATACATATGTCCTGGAGCAGATCCAGCACCAGGTACCAGAAGAGGCATTGAAGGTAAGTTAGAGAGATTTAATAAGTTTCATGTATAAAGTGCCACAGAGCTAAGTTTGAACCCATTTTTGTCCTTTTTTATGGCCTCATCCCAGAATCCCCCTATGTACAGTATATGTTAGTCCTGTTTCACTCTGGCCACTGATTTTGCGCAACTGCTAATGAAAGTGATGTTCACATGGATACTACTTGTGAGGACCATTGGCGATTTATTTGATGTAAAGGAATGGCCCCCCACAACAACAACCCCCTACAGGGCTTTAAACAGCTCTGCAAATGCCAACAAATGCAGTCTATATAATGGACTGATGGTTATGTTCTCTGATCAGTCAGATCCAAGCCAAATGGATAGATCTTGTCTACAGTGATCTGCATAGTGAAGTTGCCTTTGAAGCCACTCAGTGCCTGATGGGTGGGCAGAAAGGCTGATGCTCTAAACGTCCCAAACGTAACATACATTCAATTTAAATGTTCAGAGGTGAAGCAAAGCACTTTCTCTAATTTAAAAAAAAGTAGAGAATTTATTTAGTTTTGTCTAAAAATAAAATATGCAGAATAACATTGGTTACTTGAAATGAAACATAAACACAAAAAAAGTTGCATTTACAAAAAAACCCAGTGTTTCATTAAACTGATGATGGGGGAATGTATGAAACATTTAAATATTCGCATAGGAGTGTATTCCTTTGCGTGAACAATGTTTCTTTTGCACAAATTTAATACGCACACATTTAATATAGCCCATGCAAAATGCAAATTTAATTCCTATTTATGCAATTTTTTTCGTGTTTACAACTTTTATTACATTCCCCTCTTGGTCACTTTTTATGCTCTGCACAATATAATGCCCTTTTGTTGTTCATCAGTACTGTGACCCTCCAGTTATTGCTTTTGAACAAATCCCTGCATCTTCTGACAAGGTTGGTACAGGAAAAAAGTTTTTAATAGTAGTCGTTAGAATAGTAGTATAGAATGATGAAGAATCCGTATGTTTGTATCAGAAAATTGTGGTGTTAACCCAGAACACTTACTGACTTGTCCCTATTGAGTGGCATTGCCTCTTAATTTTAGTGTTATTGTATTTGGAAAACATTTAACTCTAAAACCGTATTCTTCATGCCGTACGTTTATTCATATTTAACCAAACTGTTAAAGATTGTCTTTGGGTTGATTAATGGTGCTGGGTGTATTCTAAACAGACTGACTTAATCAAGTTACTGGGAAGGGTGGAATGGAAAGGAAGGTACCTGAATATAAATGTGGTGCACATACAGCACTTATGTAAACAGTAGGAAGTTTAAGTGCACCTTAAAATGGGAGCTATTCACAGCCACACTCTATAATTATAAGATGATTCTGGAAGCATACCTAGCCGTTGCTTGAATTAAGGGTTAATACTTAAATATGCATCATATGATTAAAAAATATAGATACAAAACCATAAAGCTTTACTTTATCTGTTTAACCTTTTTATGGCTGTAGTATTAATGGCAAGTCAATTATTAGCACCATGCAAAGTTCACCAACTGCACTTCTGTCCTAATTAGCATTTCCCTATTCGCACATAGGACTAATGTCCAGAGTGGAAACATAAAAAAAGTGACGTCCCAGACAGTGTTGGCCTGGAACACCAGGGGCCCACCCAAAAACCTTAGACCAAGGACCCACTCTCAGTACTAATATTCTTCCTCTCCTCACTCAACCTCAATTCTTCTAGTCTTTTTTTCTTTGCATACTAAATCTATTATTCCATCTATTTTGGCTATTTTTGGCCATGAAATAGGCCAAATATTTAGCAGCATGAGAGCTCACTGACACATGGGCCCATCTGGAGTTTTCCTGGTATCCTGATGGGCCAGTCCAACACTGGTCCCAGATGTATTGACCTGGCCCAATGTTTTTTGAAAAAGCTCACTATTCATTTTTTTTCTCTTATGCTCCAGATTACAAGCATTTAACTCCAGAATTTGTCCCAGCAGACTCTGTTAAATGTTTTTTGTTGGATGTGTGATTTGTTTAGTACACCATATGTGGTTGCTTGGCCTTAAACTGATTAGCTATTTGGTTTTTCTTGCACTACATTACAGAATTTGTCCATGGATGTGTTTACTGTATGTGATATTACAGCATTAGTCTTAAGCCTTAATCATGTGCTTGATCTTAAAGGAAAACTATACCCCCCAAACAATGTAGGTCTCTATTAAAAGATACTGAGTAAAACAGCTCATGTGTAAAACCCTGCTTCATGTAAATGAACCATTATCATAATAATATACTTTTTTAGTAGTATGTGCCATTGGGTAATCATAAATAGAAAATTGACATTTTAAAAAATAAGGGCCGCCCCCTGAGATCGTAAGATTCACTGTGCACACATACAAACCACATGTAAGGTCACATGAGCCAATTAACAGACAGAGTTCTGCCTTTTGCTTCCTCACTTCTTCCTGTTACAGTTAGTGTTGTAGTATTTCTGGTCAGGTGATCTCTGAGGCAGCACAGATAGAGTCACGAAATGGTGGTTCAAGGCAAGAGATGTAAAAGGGCAATATTTATGTAAATATATATTCCAGTTTGGTAAGATTCTTTAATATGTCATTCAATTTGATATAAACTATCTGTTGCTTAAGTATTCATTTTGGGGGTATAGTTTTCCTTTAATAGTCTGCAGTGTGGGACTGTGGCCATCATAGATAGCTCTGCTGGAATGTTTTTGCATGTACTAGTAATTCTAGGACATGCTCTATAGCAGGGGTCCCCAACCTTTTATACCACATTAAAATGTAAAAAGAGTTGGGGAGCAAGACAAGCATGAAGAAAAATCCTAGGGGTGCCAAATAAGGTCTACGATTGATATGTGAACAGGCGATCTAAAGGAGGTTCTCTTTGGCAGTGCACCTGGTTTTCATGGAACCAAAACTTGCCTCCAAGCCTGGATTTAAAAAATAAGCACCTGCTTTGATGTCACTGGGAGCAACAGCCAAGGGGTTGGTGAGCACAAACAATTTGTTGAGGATCACTGCTCTATAGGAAATAGATTTCCTTACCAAAATACAAGGCAAGCTAATGAATGAAGGATTGGTAAGACCACTACCACCACTGGATCTATGGTGACATCAGTTTGTAGACAGAAGGCAAACACACAAGAAAACCTTGGCCTTTACCTACTGTATATGTAAACAGTTGTCTTAATCTGTCTTAATTTTGTTTTACCTCTGAAGATGTTCAGTGTGTTTAAAATGGTCATTACCTTTTGGATCAATTACATTGAATTTTCAACACACCTACTTTTTAGCATGAAAAGTACACCAGCCACCTTCAGATGTGTTCGAAAACGTCTGCAGTAAGAGAAGACCAGTTTAAGGAGCAAGGTGCCCACATGGACTCCTCCCAAGCAAAACAGGAAAAAGTGGACAAGAAATCTGCCACTGGTAATAATTATCTACCATTTTTCTCAGTCATTCAAGCAGTGTTCTAGCTATGCCTGTATAAAAGCATTAGTTAAAGGAAAAGGAAAGTCGTTAACCACTTGGGGGTGCCAAATGTTAGGCACCCCCAAGTGAATGTATTGATTTGCCTGAAACCCAGAGCCAGTGCGCCTATCAGCAGAAAACTACACCGGCCCGGGGTGATTCCAGCAAGCACCACGGATAGATTCTCTTCCGGCTTCTTCTGTCTTCAAATTTCCCGGGGCAGACGTATGGACAGTAGAATTTAAAAGCCCAATTTTTAGTTAAAGTCCGGCTTTTCACTCTATTCGCATGCGCAGCTGCAAGGATCGCTCCGTGGAGCTCACTGGAATAACCCCGGGCTGGTGCAGTTTTCTGCTGATAGGAGCACAGGCCCAGGGTTTCAGGAAAGTAAATACATTCACGTGGGGGTGCCTAACATTTGACACCACCAAGTGGTTAATGACTTTCCTTCTGAACACTAAAGCCTATACTGTGCATCCAGAGTACCTCAATAAATTTGAGAGCAACCCGTTGCAACATTTCAAAGGCCTGAATAATTCACCTGCTTGCCTTATTATCTCAGATAAGGTAAAATGACCTTGTTGTGACCATGTCAACCATACACTGATAACACAGAGTAACACAGGGTTGAACACACATTGGTGACTGGTTACTTATTGGTGATTGGGGTACTAATCCCTAACACGCGGTCAGATTTGGGGAGACTAGTGGTCCGAAGACAAATCTCCCCGAGATTTGCCTTCCTAGAATGTAAATCGCCTGCGGGATGGCACTATCGCTTTTCCAAAGTCGCCCGAAGATGCCTCATGAGGAAACCTCGGGCGACTTCGGAAAACGAAGTGCTCCGAGTGCCATCCCGCTGGCGATTTACATTCTAGCCGGTGGGAAGGCAGGGGAAGGCTGTCCGCCCTGAAGAAGAGGAGATTTGTCGCTGGACGACTAATCTTCCCGAATCTGACTGTGCCTCTGCCCTAAATGTTTCTTTCTAAATTGAATACTTATGCCAACTATAGTCCAATTTAAGATATTCAGCCCTCAAGCAGATGTTGGGAGCTGGGAATTTGCTGACTTGCTTGTTGTTTGCCAGATTGGCTGCTTTTTATTTGTCATGTCTCCTATGAATCTACACAGAGCCAGTATTGGCATCTTTTCTGGACAAGAGGTTTATTTGATGAAAAGAGGATTTTGGGCTATGGGGGTAATGATTGTCTGTATTCCATTCCTCCATGTTTATCATGTTAACATTCCACTGACATTACTAAAATACTGGAGTAGTTACAGAAAGTGCAACCTTTTTAAAAACCGTTTTGTAAGCTGCCGAAATTTTGAGTTGTTTGTGTATTGAACTGTCCCACAAAAATCATCATTCTAGTAGTAGTAAATACCATATAAAATTTGGTCATTTTGTAGGCCATGCCATTTTATTTATTGTTTTTATAGAATATTTTCTTTCTTGCAGAAAAATTACTGATAAATATACTTTAATTCACAGATGTTCCTGCCTACCGTACACCTTTATATGGTCAGCCATCTTGGTGGGGAGAGGACGATGATAACAAGCTTGGAAAGGAAGGCAGAAGTCAAGATGAACATTATTCAGGTGAACTTGCTTACCTAGTTTTAAGGGACATCGCAGTCCACTATAATAACTAGAAAAGCATTTCAAAAATGGGACTACATTATTTCCAAGTGCATTACTGTCAATCCATCCAGCCGCCTCCCAGTCATTAATTATGGTTAATTATGGGTTGGTCCTGTTGGAAATTGTATGTAAGATAAGTACATACTGGTGAGGAACACCCTTTACTATAGGAGTTATGTCTATTTCACTGCCATTGCCACTGACATAGTCTTTAATCATACCTAGAACAGGTTCATTTCGACAATTTGTTCTTAAAGGAGAACTAAAACCTAAAAATAAATACAGCTTTTTTTAAATGTTATCTCAGCCCAGAGGTTGAGAAGCGAAAGTTATCTAAGCCCGCACATATTCACAGCAGCTTCCATCTTGTTAGGCCATCTTTTTAATGACTGCACTGCATATTCTCCGTGTGATTAGGACAACTGTTGAGAGGCTAAGCTTAGGGGTGATCTCATCGAAACATTAGAACAAAGTGAGATTTTATGTCATAGGTGATGTTACAGGACTAATTATTAATTAATCCTGATGCCGGATGCACTGGTTTCTATGCTACCATGTAATTTGAATCTAAATGAATTTCTAATTACCCTTCTATTATTTAGTTTATTTTATATATTGTGACTTGGTCTCTTAGCCCAGGTACTTGACAAAGAAGATGGGATGCTACTGGGGCATATTCACAGACACAGGGGTGTACAGACACCAAAACATAAATATATCATTTCTATCTCTAATTCTTTGCTGAGCTTTTAAAGGGGTTGTTTAGCTTCAAGCTCTTTTTTTCATTTCAGTTGGTTTCAGATTGTTCCCCAGAAATAAAGACTTCTAATATTGAAGTGTTAAAGTTTCATATTTCATCTTCTAAAGCAGCTCTGGGAGGGGGGGGGGGGGTCGCCGACTCTCTAACTGTCTAAATTGATACATTTAGTTGATACATTTGTTATCATTAAAGGATAAGTAAACCTTTAAAATAAGTAAATGTAAAATGAATGGGGGCGATATTCGGAGAACTTTTCCCATTTGCATTTAATATTTATTTTGTTTTTATACCAAGATATTTAGGGATACACGTACTGTTAATATGAATGAATTTTGTTACAACAGCGCCACCTGCTGGTCAGTTTCCCACCAGTCTGACCACCAAGTAGTCAAGGAAGTTGTCAGGAGAAACGAAGAGGCTGCTCTGATGTTCTTCTACTTAGGAAAAAAAATTAGAAACCTTTTTAACATCAGAGCAGTTTCTTTCGTTCTCCTGAACAGTACACCTGTATGACCTAAACTCCCTCTAACATTCTGGGGAAAAACTTAAATTTTTAAAACTGTATATTTTTGTATATATTTCATAACTCACCCATCCGTATCCCTAAAAGTTTCTTTAAATTCCAGTTCCTGATACAATTTATATGAGAAAGTAAGACACTCAGACTGGCTTGGAGTAAACTAACCCCCACCACTAAAGACGGGGGCCTGGGGCTACCAGATTTATATCTCTATTACCTATCTAGTCAGCTGCACTGTGTCAAATGGTGGTTTATCCCAGACCCCTACAACCCAAATACAAATCCCCAGGCACTGGCTGTGGGGTCTTTAGAAGGTCTTAGGGACCTTCCGTACGGAGCAATCACAGATCATCCCAGCCATTATGGCAACCCTAAGGAAGGCCTGGAACCTAGCACTAAAACTCTACCCACAACAGTCTAACCCTAACACCTTTGTGGGCGAATTCTCGCCTCCCCCATCTCCAGAAATTTCCTGACTTTCTATACTGGCCCGAAACCAGATCAGGCTCTTACAAGATGTACTAGATGCTGCTACATTTGGCTCATACCAGTTCTTTAAAGACAAACTTACAGAACCCAACCTCTCTCACTTTCAGTATTTCCAACTCAGTCAAGTTTTCCAAGCAAGGATATACAAATCTCCCAACCCCAATTTGAAACAGCTCTCTGGTCTCCTACCCTAACTAAACCAACGTTAACATTATATAAAGCACTATTACAACCTCCCCCCATTCCAGAAGGCTACAGACAAGCTTCTATTATCTTTACTCTGTACGGAACAAGTTAATTCAGTTTAAATGGCTACACACATTTCGATCTTACCCCATGGGATGCAATCCCAGTGCAAAGTGTCATATGTGTGGGTTAGAAGGGGCAAACCTTTTACACATGGCCAGGTCCAGCCCACTGGTGGCCAAGTTTTGGACTTGGGATTCTCTAACATGAACCGAAATACTCAAGACGCATAGCTTGAGGCTCTATATAAACTCTGATGGGTTTAACCGTGGCTGTTAAGTGGGGGGAGGTGTAGGACATCTCCTGGACGAATGGGCACCTGTCCAATGCCTAAAGGGACTGATATACCAGCCAAACTATTGAATGAAATGTTAATTCAATTAAATGGGTTTTTTTTATATCATATTTTGTTTTATGTTATACATTTAAATGTAGAAAGGCCAAAAGATATGACTCAACACGAGGAAGAAGTAAGTGACAATATGGGCTACAGGGATTCTCCGGATCAGTGCATGTACCCATTCAGAAGAGAACCAAGTTACTTTGAGATTCCAACTAAAGATTTTCAGCAGCCTGTGAAGCCTCCAGAAACCCAGGTCTATGAAATCCCTACTAAGGACACAGATACAGTGCCGCCTGTAACGCCCCCAGTCATGCAGAGTCATGCCTCTTTCACAATTGAGTTTGATGATTGTAAGCCTGGCAAAATAAAAATTAAAGATCATGTCACAAAATCTTCAATGAGACAGAGGAAAACTGCTGGAAAGGAACCTGGTCCAACAGAAATGGTATCGGCAGAAAGTAAGGTGGCTGACTGGCTAGTTCACAATGACCCAAGTTTGATTAGAAGGCCATCTCCTGGGGAAGATGTCTACAGTACCAAGAGTGACCTTCCCATTCATAACAGAACTCTTAAAGGTAAGAAGTGATTCATAAAAGTAAAGGGGGGGGGGGTTGGAACGTTGCGACAAAATCAAGCATCAATTCGAAGCATGCAACTTTTTTGAATTGACGCTCCAGAAACTCTGGTTTTTCGAGTTGCTTAAAAAACTTGAATAATAATAATAATATCGAACAAAAACCGGTGCAAACAGCCCCAAACTTTCCAGAACCATGAATGCATGAAACAGGTTCCAAAGGTAAAATGGACCATCTGTCATTGACTTTTAGATGATTTTGACAGGTTTTAGCTGGAGTATTTTCATATTTGAATGGTTAGTAGCTTCTGGGTATAATAATTTGCACATGGTGTCTATTTAATTGTAAAGTGGGATACTCTGTGGATAACAATTGAAAAAGGGCTTTGCCCGAAACATGTTGTGTCAATAAATGTTTTGCAGTTCTGCTAGCGCCTGGCTCTACTACTTTCTACTTTGATGCTTCAGCCTTTTATGGACAAAGGCAGAGCCTTAGGTGCAAATAAGTCATACTTGGAACCAGTGCTTTCTACAAGTTTGAGAGAAATCTCCGTAACCTCTGGAAAAAGTATTTTTCCAAGCCAGTGAAACCATGGAGTATTGATAAATAGGGAATTGGTTACTTAGAAAGCTGGGCTAGGCTTGAGGAAAGCGACTCCTAACCTCCAGCTGGCAGCACAGCTTGAAATTTCCCTGGAGACAAATGGAGCGATATCAAAGTGCCGTCTCAAAGTGCATCTGCATTATTTTTTTTAAAATCAAAAAAACCTTTGAAGAAATAATGCAGAGTATAACTTCTTTATGGTATGAAATCATCATAAAATCTTGCTTGACTGTTTTTTTTATCTATTTAAGGTAACAAACATGAAGATGGAACACAGAGTGATTCAGAAGACCCCTTGGTGACCAAACCTGAGCAAGAAACTGGAACAGCTGATCACCCACAGCATCAGCGGCAGTTCAATCGCGAACCTGAAGAATTGCTTCACAGTCAGCAGGCGTTTGTCATAGAGTTTTTTGATGATGATGCTCCTAGGAAGAAACGATCCCAGTCTTTTACACACAATTCTAACTCCCCTCCAAATGATACAGATCCAATCCTTAAAGCTAAAGTTGACAAGCGAAAGGGTACGGTACATGTTGAAAAAGTATCGACTAATGGAACAGGCTCAACTGCACCAGCATCAAAATCACTGTCAAGCCCTTCATTTCCACAAAGATCGAATTCTTTCAGGCGAGAAAAAACGGAAGACCGCATAGCGTCTGCTCCTACAACAGCAAGGTTACCAGGGAAGAACTATGGAAGTGTTGGGAAGAAATCAAAGCTTGCCCAAGAATTTGCTGCTGAATATATGCATGAACAAGCAGAAGTAGTTAAACAGGCAGCAGAAAAACCAATGACCTTGCCTTTGTCTGCATCAATATTACAGCAACCAGCCTCACAAGTGCAAATCTCAAGCCAAGCACAAACTATGCCAGTGACATCTGATGTAAGATCAGAGACAATTAAGAATGAAGAAGAGGACAACTTGAGTGATGCTGGAACATATACAATAGAAACAGAGACGCAGGATAGAGAAGTCGAACAAGCGAGGAAAATGATAGACCAGGTAAAATACTAAAATGCTGAAATACTAAACTAAAGGGTAACAGAGAGAGAAATACATTATGAACTGGGTATAATGCTGAGAAAAACCCCAGGGGCTCATTTTGACGTGATGTTGTTTCTGTTTGCAAGCATTGAAGTGTTATCTAGTTAGCTTGGCTGTAGTGACATATAAACTGGTTTCCATTGTTTCCAAGTACAAAAAAATATGAACTGATGAAATGCTTTATAAACTTAAAGGGTTGTTCACTTAAAACGATTTGTAATATTTGGTAGACAGTAGAATGTAGTATTTGATATATATTTTAATTTTCTGTTCTGCAGCGCTTCAGGTTTGGAATTTAAATTGCTGTCTGGTTGCTTGGGTTTAATTGCTTTGGGCTAACATTTTCACCTGGAAGCCAATTGGAATTCAGAAAAGTAGGGATGCACCGAATCCACTATTTTGTATTGACGAATCCTTCACTAAAGATTTGGCCCAATACCGAACCGAATCTGCATATGCAAATTAGGAGTGGGAAGGGGAAAACATTTTTTACTTCCTTGTTTTGTGACAAAAAGTCACGCGATTTCCCTCCCCGCCCCATATTTGCATATGCCTCTTGGGCCACAATAACCAGATAGCATTTTGCAATGCAGGGTTGTAACTTGCAGAATAAGTCAAAATCATAATTTGCCTACTAAAGGGGAATACTGTGTTATTATGTTAAAGGGACTCCGTCATGATTTATTTCTAAATTACATTGTTTACATAATTCACACTACCATATAAAATTTAATTCCTGAACCAAGAAGTATATGATCCTGTGCTTTAAGCAAGAGCCAGCACTTCATGATAGAACTGCTTTCAGGCATGAAATTGTGCCCTTTACTCAGTGTAACTGGAGGAGTTGCAGTGGGACTATTGAGTGCTGTACTTAGATCTACCAGGGAGCTGTTATCTGCAACCTACCCATTGTTCTATTGCTAGGCTGCTGGGCTGAAAGGGAGGGCGATGATATCACTCCAACTTGCATTGCAGCAGTAAAGAGTGACAAGTTTATCAGAGCACAAGTCACATAACGGAGGCACCTGGGAAACTGACAATGTGTAGCCCAGTGTCAGATTTTAAAATTAAATATATAAAAATCTGTTTGCTCTTTTGAAAAACTGATTTCAGTACAGAATTCTGCTGTAGCAGCCCTATCAACTGGTGTGTTTTGGAAAAAACATGTTTTCCCGTGATGGAAACCCATTAAGATTATGTTATACACTAAGAGCTTTTTAGGCCTTTTAGGGCTATATCTGGATCCTTAGCCTCCAGCAGCATTCTTATATATTGTATAGCACAAGCTCTGTTAAACAGATTGTGGTGTGTATTTTTTTTATTTTGTCTTTGGCTAGTGTTTTGCTTTAAAGCTCAGTTTTTTGAACTTAAATATTTGGCTACATATATCTTAACACTTACATTTGTATTTAGGTCTTTGGAGTTTTTGAACCTGATGAGTATTCCAAGATTTCATCCACAGTTTATAGGCCAGTCATTAATAAAGGAAAAGAGGAACATCTTGGGAGTGAACCAAGCATGACCCACAAGCCAATAATGTCATTGTCAACTCCACCGATAAAATTAAGTAATGGACTTCAGGCTGAACCCTTGGTATGTTTCAGTGTTACTGAATGCACTCCTATTCCTTTCAATGAGCTATGATTTTGCCAAATGTAAATTACTGAATTTAAATTGTTTGTACTATAACATCTGCAGATTGAAAGACCTGGCTCCAGCTCCAAATCAGGTCAGAAATGGGTTTCCCGCTGGGCAAGTCTCGCTGACAGTTATCCTGATGCATCGCCAACATCTCCTTCGGACAGTCAGAAGCAGGGCTTTATTGCAGATGATGGTAAATACAATAGCCCAAATCTGATGTCATTTCTCATAGTTTTCAAAAAAAGTAGTTGTACTGTAGATTTGAATTGATGTTGAGGATATACTTTAGCTACAGTAATAAAAATGAAAAAAAAATTGCTCCAATTCACTAAATATTTAAAGTGGGAGGTGTATGAAATCTCACAAAATATTTAAAGCGGGAGGTGCACGAAATCCCAAATCGGTTTGGAATTTTGCCAATCTCTACTTTTTTTTTCTTTTTTTGCAGGATTTTAATGTGGCTGAACTGAATCAGAACCATTAATGTCAGTTAAGCCAATTAATTGTTTCCATTATTGATTCAAATCAGTCGGGGTTAGTCAGGATCCACAAAACCCCATACATATTTTTGCAACAAATTTTGTTTTTATTATCTGAATTGGATCAAAGCAAAAAGATTTAGTCTAAGTTGATTTAATATTGTATAATTATGAATTATTAGCTCATCCCCATTGTTCAGAGACCTCTTATTACAATGATTACATATACAAGGTTAAAGTTTCAATACTTGTATGATTTCAAATGACAGAGGTAGATGCATCATAATGTGAAAATGTGCATGTGGTTCTGTTTGGTGTATTTGACAGCCATAATGAAATTAAAATTAATTAGACCCTTGCATTGCAGAAGATGTTATTGAGCGTATAGAGGTCCAAGGAGAAGCAGATCCCACGGTGCCATCAAGAACAAGACGACTCCTTCCACAACTCCCTCCTGAAAATGTAATGCCAACAATTTTTGTTTGCCAAGAATCTTTTTCAGCTGAATCTCAAAGGAAGCATGTGGAAGAACCAGAAAAAGGAATTTCTGCAGAAAATAGCAGTTTATTATTAGTTCAGGAGGAATTGGATCCAGACAGCCTTAGTGATACAAGCAGGTCTGATGATGGTGTCCTGTCAGTAAGGAAGTCTGCCAAGGCTTCTAAAATTTATAGAAATGGATGGAAGGGAGAGGAGCCTCATAGTAGGGAATCATCTGTTCAAAGGACTTTAGTATCTTCTAGTGAAAAGAAATCAACTTGTTTTTATGTTGGAAATGATGATATGGGAAGCCTTAAACAAACAACCTCTGGATTGTCCTCTAAAGATGTAGTTAAGAACCACGAAAGCCACATTAACCTGAAAGCTAATGTACATTCAAATGTGGAGACTCCAAGTGCAGAAAGATTAGTTAATCAGTTTCACAAGAAAGAGAATGGCTCTGCAAAAGACCCTCTTTCATTTGTAAGGCAAGAAAGCTTTACCAAAGAGAAGTCCAGTAGCAACGTTTCCCCAAATAAGCTTCCACATATTTCAACTCATCCATTGCTTAAAGATTTAAGTGTTACAAAATCAAGTCATGATTACAGTCAAGAGACACGTTTAATACTCAAAGAGACAGAAACGGCGTTGGCTGCGTTAGAAGCAAAGCTGTTTACACAGTCCCACCTTGATGAATTAGAAAATACTCCTTCCTTACGTGATGACTCCTTGTCGGGAGAATCTGATGTGGATACTGCCAGCACAGTTAGTCTAGTCAGTGATAAAAATGCACCAATCCATTCTCAGCAAAACAGAATTGTCAACCTTCAGAAGGAAAAGTCCTCCTCCACATCTTCTATACAAGAGCAGTATTGTCAATCAAGTGCTCGAGAACGTCTTTCTGAGAAACGAAGAACAGTTCCTGCTGATGCTGGAACCAGGAGCATAACCAAACGGGTAGGGATGACACGTAGCACGGGAGCACGTGGCTCATTAGACTTCACAGATGAAGAAAGAAGTTCTAGTCTTCCCTATATGCCAGTCTCAGAAACTGTTTCATCTGACTATGAAAATTCTTCTTCAAGGCATATTTCACGGAGAAAACCAATTGGTCAGACTTGCAAAGAGGACTCCAGTAGATCATCAAATGCACAAAAAGTTCAGCAGGCTCTTACACGTTCTAACAGTTTATCAACTCCGAGGCCTACACGAGCCTCAAAACTGCGTCGTGCTCGTCTAGGCGAATCATCTGACAATGAATGTGCTGATGGAGAAAGATCAAATATAAGTCCAGGAACATCTTCTGCCAACTCCTCTTCTGCTAAAAGTTCTACAGAACCTAAAAAGCCATCTCGTCTAGACATTCTTGCAATGCCAAGAAAACGTGCTGGTTCATTTAATGTTCCAAGTGACTCTGAAACGTATTCTTCAGTGAGAGCGATGTTTTCAGGACGTAGCGTAGACCAAAGTTATACAAGTAGAAAACCAGCTGTGGCAGAAAGCAAACAACCTCCCAAGAAACCTGTAGCACCTACACAGAAGCAAACTCCATCAAAAGCTCGCTCAAGCAGTGTCAAGTACTCCTCTTCTTCAAGTAAGTTGTTGCTATTAATATACAGTTTGCTTTCCTTCTATTGCTTACATTGTTATTTGCCTAATAATGAACATAGCATATATTAAGGGTAACATACATTATACAGCTGTAAAGTATGGGCAATCCATTTTATTACAATGCTATTTGATTTTGAGTTATAGTGTTAATATCGTTCTGCTACTTTATATCATATTGGGGACCCATGTTAGAGTCCTTCAACGGGTTGGTTACATGCGGGTTACTGCGGAATACCTGCAAAGTGGTTGGGTTTTGGGCCGAAAGACTTAAGATTTCCAGAACATGTGGGTGGTCCCGGGTACCCTGCTTGGTTACTCCGCTTATTGGAGGCTTGATTCCCCCTCCAACCTGGTTGATCCGCTTCTAAAGTGACTACCATTACAGGCCACCAGGGACGACACAGGGTTTGGGTTGAAGGTTTGGGTACATTCATGGGATCTGGGGTGCAGTGTAATACTAGGTGCAAAAAAAATAGTATAGTAACCCATAGCGACCATTTTTCACCTTTTACTGGTCAGTTGTTTGAAAGCAAGGATTTGATTGGTGGCTATGGGTTATTGAATCTGCCTATTTATTACATTGTCTCAATAGTCTCAATAAATATATAAAAGTACAGTTTAATTGGTTATTCTGTTTTTATTGACGTTTCTTACCGCTCCCAAAATTCCACTCACTTCTATTAAGGCTTCTAAGTGCTACTGAGAGATATGACAATATGAAGCCTGAACATTTCAGATATCTTCTGTTACTACAGGCTTCTAGAATTACTTTTATTATAATTCTACTACGGCACATCTGGTGTTTTGATTGCTAAACCTTACATGTTAGTATATTTATGAATTTCCCTATTAAGGCACAGGCCTTGATCATTAGAGTGTTGAAAGATGAAGCGCCTTTGTTTAAAAAAAAAAAAATGTATATTTTTTTTTTCGTTTAAATATTGGGGTGTCAATGTAGACTAACATAAACAATTGTGTGGTGTTAATTAACATAATTATATTGTGTTAAGCTTAAAATGTTAGCTAGTTTCCTACAATGTGTATATAAATTGCTCTGATTTGAAAGAAGAATTATAACCACACTCCTTTTTCCTGAACTGATTTTTTTTTAAAATGGGGGGGGGGGCATTTTAAGTCAAAAAGTGCATTTTTTTTTTTTTAAACTAAGTTTTTCAAATGAATTGGTTTTCATTCAGATTTATTGTAGTTTATTAACATTATTTTATTCTATAGAACACTTGTTATTTTTTCTTTCTCTGTCCCTAACGAATGCAGTTCTTCTTTCACCCCTTAGACTGAGATTATATTACTATATTAAGTCTCTTCTTTCTGTTAAAAACGTTGTTTCTTTTGATGTAAATCTTGCGACCTTTAATCATAGATGAAAAAGCAGTAAATGCTACTTGACCATAAAAAAAATTCTGACAATTGCAATAATTCAGCAAAAGAAACGAAAAATCCATGAAATGAATAAAATCAACTTAAAAGGAGTATCCATAGAAAAACAAGTTCGGCTTAAAGGATAACTAAAAATAAAATGGACTTTTAGGTGTAATTACAGTGTCCGTTACTAAAATACAAATGACTAACGTGCCATGCAGTATGTGCTTTAAAGGAGTGGTCTAGCAAGCTCATTTCTTCCAAACCAGGTATTTTTAAATTGTGTCCAATGCAGTTCAGTCCTGCAGCTTGGGGATAAATAGAAATGGTTGATCCTGATGAGGTGAATCAACTGTCTATTCAAATATGCAGTCTGCATAACTAAAGGGGACTTTGCTTATATGCTAAAATATTTTTTTTATATTGAGATTAAAGCTCATTATCCGTTTTACCTGATATTTTGACATGCTAAGCTGAATACCTTCTTGTAGTGAAAGACTTAAATGGCCACTTTGAAAATAAAGCTCAATACACTTCTAAAGAGGGAAACTCCCCAGATCTGTATTAGGGTGATGGCAGACGTGGCTACTGCGGGAGATTAATTGCCCAGCGACAAATCGCCTCTTCTTCAGGCGACTAATCTCCCCCAAATGCCTTCCTGCCGGCTAGAATGTAAATAGCTGGTGGGATGGCACTCGAATCGATTCGGCTTTCCAAAGTTGCCCGAAGTCTCCTCGTGAGGCAACTTCAGAAACCGATGCGTTCCACATGCCATCCCGCCAGCAATTTACATTCTAGCCGGCGGGAAGGCATTTAGGGGAGATTAGTCGCCCGAAGAAGAGGTGATTTGTCGCTGGGCAATTAATCTCCCCCAGTAGCCTCGTCTAGCACCACTCTAAGGGCAGAGACACACACTAATATTCGGGGAGATTTAGTCTCCTGGCGATAAATCGCCTCTTCTTCTGGGCGATTAATCTCCCCGAACTGTCTTCCCGTTGGCTAGAATCTAAATCACCTGCAGGATGGCACTCGGAGTGCTTCGTTTTCCAAAGTCGCCTGAAGTTTCCTCGTGAGGCACCTTCAGGCGACTTCGGGAAACAAAGCACACCGATTGCCTTCACCCCGACGGGAGGCAGTTTGGGGAGATTAGTCGCCCAGAAGAAGAGGAGATTTGTCGCCGGGCGATTAATCTCCCCGAACTGTCTTTCCGTTGGCTAGACTCTAAATCACCTGCGGGATGGCACTCGAAGTGCTTCGTTTTCAAGACGCACAAAGTTTCCTCGTGAGCGACTTCGGGAAACTAAGAACACCGATTGCCTTCCCGCCGGCGGGAGGCAGTTTGGGGAGATAAGTCGCCCCGAAGAAGAGAAGATTTGTCGCTGGGCGACTAATCTCCCTGAATCTGAGCGCGTGTCTCTGCCCTTATAATCAAAGAGGCAGAAATGGCGTTGGTTTCATTAGAAGCAAAGCTGTTAACACAGTCCCAACCCTGATGAATCACAAAATACTTTCTTTACTTTATTTCCGGCCTTTGATAAATATACCTCTATATGTTTAGCATTATGTTTACATCTTTAATCATCTATAACAATAGTTCTAATTAAGAGTGTGCTGGGAATGATAGGAGTATAAGAAGTACTGTCTCCTGCTGCTTTTGTCTAGCCAGATAGTTTAACCCCTGGTCTACCAGGGCTATTTAATTACCATGCTGCATGATGCCAGACAACAAATAGATCATAGAGCAACCCAGGAATGTAAAAATATACATTAGATAAGTAGTTAAGAAAGCAGACTATAAACGACTCGCTTGTAGTTTATTTTCTTTAAGCCTGACTCATTTCATGGGTGCTTTTTTTTTTTAAAAAAAAAAATCTATTTTAAAATGATTCTTTGATCACATTTTCCTTTTTAAGGTATTCTGTGCTCTTTTTTTTTTTTAAAATAAATTTACATATAATACACAAAGCCATGAATATCCTGTAAATTATATCCTTATAAACAGTGAGTTCTGATGTCATCAGTTATAAACGGTGAGTTCTGATGTCATTTCTGTCACATGACTCACTGAAACTTGTGTATTATAATAAATAAAGTACCCCCTGTTGCAAAATATGAGGATATTAGAAGTTACCTCGGAGTTCCATGACCTGTATAAAAACACTCGGCCTTCGGCCTCGTGTCTTTATATGGTCATGAAACTCCTCGGTAACTTATAATATCCTTATATTTTACAAGTGGGGGTACTTTATTCACTATATATATTATACAAGTACACAGCTTAAAGGGAAATTACCGTGTAAATGTAAAATTTGATATAAGCTTCATCTCAAGGAAATTGTGGAACTTTGTAAATGTACACAGTTAAAATGGGGACTTCAACTTTCAGTTAACTTTTAGTACCGGTCAGGGTCGGACTGGGGGGCCCGGGGCCCACCGGGACTGCTGTCCAGGGGCCCCCCTCCGGCCCCCTGCACCCCTACTAAAATATGTCGGCCCAGCAACACCGGCGATTGGCGCGCATGCGCAACAGCGCCGGCGTTCGGCGCGCATGCGCAACAGCGCCGGCGTTCGGCGTGCATGCGCAACAGCGCCGGCGTTCGGCGTGCATGCGCTGCGGCGCTGCGCATCGCCGGAAAAAAACATTTTTTCCGCGATCTGAAATATCTAGAGAAGGGTTCTGGCCCGGCGGGGGCCCACGAGGGTCGGGGCCCACCGGGTTTTTTCCCGGTTTCCCGCCGGGCCAGTCCGACACTGGTACCGGTATGGGATCTGTTATCCGAAACCCGTTATCCGGAAAGCTCAGAATTATGGAATGGCTGTCTCCCATAGACTCTGTTTTATCTAAGTAATCCAACATTTAAAAAAAAAAAAACATTTCCTTTTTCTCCATAATAATAAAACTGTAGCTTGTACTTGATCCCAACTAAGATATAATTAATCCTTATTGGAAGCAAAACCAGCCTATTGGGTTTATTTAATGTTTACATGATTTTCTAGACTTAAGTTATGAAGATCCAAATTATGGAAAGATCCATTATCTGGAAAACCCCAGGTCCCAAGCATTCTGAAAAACAGGTCCTATACCTGTATATTTTAGAATGTGCTATTCGTGAACTTTTTCTTCATTATTTACTTCTTATAGTTTAAAGGGATACTGTCATGGGGAAAAACATTTTTTTCAAAATGAATCAGTTAATAGTGCTGCTCCAGCATCACTTGGGGCAGCTGGGAAATTGACAATATGTCTAGCCCCATGTCAGATTTCAAAATTAAATATAAAAAAATCTGTTTGCTCTTTTGAGAAACGGATTTCAGTGCAGAATTCTGCTGGAGCAGCACTATTAACTGATTCAATTTGAAATTTTTTTTTTCCCATGACAGTATCCCTTTAATTATTTGCCTTTCTCTTCTGCCTCTTTCAAATGGGGGTCACCGATCCTTCAGCCAAAAAACGATTGCTCTGTAAATCTAAAATTTTATTGTTATTTTTTATTGTTCATGTTCCTATTCATGTCCTCTCCTATTTATATTCCATTAAAAACCACTGCATGGTTGCTAGGGTAAATAGAATCCAAGCAACCGGATAGATCCTAATTTCAAACTAAAGAACTGCTGAACAAAACGATTACTTAAAAACCACAAATAATGCAAAATGAAGACCAATTTGACCAAAATGAAGACTATATAATACTAAAAGTTAAGGTGAACTACCTCTTTAAACATTATATACCGTATCTAAAATAATCAAGTTAATGTTCATTATCCCCCCCCCCCAATCGCAGTAGTTTCTCTATATGCAGCTTTGTGCCGGAATCCGTTGTATTGAAACAGTTAGCTGACTACATTGTCTAGGCAAATGGAGGTCACACCAATGTATTCGACCTAACTGTCGATCAATATCTGACTCCAACACCTGTATGTAGAGAGGCGCATTCGAAATAATTGCAGAAGCCGTATAGAATTCTTCAATAATTATATTTTAGGGATGCACCGAATCCAAAATTCAGCCTTTATTCAGCAGGATTAGGCCGAATTCTTCTGCCCGGCCGAACCAAATCCTAATTTGCATATGCAAATTAGGGGTGGTAGAGAAATCGTTTAACTTTTCGGTCACAAAACAAGAAAGTAAAAAACGTGTTCCCCTTCCCACCCTTAATTTGCATATGCAAATTAGGATTTGGTTCATTATTTGGCCGAATCGTTCGCGAAGGATTCGGTGGTTCGGCCCAATCCAAAATAGTGGATTCGGTGCATCCCTGTTATATTTAGAAATATTCTTATTTGCATGAGATGAAGCTTATATTAACTTTTTCATTTTTGTCATAGTTTCCATCTAATTAATTCATTAAACCACAGTATATTAAACATGCACAGAATCCCACCACTCTGTCTTGGTTACTGGGGCACAATCAAGCCTTTCATTGATCATATAACGTTCTCTTTCTCTAAAACCAATTCATTTTATAAGCTTCACGAAGGAGGCAGCAGGGATCAGATTATGTTTCTACATCTGAGGAGGAGTGTGGCTCAAATCACAGCACTCCTAAACACAAACCCTCCCGTGCTTCAACAGCCACTCAGACTTCAAGGTCAAGCAGTGTCTCTCGACATCACAAGTCCAGTCGGCAGGATGAGGACGAGGTTGAGCAGGAAGTTTATAACAACTTTATGGCCCAGTCTGTGGAAATTGCAGAAATAGCGAGGTAAGTGCGATCCACAGCATCAAATCAACAGCCGTCCGAACAATGCACTAGCGTCCACATCACGTGCTTCAGCTGTAACATATTCTATTTCTGAGTGTTTTGACTCTCTAACCCTAGCGCAGACACCGTAAAATAAAGTATGAGAGTGTAGTGTGCATCTTTTTTATGTGCAGTTTATTTATCCTTACTTAATCCTGTAGCAACATTGAGTTAAGATGGCCATAAACGTAGAGATCCGCTCGTTTGGCGATGTCGCCAAATGAGCGAATCTCTCCCGGATATGCCCACATTGAAGTGGGGGCGATATCGGGCTGATCTGATCTTGGGCCCAACGGTCGGATCATAAGGCATCCGATACGGGTGGGCGGATCGCGGGACCGCATAAACGCACAGATGCGGCCGCGATCTGACTGGATTTTTTAAAGGACAAGGAAAGTTAAACTAAAGAAGTAGGTAGAAATGTTGTACATTATGTTTTGTGCTTCTGTACAAGCCCAAGGCAACCACATCCCTTTAGCAGTAAAGATTTGTGTCTCCAAAGATGCCCCAGTAGCTCCCCATCTTCTTTTCTGCTGATTCACTGCACATGCTCTGTGCTGCTGTCACTTACTGAGCTTAGGGACCCACTCACAATATACAGTACACATAGAATAGAAATGTCACAATATAAGGCTGATAAGTAATTAATACAGATAATTACTACATGGCAGCACAGAAACCAGTGCAATTAGCATCAGAATTTAATAATCGGCAAACCTGTTGCATCAGCTTATATTACAGGGGAAGCTCATTTTCTGCTGGATAATTAGTAACGAGCCCTAAGCTTAGCTTCTCAACAGCCAATCAGAGCCCACTGAGCATGTGAGTGTCACAGACACTTTCCAAGATGGTGACCCCCTGTGACAAGTTTGAAGTCCTGGATCATTGCTGCTATTGACAAGCTGAAACTTTAGGCTGGTGCAATAAGTTCAGTATATAAAACATGGCAGTTTTGGCCATATTAATTTTTAGGGTTTAGTTCTCCTTTAACCTACCCGATCGAGAAGTCGGCCAGATATCGATTGGAAAAGCCCGTTGGATGGCCCCACACACAGGCCAATAAGCTGCCGACTCTAGTTTTATCGACCCGTGTATGGGCCTTTACTTGTGTTACTTATGGCATAAGGCTGTTGTCTTTTTTTCCATTTCTTGCATTCATATGCCATTTAAAATAGGCCACCCCAAGCATCCTCAACTTTCCTTCGATACTTTAATTTGCCATAGCTCTTATTCTGTATGTGCATTTGGTACTGAATTTGGGAGCAAGGCGCTTAATCAGCAAATTCAGAAAGTATAAGGCAGAACCACTGGATGCTTAAATGTATGTTATAGTAAACTTGCTTTACTTTAGGGGCAGATTTATCAAGGTTTATCGAAGTAATGGGGGTTTTTTTTTTTTTTTGAAATTTATAAAAAAAATCTAAGTTTTTTTTTCCGGGGGAATAGGTCTATTTTCAATCGAATTCTAAATGTACGAAGCAAAGTAATGGCGTATTCGATCAAATTCAATTCAAAGTTTCTCCAAAAGAACTTTGATTTAGACTAGGGGTCCCCCCTAGTCTAAAACAGCAATTCGGCAGGTTTTAGATGGCGAATGATCGGAGTCGAATTTTTAAAGAGACATTACATGTTTTTCAAAATCAAATTGAATTTGGACTATTCCCTAGTCGAAGTACATAAAAAATAGCTTGAAATTTGAATTTTTTTAATTAGAATTTTCACTTCGACCTTTGATAAATCTGCCCCAGAGTCAAACGGGAAAATATGCCTTAATGTAAGAATCTATCTCTGTGAGTATTATTCACCATTTATTTGTTTTTTAAATCTTGCTGTAGATGTAATGTTTAATATTGTACCACAGGCCATTTGTAGTTGGTCAGGATTGTTTCCTATTGGGAGCAAACAATGCTTCTTTTGTAGCTCCCAAGTTAGGCTCCCTAGTTTGGTATATAGCAAATATTGAGTATATAGCAAATAATGATTCCTATATAAGTCGGCTGCTAGAAGCCAATCTAAAATCTTCACGTGTCGCATATACATTTGTATGTCAAAAACATTTGTAACCCTGTTGTCTGCAACAGATTGAGTCAAACCCTAGTGAAAGATGTAGCCAGTTTGGCAAGAGAGATTCATGATGTAGCAGGAGATGGAGATTCTCAGAGCTCGTCAGGAACAGGACAGAGCACCTCAATCAGTTCTGTGCCAAACACCCCAGCCTCAACTATTTCAGCAAGGGAAGAGGTAAAGTGTCTTTGAAATATTCTAATTTTTAATCTACTACACTCTGTCTCCCTCCGGGCATCATTGTGTGTTGAAGACCACAATTTGATTAACTTTATCTTCAGACAGTTCACACTTTTTAAATGATGTACAAAGATTAAATGTATGTGCATGCGATGGTGCCCTAAGTGCGTTTGATTCATATCTAAAGTGTACACATTAAATGCATGTTAGAACTGTTCTCTGTGTTTTACAAAAATGCTAACCGAAAGCCCATGTGAAAAAAATACCTGACCAGCTATGTACCAGCTGTGTGCTCCGCTTTTTCCCTCTAAGGCAGGGGTCGCCAATTACCTGTGAGCCGCATTCACGTGTAAAAAAGAGTTTGGGAGCAACACAGGCATAAAATAAGTTCTTGGGGTACCAAATAAGGGTTGGTAGTCCCTATGTGGACTGGTAGCCTACAGGAGGCTCTGTTTGGCAATACAACTGGATTTTATGCAACCAAAACGTGCCTCCAAGCCAAGAATTCAAAATTAAGCACCAAAACCAAAAACTGGGTAAATAGATAGGCTGTGCAAAATAAAAAATGTTTCTAATATAGTTAGTTAGCCAAAAATGTAATGTATAAAGGCTGGAGTGACTGGATGTCTAACATAATAGCCAGAACACTACTTGCTTTTTATCTCTCTTGGTTCACACCGATAGGTTACCAGGCAGTAACCAATCAGTGACTTGGGGGGGGGGGGCACATGGGTCATATCTGTTGCTTTTGAATCTGAGCTGAATGCTGAGGATCAATTGCAAACTCACTGAACAGTTATGTCCCACGTGGGCCCCCCTTCGAGTCGCTGACTAACTCAGAGTTAGAGAGCTGAAAAGCAGGAAGTAGTGTTCTGGCTATTATGTTACACATCCAGTCACTCCAGTCTTTATACATTACATTTTTGTCTAAATAGCTATATTAGAAACATTTTTTATTTTGCACAGCCTGTCTATTTACCCTGTTTTTTATTTTTACACTGAACTGTTCCTTTGAATTAACATTAAACAAATATGAAGCCCAAGTCCACAATATTAATTCCTCTACGCGTTTTATGTGATGCGCCACACTTCCTCAGGAAGCTATGTACCATTCCCAAATGGTTGCCCTCAAACACAGTGCCTCCCCCCCCATGTTGAACTTCCGCTTAACTGAATCTTCATTGGTCCATCTGGACATGTGGTGCCATATACATGTGTCATGTGCAGGATGACGTCAACAAGCCAAGCCTCTCTTTCACACAAGGATCCAGGAAGTAATCTACACATCCTCTCTAGGCAAGGCAAAGGAACTCCAATCCTCCATCCTATTGCACTAAAGAGATTGTGTTTAATTACCATGGCAACCAATAAAACTAGCACAACATATCTAAAATATTAGTCTCATAATATATAATACTAATAAATAATATAATAGCCAGCACAATTATAGCATACGTTCTAAAAACACATATATTAAACATATAAAATTTGGCATAAAATGACATGCCCAACAGATCTTACCCACTAAAATGCAACTCGATCAAGACCTATGTTTCCACCATTATGTTGAAGGCTATTTGGTTTAAAAATCCAAAAGCTTTCGCTTTGTAACCTCAGTAGACAATCAAAACCCTTATGCAGTATGTGGATTGTACTTGTTCTAAACATACCGATGTAGTTCCAGTAGGCTTCTCACTGGGTTGTTTAGTATAATGCCTAGCAACTCTAGGATTCATTTTCTTCTCCTTAAAAGGAGAAGGAAAGTCTTTGTGCACTTGGGGGTACCAAATGTTAGGCACCACACAAGTGATTGTATTTACTTACCTGACACCCCAGGCCGGTGCTCCTATCAGCAGAAAACTGCACCGGCCCGGGGTTATACCACTAAGCACCACAGAGCGATCCTCTTCCGGCTTCTTCTTTCTTCAAATTTCCCAGGGCAGATACATGTGTATTTGAACTAAATAACCGACTTTTTAGTAAAAGTTTGGCTTTTCGTTCTTTCGTAAAGCATTTTCAAGATGATTTCTTTAGCTGAATTGGTTTAAATGCTACAAGATATCATAAACCTTCTGTGATGTGGTGTTTTATGTTTGTTTCCATTTCTTCTTATTTTTTTCCCTAATCTAAACTGTTTATACGTGGAAATATGTTTGTGTGTTTCCTTCACTGCATAATGACTGTAGATTGTTGGGCTGTGGTTTGTAGTCTATAGTCTGTAGAGTCTACGTGAGTCTATGTGATTCTGATTCTCCTTGTAGGTGTGGCTGACCATGCCTGCTTTGAAACACGGTACTTTGTTTATTTACACAGGCAGCTACCTCATTTAATGAAGGAACAGTTCAGTGTGAAAATAAAAACTGTGTTAATAGGCTGTGCAAAATAAAAAATGTTTCTAATATAGTTAGTTAGCCAAAAATGTAATGTATAAAGGCTGGAGTGACTGGATATGTAACATAATAGCCAGAACACTACTTCCTGCTTTTCAGCTCTCTAACTCTGAGTTAGTCAGCGACTTGAAGGGGGGCCACATGGGACACAACTGTTCAGTGAGTTTTCAATTGATCCTCAGCATTCACCTCAGATTCAAAAGCAACAGTTAGGTGCCCCCCTCAAGTCCCTGATTGGTTACTGCCTGGTAAATCAGTGTAAATCAAGAGAGCTGAAAAGCAGGAAGTAATGTTCTGGCTATTATGTTAGACATCCAGTCACTCCAGCCTTTATACATTACATTTTTGGCTAACTAACTATATTAGAAATATTTTTTATTTTGCACAGCCCATCTATTTACCCAGTTTTTATTTTTACACTGAACAATTCCTTTAAGAAACTTGTTTTATAATTGGAAGACATACATGTCCTATGCTACAATGGAAAATATATTCCATCTTTGCTAGGAGAAAGGGTTTGTCTGATATTGAGTTTACATATACCGTAGGCCTTAGAAGAAGAGCTCCATCAATTTCTAAATCACAGAGGGAGATTTTGTTGTAATCTATGGAGACTATATCTTGCCTTTTTAGAGATGTGTTTAGAGAGTGGTTATTACTCATTTGTTTAAATGCCTTTTGGTAGGCACTCATATTCCTGGTGCGGATGGTCTAGCAATGGCGGAGCCAATTAAAAAAAAAAAAAAAAACTACGGTTATCCCCAATCGCAGTGCGTGCTCTATTAGCCTACACCTTTGATTGGGGATAACATTTTGCCCATCAGGTGCCCATTAATGAAATAATATAAACATTTTTAGATGCGGACATGATCCGATGGGTTTTTGTAACCTGTCCGATCGAGATCTGGCCAGCTTTCGGCCAGATACCGATTGGAGAAGCCGGTCGGATGGACTCGTTCTGTTGGCAGCTTTTATTGGCCCGTGTATGGGGGCCTTTACCGGCATTTACCAGCTGGGTAACAGCTAGGCTGGGGGGGAGGGAGCAGGGAGGGGGTCTATGTAGGTTTGGGGGTAGGGTTTTTTTTAATTAAGGTTTTAGTTCTCCTTTAACATTATACATTAAGTAAACATTTCAAACAAATGTATATCATTTGGGTGAACATCCCCTTTAAGGAATTTTATACCCGGGGTCTCAAGAGTTCAACACTGTACAAGGGGTTTTGATGGGGTCAGAATTGTAATTTTGAAATTTTAGTTCCTGGAAGTATTTAAAAAAAAACAAAAAAAAAAAAAAACTGATACACATATGTACCTGTAAAGATCTGTAATGTGTCAGTATCACTTTAATTCTTGAATAGTACTAGATTGAGATTGTTCTCTTGAAGTTGACTTGAAGGCCCTTATCTTTGTTCAGATCTTTGCAGTTATTCACGTGATAGTCCCATAGGTAGTTGTATCTCTTGTTGTTTCAGCACAGTCTACTCACGCCATAGAATAAAATCTAATTTTTTTTATTTGTATTTAGTTCTTTAAGGTCAGTGGCTGCTGTTTGTTTAGATAAATTATATGGATACAGTTAACTTTCTTTTTATTTTTTATTTATGCTCAAATCTTCTCTGAGTGAGTTTATTTCATAAAACCACATCTTTTTGCTTTGTGTTTCCATTTGTTCATTTCTCCATCTTTTTTTTCTTTAACACAGATAATTAAACGGCCCTTACAACGAACACGCCCATCACAGGTGCATCTTTTTTTTATTTTTTCCCCTTTATAATATACTTCAAATAATTTCTGCATTAACATTCTGTATGATGGGAGAATGTGTTTTTGCATTTCAATTTTCTTTTATTGCAATTAAAACATTTATAAATAGTAAGTTTTGCTGTATATCTGGGAGGGGTGCTTTATCAATAGTATATAAGAACACCAGAGTAGAATGGAATAAGAAAAGAAATATATAAAAAATATACCGTATATACTCGAGTATAAGCCGAGTTTTTCAGCCCCCAAAATATGCTGAAAAACTCTTCCTCGGCTTATACTCGGGTCAGGCGCAAAAACGGTCGCCGGTGTCTAAGAATAGTCGCCGGCGTCTAAGAATAGTCGCCGGCGTCCAAGAATGGTCGCCAGCATCCAAAAATGAGACGCCGGCACCTCCAATGGGAGCAGCAACCCTCAATTTTTTGATTGAAACTTACCAGACGCTGCTGCATTTCTCACCCTCGGCTTATACTCGAGTCAATAAGCTTTGGAGGTAAAATTAGGTACCTCGGCTTATACTCGGGACGGCTTATACTCGAGTATATACGGTATATGAACTCCTGGTGACAGAATGTCCACAATTATTTTTAAACCTTGTGCTCTCTATACATTATACAGGTATAGAATCACTTATCCGGAAACCCATTATCCAGAAAACTTTAAATTACAGGAAGAGTCAATTTTAAGCAATAATTCTGATTTAAAAAAAAAACAAAACGATTTCCTTTCTTTCTGTAATAATAAACAGGACCTTATGCTTGAAGATAACTAAGCTGCATACCGGTAAATCCATATAGGTGGCAAAACAATCAAATGGGTTTAATGTTTAAATAATTTTTAGAAGCCTTAAGGTAGGGAGATCCAAATTACAGAAATCACCCTTATCGGGAAAACCCTGGGTCCTATAGCCTGCATAATAGATCCTATGCCTGTATATATATTGATCTTGTGAATCATTAGAAACTATTCATAGTTTAAGAGGTAATTTGACATGATACCTGGTAAGTTATGGAAGTCGTATGGGGCAGGCCATATAGGAAAGTAGTTGATACATTTATGGAAGTAGCAGCATTGTAGCTGCCTTCCTCCATAACAATGGAGTTTTAAAACAAAAGTTTCATCAGGGGGCACCAGACACCCACAATGCATTCTTCTGTCCTTTTTGAAACCTTGCTAAATGGTGAAGCACAATTCTCTCTCATGTTTCCAGGTATAAAAAGCTGCAAGTAGCAGATGTTAATTTCACCCTTCTATCCCTGGCCTCCCTGCTGCTTCTTCCACTGCTTTCTGTCTCTGCTTCTAGCCTAAAAGTACCAATTAAGTGAAATATGCCCTCGAAAGCAGAAATAATACATTAATGCTGCCATTAAGTACATTTAATAGGGTGTAAATTCATATTTCTTAAGCAACAGAGTGAGAGACATCTGTGTTAACCTCGCTACCCAAAGTTATACAAACCTGATTCTGAGCCCAAATATGCTAAAACACTGGGTTAATCTGCGCCACTTCTATACCTGTGAATTTCTGCTGAGCCGCTGATCATATGGACACTGAGCAATATTCACAATAAACACAAAATGTCTCACTAAAGAACAGCAGCGCAGTACAAGCTGCTAGATTTGAGGGGTTATATAGGATAAACTACGGAAAGTAAGCCATTTCTAAATATCTGAGATTATTTATCATTATTCTAAACGGATTAGGCCCTTGATTGGTTGCTACATATACTGCATATTTACAGATATGAACCTATTAGTTAGTCTGGCAAGGCAATGGGAATAATCTCTTACTCGTTCGATGCCCTCCATTCAAAACAGCTCTTCCCAAATTAGGGTAATATCGAATATTAGTAACTGACCTATTCAAATCTGTGAGGTGTCATAAAAACATATCGGTTTGCCAGCAACTCCTGAAATATGGTGGTGAAAACCTTCTTTCTGCCTGTTTGTGGATGATCATGGTGACTGGGCAATTAATCCAGAACTGGCCAAAGTGCCTACCGTTTACACTCTTATGAATGGCCAGGTTATCTTTTGTGACAGTTGCCCTTTAAGGTGGCCATACATGGGCCTATAAAAGGTGCCGACAGACCGAGTCGTGTATGGGGCCCTCTAATGGGCTTCCCTGATCGATATCTGGTTGATCAGACAGGACTAAAAATCCCGTCAGATCAATGTCGCATCTGTTCGTTGATAGAAGTCCCGCGATCCAACTACCCGTTACCCTCTATTATGATCCGATTGTTGGGCCCACAATCGGATCAGCCTTATATCGCCCACCTTAAGGTGGGCATATTGGGGAGAGATCCGCTCGTTTGGCGATCTCTGTGTATGGCCACCTTTAGTCAGCTTTTTTATGCACATGCAGGTTTTTTTGTAAAATACTTTGCTGTTCATACAGTTATTTCTGACTATATCATAAGATAACTAAATTAGGGAAAGGTCAAGTAAAGCAATGTTTTAAGAATAGTATCTTTCAGAAATATTTCATATACTTTTGTAGTTTAAAATGCAAAACCCTGGCAGAGACTTTTTATAGGTTTTTATCTAGTAGCTTACACTTATTTTCTGCTTCAAGTTGGTCCATCATATACCAGAAGCAAGTCTGAATTACCAGAAGATTCCACCAGGTTCAACAGGCCTTGAAGACTTCGATCAAAATATGAATGACAGCAGAGAAGATCCATCAAAGAGACGAGCTAGAAACATAGAAGAGGTATCTACTTTTTTGTATGCAGTTAATGTGGATATGGTATTGGTCTTTAATTTACTTATTTAATTGTATTGTCACCATCGTGCCATGTTGTAAGTCCTGCCATTATGCCAACCCTACCTACCCTACCCTCTCCTCCTCTCCCGCTGGTTGCTCCTTTTCTGCCTGTCATTCATTAGCTCACCTCTCCTGGTCCTCTGGTCAGTCATTTCTTCACTTCCCCCTGCTGGTCGCTAGATCACCATATTGTTCCTGTTGCTGCTATGAGTCGCGTTAAAGAAACTCTCTTCAGGTGGCAGCAGCCCAGAAGTTACCAGGGAAGGCAAAAAGCTGCTCCTTGTGATTCGAGTGCTGAATTTCTGAGTTTTAAATTCGAATTTTGGCTTTTTTTGTGTGCTATTGCTCTCTCAGCAGTAGCAATGCACCCCTTGACCCCCTATGACACAAGAAAAGTGGGAGGGAGAGATTAGCTGGGCCGCCTCGGAACCACTCTGTGCCAAATCAGTGCTGGCCCTAGGCAGCTGCCTCTGTTGCCTACTCAATGCACATGTCTACCACAAATTGGCACACAATTGTTTTGTTCTGCATATAATACATAGTGAATAAAGTACCCCATTTTGTAAAATGTAAGGATATTATAAGTCAACAAAGTGTTCCATGATCCAGGGCTGATTCTAAGGCAGGAGCTGATGGCATCATGTTCTATTTCAGGTGATTTTTGACAATCTTATGCTGAATCCTGTGTCTCAGTTATCACACACAATATGCTCAGACACTGAGGTACTTACAGAAAAAATGAAGTAAGTATTGTTTCATTTGTTGTTTCTAACATTGTTGAATTTGAATCTCTTGCAATGTTACGGTTATGTGTTTTTATTAATATTTATAATTTTGCATTTGTACCACTAGATGGCATAACAAACATGCAGCATGTGTTAGGGATCACAGACTGTTTTCTTAGAAGATTTGATATTTAGGGGGGCACATTTACTAAGCTCGAGTGAAGGAATAGAATAAAAAATACTTTGAATTTCGCTACTTCGACCATCGAATTGGCTACTTCGACCTTCGACTACGACTTTGACTTCGAATCGAACGATTCAAACTAAAAATCGTTCCACTATTCGACCATTCGATAGTCGAAGTACTGTCTCTTTAAAAAAAACTTTGACCGAATGAAAATCGTTCGATCGATGGATTAAAATCCTTCAAATCGTTTGATTAGAAGGATTTAATCGTTCGATCGAACAATTTTTCCTTCGATCGTACGAACAAAGGAAATGCGTTAAATCCTTCGACTTCGAAATTCGAAGTCGAAGGATTTTACTTCGACGGTCGAATATCGAGGGTTAATTAAATGTAAATATGCCCCAAAGTCTCTCTCTCCGAATTACAGAAAGGCCATCTCTCCATAGACTCCATTTTATTCAAATAATCCAAATGTTTTCCTTTTTCTCTAATAATAAAACAGTACCTTGTACTTGATCCCAACTAAGATATAATTAATCCTTATTGGAAGCAAAACCAGCCTATTGGGTTTATTTAATGTTTACATGATTTTCTAGTAGCCTTAATGTATGAAGATTCAAATAATGGAAAGATCCTTTATCCGGAAAACCCCAAGGTCCCGAGCATTCTGGATAACAGGTCCCACACCTGTTATAATAACTAACAGACAGTCTTCCTCTGCTGTGGTTTTCTGAGCTATTTAATGTATAAAATAGTATTACGTTTGCTAGTAAACCCTTTGCAACTGATTTGCATGTGTCATTTAATGGTCATCTATTGGAAAACAAATTTGGTTGGTTGTTTAATTGCTTGTTTGCTGTTGGTCAATAGATTTAGACAAACTTATTATTACTACTAGTACTAGTAAGTCTGCATTTCTGGCATAAAACCTAATTGTATCCACTAGTGCTATGCTATTGTGTGTGGCAGTTGTAGATTGTCTTGTATATCTGGTATGTGCCAAAATGATTACGGATGCACCGAATATACTAATTTCGGATTCGGCCGAACCCCCCAATTCTTCGCGAAAGATTTGGCTGCATACCGAACCAAATCCGAATTTGCATTTGCAAATTAGGGATGGGAAGGGGGAAACTTTTTTTACTTCCTTGTTTTGTGACAAAAAGTCACACGATTTCCCTCCCACCCCTAATTTGAATATGCAAATTCGGATTCGGTTTGGCCGGCAGAAGTATTCTGTCAAATGTGGCCCGGGGTTATACCAGTGAGCACCATGGAACGATCCTCTTCCGGCTTCTTCTTTCTTCAAATTTCCCGGGTAGACGCATGCGCAGTAGAACAAAATATAGCCCGCTTTTTAGATAAAGTTCAACTTTGCAATCTAATGCGCAACCGCAAGAAGTAAGTAGAAGCCAGAAGAGGATCGCTCCGTGATGCTCCCTGGAATAACCCGGAGCCGGTTCAGTTTTCTGCAGATAGGAGCACCGGCCTGGGGTTTCAGGTAAGTAAATACAATCACTTGGGGGTGCCTAACATTTGGTGTGAAACAACTTTCCTACTCCTTTAAGGGAAGGATGAGACAGGTTGAAAGGGGGCTTTGAAAAAGCAAGTAAAACATTTAAAAAAAAACAAAAAAACCCTAAAATGTGAATAAATATTGTTTGAGGGTAACACCACACAAATTACTTTCCAGCAGGAATACACTCAATACCACTCAAAGCACCCATACATACTGCCAGTTACTTCTATGGCATTTGCTTGTCATGGTGAACATGGGGCTTATTTTGTCCCAAAAATGCCTTGGCATACCAAGCGAAAGTCTTGCAATTGCATTACATTGGCAGCTTGAGTGGGCAGCATTGGACAATACTAAGCATTTCTTGCGCACATACAGATGCTGGGTGTGACATTTTCCTTTAAAAACACATTTCTATAATTAAAATCCTTTGTTTCAGAGTTTTATTTCAGAATACAGAGAAGAACTGGGAAGAAATTGAAGCAAAGATTAACTCTGAAAATGAAGTGCCAATTCTTAAAACATCTAATAAGGTAAATATCTGATTCGGTTAATAAGGTAAATATCTGATTCGGTTTATCCCACAAATCCTCGGATCCCTGTTTGTCATATATCCACTCTTGCTTCAGAGCTATCCAGTTTGGTGATTCTATATATTTAACTACACTTCTATCACAGAAGCCCTTTCATGCTGATGAGGAAACTCCCTCTCTAACCTCATGTCCGTGACATGATGCTCTTTTTTTATTTTTTCATATGGATGACAAATGACAGCATGTGGCAACTAGGGCATCAAAAAGCCAGTAATTGTTTTTTGTGGCACTTGTTCCAAAAACACTGGCACTCTTACGTTTTATTTCCATTCTTACTGATTGGTTGGGAGTCACAAACCAACTACCACTTGTCTTCTCATTGTAGTAAGTGCAAGGTGCAGTCATCAACTTATTTATATGTTTTTATTACATTCCTCCAATCTAACATTTTAGAAATCTTTGTAGGTTGTTCACTGGATGACTTTATTCATTTTTGTTTTTTTTTTAAAGGAAATTAGCTCTATCCTAAAGGAGTTGAGAAGGGTTCAGAAACAATTGGAAGGTTGGTGTTGCTATTTGTTTTGATCTTTTCACTGTAGACGTGGTTAGTCTGTAACATTGTATAAGCAAAAGAGAACGCAGAAACAATTACAGTGCAGCAGTAATATAAGGCAGTTATATCTCTAAAGGCCCCCATATTCGGGCCAATAAAAGCTGCCGATCCATTTGATCCATTAGGCCCACGATCGTATCAGCCTGATATCGCCCACTTCGATGTGGGCATTTCGGAGAGAGATCCATTCATTTATTGACATCGCCAAACAAGCAGATCTCTATGTCTATGGCCACCTTAACTGCCCCTGCTTTCTCTCCTTGAGTTAAATAGGAACTCTTGACTTAAAGAAACACTTGAGCTGAGTACCTTCAGTACTGGTGCTCTCCGGGGAGCCCCCGCCGGCCTAAACTCACTTCCCACAGGTCCTTCTTGACCATCCCCCTATCTGATTGCATTAAAAGACGCAAGTAAACACTGTTCCTGCAAGTACCATCTGACTTTCTTATTTGGAAGGAGAGCCCTGATAGATTTTATATAGGACAATACTATCCCATAAATACTATGTAATGTTATATCGATCAGGCTGAGTTGCACCAAATGGCACCTGTACCACCAAGTCGCAGCAATACATTTGATGTGTTTGGTCAAGGACCACTAGCTGGGGTAGCCAAAAGAGCTTCCCTTTCACGAGACCTAAGCATTTGAGTATATAGCTGTGATTACAGAAGATTTAGTAACTTAATTACAAATATGAGGTTATAGTTATGAAGCGGAGCAACCATCACTGCCCAACTGGGTGGAGATATGCTCATAGAGACTTCAGCTGGAAAAACATTGTGTTGCCTTTTACTTTTAGATTCTATTTAAAGATGATGTTCACCCTTTTAAAAATCTAAATATAGATTTGCCAATTTAAATATTTACATAAAGTTTTTATTAACAAAAAATGATTCAAATTCAAACTATCCACCTGGAAAGGAAGCAATGAAAAACTCTTTAGCTCCTCTCTCTCTGGTGTGCTGACAAATAGAACGTAGGAGGCGCAGACCACAATCTGCTACTTCAGCTTGCCCTTTATGATATGCACTATCCATTGATTCGATTGGCTGGTGCAATTTAGCCAATAGGTTGAGGCGTATGCGAAGGAACGAGCCTGTGCAGTTCAAATCGATGTCTTTACTATCCCTGTTCATCTTGTCACATCATTCCTCCATGGCTGGGATCTAGGTTGGCGACCCCCTGGCGTTGCCAGATAGTGGAGAAATTAAGATTTATGTACGCTTCCTTTTCAGGTGGGCATATTGAAAACAAAGCATTTTTTTAATAAAAGCAAATTGTAAATCTTATTTAAAGGAGAAAGAAAGTCATCTTGCACTTGGGGGTGCCAAATGTTGGGCAACCCCCAAGTGATTGTATTGACCTGAAACCCCGGGCTGGTGCTCCTATCAGCAGAAAACTGCACCGACCCGGGGTTATACCAGTGAGCACCATGGAGCGATCCTCTTCTGTCTTTTTCTTTCTTCAAATTTCCCGGAGCTGACACATGTGCAGTAGAATGAAATAGCGACTTTTTAGTTAAAGTTCGGCTTTTCATCTACTACGAAAGTGCAGCCGCGCGAAGAAAGAAGAAGCCGGAAGAGGATCGCTCCATGGTGCTCACTGGTATAACCCTGGGCCGGTGCAGTTTTCTGCTGATAGGAGCACCAGCCTGGGGTTTCAGGTAAGTAAATACAATCACTTGGGGGTGCCTAACATTTTGCACCCCCAAGTGCAAAATGACTTTCTTTCTCCTTTAAATAAGATTTACAATTTGCTTTTATTAAAAAAACGCTTTGTTTTCAATATGCCCACCTGAAAAGGAAGCGTTCATAAATCTTAATTTTTCCAGTATCTGGCAAAGCCAGGGGGTCGCCAACCTAGCTCCCAGCCATGGAGGAATGATGTCACAAGATGACGTCTCCTTTAAATGGCCAAAGCTATTTAATTCTATGAATTTTACAACGGTGATTGGCTGCTATAAAAGTGAGAGAATCCCTCTTTGTAAATAGTTCAACTTTTTAATTGTTTTTGAACATAAAATGCTTTATTTTATAGTATTTTACTTGCCAACATGCTTTTCTAGCTTACAGTTAAAATGTTTTTTTTCCCCGTTGTCTTGCCAGTTATAAATGCGATCATCGACCGCTCCGGAAATCCAGAAGATACGCCAAGTAATAAAAAGACATCTTCCACTCTCCTGACTTCGAATGCTTTACCCAGGACTACTAACAACTCAGCCGCCAGAACACAGACTCCTGGCCATCTGAGAAATTACATCCATAAATCCAGCTCCAGCTCCTCCAGATCCCCAGGATCCAGCTTCAGTAGAGATGACGAAGAAACGTATATTGTTTGATGGTTCTTTTTTTGCTTCACTTTGTATGTAACACAGCTTTGGTATAGTATTTGAGTGCTTGTGGGCAAAAAAAAGCAGCATCTGCAGATTTCTTGCATTGCACATAATCTATGCTGTGCGACTGAATGTTTGTCAATGAACACTAGCACTGTGGACCAGCACATGTTCAGCATAGAGGTAAATTTACTTGAACTTTCTTTTTTTTTTTTTTGTTGTTCTTTTAAAGCACAGAAATTTTATTATTTTCTCATGTGCCATAATGTTATACCTGAAGTGCTGGAAATATCTGATGTTTCTGTGTCTGTCGCTGATGTTATGTATCTCGTGTAGCTTAATTGCACTGATCTATCGTTTTTCTTTTTAATTTAAGACAATTGTCGGGTGTGTGAAAGAGCTACTAACTAAGCATCGTGATCTGTTTCTTGCCAAAACATTTTTCTGTACAATTATAAAGGCGTTCAGCCACGTGTCGCTGTTGTATATAAGTAAATCGAGACATTCATAGTGACTGTACATTAGAAGCATTTTATGTTCTGTTTATTGAAAGAGAAATTTATTTATTGCTGTTTCCACTGACATGTTGGTCGTTTGTGTATTAATTTCAGTGTTTTTGTCTGCTCCAAATTGGTCGTCGTCAAATTTCAGAACAATAAATGTGTTCTGATGGGGAAAAACCTTCATTGGCTCACACTGCCAGTGTATGTATGTGGTTTATTCTTTAAGCACATGCTCCATTAACACACACAGAACACTGAAAATGGCCAAGCTGCTGGTTAACAAACATATAATTGGGTCAATATTGGTCCTCAAAATGTAGGACCGTTGCACTAGGGGCTTACAATTTCTACCCATTTCAAAGACATTTATTACTAAAGGATGGTTTATTTTGTCTTGCTCAGGCTTCCGTAGAGTTACGCACTCTTGTGCTAGCCATTTGGGTGGTATGTGCCGTCCTACTGGTTATTAAGGAGATCTAAATAATGTAATAAGTGTTCATACTAATGAGTAATATTTTAGCTTTTTAAATCGTTGTTCACTAATCTCTTCAAGACTTGGTTCTTGATTAAGAATGCCGGAACCTGTTAAGTGAGGAATGTTTGATGCTTTCCAAAGTATGTGCTTTGCCGAACCAAAATTATAAAACAGGTACTTGAGATAACCGACCATGCCACCTCAGTTACACCACAGACAAATGATGGTTATTCTTTTGCTCTTCTTGGAAAGTACCAAGTTAAAGGGATACTGTCATGGGAAAAATGTTTTTTTTTAACAACGCATCAGTTAATAGTGCTGCTCCAGCAGAATTCTGCACTGAAATCCATTTCTCAAAAGAGCAAACAGATTTTTTTATATTCAATTTTGAAATCTGACATGGGGCTAGACATATTGTCAGTTTCCCAGCTGCCTCCAGTCATGTGACTTGTGCTCTGAAAAACTTCAGTCACACTTTACTGCTATACTATAATTTGGAGTGATATCTCCCCCCCCAGCAGCCTAACAACAATTAGTAACTAGATAACAGTTGCCTAATACAAGATAACAGATGCCTGGTAGATGTAAGAACAGAACTCAATAGTAAAATCCAGGTCCCGCTGAGACCCATTCAGTTACGTTGAGTAGAAGAAACAGCAGCCTGCCAGAAAGCAGTTCCATCCTAAAGTGCTGGCTCTTTCTGAAAGCACAAAATGACCTGAGATGCACCTACAAACCAATATTACAACTATAAAAAAATACACTTGCTGGTTCAGGAATGCAATTTTATATGGTACAGTACATTTTTTGCAGTCTAAACAGTGTAATTTAGAAATAAAAACTACATCATAAAAAGCATGACAGAATCCCTTTAAAATCCGTCATCGCCATCAGGATATTTGGGTCTTTTTAAATATTTCTGTATGTCGTAATCATGACCACTATCCTTGATCCTTTAGATTTGGTAAGAATTCCAAGTCCAAATTGTCTCCCTACAAACAAAGATATATATTTAATATAATTTGCAGTTTTGGTTGCAGGAAAAAGGTACTGTTGGATTTCAGAGAATACACGTTAAACCAGATCGAGCCATTAGATGGCATATTGAACTACAACCCTCAGTAGGAAATGCCTACTTAGATTACAGAGGTCTCTAACAGTCATCTATGTAAACATTCTTGCAAAAAGAAAAATTAGGTGCAGAAAAACCTAAAAAAAAAAAAAAAAAAAAGGTTGTGATCATTCATTCCACCCTGCAGTCCTTACATATGTTATTGTGATGTCACAGGTTTAGTTTAATGTCCTAATAAAACTCAATAGAACAAACACCAATAATCTTCAACTTTTGACTAGTCTTTACGTGTAAGCAACCTCAATAATCTACTTTAATCCCTAAATGTTGTCTTAAATCTTACTTAGGAAAGGAGAAGACAAATCTGCTTTTCTGAGCTGTTTCTGGGAGAAGTGAGAAGCCATTGTTATTTCATTAAAATAAACCTTTAACATAAAGGGGCACATTTACTAGGCTCGAGTGAAGGATTCGAATTAAAAAAAACTTCGAATTTCAAAGTATTTTTTTGGGTACTTCGCCCATCGAATAGGCTACTACGACCTTCGACTTCGATTCGAACAATTCGAACTAAAAATCGTTCGACCATTCGATAGCCGAAGTACTGTCTCTTTAAAAAATACTTCGACTACATACTTCGGCAGTTTAAACTTACTGAGGTTCAATGTTAGTCTATGGGGACCTTCCCCAGCACTTTTCTACGTTTTTTACGATCGAACAAAAATCCTTCGATCGATCGATTAAAATCCTTCAAACGATTTTTATTCGATCAATCGATCTAAGTATTTGCTCTAAATCCTTTAAATTCGATATTCGAATTCAAAGGATTTTACGTTGAGGGTCGAATTCGAAGGTTTATTGACCCTCGAAATTCGACCCTTGATAAATGTGCCTCAAACTGTTTCAATTAAAAAATGTGCATCGTTTTTAACTCAAATTCAGTAAGATACCAGCAGTGTGGCAACTCTAACACACTTGGTTGTTAAAGTTGTTTTGATTGGCTGCTGAATACCCAATAACAGGGCTTCTTCATAAGATGAGAGAACAAACCGCTTATGCTGCATTTAGGGAAGTTGTGTATAAGTAATCTACCCTCTGCTTCATTTTCAGCATACAAAGAGGAATGTAAGAGTATTATAACTGTGAGGATAATTTATGAACAGCAATAAAGGCCAGTTAAAGTTCAAATTTCTTCACTTCACATTCAGTATTGATATTTGAGCTACACTTACCCATTCTACTTGAATTTAGGAGGTTATTTATCAAAATCTGAATTTATCTCATTGTTTTCTGAAATATACTCCGACCAAATCCGCACTGGTTATTTCCCCTTATTTATCAATACAATTTCCCAAAAAAATTCAGTTTGGGAACAAATTTAAAAATATAAAAAAATCGTGAAAATTTGAATCGTACGAATTTTTCGCATTTTGCACCCGAAAAATCCGATTTTTTGGGGATTTTTGTCAGAAAACGACACAATTTTCAGATTACCAAACCAAGTACAGATCAGGATATCATTGGGACTTCTCCCATTGACTTATATACAACTTCGGCATCTGAGATAATGGATTTTCCTATTCTTTTGTTGAAAATGTTTTTATTGTTTTCCACGTTAAACAAGCAGGAATTTCAAGAAAAGATCAAAGCAGAACAATGAGGCACACCAATACAACTTGTAGCAAAAATGCCTAATAGGAAAATGAAGAGTAAAAATGACTGGTAAAGCCATCTAAATTGTTCAACAGATTAAAATAAGTAAATTAAAATCTAATCATATAACCAAACCACCAAACAACGCTCAGCGAATGTTGATTTTCCTATTCTGACTTTTTCCATCCTTGGGGTATCATAATTTTTTCACTAAAAATTCACAAAAAATTCTGATTTTATAGTCAAAAGACTCGAAGTTCTTAGCATTTAGACTTTATTAAAAAAAACCTAAATGTATGTTTAAAGGAGAATTCAACCCTAAAGTTAAAAAAACCCTCCCCCCTACCCTACATAGACCCCCCTCGCTCCTCCCCCCAGCCTAGGTGTTACCCTGGGCAAATGCCCCTAACTCTTTACTAACCCCTTGGTGCAGATTCAGACATCGGAGTTTACAGATGCCATCTTCAGCCGCTTTGGTAATCTTTGGAATGAGATTGGCCCTTCAGGCAAATTTTCAAGAGTTTTGGCACATGCACAGTTGTCGCGAAACAGAAAATTGCTCCAACTGCACATGCGCTGCCATGCCGGTCTCATTCCGAAGATTTCCGAAGGGAAGAAGATGGCGCCCATGAACTCCGATGCCTGAATCTGCACGGAGGGGTAAGTAAAACGTTAGGGGCAATTGCCCGGGGTAACACTTAGGCTGGGGGAGGAGGGAGGGCTTTTTTACCTTTGGGGTTGAATTCTCCTTTAATTGGATAATTAATAACTAATATAGGCATATAATGGTGCAATGGATGCACTTTAGTGAATGACCGGCACTGTCCGTGACCTTTGTAGCCATGTATAAATAAACATTTTTTTTTTTTAAATCGCAATTTGTTTGGAATTCTGTAATCTGTAGTGTGTATGTCATGCTATGTTGGGTTTTGCATTTGTTCCGTTTTGTAGATATTTTTATATGTCTGAAGACGGTAGAGATCCTAAAGCTTAAGAAACTTGTTTGCTAGAGTTGCAAAATGAATGGACCTTTGCCTGGTTTAGCCACCCAAGTATTGGGACAACTGGCTGCTCCAGAGGTTTGGAACCTGAAGTACTTCAATAAAAATCATTAGATAAGAACTCCACCCTTTGTACCAACGCATTCAAACCTGTCCACTCTAGACACTTGGGGGCAGATTCACTAAGGGTCGAATTTCGAAGTTAAAAATACTTCGAAATTCGACCCTCGAATTGAAATCCTTCGACTTCGAATATCGAAGTCGAAGGATTTAGCGCTAATCCTGCGATCGATCGATCGAAGGATTTTTCGTTCGATCGAACGATTAAATCGTTCGAATCGAACGATTAAATCGTTCGAATCGAACGATTCGAACGATTTTAATTCAACGATCGAAGGAAAATCCTTCGATCAAAAAAAGATTAGCAAACCTATGGGGACCTTCCCCATAGGCTAACATTGACTTCGGTAGGTTTTACCTGCCGAAGTAGGGGGTCGAAGTTTTTTTTAAAGGGCAAGTACTTCGACTATCGAATGGTCGAATAGTCGAACGATTTTTCGTTCGATTCGTTCGATTTCGTTCGAATTCGAACGAATTTAACCAATTCGATGGTCGAAGTACCAAAAAAATACTTCGAAATTCGAAGTATTTTTCATTCGAATCCTTCACTCGAGCTTAGTGAATCTGCCCCTTGATGTAAGTGCAAATGGACCAATGTGAGAGGCGGGCATGAACACAGGAATGTATATCTAGTTCTTTTTATCCCTAAGTGAGTTGACTTTTGTGTTTCTTAGGAGGAATTAAATGAAACATATATTTGAAGATTTTGAGGACAAATTATGTAAAGTTTTAGAAGTATATATTAAGCAGTATTTTCATATGTAGTGCCAAATATTATCTTATAGAAGGTTTGCCGTTGTTAGAATGTATCCACCAAATGTTTTAATAATTTGCCTTCCATTTTATATTCAAGGGAGGGTAGGTTCCAGAAATCATCCTTCACGAGAACATTTTTACTTTATGATTGTAATATAAAAGTGTTTAATAGAATATTGATAAGCTTCTCAGCCCTTAAAGGACAAGGAAAGCTACTGAAGCAGTTTATTGGCTAATAGATTAGCCACAATAGTGCAAGCTACAACACTATATTTATTCTGCAGAATGCTTTACTATACCTGAGTAAACAGCTCTAGAAGCTCTCTGTTTGTTTAGGATAGCAGTTGCCATATTAGCTTGTTGTGACATCACTTCCTGCCTGAGTCTCTCCCTGCTCATAGGTCTTGGCTCAGATAAAAGCAGGCAAGGGAGAAAAGGAGAGAGGAGCAAACTGAGCATGCTCAAGCCCTAGCCCTGGAGGTTTAAAGGAGAAGGAAAGCTACGGAGGCATTTTATTGCCAATAGATTAGCTGCAATAGTGCAAGCTAGAATGCTATATTTATTCTGTACAATGTTTTACCATACCTGAGTAAAAAGCTCTTGAAACTCTCTGTTTGTTTAGGATAGGAGCTGCAGTATTAATGTGGTGTGACATCACTTCCTGCCTGAGTCTCTCCCTGCTCTGGGCTCAGATTACAGTAGAGAAGGGAGGGGTGGGGGAAGAGGAGCAAACTGAGCATGCTCTTGCCCAGGGCAATGAGGTTTAAGCTGAAAACAGGAAGTCTGATACAGAAGCCCATGAGTACACAATAGAAGGAAAGAAATGCTGTGTTTCTTTTGACAGGGGACTCAGAGCAACATTACTTGGGGGGTTTACTGGTATATTTAGATGGACCTTTCTGATAAGGCTTACTTAGTTTTATCCTTTCCTTCTCCTTTAAGCTGAAAACAGGAAATCTGATACAGAAGCCCATGAGTACACAATAGAAGGAAAGAAATATGGTGTTTCTTTTGACAGAGGACTCAGAGCAGCATTACTTTGAGGGTTTACTGGTGTATTAATATAGACCTTTCTGATGAAGCTTACTTAGTTTTAGCCTTTCCCTCTCCTTTAAACACAGCTTAGGTTAACAAGTTTTTCAGACTTGAACTGCTCATGCAGTAAATGTGGTTAAATGGTCAGGTAACTGTAAAAAATGAAAAATACCAAAAAAAATTTTAAACCAAGAAAGACAATAATTGTTGTAGTCAAGAGTTGAGGATATTGGGGTGCCCTCAGATGCATTTATCAATTGGAAACTACCAAAACTACCATTTTGGTTAAGTCCCAAAAAAATATTTGTGTGTGTGTGTATATATATATATAATCTGAAGATAATTCGTGTTGAGTTTAACCAGTATAGCTGAGCCAAAGAGAACAGAGAGAGATTATAATGGCTGGTTCCTAGTTATGGAACAAGCAGACTGTGTAGTTAATGAACACCACCACTGATGAACAAACTGACGATATTGCTTAATCCATGTTAAAAATGCTTTATTCATAAATGTCCTCAGCATGCACTGTTACCGATCAAGCCACTGTTGTACTGTACATCTATTATCTCTCATTATTTAATGTGCCACAATTTTACCCCAAAATTATTTTGGTTTGTTTGGATTATTTTACTAAATTATACGTGCATAAAAGCAAGTCCTGACTGATTCTCATGGAGTACAAATACAAATGAAAAAATAATGGCTGCATGGATTTTTTTTCCAATTATGTTTAGGTAATTGTTTCATTTTTAAATTAATATAGCATTTCTTATTTTAAAGGAGTGGTATAGTGTCCTATTTAGTATGCTCATGTTCAACAAAGGTGTAATCCGCCCCCTTTAAGGGAAGAGACACGTGGTCAGATTCGGGGAGATTAGTCGCCTGGTGACAAATCTTCTCTTCTTTGCTGCGACTAATCTCCCTGAACTGCCTTCCCGCCGGCTAAATTGAAAATCGCTGGCGGGATGGCACTCAGAGCGATTTGTTTTTCGAAGTCGCCTGAAGTTTCCTCGCGATGCAACTTCAGAAGACGAAGCTCTCCGAGAGCCATCCCGCTGGCTATTTACATTCTAGCCGGCGGGAAGGCATTTCGGGGAGATTAGTCGCCCCGAAGAAGAGGAGCGACTAATCTCTCCGAATCTGACCACATGTCTCTGCCCTAAAGGCCGGTTCTCTCTTTTCTTATTTTCCTAACAAATTGGGGGAAAAGTCCTTGGTTTTAAATATTTTTGGAAGATATTTTCATGTTAATGTCTCATCTTGAATTTGCATTGTATTAAATAGCATTTTATCTCTACTCCATGCTTAAGACCCGTGTTTACGTGTTAAGAACTTTATACTTGAAAACAGAGCCGGGCCAACCCGGCCAGGCGCCCTAGGCAGCCTGGCGGGCCAAGGCGCCGGCTCTGTGCGCGCTCGACTGCGCATGCGCTCCAGTGCGCATGCGTAAAATGTGTGCGCGCATGCGCAGAAGCGCATTTTCGCGGAAGCTGCCAGTACCAGCCGAAGAGAGACGGGACCGGACACGGGGTAGGCGACAGAGCAGGTACGTGCCTGGCCCCCCCTCAGTTTTGCGCCCTAGGCACGTGCCTACTCTGCCTACCCCTAGTTTCGGCCGTGCTTGAAAACCAGAGAATGGGACAAAAGCAAACTGAACAAAGTGACCAACAGCATCTCCATCTGAATCTTATATAAAAATGTGGTGATTTTTGCAATTGCACTGTAATGGGTTGATTTGAATTCTATTTTATAATTTATTTTTATGTTCATAGTGCATGACAATATATCTGTTAATGCTTACTGGACACTATATATTTATATATATATATATATACATATATATATACATACATATATATTACACGTTACATATATTGGTCAGATATTATTATGATAAAAAAGGGCAAAATGAATTTAAGATAATTAACTTTCCATGTATCCTGTGTGGAATTGTGCCTATGAATATTCTTCAAGTTCCAGGGACCAGTAGAATCGTCTTGTCTTGAAGATTCTATTTTTTGTTGTCTTGCTGCTGAATAGTCCGTTGGTAACTCATTTACTGGATCGTTCCAGTTGCATGCATTACAAATGCAACATGAATGTGTGACGTTAAACAGAATTTCTTTGTAAAACTTGAATAAATAAATGTTTTCCCCCCCCATCACTAAAATGTATATTCTAATGACAAGGAAAGTCATGATTATTCCACACTTGGGATTTTGGGGGGGGGGGGTTGGTAATTTATTTAATTGCATCTGTACATTTTGTTCTGAAGTGAATGTTTTTGGGTTTTTTTTTGAGACAAAATAGATTACTATTTTATCAAGTTTTCCATAATCTATTGTAATAAATCATTCTTTTTTTTCATGCAGAATTGTGTGTTTATGTACAGCCAAAGGACTTATGAATGATACAGATTTTCAGAAATCACAGGGGCAGGGCAGCGACTGTCCAAATCGATAGACAAAACTTAAAGGTCATCTTTTAGAGGCACATTTATTAAAGGTCGAATTTAGAATTCATGTGAGTGTTTTTTTAAAACGATTAAATTGGAATATAGTCGAAATTTGACTGGGGAGTTAATTAAGGAGGCCAATAATTGAATTAGAGTTCTTAAAGGGCCAGAGTGTGATAAATCTCAAAATTTGAATTAAAACTCGAATCGAGTTTGGATAATTTACAAGTCAAATTTGAGAGTTTTGACCATAAAAAAAATTCGAATTTTCAATTCGACCCTTAATAAATCTGCCCCTTAAACTGCATTTACCAGGCTTTCAGCTTAACAGTCATGTTAAATACCTTGTCTATGTATTTCCTGAATAGCCAGTTAACCCTAGAGTTGATGACTTTAAAAAAGAGCTGTTCGCCTAGAAGCTCAGTATGCAATAAAAGGCACAACGTTTGCCCAGGTGCAGTTACCCATAGTATCCAACAGGCCTGCTTTTAAACAGGTGTGAGACATGACTATGAAGATTTTCATTCATCCAGGTCATGGTATATTTAGTATAGGTAAAGCTGAGTAATCAATGAAGACATTTCACTACTCATCCGAGCAGCTTCTTCTGGTGTGGGAACTTCTCGGCATATAAACTCTTCCACTAATCCAATCACAATGCCAATTGTAACTCTTCTCAGAGAAGTAACTTTTTTTTAATTGATATCCCCTTAAAGCAGGCATGTCCAAACTCCGGCCCATTTTCAATTTCAAATTGGCCGCAGCCTTAAACAAGGATTCGCCAATTTAAGGGCAGAGATGAGCAGAGCATCTATCTTCTTGTCATGCCGGCTGCGCACAGTGACGTGATCACATGTTGGCGTGTTGGTGCTAGTTCTCGCCGGGGGCTGCCTCGGAGCTGCGCAAGAGCAGTTTAAAAGATTGTTACTCTGTAGAATGATGGCTTTCTGTGGTGGCTACACAAAGGGTAGACCTGAAACCGCAGATCCAGTGTTCGTGAAATAGGGAAAAACGGTTTCAGGTACAGTGGAGGAAGTGGCACTTTCCATAAGAAATGTATTACTAGCCCTTTAACAAGCTATGCAGCACTAACATTTGTTTTGAATAGTACACCCTTGCCTTCCAGCATGGGGGCAGGGCAAAGTTCTGATATACACACTGACGTTGTTTAGGTATTTTTCACCGCCTAGTACTGTGGATCATCCATGTCCAACATACTGTTAAACCCAGACCCATAGCCCTTTAGCAGTAACATTTGTGCCTTCAAAAGGCCCCCTCATTCGCTTCCCATCTTTTTTTTGCTGAATCATGGCACAAGTTCGGAGCTTAGGGCCCGACTCAGTACACAATAGTTATATTCATAATATAAAAGTCTGGTCATAAAATAGTTCATTTGTATTTATGTTAATGGTTCAAAAAAATGTCCCACTGAATGGTCGACCTCCACCCATATTCACCTCACCAAATCTGGCCCTGGTAGCAAAAAGTTTGGACACCCCTGCCTTAAAGCCTTGCCACTCTATGGATTCTAATACTTGCTCCCTGCCTTGAAGAATTGTGAAGCATTCAGTAGGGCTCTCACAATGATTATTGTAATGTCTGCAATAAAACATTTAAACAGAATGTTGAAGGCAAAATGAAGGCAGCAACTCATTAATACCATACCTCCCAACTGTCCCATTTTCTGCGACAGACCCAATTTTAACAGCTGAGCCCGCAGTCCCGGATTTTTTTTTAAACATTTAGAGTTTATCTTTGATTACCTGCACTGATGCGAGGAAAAAAATACTAAGTTTCTGAAATTTAATTAAAATAACAGAGTCCAGAGTAAAAAGCAGAATAAGCTTTAGAAGAATGACCTGTAAATGCAACGAAGTGGTGGCAGAGGAAGTACGGCCTGGAATCCCTGTTTTCTCATGGGCAGTCAAGGGAACAGATCAAACACCGAAGTCCGTTACCAAGAATAAAAGCATGGTCAAAATATCTGTTATCTGGAATCCAGAAAGCTCCTAATTATGGGATGGTAATCTCCCATAGACTTTGTTTTCATCAATTTATAAATGAATAATTTTCCTTTGTCTCTGTAGTAATAAGGCTGGAACTACCCGATGCGTCTTCTTGAGATCCGATGCAATGAGAGGAAATAGATGCGACAAAAATAAGGTAATAGAAATGTCGGACCTTGTAGTTGCGTGCATCTGACATGACTGTTGGATGCAAACGATGCATGTTGCGTCTTCATCCGACAGTCGTGTCAGATGCACGCGGCGACAAGGTCCGACATTTCTATTACCTTATTTTTGTCGCATCCGTTTCCTCTCATCGCGTCGGATCTCGAGAAGATGCATCGTGTAGTTCCAGCCTTAAACATTACCTTGTACTTGATGTTAACTAAGCTGCATGAATCTACTGTATATTGGTGGCAACACAATTGTGTTGCGTTTAAATTTTGAACGATTTTTTGTAGACTTAAGTTATGGAGATATCAATTACTAAATATCCCTTTTCCATGCAACTTTGGGTCAAGAGCATTCTAGGTAACAGGTTCCATATCTGTACTAGCTTCAGTAAGGGCACATGGCTGTTGGTAGGTTTATAAACTTTATTTGGAGCTAAGAATTTGCAATGCACATGCAGCAAGTTGCGTATCAGCCTTTGGCAGCAACGAGATGGACCATCTGTGCAAAGGCAATTATCCCTATAAATAAAACCACCAACATCAATGCATGTATGTCAGATGCTTTAAAGTTGATCAAGCAGTAGATTTTGATGTGGTGACCAATTTAGTTTTTGATAAATGAAAAAGGGCAGTTTTCTTTCATTGCAGAGAAATAAAGTTCAGGTTTCATTGGCAGAGTAACACTTTTACTTAGAGTAAAGCCGACTCCGGTATGATCCGGCCAAACCGAATGTATTATCTTCCTTCGGCACAGATTGGTACAAATATACTGTATTGAGAAGGGCTTAGCTACCTACTTTTTGGTTCATTAATGGCCTTCAGTATTGAAACTGACAGTGACTGAATTCAATAAATTATTTGTGTCCCCATCTCATACACCTGGAATACGATGACCTGTTTTCCATATCACACTTTGGGGGCACCTGCGATACTGTATTATTACTCCTGTGATGACTCTCTTCAGGTACCGCTTTGTGTCATCGACCAACTAGGTTTTGATTATTTAGATAACATTTTGATCATTGAAAACACAGAGGGTCACACAGATGCCTAGGAATTTACCCAATTTTGGGCATCTTAATTTTGAATGACCAATATATGTATGATTAACTTAAGAAACCAGTTTGTTGCCCTCTTTATTCATTAGTCTTTCATGTGTTAATTAAAAAATCAGCATTATTTATCTAATTCACCTCCTATTAAAAAGGTATAACTTTTAATATGTTATAAAATAGCCCATTTTAAGCAAGTTTTCAATTGGTCTTCATTGTTATTTTTTTTTATATAGTTTCTGAATTATTTGCTTTTTTTTGCTTCTGACTCTTTCCAGCTTTCAAATGAGGGTCACTGATCCCATCTAAAAAAACAAATGCTCTGTAAGGCTACAATTATATTGTTATTGCTGCTTTTTATTTCTCATCTTTCTAGCCCAGGGGTCCCCACCTTTTTTACCCATGAGCCACATTCAAAAATAAAAAGAATTGGGGAGAAAAACAGGCATGCAAAAACTTTCTGGGTGCAAAATAAGGGCTGTAATTGGCTATGTGGTGGCCCCTGTGTGGACTGGCAGACTATAGGAAGCTCTATTTTACAGTACACCTGGTTTTTATGCAGCCAAAACTTGCCTCCAAGCCTGGAATTCAAAAATAAGCTCCTGTTTTGGGGCCACTGGGAGCAACATCTAAGAGGTTGTAGAGCAACACGTTGCTCGTGAGCTAATGGTTGGGGATCACTGTTCTAGCCAGGCCCCTCCTATTCATATTCCAGTCTCTCTTTCAAATCAATACATGGTTGCTAGGGTAATTTGTATCCTAGCAAGCACATTGCTGAAATTGTAGACTGGAGAGCTGCTGAATAAAAAGCTAAATAACTCAAAATACACAAATAAACAATTAAAATCAATTGCAAATTGTCTCATCTCTCTACATCATACTAACAACTAACTCAAAGGTAAACAGCCCCTTTAAAGGAGAACCAAACCCTTATTCATAAAAAAAACCCTACCCCCCACCCTACATAGACCCCCCTACTCCCCCCCAGCCTAGGTGTAAACTTCGGTAATTGCTCCATAGTCTTTACTTACCTCTCTTTGCAGATTCAGTGCAGCGGAGCTCACGGGTGCCAACTTCTTCTCTTCGGTAATCTTCATGAAATAGGTGCCATATTAGCGCATGCGCAGTTGGAACACTCTTCCGGTTTTTGACTGTGCATGCGCCGAAAATGGAGGAAATTGCCGAAGTGCCTGAAGAAGACCTGAAGATTACCGAAGAGCCAGAAGATGGTGCCCATGAGCTCCACTGAATCTGCAAAGAGAGTTAAGTAAAGACTTAGGGGTAATTATCGGTTTACACCTAGGCTGGGAGGGAGCAGGGGGGTGTCTATGTAGGGGAGGGGAGTAGGGGTTTTTATGAATAAGGGTTTGGTTCTCCTTTAAGTCATAGTGCCATTTCTGGCCAAACTTTATCACAGGGCAATACATAGAAGAAGACCCACTCTACATATGTAAGACATCATCCTGGTTATAACTCACTGTTGTGAAAATAGACAATGCACCCATGAACCAGACAATGATTGGCTGCTGTGTTACCTCGAATGGAAAGTAAATCAGGAATATGCTGGGATGGAAAGACTTAAAGGAAAACTATACCCCCCAAACAATGTAGGTCTCTATAAAAAGATATTGCATAAAACAGCTCATATGTAAAACCCTGCTTCGTGTAAATAAACCATTTTCATAATAATATACTTTTCTAGTAGTATGTGCCATTGGGTAATCATAAATAGAAAATTGCCATTTTAAAATATAAGGGCCGCCCCCTGGGATCGTAGGATTCACTGTACTCACAAACAAACCAACAAACCATACATGTTAGGTCACATGAGCCAATTAACAGACAGAGTTTTATCTCTTGCTTCCACACTTCTTCCTGTTACAGTTAGAGTTGAAGTATTTCTGGTCAGGTGATCTCTGAGACAGCACAGAGACCATCGCGAAATGGTGGCTCAAGGCAAGAGATGTAAAAGGGCAATATTTACTTAAATATATATTCCAGTTTGGCAAGATTCTTTAATATGCCACTTAATAAGATATGAACTATCTGTTGCTTAAGTGTTCATTTTGGGAGTATAGTTTTCCTTTAACTGGATCCCACTAAATTATTTTCTAAAAGTAAAGTCCAACACTACAATCTTGGTATTTATTCTTCTAAAAGCATTAAAGCAATTAAGTTACTTTTACCTCTGAGCCCACAGCAAACCTAATCCATAAAGCAGGCCAGTATACTGGAGTCCAATAATGTCATTGTCATGGTCTGTCCTCTCACAAGCAACATATTCCCATAAAAAACAAACAGAAGACTGATATTAAAAATGATATACATTTTATTGTTGATGCAATATATAAATCATGTTGTCTTTATTGTACCTTTATTATATACTGATATAACAGCTGATATGTAGGAATGCACCGAATCCACTATTTTGGATTTGGCCGAACCCCTGAAACCTTTGCAAAAGATTCGTCCGAATACCGAACCAAATCTGAATCCTAATTTTCATATGCAAATTAGGGGTGGGAAGGGGAAAACATTTTTTACTTCCTTGTTTTGTTACAAAAAGTCACGCAATTTCCCTCCCCATCCCTAATTTGCATATGAAAATTAGGATTCTGTTCGGCTGGGCAGAAGGATTCGGCTGAATCTGAATCCTGCTGAAAAAGGCTGAATCCCGAACCAAATCCTGGATTCGGTGCATCCCTACTGATATGCAATCACATTAAGTTCCAGATAAAGTCCAAATATGTGAATTAAGTTTTCAAACATCATTTTATAAAACAAAGCAGCATTTATAGTTTGAGTATCGCGTATTTGGTACCCATACTTTTTATAAACCAAACAGTTAGAAATGTGTATCACAGTCTAGAAAAGTCTTTGATTGGCTGGCACATAGCAAAGCATTGACGGTAAACTTTGTAAAATGCCTTTACATAGGCATTTGAATTGGCAAGGATATTGGTTACACTCACAGCATAATAATAACTCTTGGGAGTTATTGAAAAAGTCAAAGAGCAAAATATACCCTATTTCGGTAAGGTTACATTTCCTTTTTAATAAAATATACAAGCCTAACTAATTCTATAAAGCTTTTCTATCTGCAATCAATAGGAGCGGCCATTTTAATTCCTTTGAAGAGGAAAAAGGAAATTTCTATTGACATGAATTCAGTTTCTCAAGAAAGAACGTTTAAACGAATGGGGTAATGTAATAACAAGTGCAAAGTATAGTAACCCATAGCAACCAACCACATGTTTTCAAACAGCTGGTCCATAAGTTCTACCAACCCATTGTTTGGAGTAGCAAGAAGCGGATAAAACTTAGCAGATGTTATTACATTAGCTCATATTCACCTATTGGAAGAGCGGTACCATGGATTTATACAACACAAGATAATATGTACCCATCAGTCATTTTAAGAACACTAAGGGGCCAATTCACCAAGCTCGAGTGAAGGATTTGAAGTAAAAAAACTTCGAATTTCGAGTGTTTTTTTGTGCTCCTCGACTATCTAATTGGCGTAAATTCGCCTGAGTAGAATAGATAAAGCGCAAAAATGCTGCGACTATTCGCCATTCAATAGTTGAAGTACTGGATCGAGCGCAAAAACGCTGCGACTATTCGCTCATTCGATAGTTAAAGTACTGTCTCTTTTAAAAATACTTTGACTGCCTACTTCGCCACCTAAAACCTACCCAATTGCTTTAAAAGCCTATGGGAAAGTCCCATAGGCTTGTTTTCCAAGTTTTTGATCGAATAAAAAGGCATTTGATCGAATGAAAATCCTTAGAGCGAATATTCGATCGAGCGCCTATTCGCCTGGCGAATATTCGACTATTCGCCAGCACGTAAATTCGCCCGAATTGCCTATTCGATTCTATTCCCCAGTCGAATTTCGAGGGATTTAACCCCTCAAAATTCGACCCTTGATGAATTTGCCCCATAATGTACCAGTCTAATGTTTCTTTAGGTTCTTGTTGCAGTTGAGTCTATGCTTAGCATTTAATTCCAATATATTTGAGTTTATTTTCCATCTTATTCCTAAAAGGCTCATTTATACCCAATCAATATATATATTTTATGTAAGACAGATACATGAAACTGGAATGCACGCCCCTAACTCATCATTCATGCATAATAAATTGAGATTCATGAAAGAACAGTAATTCCCTAATCACTGTAGCTCCCTTTGTAGTCATTTTGTGAACTAGTTACGGTGATATTTGGGATTAGAAGTCATGGACCACTTGAGCTCATGTACCAACTGAGGAAAGAAAATATATATATATAAGTGTGTAATAATGTACCCCCAATTGTAAAATACACTATATGGCCAACATCACATTTTGAAAGCAAAGGCATTAATATAAATTTGTTGTATGTTTACCTCTATAGCAACCTCTGCTGTTCTGGGGTGGCTTTTATGTACATTGTTAGTAGGACTGGCTTTCATTCAATGACAAGAGTATTAATAAGGTTGGGCAATGGTATTGGGAAAGAGGTCTGTTTCGCAGTCAGAATTCCAATTGATGCCACAGGTGTTCAGCTGAATAAAAGTCAGAGTTCTGGTGGGCTAGTTCTTGCACACGAATCTCAGAAAACTGAGAAGGACCTTGCTTCATGCATGGAGCATCATTGTGCTAAAAGAAAAAGCCTTCTGTAAACTGTTGCCCAAAAGTAGGAAACGTGGAAAATTAAAAAAAAGTCATTGTATTTTACAAGTTAATATCCTCTGGAGCCAGGGGACTTAGCCGGGACTAGTGTTCTCCAGGCATTGGCAAAGCCCGCAGTCCATCAGATGGCCAGATAGTGAAGAGATTCATCGAAAGCATTTCCTCTGGCTTCAGATTCATTCGACAGTGACCTTTTCAGCACTCCAGTGATACTTGGCACTGTGCATGACAATGTTTGGCTTTTGTGCAGCTGCTTGCCCATGGGAATACATCTTGTTAAGCTCCCAACCAATAGTCATTGTGCCGGCATTACTTCCATAGACAGTTTAGAAGTTGGCAGTGAACTTCAAATGTGGTTTTTCAGCACTCACTGTTCCATTTCTTTGCACTTGCATGGCCGACAAATTCATGACTCAACTGTTGCTGCTTCTTGATGTTTCACAGCTACTAGGGCAGCTCTAACATGGCATGAATTTCATGAATTGACTTGACAGAAGGATGGCATCCTATGATGGTACATTTGAAAGCCACTATTGACTTGACAGAAGGATGGCATCCTTTGATGGTACAACATTTGAAAGCCACTAAGCTAAGTAATACAAAAATATACAGTAATAAATGGATTTGTCCAGTTTTACTAATTAGGAGTGTCTAGATACTTTTGGCCATGTAGTGAATAAGTATATTGGAAGTCACCAAGGAGTTCCAAGGTGGTAACAGGACATGTCCTATTATATAATAGGTCAAGAAGCACCAAGGTAAGTTTCAAGATACTTATATTTTAAAACAGGAGGCTCATTAGGATACACACATATATATAATTCCACAGGGTTGCTTGGTGCAATCTTGTGCCACTTCAAGCCCTTTTCTCTGTAATCTCACAATTTTGTTATGCATAGTTGAAGGTGATCTGAACCTGGCTTCAGCTACACATGCTCTAGGTTTGAAAAAGAGAAACAACTTAAGTTGGCACCCATCAACCCTGTTCCATGGTCACTCAATATGCCAGATCACTGACTTTCTAAACTGTTGCTACATATATCAGAAGCATCAGAGGATGCTGGTAAATGGTATCAGATGATAACTGCTACTCTGAGATTGGCTTCATTTAAACTCATGGAGCATGCCCAGTAGGGACTGAGACTAAAGCTGCTGCTACTATGTAAAATGTACAGAGGTAATGAGCTGCTAGTAAGATGCTATAGGGGAACTGAATTTTTTAAACTTACAATTTATAAAAAAGGTAAAAATAGAAAGCATGACATAAAATTTTATCACATTTTGCATCACATTGGCCAATGCATGGAAACAGCTTAATAAATGGAGTCAAAACAAAAAAAGTTAAAAGAAAAAAGAGTCAAAACACTGCATAGAAATGGAAACACTTATCATTAACACAGGTCAGCACTATGGAGTAAAGAAAACGAGAAAATGTCTTTTATCACTGAGCTGTCACCACTAACGCTATAAGTCAAAGAGGCAACAGTTCATAAATCTGCCCCCTAACATTTGTGAAGATGAACTGCTGTCCCAGTAGAAATTCTACAGTGTACATTCACTTGATTTTTCTATAACTGTTTAATAAAAGATACTGAAACAGGTTATTTTGACTTATTTGAGTTTTTTTTCCATATCTGACTACACTAAAAAGTTAATTCCATTAAAAAGTGGATCAGTATCGTCCAATGGTCAAATTGTCAGACAATTAAGAATCTGTCAGGAATGGGAGTGTCATTGTTAACCCTGCAGAATAAATGCTAATCTATAAACTCCTTACATTCATAACTGGTGAGTATAATGTCCCTTTAATCATTTGAATTGATGTTGCCTTACATTCAAGTACTTTAAGATGAATCTTCACCTTTGTCTTTCTCTTTTGATTCTTTTGTAAAATTGTCTTCTGTTGTTTCAGCAAGAAGTTCTGGATCATCTTTTTCTGTCTTGTCAATTAGATGTTTCTCTGTGGCAGAAGAAAACCCTAATTTGGGAACTTTAAACCATGATTTCTTCTCGGAAGTCTGTAATTCCTCTTTTTCTATTTTTTTAGTGTCCTGCACCTTTTGAATAGAAGTTTCGTTATCTGTTTTATTTACAGAGGAAGTAAATCCAATACTAGGGAGGTGAAACCTGAACTTCAGAGACTGATTACTTGTGGCTTCTTTTGATTTCAGACTGTTTTCATCGTGACTAGGAGCTGCAGTTGATGACATTTCATTTTTTGCCGCTCCATCATTTGTTTCAGCATATTCAGACATATTAGAAAACTCTGGTTGGTCACAGGATTTAACTGAAAGTGTAAGAGTCTTCACTTTTGGTATATAGAAAATCTGTCTGTTTGGTTTATGCTCTGCTGTTGTATTGTCTAATACAATGTCAAGGGACTTCGTATTCTCAGAAACCACTAGGTGATCTTCTGTATTGGTGCATGCCTCTGCTGATATTTGAGACTCTTCCCTGTTAACATTTCGATGGGACTCTGGCAACTTTATCTTCATAAGTGAAAACCCAAAAGAAGGTTTTTCAGTTTCTGATGAACTGATCTCATATTCTTTTACAATTTGGGTAGGCAACAACATATTTTCAGTTGAAGGTTGTTTAGTTTGAGTTGTGCCATCCGACGTATAGTCAATTGCAGTGTTTTGTTTTGTTTCCCAGATAGTGTTTGAATATACCTCATCAAGCTTGTTAGAACCTTTTATAATAGTTATTTCTGTGCTTTCTGTTGATACTGGCAAATCAGATGAAACATGTGATGTGAAATTAGGAAGCCCATAGTCTGTATCAAATTGCTTTGCAGTCACTGAGCTTTTCTCATTCAATGTAATGTATTTGACAGCAGTTGGTGTTATGTTCATCTCTTTTTTCATAGATTTTTTTATTTCATTTAAGGATGTTTCATCTCCAAAATCTGGGCCAGTATCTGCATCTTTGACATCTGACTGATGTTTATTTAAGTCTAAAGTAGATGTATTGGCAATACAACTGATATCTACAGTTTGCAGTTCATCCTCACAAGTTAAATCATATTCAGCAAGGTCTATGCCAACCTTTTCAAGGTGAGCAGCAATACCAAAGGATTCACATTGTGGCTCAGAAGGTAAAATTGGCTTTTTAACTTTCGAAAAAGATAATTTAAAGCCAGACCTATTGGGTTTCATTTTTTTCTCACTTAAATTGACATTCCTAAGAGAAACTGAGACTGAGTGTTTTTTTTTCTCAGTGAAAAATTGATCATCTGTTATTTCTCCTGAATGTCCAAATCTGTTCACTTTTTGCTTTTTGATAAAATGTGTTTGTAGTTCTTCACTTGCAGACTGACTATTTCCATGCTCCATTTGTTCTACTGGCTTATAGAACTTAGCATTATCACTTTGGACATCATTAGGATCTACAAAAGAAATTTGGGGTGCCATGAAATAAGGAAACTCAATCTTGATATCTTCCTCAAGATGTGAATCTACAGAAATTGTAGTTGGTTGTGACTCACTTAACAAATTCACAGGTGACATATCCTTGATTAGTTGAGATTTTTCTTTCTGTGTATCAACAGTTTTAGTCATGTTATCTTTAGTAACAATCACCTTTAATGAGTCTGTGCTAGTGCCGGTGCTTTCAGTTATCTCCCCTGTGGAAAGTTTTGATAATTCCAACTGAGGGAGCTGGAATTTTAAATGCTCACCTTCCTTGCTTAATAAAGGTGCTTTCTCTTTGCCTGCTTCAATTTCTAGCTGTGTTTTTAGTTTCTCACTTTCATTAAATAAATCTGTAGCAAAATCTTTATGTGGTAAATCAGCATTTAGGTCTTTGATTGTTTCATCCAGAGGATCATTAGCGCTTTCTTTTTTCCTCCTAAAACTAAGTGAAGGAAGTTTAAATGATGGCAGTTTGAAAAGACTTCTGCTCTTTCCTACAGATGAATGCTGCTGCAAGTCATTATCTTCCATGGCTTCTTTGATCTTATCAGTCCCACCATCTTGAGCAGATATAATATCTTCTTGAAAAGTAGCAGTGCCATCATCAGATTTGCTAGCTTTTGTCTGCATAATCTCTTTCACTGAGTCAGTTTCCCTCCCTATGGTTTTGAATGAAGACTCCAATGTATAGTTAAGTGTATCAAAACATTCTAAATCCAGATTATTATCACTGTTACCTTCATCTTCAATGTAAATATTTTCTTCTATAACAGAAACACTATATTTTAAAGGGTCGAAACTTATTCCACTATCATCAAGATTTATATGTATTCTGTCACCCATTTTTGGCAAATCAATGTCTTTCTTTTCCTCTTTCAAATTTACAGCTACTGTCCTAAAGCTTTGTTCCACTTGCTTGGCAGTATCAATTTTATAAGAATTAAGCATCTGTTCTGTTGAATCACATGTTAATACTGAAGTGTCCTTTTCTAGCAAAGTTTCTTCAAATGGAATGGATTCATACATTACTACAGATTTATCTTTTTTTAGGAGTTGTAGCTCTCTGATAGTCTCTTGTGGACCCTCAGTTGTATTAACATCATACAATGACAAAAAACTTTGTTTACTCCCTTTGATGTCTTCATCGGGAGTATAAATACGTTCCTCAAGAACTTTGACACTAATCGTTGATGGAGGGCCTGGACTAGTTACTCCACTTAGTGCCTCAGCACATAGGAATTCTGATTGCTGCTGAACTTTTGTGGTTGATACCTCACACTCATTGTTATCACTAACTGGATCACAGGTTTCTTTTAAAACTTCAACTTCAAAATTAATGGAAGGTCCTTCCTGAAAAGTGAAGTTAGCTCCTGTATTACTTTTATTATTTCCTTCAGACACGTTTAGTTTTTTTCCTATAATGTTTCCATCGCTGATACTAATTCTCTCTTCAATAAGAGTAACACCAATTATTGGTTTCGTAAAATATGGTGAAAAGGATTCTGCTTCCAGAACAGCCTGTTTTTCCTCAGTTGTTTCAGTTGTTATAGTTGCAGTCCCTGCCATTTCTTCTTGAGGTTTTAGTTCTTCTTCGGTTGGAGACAAAGTATCATCAATGTCTTCAATCTCAAATTCAGTTTTTGTTTCTGAGGTGTATCCTTCCAGGGGAGAAGTAACACCTGTCTCTTGGTATTCAGTAGCTATGACAGTTTTTTCCACTTTTGTAACCTTTTTCCTGCGTCTTTTCCCTTTACCCTGCACCTCCCAGTGTTCTTCCACAGAGGGTTCCACTTGAATGCTTAACTCTTTCTGCACTACTTCAGATTCTTTGATGTCTTTCTGTATTTCAAGTGAAATGTCTCCTTTCGGCTGTGTCATGGCAACCGAGCTATCTGGAATAGCCTTTTCATCAGACTGAACAAAATGGAGCATTGATAACGTCGGAAGCTGTGTTTCGGGAACTGATACTTCTATAACTGTCTCTAGAATTTGTGTTTTGGGTTCTGTTATTTCAGTCTCTTGAGTTGTTCTAGCCGTATCCACTCTTTCTTCAGACACCTCTAGAATTTCTGCTTTGGGTTCTGTAACTTGAGTGTCTTGAGTTGTTTCTCTCTCTTTTCCTTCAGAGTCAACCTTGCTGTCTTCTTTGTGCTGTGGGATTTCCTCTGTGCCACCTTCCATATCGGTTTGCTCCGTTGTAGAAAGTGTTAAGACTGTGGATGTTGGAAGCTGTGTTTCGCAAATTGTCAATTCTGTAACTGATTGCAGAATTTGTATTGTGGGTTCTTTAATTAGAGTCTCTTGAGCTGTTACAGCTGTACCAACTCTGTCTTCAGACATTGTCAAGAAAAGTTTTGTCTCAGTTGTCTCAGTTGTCTCAGTTGTTATAGTTGCAGTCTCTGCCATCTCTTCTTGAGTTTTTAGTTCTTCTTCGGTTGGAGACAAAGTATCATCAATGTCTTCAATCTCAAATTCAGTTTTTGTTTCTGAGGTGTATCCTTCCAGGGGAGAAGTAACACTTGTCTCTTGGAATTCAGTAGCTATGACAGTTTTTTCCATTTTTGTAACCTTTTTTCTGCGTCTTTTCCCTTTACCCTGCACCTCCCAGTGTTCTTCCACAGAGGGTTCCTCTTGAATGCTTAACTCTTTCTGCACTACTTCAGATTCTTTGATGTCTTTCTGTATTTCAAGTGACTGTATGGAGTCAGTGTCGGGTTTAGGCCTTTCTTCCTCTTGCTGAAGCTCTACTGTCACATCTTCTTTGGAAACTGTTGTTGGCTCAGACTCAACTGAGAGGCTTAAAGACTCTATAACTGTCTCCCGCTCTGTTATTTCAGCCTCGTGTTTTACTTCTTCTTTGGGTTTTGAAGCATCTTCAGTTTCCGTTAGATCAGCTGGTTTGTCAGATTTGCCAAACAGTGGTATTTTGAATGCGGGGAGCTGTATGCCCCATCCCCAAGAACTGGTTTCTTTTTCTTCAGTGCTAATGCATTCACTTGTAGTCTTTGCCTCTGTTTCTTCTAACTCAAACTGAATGTCTCCTTTCGGCTGTGGCATAGCAACCGAGCTATCTGGAATAGCCTTTTGATCAGACTGAACAAAATGGAGCGTCGATAATGTCGGAAGCTGTGTTTCGGGAACTGATACTTCTATAACTGTTTCTAGAATTTGTGTTTTGGGTTCTGTAATTTCAGTCTCTTGAGTTGTTCTAGCCGTATCCACTCTTTCTTCAGACACCTCTAGAATTTCTGCTTTGGGTTCTGTAGCTTGAGTGTCTTGAGTTGTTTCTCTCTCTTTTTCTTCAGAGTCAACCTTGCTGTCTTCTTTGTGCTGTGGGATTTCCTCTGTGCCACCTGCCATATCGGTTTGCTCCGTTGTAGAAAGTGTTAAGACTGTGGATGTTGGAAGCTGTGTTTCGCAAATTGTCAATTCTGTAACTGTTTGCAGAATTTGTATTGTGGGTTCTGTAATTAGAGTCTCTTGAGCTGTTACAGCTGTATCAACTCTGTCTTCAGACATTGTCAAGAAAAGTTTTGTCTCAGTTGTCTCAGTTGTTATAGTTGCAGTCTCTACCATCTCTTCTTGAGGTTTTAGTTCTTTTCGGTTGGAGACAAAGTATCATCAATGTCTTCAATCTCAAATTCAGTTTTTGTTTCTGAGGTGTATCCTTCCAGGGGAGAAGTAACACCTGTCTCTTGGTATTCAGTAGCTATGACAGTTTTTTCCAACTTTTGTAACCTTTTTCCTGCGTCTTTTCCCTTTACCCTGCACCTCCCAGTGTTCTTCCACAGAGGGTTCCACTTGAATGCTTAACTCTTTCTGCACTACTTTCAGATTCTTTGATGTCTTTCTGTATTTCAAGTGACTGAATGGAGTCAGTGTCGGGTTTAGGCCTTTCTTCCTCTTGCTCAAGCTCTACTGTGACCTCTTCTTTCGAAACTGTTGTTGGCTGAGACTCAACTGAGAGGCTTAAAGACTCTATAACTGTCTCCTGCTCTGTTATTTCAGCCTCGTGTTTTACTTCTTCTTTGGGTTTTGAAGCATCTTCAGTTTCCGTTAGATCAGCTGGTTGTCAGATTTGCCAAACAGTGGTATTTTGAATGCGGGGGAACTGTATGCCCATCCCAAGAACTGGTTTCTTTTTCTTCAGTGCTAATGCATTCACTTGTAGTCTTTGCCTCTGTTTCTTCTAACTCAAACTGAATGTCTCCTTTCGGCTGTGGCATAGCAACCGAGCTATCTGGAATAGCCTTTTGATCAGACTGAACAAAATGGAGCGTCGATAATGTCGGAAGCTGTGTTTCGGGGAACTGATACTTCTATAACTGTTTCTAGAATTTGTGTTTGGGTTCTGTAATTTCAGTCTCTTGAGTTGTTCTAGCCGTATTCCACTCTTTCTTCAGACACCTCTAGAATTCTGCTTTGGGTCTGTAGCTTGAGTGCTTGAGTTGTTTCTCTCTCTTTTTCTCAGAGTCAAACCTTGCTGTCTTCTTTGTGCTGTGGGATTTCCTCTGTGCCACCTGCCATATCGGTTTGCTTCCGTTGTAGAAAGTGTTAAGACTGTGGATGTTGGAAGCTGTGTTTCGCAAATTGTCAATTCTGTAACTGTTTGCAGAATTTGTATTGTAGGTTCTGTTAATTAGAGTCTCTTGAGCTGTTACAGCTGTATCAACTCTGTCTTCAGACATTGTCAAGAAAAGTTTTGTCTCAGTTGTCTCAGTTGTTATAGTTGCAGTTCTCTACCATCTCTTCTTGAGGTTTTAGTTCTTCTTCGGTTGGAGACAACAGTATCATCAATGTCTTCAATCTCAAATTCAGTTTTGTTTCTGAGGTGTATCCTTCCAGGGAGAAGTAACACCTGTCTCTTTGGTATTCAGTAGCTTATGACAGTTTTTTCCACTTTTGTAACCTTTTTCCTGCGTCTTTTCCCTTTACCCTGCACCTCCCGGTGTTCTTCCACAGAGGGTTCCACTTGAATGCTTAACTCTTTCTGAACTACTTCAGATTCTTTGATGTCTTTCTGTATTTCAAGTGAATGAATGAAGTCAGTGTCGGGTTTAGGCCTTTCTTCCTCTTGCTGAAGCTCTACTGTCACCTCTTCTTTCGAAACTGTTGTTGGCTCAGACTCATCTGAGAGGCTTAAAGACTCTATAACTGTCTCACGCTCTATTATTTCAGCCTCGTGTTTAACTTCTTCTTTGGGTTTTGAAGCATCTTCAGTTTCCGTTAGATCAGCTGGTTTGTCAGATTGCCAAACAGTGTGATTGAATGCGGGAGCTGTATGCCCCATCCCCAAGAACTGGTTTCTTTTTCTTCAGTGCTAATGCATTCAACTTGTAGTTTCGGCCTGTTTCTTCAACTCAAGCTGAATGTCTCCTTTCGGCTGTGGCATAGCAACCGAGCTATCTGAATAGCCTTTGATCAGACTGAACAAAATGGAGCGTGATAACGTCGAAGCGGTGGTTCGGGAACTGATACTTCTATAACTGTTTCTAGAATTTGTGTTTTGGGTTCTGTAATTTCAGCCTCTTGAGTTGTTCTAGCCGTATCCACTCTTTCTTCAGACACCTCTAGAATTTCTGCTTGGTTCTGTAGCTTGAGTGTCTTGAGTTGTTTTCTCTCTTTTTCTTCAGAGTCAACCTTGCTGTCTTCTTTGTGCTGTGGGATTTTCCTCTGTGCACCTGCCATATCGGTTTGCTCGTTGTAGAAAGTGTTAAGACTGTGATGTTAGAAGCGTTGTTTCGCAAATTGTCAATTCTGTAAACTGATTGTTGCAGAATTTGCATTGTGGGTTCTGTAAATAGAGTCTCTTGAGCTGTTACAGCACGTATCAAACTCTGTCTTCAACATTGTCAAGAAAAGTTTTGTCTCAGTGTCTCAGTTGTTATAGTTGCAGTCTCTACCATCTCTTCTTGAGGTTTTATTCTTCTTCGGTTATGGAACAAAGTATCATCAATCTTCAATCTCAAATTCAGTTTTGTTTCTGAGTGTATCTCCTTCCCAGGAGAAGTAACACCGTGGTCTCTTGGTATTCAGTAGCATGACGTTTTATTCCACTTGTAACCTTTTTCCTGCGTCTTTTCCTTTAACCCTGCACCTCCCGGTGTTCTTCCACAGAGGGTATCCACTGAATGCCTGACTCTTTCTGAATACTTCAGATTCTTTGATTCTTTCTGTATTTCAAGTGATGAATGAAGTCAGTGTCGGGTTTAGCCCTTTCTTCCTCTTGCTTTGAAGCTCTTACTGTCACCTTCTTCTTTCGGAAACTTTGTTGGCTCAGACTCACTGAGAGGCTTAAAAGACCTCTATAACTGTCTCACGCTCTATTTTAGTTCGCCGTCGTTTAAACTTCTCTTGGGTTTGAAGATCTTTCCATTTCCGTTAGATCAGCTGGTTTGTCAGATTGCCAACAGTGTATTTTGAATGCGGGAGCTGTGATGGCCCCCATCCCAAGAACTGGTTTCTTTTTCTTCAGGCTAATGATTCACTTGTAGTTTCTGCCGTCTGTTTCTTCTAACTCAAGCTGAATTCTCCTTTTCGGCTCATGTGGCATAGCAAACGAGCTATCTGGAATGCCTTATTGATCAGACTGAACAAAATGGAGCGTGATAACTCGGAAAGCTGTGTTTCGACTGATACTTCTATAACTGTTTCTAGAATTTGTGTTTTTGGTTCTGTAATTTCAGCCTCTGAGTTGTCTAGCGTATAACACCTTCTTCAGGACACCTTAGAATTCCTTGCTTGGGTTCTGTAGCTTGAGTTCTGAGTTGTTTTTCTCTCTTTTTCTCAGAGTCAACCTTGCTGTCTTCTTGTGCTGGGATTTCCTCTGTGCCACCTGCCCATATCGGTTTGCTCCGTTGAGAAAGCGGTTAAGCTGTGGATGTTAGAAGCGTGTTTCGAATTGTCAATTCTGTAACTCGGATGCAGAATTTGCATTGTGGTTCTGTAATTAGAGTCTCTTGAGCTGTTCAGCTGTATCAAACCTGTCTTCAGACATTGTCAAGAAAAGGTTTTGTTCTCAGTTGTCCAGTTGTTTATAGTTGCAGTCTCTGCCATCTCTTCTTGAGTTTTTTAGTGCTTCTTCGGTTGGAGACAAAGTATCATCAATGTCTTCAATCTCCAAATTTCAGTTTTGTTTCTGAGGTGCTATTCTTTCCAGGGAGAATAACACCTGTCTCTTGTATTTCAGTAGCTATGACAGTTTTTTCCCACTTTTGTAACCTTTTTGCCTGCCGTCTTTTCCCTTTACCCTGCACTCCCAGTGTGCTCTCCACAGAGGGTTCCACTTGAATGCTTAACTCTTTCTGCACTACTTCAATTCTTATGTCTTCTGTATTTCAATGACTGATGGAGCAGTGTCGGGTTTTAGGCTTTCTCCTCTTGTGAAGCTCTACTGTGACTCTTCATTCGAAACTGTTGTTGGCTTAGACTCTACTGAGAGCTTAAAGACTCTATAACGTCTCCCGCCTCTGTTATTTTTCACCTCTGTTTTACTTCTTCTTTGGGTTTTTGAAGCATCTTCAGTTTCCGTTAGATCAGCTGGTTTGTCAGATTTTGCCCAAACAGTGGTTTATTGAATGCGGGATCTGTATCCCCATCCCCAAAGAACTGGTTTCTTTTTCGGTTTCCAGTGCTATGCATTCACTTGCTAGGTCTTGCCTCTGTTTTTCGTAACTCAAGCTTGAATGTCTCCTTTCCGCTGTGCATAGCAAAACCGAGCCTATCTGAATAAACTTTTGATCGACTGAACAAAATGGCTTGAAACGCGGAAAGCTGTGTTTCGGGGAACTGATACTTCCATAACTGTTCTAGACTGTGTTTTGGGTTCTGCTAATTTCAGTCTCTTGCAAGTTGTTCTAGCCGTATCCACTCTTTCTTCAGACACCTCTAGAATTTCTGCTTTGGAGTTCTGTAGCTGGAGTGCTTGAGTCTTTCTCTCTCTTTTTCTTCAGATCAACCTTTGCTGTCTTCTTTGGCGGTGTGGAATTCCTCGTGTGCTACCTGCCATATCGTTTGCACTCCGCTTGTAGAAAGTGTTAAGACTGGGATTTTGGAAGCTGTGTTTTCGCCAAAATTGTCAATTCTGTGTAACTGATTTGCAGAATGTTGCATTGTGGGTTCTGTAATTAGAGTCTCTGAGCTGTTACAGCTGTATTCACCTTCTGTCTTCAGACATTGTTCAAGAAAAAGTTGTGTCTCAGTTGCTCTCAGTTGTTATAGTTGCAGTCTCTGCCAAATCTCTTCTTAGTTTTAGTCTCTTCGCGTGGAAGACCAAATTATCATCAATGTCATCAATCTCAAATTCAGTTTTTTGTTTCTGAGGTGTATTCTTCCAGGGGAGAAAGTAAGCACCTGTCTCTGTGGTATTCAGTTAGCTATGACAGTTTTTTCCACTTTTTGCTAAACCTTTTCCTGCCGTCTTTTCCCTTTACCCTGCACCGTCCCCGGTGTTCTTCCACAGAGGGTGCCACTTGAATGCTTAACTCTTCCTGCCACTACTCAGATTCTTTGATGTCTTTCTGTATTTCAGAGTGACTGAAATGAGTCAGTGTCGGGTTTTAGGCCTTTCTTCCTCTGTGCTCAAGCTCTTACTGTGACCTCTTCTTGTCGAAACTGTTGTTGGCTGAGACTCAAACTGAGAGGTTAAAGACTCTATAACTGTTCTCCCGGCTCTTGTTATTCAGAACTCGTGTTTTACTTCTTCTTGGGTTTTTGAAGCAATCTTCAGTTTCCGTTAGATCAGCTGGTTTGTCAGGATGCCAAAAAACAGGTGTTTGAATGCGGGGAGCTGTATGCCCCATTCCCCAAGAACTGGTTTCTTTTTCTTCAGTGCTAATGCATTCACTTGGAGTCTTGCTCTGTTTCTTCTAACTCAAATGAATGTCTCCTTTCGGCTGGTGCATAGCATCCCGAGCTATCTGGAATAGCCTTTTGATCAGACTGAACAAAATGGAGCGTCGATAAATGTCGGAAGGCTGTGTTTCGGGAACTGATACTTCCTATAGAACTGTTTCTAGAATTGTGGTTTGGGTTCTAATTTCAGTTCTCTTGAGTGTTCTAGCCGTATCCACTCTTTTCTTCAGGACACCTCTAGAATTCTGGCTTTGGGTTTCTGTAGCTTGAGTGTCTGTTGAGTTGTTCTCTCTCTTTTTCTTCAGAGTCACCTTGCTGTCTCTTTTGGCTGTGGATTTCCTCTGTGCCACCTTGCCATATCGCGTTTGCTCCGTGTAGAAAGTTTAAGACTGTGGATTTGGAAGCTGTGTTTCGCAATTGCAATTCTGTAACTGATTGCAGAATTATGCATGTGGGTTCTGTAATTAGAGTCTCTTGAGCTGTTACACTGTATTCAACTCTGTGCTTCAGACATTGTCAAGAAAAGTTTTGTCTCAGTTGTCTCAGTTGCCTATAGTCAGTTTCTTGCCATCTCTTCTTGAGTTTTAGTTCTATCTTCCGGTTGGAGACAAAGCATCATCCAATGTCTTCAATCTCAATTCCAGGTTTTGTCTGAGGGTATCTTCCAGGGGAAGAAGAACACTGTCTCTTGGTTATTCAGTAGCTTATGACAGTTTTCCACTTTGTGTAACCTTTTTCCGCGTCTTTTCTTTACCCTGCACCTCCCGGTGTTCTTCCACAGAGGGTGCCACTTGAATGCTTAAAACTCTTCCTGCAACTACTTCCGATTTCTTATGTCTTTCTGTATTTCCAAGTGACTGAATGGATGCACAGTGTCGGTTTAGGCCTTTCTCCTCTTGCTCAAGCTCTACTGATGACCTCTTCCTTTATCGAAACGTTGTTGGCTTGAGACTCAACTGAGGAGGCGTAAAGACCTCTTTTTTTTTTTTATTTTTTTATTTATTTTTTTTTTTTTATTTTTCTTTTTTTTTATTTATTTTCTTTTTTTATAACAACAAACTGTCTCGCTGCTCTGTTATTTCAGCCTCGGTTTACTTCTTCTTTGGGTTGAGCATCCTTCAGTTTCCGTTAGAAATCAGCTGTTTGTCAGATTTGCCAAAACAGTGGTTATTTTGAATCGGGAACTGTAGTGCCCCATCCCCAAAGAACTGTTTCTTTTCTTCAGTGCTAATGCATTCCACTTGTATCTTTGCCTCTGTGTTCTTCTAACTCAAGACTGAATGTCTCTTTCGGCTGTGCCATAGCAAACCCGAGCTATTCTGGAATAGCCTTTGATCAGACTGAACAAAATGGAGCGTTGATAACGTCGGAAGCGGGTGTTTCGGGAACTGATACTTCCTATAACTGTTTCTAGAATTGTGTTTTGGGTTCTGTAATTTCAGTCTTGGGAGTTGCTTCTAGCCTTATCACTCTTCTCAGACACCTCTAGAATTTCTGCTTTGGGTTCTGTAGCTTGAGTGCTTGATTGTTTCCTCTCTCTTTTTCTTCAGAGTCAACCGCTTCTGTCTCTTTGTGCGTGTGGGATTCCTCTTGCCACCTGCCATATACGGTTTGCTCCGTTGGTAAAAGTGTTAAGACTGTGGATTTTGGAAAAGCGTGGTTTCGCAAATGGTCAATTTCTGTAACTGATTGCAGAATTGCATTGTGCGGGTTCTGTAATTAGATCTCTTGAGCTTGTTACAGCTTTGTATCAACTCTGTCTTCAGACATTGTCAAGAAAGTTTTTTTGTCTCAGTGGTTTCAGTGCTAAAGTTGCAGTTTCTGCCATCTCCTTCTTGAGTTTTTAGTTCTTCTTCGGTTTGGAGACAAAAGCATCATCAATGTCTTCGAATCTCAAATTCAGTTTTTGTATTCTGTCAGGTGTATTCTTCCAGGAGAAGTAACACCTGTCTCTTGGTATTCAGTAGCCTATGACAGTTTTTTCCACTTTTTTGTAAAAAAAAAAAAAACCTTTTTCCTGCGGCTTTCCCTTACCCTGCACTTTCCCTGGTGTCTTCCCACAGAGGTTCCACTTGCAATGCTTAACTCTTCCTGCACTACGATCAGATTCTTGAGCTCTTTCTGTATTTCAAGTGACTGAATTGGAGTCTAGTGTCAGTTTAGCCTTTCTTCCTCTTGCTCAACTCTACTGGACCTCTTCTTTCGAAACTGTTGTTGGCGGGAGACTCAACTGAGAGGCTTAAAGACGCTATAACTGTTCTCCCGCTCTGTTATTTCAGCCTCGTGTTTTACTTCTTCTTTGGGTTTGAAGCATCTTCAGTTTCCGTTAGATCAGGCTGGTTTGTCAGATTTGCCAAACAGTGGTATTTTTGAATGCGGGGAAGCTGTATGCCCCAATCCCCAAGAACTGGTTTCTTTTTCTTTCAGTGCTAATGCATTTCACTTGTAGGTCTTTGCCTCTGTTTGCTTCTTAACTCAAACTGAATGTCTCCTTTCGGCTGTGGCATAGCCAACAGCTTATCTGGAATAGCCCTTTGATCAGACTGAACAAAAATGGAGCGTCGATAATGTCGGAAGCTGTGTTCGGGAACTGATACTTCTATTAACTGTTTCTAGAATTTGTGTTTTGGGTTCTGAATTTCAGTCTCTTGAGTTGTTCTAGCCGTATCCATTCTTCTTCAGACACCTCTAGAAATTTTCTGCTTTGGTTCTGTAGCTTGGTGTCTTGAGTTGTTTCTCTCTCTTTTCTTCAGAGTCAACCTTGCTGTCTTCTTTGTGCTTGTGGATTTCCTCTGTGCCACCTGCCCATATCGGTTTGCTCCATTGTAGAAATTGTTTAAAGATGTGGATGTTGGAAGCTGTGTTTCGCAAATTGTCAATTCTGTAACTGTTTGCAGAATTTGTATTTGGGTTCTTAATTAGAGTTCTGAGCTGTAAGCTGTATCAACTCTGTCTTTAACAATTGTCAAGAAAGTTTTGTCTCAGTTGTATAGTTGCAGTCGCTACCATCTCTTCTTGAAGTTTAGTTCTTCTTCGGTCTGGAACAAAGTATCAGTCAATGTCTTCAATCTCAATTTCAAGTTTGTGGGTTTTCTGGAGTGTATCCTGCCAGGGGAGAAGTAACACCTGTCTCTGGTATTCAGTAGCGTATGACAGTTTCCATCTTTTGTAACCTGTTCCTGCGTCTTTTCCCGTTACCTGCACCTCCCCAGTGTTCTTCCACAGAGGGTTCCACTTGAATTGCTTAACTCTTTCTGCACTACTTCAGGATTCTTTGATTGTCTTTCTTATTTCAAGTGATGAAATAGAGTCAGTTGTCGGGTTTAAGGCCTTTCTTCCTCTTGCTGAAGCCTCTACTGTGACCTCTTCTTCGAAACTGTTTGTGGCTTAGACTCAACTGAGAGCTTAAAAGACTCTATAACTGGTCTCGCCGCTCTTTATTTCAGCCTTGCTGTTTTACTTCTTCTTGGTTTTGAAGCATCTTCAGTTTCCGTTAGATCAGCTGGTTGTCAGATTGCCAAACAGTGGTATTTGAATGCGGGAGCCGTATGCCCCATCCCCAAGAACTGGTTTCTTTTCTCAGTGCTAATGCCATTCACTTGTTTAGTTTCTGCCTCTGTTCTTCTAACTCAAGCTGAATGTCTCCTTTCGGCTGGGCTAGCAACCGAGCTTATCTGGATAAGCCTTTGATCAGCACTAACAAAATGGAGCGTCGATAATGTCGGAAGCTTGTTTTGGCGAACTGATACTTCTATAACTGTCTCTAGAATTGGTTTGGTTCTGTAATTTTCAGTCTCTGAGTTTTCTAGCCGTTATTCCACTCTTGCCAGACACCTCTTAGAATTTCGCTTTGGGTTCGTAGCTTGAGTGTCTGAGTAGTTCTCTCTCTTTTTCATTCAGAGGTCAACCTGCTGTCTTCGTTGTTGCTTGGGATTTCCTCTGTGCACGCAATATCGGTTTGTCCGTTGTAGAAAGTGTTAAGATTGTGGATGTGGAGCTGTGTTGGTCGCAACATTGTCAATTCTGTAACTGTTTGCAGGAATTTGTATTGTGGGTTCTGTAATTAGAGTCTCTTGAGCTGTTAAGCTGTATCAAAACTCTGTCTTCGACATTGTCAAGAAAAGTTTTGTCTCAGTTGTCTCAGTGTTATAGTTGCAGTCTCTACCATCTCTTCTGAGGTTTAGTTCTTCTTCGGTTGGAACAAAGTTCATCAATGTCTTCAATCTCAAAATTCAGTTTTTGTTCTGAGGTGTATCCTTCCAGGGAGAAAGTAACACCTGTCTCTTGGATTCAGTAGCTATGGACAGTTTTTTCCCACTTTTGTAACCTTTTCCTGCGTCTTTTCCCTTTACCCTGCACCTCCCAGTGTTCTTCCACAGAGAGTTCCACTTGAATGCTTACTCTTTCTGCACTACGTCAGATTCTTTGATGTCTTTCTGTATTTTCAAGTGACGAATGGAGTCAGTGTCGGGTTTAAGGCCTTTCTTTCCTCTTGCTGAACGTCTACTGTCACCTCTTCTTTCGAAACTGTTTGTTGCTCAGACTAACTGAGAGGCTGAAAGACTCTTATAACTGTCTCCCGCTTCTGTATTTCAGGCCTCGTGTTTTACTTCTTCTTGGGTTTGAAGCATTTTCAGTTTCCGTTAGATCAGCTGGTTTGTCAGATTTGCCAAACCAGTGGTATTTTGAATGCGGGGAGCTGTATGCCCATCCCCAAGAACTGGTTTTCTTTTCTTCAGTGCTAATGCATTCACTTGTAGTTTGCCTCTGTTTCTTTAACTCAAGCGATGTCTCCTTTCGGCTGTGGGCATAGCAACCGAGCTATCTTGGAATAGGCACTTTTGATCAACTGAACGAAAATGGAGCGTTGATAACGTCGGAAGCTGTGTTTCGGAACTGATACTTCTATAACTGTCTCTTAGAATTTGTGTTGGGTTCTGTAATTCAGTCTCTGAGTTGTTCTATGCCGTTATCCACTCTTTCTTCAGAACACCTCTAGAATTTCTGCTTGGTTCTGGTAGCTTTGAGTGTCTTGAGTGTTTCTTCTCTCTTTTCTTCAGAGTCAACCTTGCCTGTCTTCTTTGCTGTGGGATTTCAGTCTGTGCCACCTGCCAGATCAGTTGTGCTCCTTTGTAGAAAGTGTTAAGAACTGTGGATGTTGGAAGCTGTGTTTCGCAAATGTCAATTCTGATAACTGTTTGCAGAATTTGTATTGTGGGGTTCTGTAATTAGAGTCTCTTGAGCTGTTACAGCTGTATCAACTCTGTCTTCAGACATTTCAGAAAAGTTTTTTGTCTCAGTTGTCTCAGTTGTTATAGTTGCAGTCTCTGCCATCTCTTTCTTGAGTTTTTAGTTCTTCTTCGGTGGAGACAAGTATATTCAATGTCTCAATCTCAAATTCAGTTTTTGTTTCTGAGTGTATCCTCTCCAGGGAGAAGTAAACACTGGTCTCTTGGTATTCAGTAGCTATGACCATTTTTTTCCACTTTTGTAACCTTTTTCCTGCGTCTTTTCCCTTTACCCCTGCACCTCCCGGTGTTCTTCCACAGGAGGTTCCACTTGAATGCTTAACTCTTTCTGCACTTACTTTCAGATTCTTGGATGTCTTTCTGTATTTTCAAGGACCTGAATGGAGTGCAGTGTCCGGGTTAGCCTTTCTTCCTCTTGCCCTCAAGCCTTACTGTTACCTCTTCTTTCGAAACTGTTGTTGGTCAGACTCAACTGAGAGGCTTGAAAGACTCATGAACTGTCCCCGCTCTGTTATTCAAGCCTCGTGTTTTACTTCTTCTTTGGGTTTGAAGCATTTTCAGTTCCGTTAGATAAAGCTGGTTGCTCAGATTTGCCAAACAGTGGTATTTTGAATGCGGTGAGCGTATGCCCCATCCCCCAAGAACTGGTCTTTTACTCTCAGTGCTAATGCATCACTTGTAGTCTTTGCCTCTGTTTCTTCTAACTCAAGCGAATTCTCCTGCTGCTGTGGCATAGCAACCGCAGCTATCGAATAACCTTTGATCAGACTGAACAAAATGGACGTTGATAACGTCGGAATCTGTGTTTCGGAACTGATACTGTCCATAACTGTTTCTAGAATTTGTGTTTTGGGTTCTGTAAATTTCAGTCTCTTGAGTTGTTCTAGCCGGGAATCCACTCTTTCTTCAGACACCTCTAGAATTTTCTGCTTTGGTTCCTGTAGCTTGAGTGTCTTGAGTTGTTTTCTCTCTTTTTCTTCAGAGCAACCTTGCTGTCTTGCTTTGTTGCTGGGATTCCTCTTGTGCCACCTGCCAGATTCAGTTTGCTCCATGTTAGAAAGTGTTAAGACTGTGGATGTTGGAAGCTGTGGTTGTGGCCGCAAATTGTCAATTTTGTAACTGTTGCTGAATTTGCATTGTGGGTTCTGTAATTAGAGTCTCTTGAGCTGTTACAGCTGATTCAACTCGGTCTTCAGACATTGTCAAGAAAAAGTTTTTCCTCAGTTGTCTACAGTTGTTATAGTTGCGGTCTCTACCATCTCTTCTTAGGTTTTAAGTTCTTCTTCGGTTGGAGACAAAGTATCATCAATGTCTTCAATCTCAAATTCAGTTTTTTGATTGCTGAGGTGTATCTTTCCAGGGGAAGAGTAACACCTGTCTTTGGTAATTTCAGTAGCTATGACAGTTTTTCCACTTTTGTAACCTTTTTCCTGCGGTCTTTTCCCTTTACCCTGCACCTCCCGGGTCTCCACAGAGTGGTTCCACTTGAATGCTTAACTCTTTCTGCACTACTTCGAGATTCTTTGTATGGTCTTTCTGTATTTCAAGTGACTGAATGGGAGGTCAGTGTCGGGTTTAGGCCTTTCTTCCTCTTGCTCAAGCTCTACTGTGAACCTCTCTTTCGAAACTGTTGTTGCTCAGACTCAAGCTGAGAGGCTGAAAAGACACTTTAAACTGTCCCGGCCTGTTATTACAGCCTCGCTGTTTTACTGTCTTCTTTGGTTTTGAAGCATCTCAGTTTCCCGTTAGATCAGCTGGTTTGTCAGATTTGCCAAACAGTGCATTTTGAATGCGGAGCTGTATGCCCCATCCCCAAAGAAACTGGTTTCTTTTTCTTCAGTTGCTAAATGCATTCACTTGTAGTTTCTGCCCTCTGTTTCTTTCTAACTCAAGCTGAATGTTCCTTTCGCTGTGCGCATAGCAACCGAAGCTATTCTGGAATAGCCTTTTTGATCAGACTGAACAAAATGGAGCGTTGGATAAACGTCGAAGCTGTGTTTCGGGAGGCTGATACTTCTTATAAAAACTGTCTCTAGAATTTGTTTTGGCGTTCTTGTAATTCAGTCTCTTGAGTGTTCTAGCCGTATCCCTCTTTCTCAAGACACCTCTAGAAATTTCGCTTTGGGTTCTGTAGCTTTGAGGTCTTGAGTTGTTTTCTCTCTCTTTCTTCAGAGTCAACCTTGCTGTCTCTTTGTGCTGTGGTTTCACTGTGCCACCTGCCAGATCAGTTTGCTCCTTTGTAGAAAGTGTTAAGACTGGTGGATGTTGGAAGGCCTGTGGTTCGCAAATTGTCAATTCTGTAACTGTTTGCCAGAATTTGTATTGTGGGGTTCTTTGTAATTAGGAGCTCTCTTGAAAAGCTTTACAGCTGTATCAATCTGTCTTCAGACCATTGTCAAGAAAAGTTTTGTCTCAGTTGTCTCAGTTGTTATAGTTGCAGTTCTGCCATCTCTTCTTGAGTTTTTAGTTCTTCTCGGTTGGAGACAAATATCATCAATTGTCTCAATCCAAATCAGTTTTTTGTTTCTGAGGTGTAAATCCTTCATGGGGAGAATAGTAACACGTGTCTCTTGTATGTCAGTAGCTATGACAGTTGTTTCCACTTTGTAACGCTTTTTCCTGCGTCTTTTTCCCTTTACCCTGCACCTCCGGTTGTTCTTCCACAGAGGGTTCCACTTGAATGCTTAACTCTTTCTGCCACTCTTCAGATTCTTTGATGTCTTTCTGTATTTCAAGTGACTGAAGTGGAGTCAGTGTCGGGTTTAGGGCCTTTCTTCCTCTTGCTCCAAGCTCTTACTGTGACCTCTTCTGTCGAAACTGTTGTTGGCCTCAGGACTCAACTGAAGGCCTGAAAGACTCTATAACTGTCCCCCGCTCTGTTATTTCAAGCCTCGTGTTTTACTTCTTCTTTGGGTTTTGAAGCATCTTCAGTTCCGTATAGATCAGCTGGTTTTAGTCAGATTTGCCCAAACCAGTGGTATTTTGAATCGGGGAGCGTATGCCCGCATCCCCAAGGAACTGGTTTCTTTTTCTTCAGTCGCTAATGCATCACTTGTAGTCTTTAGCCTCTGTTTCTTCTACTCAAGCCTATGTCTTCCTTTCGGCTGTGGCCATAGCAACCGAGCTATCTGGAATTAACCTTTTGATCAGACTGAACAAAATGGACGTTGATAACGTCGGAAAGCTGTGTTTCGGAACTGATACTTCCATAACTGTTTCTAAGAATTTGTGTTTGGGTTCTGTAATTTCAGTCTCTTTGAAGGTTGTTCTAGCCGTATCCCACTCTTTCTTAGACACCTCTAGAATTTCTGCTTTGTTCTTGTAGGCTTGAGTGTCTTGAGTTGTTCTCTCTTTTTCTTCAGAGTCAACCTTGCTGTCTTCTTTGTGCTGTGGGATTTCCTCTGCCACCTCCATATCAGTTTGCTCCATTGTAGGAAAGTGTTAAGACTGTGGATGTTGGGAGGCTGTGGTTCGCAAATTTGTCAATTCTTGTAACGGTTTGCTGAATTTGCATTGTGTGGTTCTGTAATTAGATCTCTTGAGCTGATACACTGTATCAACTCTGTCTTCAACATTTTCAAGAAAGTTTTGTCTTCAGTTGTCTCAGTTGTATAGTTGCAGTCTCTACCATCTCTCTTGAGGGTTTTAGTTCTTCTTCGGTTGGAGGACAAAGTACATCAATGTCTTCAATCTCGAAATTTTAGTTTTGTTTCTGAAGGTGTATCCTTCTAGGGAGAAGTAACACCTGGTTCTCTTGCGTATTCGTAGCTATGACAGTTTTTATCCACTTTTGTAACCTTTTTCCTGCGTCTTTTCCCTTTACCCTGCACCTCCCGCGTGTTCTTCCACAGAGGGTTCCACTTGATATGCTTAACTCTTTCTGCACTACTTCAGATCTTGATTCTTTCTGTATTTTCAAGTGACTGAATGGAGTCAGTGTCGGGTTTAGCCTTGGCTCCTCTTGCTCAAGCCTCTTACTGTGACCTCTTTCTTCGAAACTGTTGTTAGGCTCCAGACTCAACTGAGAGCTGAAAGACACTTTAACTTCTCCGACGGCTCTGTTATTACAGCCTCGTGTTTTTACTTCTTCTTTGGGTTTTGAAGCATCTCAGTTTCCGTCTGATCAGCTGGTTTTTGTCAGATTTGCCAAAACAGTGGTATTGAATGCGGGAGCTGTATGCCCCATCCCAAGAACTGGTTTCTTTTCTTCATGCTAATGCATTCACTTGTATGTTTCTGCCTCTGTTTCTTCTAACTCAAAGCTGAAGTTCTCCTTCGGCTGTGGCATAGCACCGAAGCTATCTGAATAGCCTATTTTGATCAGACTGAACAAAATGGAGCGTTGATAACGTCGGAAGCGATGTTGCTTCGGGACAGATACTCTACTAACTGTTTCTAGAATTTTGTTTGGTTCTGTAATTTCCAGTCTCTTTGAGTTGTTCAGCCGTATCCATCTTTCTTCAGACACTCTCTAGAATTTTCTGCTTTGTTCTGTAGCTGAGTCTTGAGTTGTTTCTCTCTCTTTATCTTCAGAGTCAACCTTGCTGTCTTCTTTGTGCTGTGGGATTCCTCTGTGCCACCATGCCAGATCATTTGCTCCGTTGTAGAAAGTGTTAACTGTGGATGTTGGAAGCTGTGTTTCGCAAATGTCAATTTCCTGTAAGCGTTTGCAGATATTTGTATTGTGGGTTCTGTAAATTAGAGTCTCTTGAGCTGTTACAGCCTGTATCAAACTTGACTCTGCTTCAGACATTGCAAGAAAAGTTTTTCTCAGTTGTCTCAGTTGTTATAGTTGCAGTCTCTTGCCATGTTTCCTTGAGTTTTTAGTTCTTCTTCGTTGGAGACAAAGTATCATCAATTGTCTTCAATCTCAATTCAGTTTTGTTTCTGAGTGTATCCTTCCAGGGAAAGTATCACTTGTCTCTTGTATTCATAGCTATGACAGTTTTTTCCACTTTTGTAACCTTTTTCCTGCGTCTTTTCCCTTTTACCCTGCACCGCCCCCGGTGTTCTTCCACAGAGGGTTCCACTTGAATTGCATTAACTCTTTCTGCACTACTTCAGATTCTTTGATGTCTTTCTGTATTTTTCAAGGTACTGAATGGATTCAGTTCGGGTTTAGGCCTTTCTTGCCCGCTTTTCCCATCTTGCTCAAGCTCTACTGTGACCTCTTCTTTTGAAACTGTTGTTGGCTCAGACTAACTGAAGGCTGAAAGACTCTTAACTGTCTCCCGCCTGTTATTTCAAGCCTTTCGTGTTTTTTACTTTCTTCTTTGGGTTTTGGACATCCTTCAGTTCCGTTAGACAGGCTGGTTGTCAGATTTGCCAAACAGTGGATATTTTGAATGCGGAGCTGATATGCCCATCCCCAAAACTGGTTTCTTTTCATTCAGTCTAATGCATTCACTGTAGTCTTTGCCCTCTGTTCTTCTAACTCAAAGTCTCCTTTCGCGTGTTATGGCATAGCAAACCGAGCTATCTGGAATACTTTTGATTTCAAGACGAACAAAATGGAGCGTGATAACGTCGGAAAGCTGTGTGTCGGGAACTGATACTTCCAAGAAACTGTTCTAGAATTTGTGTTTTGGGTTCTTAATTTCAGTCTCTTGAGTTGTTCTAAGCCGTACCACTCTTCTTCAGACACCTCTAGAATTTCTGTCCCTTTGGGTTCTGCATTCTCTCTCT